>NW_026643121.1:2571666-3214583 GCF_028827895.1 Penicillium longicatenatum | reverse complement strand
CACATCCAACCGGCCAAATTGGCAAGTGTCAAGTTGGCGTGCAAAGTACTGATACATCCTGAAAATCATTTCACTCAAAATAAAGGACTCATTATTGTCTAGCTAATGCCTAGATGGGCTATTGCCCCCAGAGTGAACCCAGCATCCCCCAGCATCAAAGAAAATGCCAGGTACGTACGTCAGCGATATAGAGATGAGAATGACTGGCTAATATAGTCCATGGTTGCAGCAAATGATAGACTAAGTCCTATATCATGTGAGAAATGCAGACAACGAAAATGCAAAGTTAGTCACTTGAAATTTACACCCAGAGCGGCACTGACCAGATGTAGTGTGACCGCAAATTGTACGCCAGCGGAGCCTTCCTTGATCATGAGAAGTTGAAGTGAATGTCTAATGCAAAACTGCTGATGGCCTTTATAGTCCTTGCTGTTCACAGTGCTCGCATGAACCGTCAGGATGTGTATACCCAGAGAGTGGCAGAAGGTAAATTTATCGCGGTGATCACCGAGACGAAAGCTAAGAAGTTGCAGGGGTTTACCTCTCGGATATCTCAATCAGCTTGAGCAAAGACTAGCCGAAACCGAGGCGGCTTTATATGGCGCGTTAGTAACACTGCGCGCCATGAGACCGTCGGCAGTAGTCCAAGCTTCTGCAAAGGCAGACGGGCAAAGGCAAAAATCAGGACGCATGGAGGAGTGGGCCCAATATCCTTTACAGAATTGGACCGGCATAGAGCACTGGATGGCCGCAGTATCGGACCAATACACAGTCGACAAATATCCAATAGAGCCATTTGGAGGATTTGGGGGGCAAATGGATCCGTTAACGGCCTCTCAGAATAGCAGCAAAGTTCGGAGCCCTGTCGATGGGGAAATTTTTGGATCGTCGGCTTACACCGGGCAATCCGCGGGCGACTATCATTTTCGAAATCACCATGATATTCATATCTGCCCCCGTAGGATGAACTCCTCAAGAGCCTCGCAGGATGCTGTCACCGTGGGGTCTGACAATGTGGCGATGGGCGAAAGTGGAGAGCCTGCTGGCATAGGGGCCAGATTTGATGAGCAAAGAGAAACAGAGCAATCCAGGGCAGACGAGCTGTCGAAAAGCAAACCCAGTATATACTTTTAATGGCAAACCTTCTGCAACGGATATGTTCCATCCTCAAATTTGAGGACAGGGTTGTGATGGAGTCGCACTTAACCTGCGACGGACTATATTAACCTCCGGTCGCGTGTTTCATCATTCTCAAGCACCCGAGTTAGGAAAAGAAACGCCGAATAAGAAATCGGTTTTGAATTGGTTTTGACGATGAGGCCCGAAATAGTAAGGGACGACAAAGCTTTTCAGTGCCTTTGACTGTGCGTTGTCGTGCTCAGAGTAGAATCTCAAGACCCACTCGACTCGGTAACAGTGGATGCCCAGCGTATATCCTCGAGATTTTTAAGATTAACGAGCGGGGCCCACCTCAGCCCACCAAATTGGAGTGACCCACGAGCGAACCCCTCACAAGTCCATCGAAAAGCACCGGTCGCAACCACCAGACTCAATCAGGTGCAGCAGCCCTGCATCTCGAAGCGCCGGTCGCACCAGGATCACGCTGGCGGCATCGGGATGGGTCGGGGCACAATTTGATTGGCCCTGAGGCATCACGCTGGCCGTGCCTGGGACCTGGCGATCCGTCGGTCTTGCGGAGCACAGACTGCTTTTAGTTTGGGAACGGCTGGTAGTGGTGAAACGGACCCCGGGAGATTCGACTTCGGGGCTGTTTCATTCCTTCAAGGCTACAGAGCGCAAAGCATTGTTGCGTCACAGTTCGCATCGCATCTTCCCTTTGATCGGGATTTTATTTTCGGATCTTTGGCTCGGCGTCTTTCTACGAACAACTCGGTGTGACGTGATCTAGGGTCTGCATTAGCATAACACGTCAAACGCTTTTTTTTCCTGCCCAAGGGAAGCATGACTTAGCCCCCGTGACAATGAATCTCCGTTCAAGCGCCCCTTCCAGGCACGGACAATGGGGCCGTGGCCACTCTCTCGGACAAAGGCGATGGCGAAAAGGAAGGGAATAAGTGGACCACCAATCGTAAAACCATAGAAGAATGGAGAATAAGAAATTTCGGAAAGAACCTGTTCGCCACGACCCTTCAGAGAACAAATAATAGTGGTGGAGTTGACTCCAGAACTTTGATGAACCTTGGGACGGAACGATTGTGGGAACGTTAAAGTGGTGTGGAAGCTGAATGATTGGAGTCCAAACGGTAAGCGCCCACGGAAAACCACCAGTCCAGACCCTTGCCTCTTCTTCTCCTCCCCTTCTACTTCACAGGGATTTCCTTCATTCTTTCCCTTCCCTTCATTTCTTCAAGTCCTGACAATATTGATCCATGATCTGTGATCTGTGATCCTGGACTCCTTTTTTTGACCTCATTCCCTAGGGTTTTTGACCACTTGCCCATTTTTGTACCCCTGGCGCGTCCTGGCTGTACGCCCCTCATTCATTCCCCTAGACTTAGGGAAACAAAAAGAGACCAAACTGCCGCCATTTTGCTGTGCAAAGTTAGCGCGCCGAGGTCTTGACACTCATTCTGAAGTTCTGTGCAAGAAACAGGTTCAATCATTCGAATTGCCTTTTAAGGACATCTGACATTCCGGCAAATTGATCTTCGCCCGCCTCCACATCTTGCGATCTTGCGATTATCTACCACGCGAGATCAAGCAGGTGGCAGTTGACAGGAATTTGATCCGAAATCAAACTCGAAAATAAAAAAGCATTTTGGATCGAATTGTTTATTCGTCCCAAATTGCATCAAATCAAACCCAACCCACATCTTCGGATCCCTAAATTCGCCTTAGGTGTCACAGACCAAGTCTCTAGATCATCATGTCGACTCTCACGCGCGCATTCACCAAGCGCCACAAGCGGCCCGAGGTGTCGGCGCCCATGCCGTATCGCGAGGAGAAGCCCAAGGGCCATGCGCGATTCAATTCTGGCTCCATCAAGCGTAGCAATATTTCCGGTCCTGTTCAGCTCATCTCCACCACCAATATGCTGGCTTACAACGCTCCCGATTTGACCTCGATGGCGCAATCCCCGCATTCTTCTTCTTCGTCGATGCGATCGCGGGAGGACTCCGATATTGCCTCGCCGCACAGCTACTCCTCGTCCATCACTACCCCCGACCTTTCTCAGAACACCTCTCCTATCGATGGCAGCCCAGGTTCTTATTTCCCCAAACGGTCGGCAACTGTGACTAGCACTAGTGGCCCACGCTCCTCCACTACATCGGCCTCGTCAACGGATGCTCCATTGGTTCCTACTCGAGCTCTGTCGCATACCAAACGATCTCACCAAGATCTCGCACGCAAACGCTCCCAGTCCAGAACGTCGCCCCCGACTCTCAGTGCGCCTCGCAGTAACCCTACGCTTGGCGCGTCGCTTGAGACATTCCAGCCTGCGCCTGAGTCGCATCCATTCAGCAAAGAGCTAGCGCAGGTCAACGAGGTGGCTGAGGAATTCGGCGGCCCACATGTTCTGGACGAAGAAGAGCTTTACCTTTCTCGCAAGGGGTTGCACAAGTTCACAGTTGACGACTACCTCGCTGAAATCGAGGAGTTATATGGAAGTGTCTTTGACAATAAGCTTGGACCCATTAGTGCGGGTCCGTGGCTGTGAATCCTCAAATCCTCCTGAACACCCCGGCTGAGCCGGGACTATAATCCATGACCCACTGAGTGGCGTTTCTGACAGGACTGGATCTTCCTTACAACGCCCGCTACGACCAACTCTTATTCACTCTCTCACGACTCTTGATATTTATTCCCCGATTCGCAGTATACCATGGGAGGAGCCGCCTTAGTTTCCGATTTCAATTTTCAACTCTCATCTGCCATTTGTCTCGCATTTCTTCATTGGATGTTGTTGGGATCTACAATGGATTCACACTATCTCGGCATTTATGTATACATCATCTATGATATAGTAGACTTTGTACATGTTTCAAAATATTCAGTGTTGAAGACGATTACTCTGTTACAAAAAACCTTTTCCTCCACCTTCAAGACTAGATGCCAGGGTAGCTATGGTCTCGAATGTCCCTGTAGTGTGTTGTGGCATCAGGCCAGGAAGTGTGAAGAAACACCAGTAGAGGTGAAATTATGTTGCCTCGGGCATCCATAAAGCATCAAGATGACATAATCTACCAATTAAACCTAATGTGGACTAGTTTCGAAATTCACCAGTCACGGGTTCTCCGCAGCCCCACAACAAATCCAAGTGCATTTTTTTTCTTAACTCCAGCACTTGAATCCGGTGCACCTCACCTCGGTCTGAGTATCCATCAATTTACTTGAGTGACTGGAATGTTTCTGGGGGACACAGACTGGCGTTAAGAGTCTGATCCCTCATCCCTGTAACACAAATTGAAAATTTGCTCCATCAAGCGGTCGTGTGCTTGACTTCTGTCCCTGTCTTCACTCCATCAAGAGCTGTCCCTCTGCAATCACCGGAGGTCCAATCCGACAGATGTCCATAACACAGCAGTCTTCCTTACTGCTTTCTCAATAACGCATTCCTTTAAATCTCGGCCATGGTGTCTGTTGCCACTGCTCCTCTCTCACCGGCCCTTACAGCCACACCTTCCATCCATCACCCAAAGATGATTGCGATGTCGTCTCCTATATCGATCCTCAAGTCTTCCAAACCCGTTGGAATCAAACGAAAGATGGATGACACCGACATGGACTTCTCTCCATCGGCCCCGGATGACCTCCCCAAGCATCTCGATAAGCGCCCGCGCGTCACCTTCGATGACAAAAATACGGTCCGCACATTCTCGGTTCCCTCCGACGACCCGTTCACAGTTACAGATGGCAAGAGCGTTGCAGTTGTTCGTGAAGAAGTGCGTCGGGCCATTCATCGCCATGTCACAGCCGGGGATAGCGAGGCCTATGACCAAATCAAGGAGATCTTTGTTGCCGACCCCAAAAAAGCGGACACTGGCATGCAGTCATGGAACCTCCCGACACACGCATCCCTGAAGAACCATTTGATGGGCCTTCTCTCACACATCGCTTCCTTGGACCGCAACTGCAGCGGTTTGGTAAATGCCGTTCTCGACAGCGAGTGGCTGGGTCGCGATGAGGCTTATGTGAAACTTTTCATCCGTTTTCTGGGCAATCTCGCCGCGGCACAGGGAACATATCTCGGCCAGGTCTTTCGCATGTTGACTTCGAAACTGACCGGCGTCTCATATGGAACTGGCCGACTTCCTGGCTACCCCGTTGTCCAGCCCTCTGAGATCTACACACGTATCCATATGGCCCTGCGCCATGTGATGCGGCTCATCCCCGCTGGCAGTGGAGCCCTGTCACCTATCCTATCTCACCAATTTCCTCCCCACCCCGACCCTGCCAAGTGCTTCCTCGCCTACACCCGCAACCTCATCAAAATCATCTCATACGCCCCGGAGCTTCAGTCCGACATCCTTGCCCTCATCACCGAGAGACTGGTCAAGATTGATGTGCAGATACAAGTGGATTTAGAAGATGTTGAGGACGAATTCGGAGAGGAATTTCTTCTGGAAACTCCTAACCCAGACGAAGAGCTGGACGATGAGGATGAGGATCTCAGTGATGACGACGAGGCCGACGAACGTGGCCAGTTGATCAAGTCAAACATCCAAAAAGTGGACGGGATGCTTGATATTCTCTTTGAATTCTACTCGGACCCCTTCACCACGGGAACTGCCGCCGACAAAGAAAACACACTGTCACTCCTGATCAGCCACTTCCGATCCATCATTCTTCCAACTTACAAGTCCCGACACTCTCAGTTCCTTCTCTTCCATTTCTCTCAGCTGTCTCCTGAGCTCGTAGAGCTATTCGCCACGGAATGTATGGATATCATCAGCAGCAAATCTCAGCCAGGGCTTATGCGTCAGTCCGCTGCCGCCTATCTGGCCAGCTACGTTGCCCGTGGTGCCCACATCTCTGGCGACGTTGTGCGTGATGTCTTCGACCTCCTGCTTACACACCTGGACAACCTACAAGCGGATTATGAAGCTGGCTGCCGCGGTCCAGATCTTCGTCGCTACGCTCCTTACTACTCCACCACTCAGGCCGTGCTCTACATTTTCTGTTTCCGCTGGCGTGATTTAACTACTGCGGCCATCGATGGTGACAGCATAGATCAGATTGATGAGCTCGAGCCCAGCCAAATTACCTTCCCCCCCAATGTGAAGGAGTACCTTCACAAGTCGATCTACTCGCGACTGAACCCGCTCAAGATTTGCTCCCCTGGCATCGTGACCCAATTTGCACGGATTGCCCACCACTTCCAGCTGCTTTACGTCTACCCTCTCCTGGAGACCAACAAGCGTCTTCGCGTTACTTCTTTCCGCAGCATTGGCGGTCTAGTCGGCCGTGAAATCCGCGCTAGTGACCACCTTGGCCACCAACTAGACGCTTACTTTCCCTTCGATCCATACCACCTTCCCCGCAGCCGACGCTGGTTGGAGGGTGACTATGTCGAGTGGCGCGGTGTGCCAGGTCTGGACGATGACGACGACTCAGATAGCGAAGCTGACGAGGATGAGGACGAGGATGACGATGTCACAGCGACCGACGAGGAGTGAAACTATCCTTTGCTATCAACATGAACTGCATGTTTTCTATCTGCACAAAATCTGCCGCCAGATCTAGATCTATTTGGCCTTACTTTTCGTTCTTTCAGCGTGGCGTTTGGGATTTCGTTCTGAAAATTTCTGTTACAAAAGTTCGCGATACCATTTCATTGCCTCCTGTCATCTCTCCGAGCGTGCATGGAACCTAATGGATCATATGATATGATTTGCTTGCACAACACGCTACCATAAGTCTAGCGCAAAAAGGAAAAATGGAAAAATGGAAAAATTTCATCATATTTCACTTCCAAGGTTTCTTGTAGTTTCAGATTCTACATCCCAGCACTATGGTATTGGGCTTTTTTGAAACAGCGCTACGACTTCTGTATAATGTTCAATGAATCAATGAGCCACGAAATGCTACTCACACGTGCAAGAACTTGGCTGCGCTGGTCACCAAACTCAAAAATACTTTGCCATATAAAATTCAATATTTTCTATGTCTCACACATTCTGGTTCCACAGCGAAAACCTAAAAACGAGGCTCTTCCAGGGAATATCCAATCGGCCAATCAAGGAGAAAGATATCAGCCTTACTCCAACCTAGAACCACCTTCAGCCAGTCAAAAGACTACTCCATTATTACGCACTGTCTAACAGTCACCACTCGACCGGTCATACATGACAATCGCGTCAACTTCCACATGCGGCAGTAACACAAGTACTACAGCGATGATTGCACTCTCTTCCAGACCCCAGAGGCTAAGGCTAGTATATCCCCGAAGGAGACATCACGCGCCAGTCTCACGATGGCTTATCGGCAACGACAAGATTTGAACCTTCAAGCGCGTGATATGGTTTGCGTAAAAGGCCGTTTGTCTCGCAGTTGTGCACCGGATGTCGGTATGAGATGAGATATCTTCATTTGGATATTCAATGTCACAACGCTAGGAGGCAAAGCGAATTGCATAGTCATCTTGGACCTTGAAATCCCACGGGCTGCTAATGGGGGGAGCAGAGGTGGTCTAGGCACGATGAAACAAGTCCAGATGGGTAGGGCTGAATGCATGCGTAGATCAGCTGAGACCTTCCACGCTACAAGATTGAGGTTCCCAGGCCCGCTTGGTGAGACATGGATGCTGTGTCTAGCCGAGAAACCAAGACGAGGGCTTGGAAGCCTTTATCGCTTATGGTGACATAAACCCGTTGAGATTGATACTCATACTCAATCTGCAACTATAATCTGCTTTCTCGGGTAGCAAACGCTCACCGTTCCGAGTGCTAGGTCGTTGGTATACATAAAGATCGTCAGCAGACATGCTCACATGGATATCTTTCATAACAAGAGAAATGGAAGATTCTCCATCGGGCAGCAATGAATTTTACCGTGCCTATCGAACCAAAAATGGATGAATCTATCCAGAACTACCCAATACGCCAAACTAGGAACCCAAGACGCCAAAAACACCATATAACCCGGGTAATCGGGTATGATATCCCAGTACCATGTCCATGTGTTTCGACCTCATTGGTTCAAACCCAGAATCAACACCGATCTATAGTATAAAACCGATATAGACCAGGGGCTTCACCGACACAATATAGCTCAAATGCTCTAAGTGAACAAGGCGATTTACACCCAAAAGCCAGATTACATCTGGGCACTCCTGGGCACTCCAACGCGGGTACAACGCAGACATGCACCGAACCAGTAGCAATTGACTAGACCCCGGACACAAAAAGAAAATCAGACTTTAGAGCCTGCATATGTCCGATCGATTCCGGGCCAGATGCTGCGTCATCCCGTTAGATGTGTATACAGGTCTCATTTGGACGTAGATGGGAGATTCCTTCTTTCCATTTCGCCGATGTACGAGTATGTCAGTGGGGCCAGGGGATGGATCGACCGATGTGAATGAAATTCAGGGGAGTGAATGGCCGGTATCGCCCTGTTCCCGTGCGAGTATAAAGGCAGTCTTGATTCCACAAGATGTGTGCTAGACTACTACCTTCAAATTGACGAGAGCAATCAACCTTGAAATTGCAGCGGAAACTTTGAGAATAAGGACGATATGTCTGACGAGAGGGTTCAGGTCGTTAACAAGTTCGTTTGACTGGCACTGACCCTTTGGTATTGGTACATGAGTGTGAGGGCTGATGATGGTATAGGCCCGTTGACACATCTTCGGAATCTACAATGCCCTGCAAGGCTTGTGGTGAATCGATTGAATCGACCAAACATATTTGTCCGAAATGCGGCAAGTACGCCCGATAGTATTTTTGTACGTACTTTTGGACTTTGGATTGGTAATGATACTTGAGTCGGGTCCTGACTTTGTGGTAGGGAATCTTGATCCAGACTGAATGGGTTGCGATTTCAATTGCAGGTGCTTTGGGCGTATAAAAGCGGCTGGGTGTTCTCCTTGAAGCCATGGGACGAAAGCATCTCTAATGGTGGGAGCCCTGGAGTCTGCAGTCATATTCGGTTGGCTGATTTATTACATATGGGGAGGCTTTCGTTGTGTTTACATTTATTCTTAGAGCCATGAATCTCACAGTGCGTCTCAAAAATGGTGTCACTACCTAAATACTATTTTTTTTCAATTTGAATGTCAATATCGACTAGTCTGTGTCAAGTAAGGCTTCGGCATATAACCAGTAGCGGTATTTTAGTTTCATTTTGTGTTATCTATCGCTCCTATTACACCATCATATTCGAGAAAGCAACCCAAATAAATGCAGATATACGGATTTTTATGTTTCGAACACCTCCAGCAATTGACTGGATGTTCTTAGCAATGAAGCTAGTAGCATAATCACCGAGATAGACAAAGGCATAACCTGCCGACTCCGATGGCTGTCCCAGAAGACCAGCCGAATTGAAATCCAGAAGAGTCTGATTCAATCCCTCAGACTCAGTATTCACGGGCGCCACCAAGGCGGGTCAAGCATACTTCAGTTTCGAATACTGGTATTCATAGGTCACCTTATGCGAGTCGCATTGAAAGGCAGGCAGTGAAACGGAAATCCACGACGACCCTTGTAGCCCCAATACACACAGCAAAGCCAGACAGGGGACAGACGGCCGCCAAAGAAGTCCATTGTTCCTCCGCCTACAACACCTTTAAATCCTTAGAAATCATCTTGGTCTTTTCTCAGGAACGAACTTCTAAGGATGAAGGTTAGGCAACACACCTACAGATCTATTTGCGAAGCAATTTAAGACGGGAAGCTAAATTAGAAGCCTAACCATCAAATGCGGTTGCCTTCTCTAAAGTTCGCATTTGCCTTGGGTGAATCCTTTGGATTTAGATCTAGACTGGGCATGAAAAGTGGCAAGCACGCGAACACCAATCTCAACTATGACCACAATGCCCTCGAACCAGGGGTCATGATATTATGCAGTGCATAGAGATTTACATGAAGACCTATTGGAGGTGACATACTACACCACCTCTCTCCCATAGTAGACCTTCTTCCACACGTGCACTAAGTGATTCCTTTCTATACGTTCTACATTTCCATGGTCGTTTATCTAGGTATAGAAGGTAAAATAAACGGCGTGTCTAAACTAAAACCTAGTAAGTAGCAAGGTTGCTAAACAAACGTAATATTGGTGAGCTTCCATGTGTCGCTTTCTCGCATGCACAACCTATTGAAAGATATCAAATACCAACACATGAAATGAGACAGTTCCATAATGGACAGGTGGAGATTAACTAGAAGCCTCGGCAGAAAAGTTAAACCCTAGCAGTCAGTCCAGTGCCCAGATTTGGAAATATTAAAGTTTCAAACGCAATGTTGACGAAGTTTTCAGTGGGGAGTTCAGACTGTGCCTTGATTTAATCTCTTGGCAGACCCAATCTCCCCGAATATCAAGGACATCAATCCAGCAAACCTACAGTCCCACATGCGCTTTGGCGCAAGGTACCCATGACATCACGCTGGGATTCGGGAAGAACTTTTTGACGTCGACGTAAAGCATGTGGAGACAGGTTTGGCGGGTGCGGATCTGCCGATCGGCCAAGAGAGCTTGCACGAAGTCCAACATTCCTGGGCCGCTGGGCCAGCCAATGGGAGTTTAGCTACCCGAGTTGGCTTGAGCGAGGATTAAGCTCGGGAATTATGCGCTTATAAAAGAAGTCTACATATACGAGGTGCACTCACGTAGCACAGATTTCAACGGCCAAAGCGTACATACAGAAAATTCAAATCTTCTTTATTTGATACAAGAATCGACTGAGCCAAAATGAATGTGCAATATGGATGAAGTTGTGCACCAGGCACAAAACGACGCTGATGCTGATGGAGCGCTAACCCAGACTCTCGACACAAAACATGCAATCTATAAAGACAAGGAAGAAGTAAAAAGGAAGGGAATCACCGATCGAAAATGGCCTTCATGTCCGCGCATGCGTCACGATAGAGAACGTCTACGCTGACCTGGTCGCGGAATGGATTGGGCGATTTATCCCAGGCGTGTCGGGCCTTCTCAATCATCATCGCACGGACACGCTTTCCAAGGCCCTCTAGGCGACGGACGAAAACCTGACCCTCTTTCATGAGCATATCCCATTCACAGATAAACAGGAAGACGTCACGTGGCAAGGCTTCGTCCAGCATACGATCGGAGGCGCGTACGGGCGATGCAAATGGGGAGGCCAGATCTTCTAGATTGGGGATATACGACGCATCAAACAGATCGGTGAAAAAGGATGGGAGAGTCTTATCCGGCATGAGACTCATCATCCGGCGATGGTCACGGGACTCCATGAAATCCAGAATAGGATACCAACTGAACAGGGCCACAATATTGAGCTCATTCGTCTGGTCTACCAATCTTTGGGTCGATTCCGCCCGGCCAAAGGATTCTTTGATCTCGGTGGAGAGTCGCTCGCGGAGTCGCAGCGGCACGGTAACGGCCAGATTACCGCCTGCCGAGAACCCGCTTAGGGCCACGCGGCTCACGTCCAATCCCAGATCGGCAGCATGGGTGGCTAAATATAGCAATGCGTCGACTCCGTCGTCGACTGCCGCCGGGAAAGGGTGTTCTGGCGCCCGTCGATAACTCACACTGGCCACGACTGCCCCAACTTCTTGTACTATGGCGGCGGCCCAACGGGAATCATCGGTAGCGCAGCCGAGAGTAAATCCTCCGCCATGAAAATTGACCGTAACGGGAAATCGGTGACCTTGTCGGCGTTTTTCTTCGTAGTCTGGTGGGCAATAGAAATGGATGACGACGGAGTGGGAGTGAGCGTCAGATTCGACGATGCGGGTAAAGCGAGGTTTTGGGACACGTGGTGGAGCGACATCGTGAAAGAACATTCCAATTCGCATCAGGAACCGCCAAAAGACGGCCTGGACAAGCAGCCAGCCACGGGACGAAGCCATGATGGAGGGAATGGGGAAGAAATGAGAGAATGGCGCTATCGGTCAATTCTCTAGGCTCCGGTGATCATACGATAAGGGGTCAATATGGGAAAAATGATAATCGGAGGCACATGGTCTGGTTCCAGTGGTTAAGCAGGTAAGGAATGACAGGAAGCGACAGCGTGAGATTGAGTGAAAGGAGGAAGTGCCGAGACCCAAACCGCGGTTGTGGCGAAAGTAGAGATAACCGATAAAAAAAAAAAGTACACTGTACACTCTGTACAAGACTTGGCGTGCGGTGATCGGCTTCTATACCATCCAAAGGAAAAGGAAGAGGATCTAAAAAATAACACAGTAGACCAGCATCATCATAGCATACCAGAGCGGGGAGATTCTTGATTATTGACCTAGTTGAGTCGAATCCGGAATCCGGCCTGTGATGATGTCATGTTTGGACCCTCATGGAGCGAGGCGTTCTTATTACCCTTCTTCTCCTAACTATCCCCTGAAGACCCTTAAAACCATTTGATTTCTATTTAATGCACCGGGTCCACGCGGCATTGTCTTGTTGATAAGGTTCAATTGACCGGTTTGATTCGGTATCGCTGCACCAACGGATCGTCCAGTTCCCCCCTCCTTGTTCCGGGCTTACCTCTTCCCCCCCCCCCCACATCTGGAACTCGGTCCATTAATATACTTCTTCCCGTCAAATTCCTAGCTTTTTCCTCATCCATTCACCCCTTTGCTCACATCTCCTACCATGTCGATCAAACGGGCCCTTTCCAAGGCCATTCGAGGGCCATTCGGAGAGCATGACGAAGAGAATCCCGGCTCCAATACTCGTCTTCCGCATATGCCCAGAATCTCACTCTCCCGTGATGAGGGCTCGCCCACTGCCTCTCCTCGCCGCAGCATTCTGGGCAATTTCTTCCGCGACCGCGACTATGTTTCATCCTCCGAGGACTTTTCTGATGATTCCTCTTCCGGAGCCTTGAGTAAGAATCAACAAAAGCGATTGGTACGCGAGCAGCGACGTACAGAACGTAGTCGTCTCAGTGAGGAAGCTTTCTCAGAGTCGGATCACCGCCGCAAAGAAGAGGAAATTGCCAAGGCTGCTGCGGAGGAGACACCAGAGATGAAGGCTCGATATGGCGAGTTACCTTTGATGCAGTCGCAGGATCGACTGCGGGAAGCGCGCACCCCACTCGATGATATTACCGCGGAAATGGTCGGCCAGCAGATCTACTTCACGGCCCGACTGCACGTAGTGCGCCGCATGAGCGCCAAGCTGGTCTTCTTGGTGTTCCGCCAGCAGCTGAGCACCTTCCAGGGTGTCCTGCATGAGCGCGCGGGAATCTCTTCGGTGGCAATGGTGCAATGGGCGGAGCACCTGCGTGTGGGTTCGTTCCTCCGGGTTCGCGGCACGCTCCAGAAGCCCGAAGTTCCCGTTCTTGGCTGTAGCATTCACGATGTTGAGCTGGCTATTGATTCTGTGCACTTGCTCGTCAAGCGCGAGGAGCCGGTGCCTTTCAGTGTTTACGAGGCGGAGATTCGGACCAATGAGGAGGACAAGGTGGAGGGTCGTCGCAGTCATATCCCTGACCGAACACGTCTGAGCAATCGTCTGCTTGATCTGCGGACAGCCACTTCGCAGGGTATCTTCCGCCTCCAGTCGGCCACCTGCAACCTCTTCCGCAGTGCCCTAGATGACCAAGGGTTCATCGAGATCCACACCCCAAAGCTCCAGGGCGCTGCCACCGAATCTGGCGCCAGTGTGTTCCAGGTCAATTACTTTAACCGCCCCGCATTCTTGGCCCAGTCTCCCCAGCTGGCGAAGCAGATGGCCATTGCGGCTGACTTTGGTCGTGTCTATGAGATTGGTGCCGTCTTCCGTGCGGAGAATTCCAATACCCACCGCCACTTGACTGAATACACCGGTCTCGATATTGAAATGGCCATTGAAGAGCACTACCACGAGATGCTCGAGACCATTGATGCAACCATTAAGAATATTCTGAAGGGTATCTACACTAAATTCCGCCGAGAGATCGACGTCGTCAAGCATCAATTCCCCTCTGAGGACGTCAAGTGGCTGGAGACGACTCCTGTTATTCGCTTCTCGGATGGCATCAAGATGCTTAATGAGTCAGGGTGGCGTGATGAGGAGGGCAACGAGTTGCCTTTGGACGAGGACCTGGCGACTCGTGACGAGATTCGCCTCGGTCAGTTGGTCAAGGAGAAATATGACACTGATTATTACATCCTTGACAAGTTCCCTCGTGGTGCTCGTCCCTTCTATACTATGCCTGACCCAGAAGACGACAAGTACACAAACTCGTTTGACATGTTCGTCCGCGGACAGGAGATCGTGTCTGGTGGTCAGCGTATCCACGATCCTCACATGCTTGAGGAAAACATGCGCGGTGTGGGAATCAACCCAGATGATATGGAGGAGTATCTCGAAGCATTCCGCTGGGGTGCTCCGCCTCACGCTGGTGCAGGTGTTGGCCTGGAGCGTTTACTGATGCTCATCCTTCAGGTGGGTAACATCCGACTCACCTCGATGTTCCACCGCGACCCGAAGAGTCTGCCCGCCAAGGCACCAGTCCAGACGCTTCGTCACCCCGAAGCATCGACCACTGAACCGGTGTGGCTGAAAGAACACCACCGCCGCATTGCCCAGAACGCAGATGAGCTGCCGCCCTTGGAGAAGATTGTTGCAAACTATGGTGACGCAACCTCTACATCCTGGTTTGATGACCGATACAAGATTTGGCGTGATATGAGCACTGGTGCCGCCGTTGCCTATGTGCCCAGCTCCAGCAACTTCGTGATCGTCCCCGGTAACCCGGCATGTGATCCCAGCCAGTACACTCGTACCATCACACAGTTCCTCCAGTGGCTGCGTCGTGACACCAAATACAAGCCTGTCTGGATCCTCTGCTCTCCTGAGGTTGAGACCATCCTTGGCGAGCGATTAGGCTGGCGCAGTCTGTCCTGTATCGCTGAGGAGCGAGTTGACCCCCAGCGCAACCAGGCCGCTTCCGACGGAGAGATTGCCCGCAAGCTGCGTCGTGCCGAAACTGAGGGCATCAAGGTGGTCGGATTCAATCAGGGCGAGCTACCCGAAGAAGAGGTGCGCAACAAGATTGATGCCCGTATTAGCGAGTGGCTTGCAAACCGCAAGGGCACTCAGGTCCACTTGTCAGAAATCCGGCCATGGTGTGATTCGGAACACCGCTGGTACTTCTATGCTCAGGACAGGGCCGGCAACATCTGTGCTTTCGTTGCGCTAGTCATGATCTCTCCCTCCCACGGCATGCAGGTCAAGTACAGCTTGGACTTCCCTGGCTCACCTAATGGTGTCATTGAGTATATCGTTACCCATGCCATCCAGACCGCCGCCAAGACCGGTGTCAAGGGTCTCACCTTCGGTGCTGGTGCTACCGCCCGCCTTACTCCAGGTCACAATCTGCACGGTGCCAAGATCAAGATGCTGGAGCACACTTACGAAGCTCTTGCTAAGCAATTCCACCTGGTGCGAAAGAGTGAGTTCCGTGCTAAGCTCGGTGCCACTGAGGATCCTCTCTACATCTCTTACCCCGCACACGGCCTTGGCTCCAAGGGTATTCGTGCTATCCTGAACTTCTTTGAGGATTAAGCTGTCTAGTGTCCTCTCTCTTGGATGCTATCTACGAGGAGTACGATCTTATGGTTAACATTTATGAACGGAAATAAGTTTGACTAGATTTGGGATACATGGATAATCTCCCTTTATTGAGATCTCAATGAAGAGTTGAAGACGGCATAGATTAAAGCGCAATATTGGGGCTTTTGATTTGCTTATCAGATCTCTTCAGTTTATTTGCTTTTTGTTTTTTGGCGCATCTTGTTTTTTGCACAATGCCTGCTCAAGTATATCCCCTCCTGTACTTTTTCACCGCATGTATTCCCCCAGTTACTTATTTGATGTCCATTGAAATGCAATACGCATCTACTATAAATTTTTTCATATTCCACGTAAAGTTGACGCCTTCCAATCGAGTCCAGTCCCTACGTATATATGCATTACCAATAATAGCAAAACAACGAGTCATGTCCCTCCGACGGGCATGAATAGATAGTGAAACAAGCCCATCCAAGGTATCCTCCAAGGCTTACTGGTCCTTCTTTTCCTCCTCTTCCTCACCCTTTTCCCTCTCGACCCTCACCCCCTCAAGAACCCTCCCAATCTCCTCGCCGACCCACTTCGCCACAAACCCAGCCACAACAGCAACGACGACAATCCAAGCCGCAGTTCGAACAAGCGACCTAGGAAAAACATTCCACAAAAACGGATCCAGAATGAGATCCACAGAAACAGGCGGTACAGTCTTCATCAACGACTCATCATGACTGAAATAGTCTGCCGCAGCTTGGATCCGCAAAAATAGCACCGAGTCTGTTGTTAAAGCTGCAGCTGGCGAGGGATCACTGCCGGTACGGCCAGACGCACGACGCGGAATGGCGTTTGCCTGGAGATCCGTGTCCAGCGCTGCGAGGCGGGCAGTGGAAAAGATGCTTAGTGATGAGAAGAGGGATTTGTCCTCGATGATTGCAGTGAGGGAATGAGTTGTCAGTATGAATGATGTCGGTTGCTATATGGAGTTAGTCATGTTTCTCAATCTTTTCATTCAGAGTCCACGGACTTCGATTCATCGAATATCATTTGCATACTTGATATAAAACGAACCAAATTGATACACCGAACTTTTAATCTTGAAGGACTGGAGTGGTTCTTACCGTAGCTAACCAACAAACTCGCGCCTCATACCGCTGCCCAGGTTTTAGATTCTCAAGAAAGAACCACGAGTCCACACCCTCTGGAGCTTCGGTACTAGGAAATGAAGCATTGAGTCGTGTTCGCACGACATGGTTCCCTGGCGAAAGCCGTTCTAGACCGAGGTCATCTAGATCTGGCTCTTCTGACGGTAGTGTGGCTGCTGGTGGGGCGATGAAGATGGTTTTTTCCACGTTTGCATGGACAATGTTTGTGAGGGAGAGGAGTATAATTCCTAGGACAGTGGTGATGGTGTGGTACATGATGATCAAGGATGAGATGAATCACCTTCCAAGGTTGGAAATTGAATCTTTATTGGAATGTGCTGGGCGATTCTGTTTTAATGTCCAGATGTGGCTCAAGATTTCCAATTTTGAGTTAGAAAAGGTTTATTCACGCGTCATTTTTGCATTGTGCCACTTCGGGGTGTGTCGTGATAGCTGAAGATATATATTATGAACGGGATGTAGTTGGTTCGTGTTTATTGGGTCGAGTGTGGCGTAGGCGGTGAGAGCTCTCAGTGAACGTGGATTGGTCTTGGAAGACGGATACTGTTTTGGGCAAATTATTCTGCAGGGTAAGGGGTACAAGTAGATTATTGACAATTGATTTTAATGCGTATGTGCAGGAGATATGTGCATCTCAACTACCTAGGACTAGGCGTCAGAGCTGGCCGATGTGTCCAAAACCCATCTCAGAAGCTTTTCGCCATTTTCCTCGATAGCCTCGTACGTCCTCCAACCGCACTTCCGGAGAACATTTGCACTCGGTATATTAGTCGCAAGGGTCACAGCCCGGATACTGTAGAGATCCTGTCTTGATCCAAGAGGGATAGAGTGGGTTTGGTGACCCAAGTCAATTAGCCGTTTCCATTCTCTCTGAAACCCAACAGCAGCCTCGGTAGCATATCCTTTCCCCCAGGTATTCGGCAAGAACATATATCCAAAGCTGGGTAGTGGAGATATTGGTAGGGAATCTAAGCCAGTCAGGCCACATACACCGATGATAGCGCTGCTATCTTCCGAAGATGAATTGGGCGAAAGTTCATCCGGTTGATTATCCTTATCGGCCCGGAGAGTGATGACGAAGTTGAAATTGCGTCGTGGGATCTCAGTATCGTCTATGTATCTTTGCATCCACTCACGCGTTTGTTGTATAGAACTGTCTATATGGACTTGGCTGGTCCATTGCATGACCTCTGAGGTTGTACGAAGCTTGTATAGAGATTGGAGATCGGTCCATTGGAACGGTCGCAGAGTTAGCCGAGGGGTATTGATTGGTTGTGTTTTGGAATACGGCGGAAGTAGATCTTGAAGTGAGATTTCCATGTTGTCGAGTGGACAGAGCATCAAGATAGGTGTTGCTGACCCCCGACGCGATAATCTAACATACACCGCCGATTATTATTCTGCTGGCAGTTCATATCTCCTCCAAATCAAAAGCCGAGGAAAAGGGAGTCAATAAACTAGAATGGAAGGCGGTAAGGATCAATATGTTTTGCTGTCATAACATGCAAGACAAGCGGAAATTAATCACACTTGACCATTGGAGTCACACAAGCAGTGCGTTGCATTTAAGCATCCTTTCACATATTCATGCCTGCAGTCCGGAAATGTTGTGCCCAACGCAATACTGGACATGACAGCTCCGATCCGAGGCGTGATGACCTAATGACGGTCAGGGCCAGTCCACGTGATCCAGAACAGGCGGTGAACCTCACAGGGAGAGGGCGGGCCGTGGCCAATCAGCGGGCTTGACGCGACCCAACGACCGGATCAACAACGAACTCCCCCCCTGTTAACAGCACAGACGCCCTCACTCCACAACATTTCTGTTCTTCCTTCTTCTTGACTCGATCTCCATTCCTCCCATTCCTGGTGAGTTTGACCTCCTGTGAACCCGTTCACCCTTCCCCCTCCCCCTTTCCTCGGTTAATATGCCAAATTTATACTTTTGAGCTAACCCCTGAGTCGCCAGACCCGTGTTTGTTATTGGGTCACTTCTCCCCCTCCTTAATTTTTTGACGCCGTGAAAACACCATCAACACAATGAGAGAGATCATTAGTTTGAACAGTAAGTGGTGGAATTGATAGGATATTTCGAGATGGAATCGAATTTTCTGATGAAAATGACGCGCTGACTTGTTGATGTCCTATAGTCGGTCAGGCCGGTTGCCAGATCGCCAACTCCTGCTGGGAGGTAAAGATATCACGTCCATTGTGACCCGAATTTGCGGTGAACTGACTATAAAATTGTACAGCTGTACTGTCTGGAGCACGGCATCCAGGTACGTTGTAATTGCAATCTGATGGTGGCGCCCAATCTTGAATTGAGCGGCACGCCCCTTTTCCTGGGCGGAAAGCAAGCACCCGCGACTAACACTGGTGACAGCCCGATGGATACCTCACTGAAGAGCGCAAGAAGGCCGACCCCGACCACGGCTTCAGCACTTTCTTCTCCGAGACTGGTGTGTATACCAATTTTTCTACCTTCAAGAGAGGGGCCAGCCATGGCGCCCGAATCCCCGCTTTAAATACCTTGGCTAAGATGGTCTAACATTTTTATTATCATCCAACAGGTCAGGGCAAGTACGTTCCCCGTACTATCTACGCCGATCTTGAGCCCAATGTCGTCGATGAGGTCCGCACCGGTACCTACCGTTCGCTCTTCCACCCCGAGCAGATGATTACCGGAAAGGAGGATGCCTCCAACAACTACGCCCGTGGTCACTACACCGTTGGAAAGGAGATGATTGATCAGGTTCTGGACAAGGTCCGCCGTGTGGCCGACTCCTGCGCTGGTCTCCAAGGTTTCTTGGTCTTCCACTCCTTCGGTGGTGGTACCGGTTCCGGTTTCGGTGCTCTCCTGATGGAGCGTCTGTCCGTCGACTACGGCAAGAAGTCCAAGCTCGAGTTCTGTGTCTACCCTGCTCCCCAGAACGCCACCTCCGTTGTTGAGCCCTACAACTCCATCCTCACTACCCACACCACTCTGGAGCACTCCGACTGTTCCTTCATGGTTGACAACGAGGCCATCTACGATATCTGCCGCCGCAACCTCGGCATTGAGCGCCCCAGCTACGAGAACCTGAACCGTTTGATCGCTCAGGTTGTCTCCTCCATCACTGCTTCGCTCCGTTTCGACGGTTCCCTCAACGTCGACCTGAACGAGTTCCAGACCAACTTGGTCCCCTACCCCCGTATTCACTTCCCTCTGGTCGCCTATTCGCCCGTTATCTCTGCCGCCAAGGCTGGCCACGAGGCCAACAACGTTACTGATATCACCAGCAACTGCTTCGAGCCCAACAACCAGATGGTCAAGTGTGACCCCCGTAACGGAAAGTACATGGCTACTTGCTTGCTGTACCGTGGTGATGTCGTCCCCAAGGATGCTCACGCCGCTGTTGCCAACCTTAAGACCAAGCGCACCATCCAATTCGTCGACTGGTGCCCTACCGGTTTCAAGCTTGGTATCTGCTACCAGCCCCCCCAGCAGGTCCCCAACGGTGACCTTGCCAACCTCAGCCGCGCTGTGTAAGTTCCAATCAATTTCAGCCCAAAAGAATATTTGCTAATCTATCTCATGTAGCTGCATGCTGTCCAACACCACCGCCATCGCCGAGGCCTGGTCCGCTCTCGATCACAAGTTCGACCTCATGTACTCCAAGCGTGCCTTCGTTCACTGGTACGTTGGTGAGGGTATGGAGGAGGGTGAGTTCTCCGAGGCTCGTGAGGACTTGGCTGCGCTTGAGCGCGATTACGAGGAGGTTGCCAGCGACTCCATCGAGGGTGAGGAGGAGCTTGAGCCCGAGTACTAGATTAGGGATGCTATGTGACCGTATCAGAGGCATTGGACTGGTGCCATGCAGATCGTTTTGGCATATCAGCTCTTACCTTGGCAGATCGGCTTTCCTGAATCTACCGGGCTTTCTTTGCAAATACACAGGGAACATAGGTTTTACAGTCCGATGAATGTGTTTTCTGGCTTTGTTGTTCGATATACCTTTAATATCCCCGAAGCAGCGTGTTTTTCGCTCGTTTTAACCCTATTCTGGGATTCTACACAAATTGTAATTACAAAAAGCACCAAAAAAAAAAACCTGCCCCCTTTTCTTTAACTCCACGTCCTTTATTATTATGACCCGGTTTTGCTTACTGCCGGACTGCATAGGCCTGCCATCGTGGGGGCATATAGATGACAGGAACAACAACTTGTTTCTGAAGAACAACTGATTGCCTAGCTGAAGGATACCCACAAAGTGCGGAAATTTCCAACACAAACCACATAATTTCTTCTAGAGTATCTTTTCCAAAGATGTCTCACGATGTTCATCTGATAGATAATGGAGGAATGAGACCCTGAGCGGATGGAATGGGCGCTAAGCCAACTGACCGCCTTGGGGGTACCTTCTTACGACATCGACTCCAGCCACTCGGCGAACCCCCATTCCACCACTGGAATACCCCGTCCTCTTGTTTTAGAGCTTTAGCATCGATCTACCTCGCCTGGTACCGCTGCCTTGAAACTACAGAATCTGCGCCTCGACCTATGCTCGTGTCAACTTCCGACTAAGCAGACGGCACCCGTTTCCCCAACTTGTCCTCCCAGGCACCCTAACTATTCGGATCCCATCAACAAGGAGAGGGGGTCCGCTCCTCCACACTTAAAGCTATGGCTGAAACCGGTGAGTTCTTTCTTATGATTATGCCAACTTCAGTGCAGCAAATGCAATGAGACATTGGCGCAAGCCAAGAAGCCTACGGAGCTCCGCTTCCCGCAACGACCCCCCTCCCCTGTATACCCGAACACATTGATGCGCAATTCCGCGGAACTGACGGATGCAATTCTTTGTCAAAATAGCACAGCGACATCCAAACCTAAACCTCACGCCCGAGGAGAAGCGCGTCTTCTACCAGCTATTTCAGGCCGCTGACACGACCAACCTCGGCGTTATTACTGGCGAGATCGCGGTCCCATTCTTCGAGAAGACGCATCTTCCTGGCGGCGTCCTTGGAGAGGTATGATGAATATAAGGAGTGAACTGGCATAAGATTGGCGGGCTAACAACCCATCTGTATAGATCTGGCAGATTGCGGACAGAGAGAACAGGGGTCTCCTCACCCCGGCTGGATTTGGAGTTGTTCTTCGATTAATTGGACATGCTCAAGCTGGACGTACACTATCCGCTGAGCTAGCTTTGCAGCGTGAGTTTCCTTAGAACTTACTCGGTGCTTCGTCATTGTCCAGAAACCCTTTACTGACTGCCATCCAATAATAGCCGGCCCGCTTCCCCGATTCGATGGAATCTCAGTCGACACAACAGCCCCTGCACCGGAGCCGAGCCCTGCGAGCCCCCCACCTGGCGCATCTGGCCCCATTCGTGTCCCTCCGCTACAGCCCGATGATGTTAATAAGTTCGTTTCGCTCTTTGAGAAGTCCGAAGTCGTGAATGGAGTTATGTCAGGTATGTATACTCCCATAACTTGATATCAGAAGCGCTTTGCCCGAAACATTCGGCTCATAACAATCTAGGCGACATTGCCAAGCAAATATTCGAGCGAGCAAGACTGCCGAATGAGGTTCTGGGTCGTATATGGAATCTTTCTGACACACAGCAGCGCGGTGCTCTTGATTCCACGGAATTTGTCATTGCCATGCATCTTCTGACGTCGTTCAAGTCTGGTGTGTTGCGTGGTATCCCCCAGACTCTTCCGCCTGGTTTATACGAAGCTGCATCCCGTAGGGCCCCTCCTGCAAGGTCATCCTTTGGTGCTCGGCCCGAAGTTCCACCCGTACCTTCGATTCCCAGGCAATTTACTGGCTCCCAGCGCACTGCCAGCCCCATGAACAATGCTCCCGTTCCGCAGTTCGGAGGCCCACTTTCCGCTCAGACAACGGGTGGAGAGTGGCTCATTTCTCCACAGGAGAAGATGCACTTTGATGGAATATTCGAGACTGTTGATACCGCCAAGCGTGGAATGATCACAGGTGATCAAGCTGTTGGTTTCTTTATGAAGGCGCAACTACCAGAGGAGGTTTTGGCCCAAATCTGGGATCTTGCTGATATCGATGCCGACGGACAGTTGACGCGCGAGGAATTTGCCGTGGCTATGTATCTGGTGCGATTGCAGCGTGGCGGAAAGGAGCCTCTGCCGCAAGTGTTGCCTCCTGCTTTGATTCCGCCTAATATGCGACGCCAAGCCCCGGGGCCAGCTCCGATGGCCGCCCCTGCACCGCCTGCTCCTGCACCTGCACCTGCACCCATTCCACGATCTGCTGCGGATGACTTGTTCGGTTTGGATTCACCACCAGCGCCTGCTCCTGCCCAACTTCAGATGCCTCAGTCTACCGGTGGCTCTGGCGCATGGCATACACCTACTTCTCCCGCTTCTAGGGCTTCCCCGCCAACGACATCGACCACCTTCAAGCCATTCGTGCCGACATCTTCATTCGGCCAAAGTTTACAACCGCAGTCAACTGGGGCGTCTTCTGGACACCCGGGTTCGATTCGCTCCCCTCCACCGCCATCCGATGATTTGCTGGGCGATAACGACCCGGAGGAATCCCAGAAGCTGACACAGGAGACAACTGAGCTTGCAAACTTGTCAAACCAAATTGGAACACTGTCTAAGGAGATGCACAATGTCCAACAGAAGCGCACAACTGCTGAGCAGAACATGACCCAAAGTTCGCAGCAAAAGCGGGACTTTGAGACCCGGCTTGCACAAGCACGCACTATGTATGAACAGGAGCTGGCAAGCTTTAAGGCGCTAGAGGAGCGATTGAAGGCATCCAAGGCTGAGACTACCAAATTGTCTCAAGAGTACGCCCTGATTGAAGGGAGTCGTCAGGATTTGGCAACCCAGTACAACCAGATCTCGACCGCACTGGCTTCTGACCAACAGGAAAACGCTAGCTTGAAGGAAAAGATTCGCCAGGCGAATGCCGAGGTGGCGCAGCTCAAGCCAGCGCTTGAAAAGGCACGCTCCGATGCTCGTCAGCAGAAGGGACTAGTTGCAATCAACAAGAAGCAGCTAGCTACTGTGGAGGGTGAACGCGACAAGGCTCAGGCCGAAATTGACGATATTGCCAGAGAAACCCCACAGTATACTGAGGATGTGACACCCGCCAGCAGCGCTGCTGAGGTTGTTAGTCCTGCTGCTTCCACCACCAGCCAGAATACCAACCCCTTCTTCCGTCGAACTGCGACAGGTAACTCAAGCGATCGTGCTCGCTCTCCTGACTCTGCCAGTGACCAGCAGAAAGCCTTTGACAGTCTCTTTGGTCAAACCTTTGCCAGTCCCACGAATGCCGGCCCGCCGCCGACCTCTTTTCGTGCAGAGTCCCCGTTGGCAACAGCTAAGTCGCCCGTTACATCTAATGTGCCAACCCCATCTGCGTCTCCCGCTCCTGGGTCTGTCCCTGGATCCGTGCCGGGAGCTTTCCCCGAGCCCCCGCCCCCGAGCTTGTCCCGACAACTCACCCCAAACTTTTTGCCATTCAATGAGAATCAATCTGTGACCTCGTCCACCATGGTGTCTCCGCCGGCTAGCAGATTTGGCCAAGATACCTCCGGTTTTGGGACACCTTCTCAGGCTCCTACCAGTGAAGCTGGAGCTCCGTCAGTGACAGAGTCAAGTGACTATAGCCATCCAGCCGGTTCGACTGCCGAAGCCACCCCGGCACGTTCTCCATTCGAGGAGATGCCGCCAGCTACCGAGGCATCTACTACCGCTGCTGAACCATCTGCCACTTCTCCACTTAGCGCAGAGAGTCAGGAGCCACCCAAGGACCTGTCCTTCGATGAGCTGTTCGGCAGTAAGGCGCACAAGCGGTCTGAATCCCAGAAGGAGAATGACTTCGAGGAGGCTTTCGCATCTATGAAGCCCGCTGGTGGACCAGCTGTTGGACCAGCAACTGCTGCTGCCGCTACCTCGGAATTTCCTCCCATCCAGGAACTCCATCACGATGATGAAGAAGATGAGGACAGCTCGGACGATGAGGGCCCTTTAGGGTTTGATGACAACTTCACTCCTGTCGCGCCCACAGGTACTCAGAAGGAACAGCCCGCTGATTCGATCGACGCTGCTCAACTTGCAGCGTTCCCGTCTCCGGGAACTGCTGGGGTTTCGGGACAGCCCCCAGCTGCCGATGCTCAAACCAGCCCTCCCCAGTATGACAATGACACATCTAACGAGGCCCCTGAATTCAATGGCTTGCTGCCCACCCGATCTGATCCCACTGCCGCACCTGATGCTCCTCACTCTTTAGAATCCACGACTGGCGCACCGATCATTGACAATCACCCCCAGCGGGAAGAGGCTGCTCCAGCCTCAGTCCCAGCCCCAGCCCCAGACGCCAGCGCTGCCAGCGGTGTGAAGACAAACGCCCCTGACTTTGATGCTGCCTTTGCTGGCCTCAACCTGGCCCCTGCTCAGGAAGCAGAGGATGATGACGACGAGCCCGAAGCTCTAAACAAGAACACAGATTTTGACTTCTCCTTCGACTCTCCGTCTCACTCCAAGCATGAAGCCACATCCAGCACTGACGCCGGCAACACTGGCTCATCCGAATTCTTCTCATTTGACAACAACCTCCATGCGACCGCGCAGCCTACAGGATCCGCCAATGGAGGCGATGCTGCCAACCATGACTGGGATGCCCTTTTTGCCCCTCTGCAAAATGCGAAGCCTGCCTCTGAGGAAGGTACCAGCACTTTCGACCCTAAGAAGCCCGGCTGGGCTCTCAATACCGACACCGGCGAAGATGATCTGATTCTGCAGCGACTGACTGGTATGGGTTTCCCTCGTGACGACTCCCTCACAGCGTTGGAGAAGTTTGACTACAACCTTGACAAGGTAAGTTTGAATGAAACGTTTTGGCCCCAGATGATGAGACTAATTGATTTTAGGCCGCCGACTACTTGACGTCTAAGTAGCCCTTGATTCCGTCTCCACATTGCACATATCATTCCACACACATATCTCTCTTTTTGACATGATGCCTTTCTTTCCCAATGTCCCATTTTCCTTTTGTCATCTCCTTTCCCATCTTTTGCGATGTGACTGGGGGCTGGGTGGCGTCTTGCATTCCCGACTACCCATAATTTCCGTCTGTTCCAGCGTCATGTATATCATTCTTTCCGTTTCTGTCCTGCGCCATCGCTGAAAGGATTGGATCCTATTTCTTCGTTGACAGTGCCCATGGACGGACAAAACGGCGGACTGCTTGACATTCTGTTCAATGTACCTTTCCCCACAGTGTAGTGTAGTTTACGATTATCCTAATGCACTTTAGTCATGAGCTGTGTAGTATGAAGGATTGGTGTCCGTAAAATCATCCAATCGCGTTGGAAGTTGTTTTGTTCCGTAGTGGACCTTTTCCGAAAGGAGTAATCGGAGTTTCGGAGTCTCGGAGCGGCTCCAAGCAGACAATGAGTCGGAGTGACTGCCAACATTCCCTAGTTAGTAGAAGGTCATGACAGAGAGATTATGAATCATCCCTCTGTTCATAATGAGGAAATTACTTAAATACTCGCTTTGCCACTCAATTGATACTCATCCGCTGAGCCCGGTCTTCTCTAAACAACCATATCTTGCGAGAATAACAGTTTCTGTGACAATATGCCTCGCGTACTTGTGACAGGTGGTAGCGGCTTCATCGCCACGCATGTTCTCGAGATCCTCCTCGCCCGGGGTCACTCGGTTGTCACAACTGTGCGCTCCCAGCAAAAGGCCCAAGCAATTCTGCAATCCCACCCGGAACTGCAGACAGATCGTCTGGACTGCACTATCGTGGAAGATATTGGTCAGGCTGATGGTAAGGGACATGTCATAGTTGTGGGCTCTTAATAATCACCGATCTGACCTTCAATGTACAGCATTCGACGAGGCCGTTATCTCAGAGCCTCCATTCGACGCTGTCATCCATACTGCCAGCCCATATCATTTTCATGCCAAGGATGCAAAAGAACTACTTGACCCAGCCATAATTGGAACTACAGGTATTCTCACTTCGGTGCAGAAATATGCTCCGTCCGTCAAGCGCGTTGTGGTGACTTCTTCTTTTGCTGCTATCAACAATATCTACGCCAAGGGCAAGGGCAAAGTGTATTCGGAGGTTAGATCCAGACCAATACAGCGGCTTGTTGAGCGATCGCTAATTGTGCATGTTTCAAGGCCGACTGGTGTCCCATTACAGAAGAACAGGCCAACGAAAGCCCTGCCAACGCTTACCGAGCAAGCAAGACATTCGCTGTAAGACCTTCACGTCAGCACTGAGTAATCCTACAACAAAGCTAAGATCCCAACAGGAGCGCGCCGCATGGGAATTTATGGAAAGAGAAAACCCTTCATTTGACCTAACAGTCATCAACCCACCGCTCGTTCTAGGTCCAATTGCCCACAGACTTGCTTCTCTTAGCGGCTTAAATACCTCTAACCAACGAATCCGGGACCTGATTACCGGCGCTTGTAAAGACCGCTGTCCGCCAACTGGAAATTACGGCTACGTCGACGTGCGCGATCTCGCCCTTGCGCATGTCCTAGCGATCGAGAAGCCCGAAGCCGGTGGAAAGCGATTTTTCACCGTGTCGAGCCACTTTTCAAACAAAGAGATTGCAGAGATCATTGGGCAGGAGTTCCCCGAGTTCCTGGACCGATTGCCTTCCGGCCAGGCTCTGACTCCAGGCGATTACCCAGCAGATGGAGTGTATGGATTCGATAACTCACGCAGTCGAGAGATCTTAGGATTGAAATTCCGAGATCTGAAGGAGAGCGTGGTGGATGCTGTACATAGCTTGTTGGCTGTGGAGCCGGAAATTGCTAATTGATGGATCGATAATAGTGGCAAAATTAGATTAGCTTAACCCTGAAAACAATCTGACCACCCAGTGCGACTAGAGCGCTGCGAAAATTAGTCTTTGAACGATGTCACATCTCTTTCTTGTAAAATTATCGATCATGCTGTCTACATTTGCAGCTGATTCGCAGGAAAGTGGGCCTTTATGATGTCCCAGACATGATCAAGCATCTGACCGGTGACAATCGAGATGAACCAAGATGATTCGCAGCCGTAGTATCCAGTGCAGTAATTCAAGGGGTAGTCCTCAAACTACCAGCAGAAAACAGGTATGTATCACAGAGCCATATATCTTATCTCCAATAAGAAGTATGCTAGTCTTCCAACCCAGAGAAATCTAGTGATTGCAAAATACGACCTGCGAGTTACGAGCCTGAGATGCCAGGACCAGGCGCCCAGCAAGTATGCAATACCACACCAATCTGACAAACTGGGTGTCTCGCTCTAAATGCTTCATGTTTCACTGCCCTTGGATTCATCCTCAACTGCCCCAAAATGGAAGACTGTGTGGATCCATGATGCCGGGGGTGGGGCGCTTTATTATGGCCCGCTGTCATCTTCGTATTCCGGGCTCGCATGGGTCATACTTGGCTGAAGTGCTGAGCAAATCCTCCGCCTAGGGGGTTGAGTATTAAATTGCGACTGGCCTATCAACCCACCATATTGGTATGTCACATCGGGTTCGACAGCTAGCCATCCATCCTGCCGTCGGGCCCAGATCCTGCTTCTGGGCGAGGAAAATCAATTGATAAGGGCATTTTAGAGCCATGTTTACTGCATTGTCTATCTACATAGTACATCCTTGTCGAAGGTAGCGTTCAGTCCCCTGACAGAAGCTGTGGAAGTTGCTCAAAGTCTACCGTTGCATCTTCGGCCTTCGGACCCATTTGTTCGGGAAGATCAGAGTTATACCGACGTCTTTGGCACGCAATCAATGTTCTGGAAAGTAAGCCGTCCATGTCTCTTAGTTCGCGCCCGATGAACTCGTGTTGACGAAGTTAATTTCGATCTACAAGGAAATACCCGGGATGATGCGCTTTTTCTGGTTCCATGTCGAGGAGGTCCGGTGACAATGAAATCCCCTAGTCGAACATCCACGTGAAGTCTATTCGCTAATTAACTCATGTGCAGGTGGTCAAAAGTGACTCCTATCAGCAAGACGGTCATCATATTGACTAGAAGGGGGCCAAATGCCCATGGCTGAAGAGCTAGTTGCGTACCTTGCTCGGGAAGTTAGCATACTATACGAAAGTTAGTATGGAATACGGCTGGGGATGCGACGTATTCCGCTCGCTCCAGATCTCCGAGAACCAGGAGAATTATTCTCGATTATGCGCACTCCAATCACGTTTGACGTATCAAGCCCACTTTGGCCCCAATGAGAAAGGCTTTGCAGGTGGCGTTGTCTTGAACTGACTACCAAAGACCATGATGCATATATTCGCGCTCTACTGTGTGTTTCTCTATTTTATGTGATGGACATAGAAGAATGTGGCGTGTCAAAATAGGAGCGAGAAGGCGGGGGGAATACGAGAAAGAGGGGAGGGAGTTTATACTCGAGATTCGCCCGGTCCTGATTCGGAGAAATTGGGCCTTCCACAATTAAACCATGTGGTAAGCGTGGAAAGCCCTACCGTATGTGATGCAGTTCGCATAGAAATGATGCAAGGCATCTGAGCTTCATTCTCGCTTTTCCCGGGAGGATCTATGTAACAATGTCAGATTTCCTCATTTTTAGCCTGATATCATAGATCCTGCTTACCCTTCTAACAAAACCAACACAACTCAAGCAGTCCCGCTTTTTGTCTATCGGGTTCTGAAACACGCGATATGACTCAGAAATCGGGAACCTGTCGATCAGGACCTTGCACCGTCGCCCCGTATTCCAAGAAGGGGCCTGACGGATAAGTATAGCTAGGATGAGGATGCCCGATAAGCGAAATCTTGAAACAATATCAGCTGGATCTGCACAAAAGGAGCCCGAAGAACCTCCTGGCGATAAGCTTTTCCTTCCATCGTTCCACGGTTTCACGTCAGGCGTGTGGAAATGTCAGACCGTCGGAGTCCTTGCATGGGAAACTCTCCGAGGCTACGGGCTGGGGTTGCACAGCATACGATCTTTCGCGTGGCCTGTTTGCTTAGCACCAAGACGGCCTGAAGATACATATAATGACGTGAAGGTGTGCAAACGCAAGGGTCGTCGTCAGAATAATTCTCCCCCGGAGCCACAGCCTAGACCTAGACTATGGCCAATCTGGTTGCCTTTTTGTTTTCAATATGGCTGGTCCTGGCCTGTCCCGTTTGGGGGATATTGAGGTTTAATCAGAATCCTGATATGATCGAAGCAGCCGATCGATTAAATGAAATGGCCCAGAATGCGTTGAAGACTTCGATCAATACGATCATTCAGAATTCTTCTAAGGAGAATAATACATGCACGTTGGAGAACTTGCGAGTCCGTCGGAATTGGAGAGCGTTTACTCCTGCGGAAAAGAAGTCTTACATCAGATCCGTTCAGTGTATGACGAAGGCTCGGGCCATCACCCCGCTTCATCTAGCACCTGGAGTGAGGTCTCGATTCGATGACTTTGTCGCTGTCCATATCAACCAGTCGTATCACGTTCATCGCGACGTAAGTCTCAACCCTCCAACCTTGCAAATTGTCCACCATTGACCATTTCCAGGGCCTCTTCTTTGCATGGCATCGATATTTTATCTTCGAATATGAACAAGCTCTACGGAACGAATGCAACTACACCGGAGACTACCCGTCAGTATCCTACCGCAAAAAATTCACCAGAGCCCAACTAACATAAATAGATACTGGAACTGGGCTGCGGACACTGACAGTCTCGAGAAATCCCAATTGTTCGATGGCAGCGATACCTCTCTCTCAGGAAACGGCGCCCACGTTCCCAACGAACCTCCAATAGGAGCTCGAATCCCAGGCCCATACCCACCACTGTGGCTTCCACCCGGCACAGGAGGCGGCTGCGTCACAAGCGGTCCCTTCAAAAACATGACTGTGAATCTTGGTCCATCCTACCTTGCTGTACCAGGGGACAACATCACGCGGATGTCCAACCCGCTAGACTACAATCCCCGCTGTCTAAAACGAGACCTAACAACGGCCCTCCTGCAAATGTACGTCAACTACACGTCCATCGTGAATCTGATCACCCACAGCAAAATCGTCTGGGACCTGGAGGATAAAATCCAGGGCCAGGAAGACTCACCCGGGTTACATGGTGGAGGGCATTTCGCGATGGGCGGTGATCCGGGTCGGGACGCGGATGCTAGTGCTGGGGATCCGGCATTTTATCATCATCACGGGATGGTGGATCGTATTTGGTGGATCTGGCAGAATATGGATCTGAAGAACCGGGAGTATGCTCTTTCGGGGACGAGTACATTTATGGATACGCCCAATTCGGCGAATGTTACGTTGGACTATTTGTTGAACGTTGGGTATGCGAATGGGAATCAGGGGTCTGTTGTTTTGAAAAATTTGATGAGTACTACTGCTGGGCCGTTTTGTTATGTTTATCTGTGATTTTAAGTTAATGTACGAATAGTTATGGGGGTTAGATCAGGGCGTTAGGCGTTGGGAAGGGTTGATATTCTTTTGAAGTTCTGTTCGTTCATACCAAAATGTTAATCACTATTCTATACTTACTACTGCTGCCCTGATGTAGACTCGCGATGCTAGTGTAAGCTGATGGTGAGATTGATGTTAGCTGAAGGCGATCATTACCCTTTTAACCACGCTAAGCCCGAAGAGGGGTTTCGTTGGGCCACATCACAATAGTTTCAAGCATCAGCGATCAGGGGAAAAAGCAAAAAAGAAAAAAAAAAGAAAATCACAAAAAGTCTTCATGACAGTCGTGGCACACTAATCTGCCCAAAATTATACCCATTCTCCATCCATACCCCATCATGGGTGGAACAGACGCGTCAATTTCCTCACAAATCCTGGAAATCTCAGCCCTCTGTGCCGCTCATTGCCTAATCCCAGGTATACTCCTGGTCACTACTGCCAAACGCTCAGCATGGCGGTACCTCTCTATTCCCTGTCTAGTCGCGATCGCGCACAGATCTATACGCCTGGCCAAAAGCCTAGGGCCAGGTTTCATCTGGTGTGAACTAGCCCGTCTCATCGTGACAGTAATCTTCCAATCCCTGAACCTACTCCTTATAAACCCAAAAGACAGCACCGACCTGCCTTCGGGGACCCATGGTATTATCGCGCGTCTCTACTATGCGACACGACTATTTACTCAACCGCGTGGAATTAACACGCCCTGGCAGATCAAAAATGCACCTGCACAGCCAGCCTATTATACGAAACGTGGTATGACAGAGCCGCCTCGAGGTCGGTTTTTGCTTCGTCATACTGCGATTGCTATTTTCCAGTACTTGGCGTTGGATGTTTTCGCTACGCTTGCGTTGCAGCAGGCACAGGAGCAGATGAAACATCAATTGTTGCCGCCCACTGTCCAGTGGGACTTGTCTGTTGAGCAGTGGATTGAGCGGATTTTCTCAAATTTGGTCGCTGGATTCGTGGTGAGCAGGATGCTCATCGATCTGCACCATCGCGTGTTCTCAATTCTGCTTGTTGGACTTGGACTCGACTCTCCGTCGAATTGTCCTCCTTTGTTTGGACGGGCAGCGGATGCGGGATCATTGAGAGGATTCTGGGGGTATGTCGCCTCATTTCAACTTAGGATGTGTCTGTTGTAAGACATGCTAACAAGCTCCAACAGCAAATTCTGGCATCAATTGGTGCGTGAACCATTTGTCTCTGTCAGCACATTTATAACCCGTGATATATTGGGTCTATCCAAGTCTCCGCTGAAGCGATATACAAACATTACTCTTGTCTTCCTCTTTTCTGGTGGATTGCATGTCATCCTTGATGTCATTCAGGGTATTCCAGGACACGAGTCTGGCGCGATGCTACTATTCATGACAGCCCCGCTGGGTCTGATAATCGAGGACAGCATCAAGAGACTCTGGAGAACCTGTACGGGGACCAGTCGTGCTGCCAAAATTGGCGATGGGGAGGCTCTTGCGCCGATGTGGCAAAAGATACTCGGGTTCTGTTGGGCAATGGCGTGGCTGGGGGTCACTTCGACTTGGTATTTCTACCCCCAAATGCTGCGACCTGAGAATCAGGCCCTTGTTCCATTTAGCCTGGCGAGTCGAATTGGATTGCCTGTCGTGACAGGGGCTGTTCTCGCTGGGGGTGCCCTGATCGCGTTTGTGTTTGAAGTCGAAGTGTGAAATAATGTGGACTTCAGAGATCCAAAATACCTAGCGAAAGCGGCCTGAAAATGCCTAAAAGTTACTAGATCGAGGCATCAAATGACTTTCTTAGAACCCATAGTTCACTGGTAAGAGGCTTAGGCCATTACCTAAGCATCTCATATGCCGAATTGAGAGCCCCGCCAAATATGCAGGGAATATACACGAATATACACGCTAGTTAGAAGATTCATTGTTGATTCGCTCAAGCTGGTGACTGGCCTTGATTCCATGCTCGTGGAGCCACTCGGGGCCGAGTGTCAAGTTTAGTCTCGGGCACGGCGGACTTGCTTGATTTGGGACTGTATACTGCGTGTGAGGTGGAAGTCAACTTGACAAAATCTCGAGGAACACGGTAATGTTATGCATGCTTAAGCGAGCCAACTCATTGCTTTTTGAATTTCCTTGTCTGTTGGGTTCCTATTGCTAGCACTAAGCATCGTTTGCCTGTATATCCGTTCCGAATGCTCCAAAGCGACAGAGTGGACTCTTAACCTCGCTGCGTGGAAACACCCGGGAAACTCGCTACAAATTGCCGGCCTCTTCCTCGGGCTCTGGGCTGTGTTCTTCCCATTTTCCATCTCCCCGCATCGCTCAGTCTAACATCACTGTGGAGAGTCCATTATCCTTGATGGCTATTATGAGCGCGGGATTCAGGTTTGGATGATCCTTTGGCAGTGCCCTTGCAATCACATCGCGCGGTTCAGCACACTCACCGGTGCCTCGGCTATAAAGTATGCTAGTCCTTTCCAGGTTAACCATTGAATTGCTCGGTTCGACGATTGCATTCGGTATTCTCTTTGGCTTATTTTCTGGTACAGTGATTGGGCAGTTTCCAGCGACAAACGCTATAACTGCTCCGCACCGAATGAAATGGGATCTTATGCAGGAATGAGCCTTGGAGCTTTCAGCTTTTCTGGCCCGACAAGAACTTCAATTACGGGAGTAAGGGTCATTTATCATGGGAGTTATCAGCCCACAATGATCTTTGCTCGCGTGTTTAGCTTGGTTGGGGCTATGGTCATTTTTGCGGCTAGAGTGTGTTTCGGGGGATGGAAGTTGGTAGCATGAGAAGGATTTCAGCATGCAGACTGTATATAGCAGTTTCAAAGATTCAATGAGAGATTTAACGGACGAATGGAGACAATGCGCTTACAAGAGGCGAACAGAGATTTTTCGTGGTTGAAGCGACTGTGGCTTACCGTAGGCAGCCATATTACCTCCACATCCCTAATTGAACAGGACCTTGCCTCGAAGAGGCTTTTTATGTTTCTTCTGACAGCAAAGCTTGCTTTGAGCTTTTATTGGTGGTTTGGTGGTCTGGAGAGTGTTCCTGTAGAGCCTCCAATGCTTAAGAGGTAGTCATGATCAGCCTCAATTCTGGACCTTGGTTGTTCAAGACCGATCAATCTAGTCCCACTGGTGAAAATAAGCTTCTATCAATACTTGGCTGCCTCCAGAGTCGACCAGTAATGTCTCAGGTCTACCCCGATCGACAGTTGCAGGGTTACAATTGACCAACCAGACCCAGTGAACCTCTTAAGCTCTCGGGGCTGCCGCCTAAACGGTGACCTGGGTGTGTACGGGTCCCGGTATCACAGGGGTTGGGAATCTGTAGGGCTAAGTACTGAGTAGTCTATACACTTTAAAGTTTCGATAGCATTAGCCCCCTCGCGATATTTTCGCTGGGAAGCCTTTCAATCACATGCCACCGTTAATTGTAATGTATTCCTGATAGATTGAGTGTCGTTTCTCAGGAATGTTAAATCAGTAAAAGGATGTGGATCTACTTGGTCCACATGAAAACACTAGAAAGACCATAAGGGTCAGCCTCGCCTCCTGAGCAACCTCAGAAGTGGGTCTCATTTATTATTACAGGGCTGACAAGGCTACAAGTATAAGTCCAGAGTCTCAGTGGAGCTCAATCCCCATCTTTCTCTCCAAATTCTTTCGTTTAAACACCAACCACCACTCACTTTCATATTCGCATTGTAAAACCTGCGCGGGTGTCTTCCATCCACGCTACACCTCTCTTTTCTTAATTTCCTTGCCTGCCTGTCTTCAGTCCACTACTTTGGGTTCACCACCACAATGCCACTTATCCCACGCCACAATGAGTTCCTGTTGAAGAAACCATTGGAACCAATATCCATCCTTGCTCCATTTTCCGCTCTCATTCTTTCCATCACTTTGATTGTTGTCTTCGTGGTTCGCTTCTACATCCTTGAAGGCTTTCTCATAAAATGGTACTACGGCGATGTCTATACGGACCTCAGTGAGGTCAATCGACGCGGCTTCATCAATCACCACATCTCAGCAGCAACGAAAATTGTCATTTTGGTTCTTGCAGCATACCCCTTTGTCTGCGTTACCTTTGGGACCTCGACTTTTCACACACCTTTCGCTCATGGCTCCATTGTAACGCTGGGCGATGTGCTCATAGTGGCAGCGCAAATGCTGATTGGCATGTACATATTCGAGCTCATCTACCGCAGCAAGCTATCCCCTGTCGCTGTGGCACATCATACAGGGACAATTCTCATTGGGCAGTCTGCCATCGCCATTAGCTTGAAGCTTCTGCGTGAACCGGATGCAGATATCGAGTTCATTCTGTGCACCGTTTGGGGTGAATGGCCTCCCAATCTTCGGTTTCTATTCTTCTCCGACCTGATCTAATATTGATCTTCCTTCTAGGTGCCTTCGATATGATCGCCGAGTTCTTTCCCCATGTCGCCATCATTCTCTACCGTGTTTATCCTGACCGCCACCACTTCCTCAGCCGCGTATTTCTCGTGTCATGCATTATAACGGCAATTGGTACAACAGGTGAAACGATTGTCACGATGTGGCTATTTGGCAGCCTTTGGGAACGGTGGCAGATTGCCTTCAAGGTCGTCACCCCTCTTTTGCACGTTGCATTTTCGATTGCGCAGATACATGGCAGTCTGGTTTTCTGGCGCATGTACAAGAGACAGCAGAGGTTTATTCGGGAGGAAGAAGAGGGCGAGAGTATGCAGGAGATTTCAATGAATATCTCTGAGACTTCCAAGCCAGCTAAGGCCTTTGTGTCTATGCGGTTATGATATCGGGCTTACTATAGTCGGGTGCTATGCAAAGTTCAAACTTTTGTAAAATAGACTGGGTTCAAAATCAATACGAAGGTGCCAATTTTGAAACGCTGTTTTACGGTAAACTGGGCGCGCAATGTGAAAATTTGAACATCGAATTGTGCTGCTGACTTTGATGCATATCAATCATAAGGTGTAGCAAAATCCAGGGAGCCCTTCAATAACCAAGGTACCCTTTCTGACTCTCCGATTTGATATGTGGAAATGTACAGCGAGTATCCCTGCAACCAGGAGAATAATGATATTGCACCTGTTACAATAGAGGTCAGTATCGAGATGAGGCAAGGAATTTGCGTTTCCAACCCACACAATGGAGGCCATCACGCCCGGAAAGAAGTTTGGTGCATCCTGAGACCGGTAAACCACGGCTCCGATGATACCCCCGATCCCTCCAAAAGTAATAATGCTGGCGCTGCAGAAAGCCCGCTTCCATTGGCCACGGATGTTGTTGGCCTGCCAAGCAAGTACAGCCGGAATCGTAGAGTTAGCCCCGGCCGCAACGAGGAAGATACCAAAGTACTGCACGCCGGGGGCAGAAACCCATTCCAAGATACACAAACCGACAATGGTTTGTAAAGCATTATAAATAATAATCGGACTTCGAATATGCCATTTGTCTCCTGCCCATCCCTGTGTATACATCAGCAGACCGGCGAAGAAGTACGGCGGCGTGGTCAGAGCCTGTGAAGCGCCAATACCGAGGCCGAGTTTCTGAGATAGAATGATGGGTTGGAAGAAAGCCATCGCATACGCAACAACAGTGCTGCATCTATAGTGGCTAGAGTCAGCCAGAGAGACAAGGAGAGGAAACGGCCGAGATTCAAAACCCACAAGAATATCAACCCGAACCCCCAAATCTTCAAGTCCAAAGCAGGTGCCAAAAACGAAGAAAGCGAAAAGGCCTCATCATCCGCATCGCTTCGATCTCTGTCAATTCGACGAAGAATGAACTCAATCTCCCTTGGGGACAAGAAATTCCGTGCCTTGTGGGCATCCTGTGGAAAGTTGATGAGGAGCCAATAGCCAACCACAGCAATCAAACAGGTGAGAAGGCCTTCCATGACGAAGATCCATTGCCAGGCACTTAATCCCCCAAGCCCAGCCATTTGCATGAATCCGTAAGAAAGAACACCAGAGAGTGAAGCACCGATTGTGCTCAAGAGGTAGAAGGAGGAATAGCGCTTATGTACGTCATCTGGCCTCGTTAACTTATGTGGCGTTTGTTGAAGGAACGGAATGGCTCACATCTCGAGTACCACACCGCAAGGAGGTAAACTGCTCCGGGAAAAAGACTTGCTTCAAATATCCCCAGGATAATGCGTAGCGCGATCATCACCTTCCAGTCATGGACAAATCCAAAGCACTGACAAGGTCAGTAGAGCACTAGATCCACGTCAAAAAAACATACCATCATGACCACGCCCCATGCAAAGGTGATTCCTGACAGGAAATGGCGAGGGCCGACCTTGCGGACGAGGATAGAGCTTGGAAATTGAACAATCACGTAGGGGATGAAGAAAACTAAGAGAATGATGGACTGTTTTATCAGTCTGTTTGACCCATGAGCTATGAAATTGGCTTAAAGGGACTAACATATCGTGATTGGACTTCCAAATCGAGATCTTTCGTCATCCTAGGAGCTGTCAATTAGAGTTCTTGTTGGAGGAGAGTCCGGTGCCCACCCTGCAATTGCTGCATTTCCCAGGTTAGTCCGGTCGATCAGACTGACTGCAAGAAGCAGGCCCAGTCCCGAAATAAGCCTCCGATCAGTTTTATGAATAATATGGCGCTGCTCCCGAAGAGTGAAGCCTAGATCATCATCGACGGCAGGTGATGACTGCGACTCAACATGTTCGATTTCTTCTTTATGATCCATTTTCATGTCCAATGAATAGTGTGGAAAAGAATTGACGAAGTAGCCAGATCTGCAGGGGTCCAATGTTATATTGACATCTCGGCTCTCTCACTTCGGTATATTGGAGATCCAAACCTGGGGTAAATGCGGGGTGCCGAACCAACTTCGGTATATTCGGTAGTCGCCGAGCTGCACCAAGGAAACTTGGAAGAACTCGGTTATTCTGGATGTTTAAATAGGACCATTGCTCATGTGAACCTCTGCAGCATAATTCCTCTTCAATTTGTCTCATTACCGTTCCTACCATGTCCGACTTCCAAGACACCTCCCGTGGATTCCTCGGCACTCTTGAACCAGGAATCATCAAGACGCTGTCCGGCGAGACAGCGTGGGATAATGACGCGTATTCCTTTCTGTCAAACGGCCAAGAATGTCCGCCGACTGTTCATCCGAAACTATGGCGACAAGGCCAACTCACTGTCAAACACGGCCTCTTCCAAGTCACAGAGGGGGTCTATCAAGTCCGTGGCTTTGACCTGTCCAACATGACCCTAGTCGAAGGAAAGAAAGGTGTGATAATTATCGATCCTCTTGTATCGAACGAGTGTGCTGCCGCCTCATTCTCGCTGTACAAGAAGCATCGCGGAGACCGGCCTATGACCGGCTTGATCTACTCACACTCCCACGTCGATCATTTCGGTGGTGCAAGGGGAGTCCTTTCGCCGGGAACGGAAGATGCAATTCCTATAATTGCCCCAGAGGGATTTATGGAGGAAGCGACCAGCGAAAACATCTACGCAGGACCGGCAATGAGGCGAAGAGCGAGGTACATGTATGGATCAACATTGCCCCGCGGCGTGGAAGGCCAGGTTGGATGCGGATTGGGGATGGCTACATCGAGAGGAACCACATCACTGATTCCGCCCAACATGCTGATTTCCAATACGAATGACGAAAGGGTAGTTGACGGCGTTCGGATCGTATTCCAGATGGTATCGGGCACCGAGGCACCGTCGGAATTCAACTTCTACTTCCCCGACAGCAAAGCGCTCTACATCGCCGAGTGCGCAACGCACTGCATGCACAACATATCTACTCTCCGTGGTGCGCTTGTCCGCGATGCCAAAGCCTGGTCGCGCTATCTCGACGAAAGTCTGGTATTATTTGGGGACCAGGCTACTGTCTTGCTGGCTGGACACCATTGGCCTACCTGGGGACAAACCGATATCACCCGCATACTAGTTGAGCAGCGTGACATGTACGCATATATGCATGACCAGACCGTTCGTCTGATGAACCAGGGTATGACTGGGGTGGAAATTGCAGAGACGCTCAATCTGCCACCAGCACTCGACAGCGCTTGGCATCTACAAGGCTATTATGGATCCCTAAGCCACAACATCAAGGCCATCTATTCGCGTTACATGACATGGTTCGACGGGAATCCCGTTAACCTCTGGAATCATCCTCCGGCAGAGGAAGGCAAGAGATACATCGCTTGTATGGGCGGTATTGACAAAACGATCACATTGGCTGAAGAGTTCGCCGCTAAAGATGATCTACGCTTTGCAGCCACCCTCCTGGGTCATGTTGTTGCCACCGAGCCTAAAAATGCCCGGGCACGTAGTGCACTCGCCTCCGTTTTCAAGAATCTTGGGTTTGGGGCGGTTAATGCAACATGGCGGAATTTCTATTTGACTGCTGCAGAGGATCTGGCTTCTAAAATCACAGCACAAACGCCGCAAACAGGCAAGATTGAAGATCTGAATCCCTTGCTCAGCGTGGAGCAATGGCTATGCGCCATCTCTGTTCAAGTTGATGGGATGCGTGCAGCTAGTAAATCCATCGTCATTGATATCACACTGTCAGACCAAGGTCAGGACTGGCGACTTATTCTGAGCAATGGTGCCTTGAGTTACCGCGAAACATCTTCCAATACATGTCTTGCGGAGAAGTCGGGACTGCACTTGACCGTGACCAAGGAGGAATTGAGGAGCCTGCTGATGTGTCGAATTACGCCGGAAACTAAGATGCATAAAGGTAATCCGAAACTGTTCCGAGATCTTCTGCAATTCTTTCCCTGGGGAAGCAAATCTCCCTCGGAGAGTCATCTCTAAGGAGTGCGTAGTCGACTCCCTATTCTTCATATCATTCAAGCATATATTCAGGTATACGGGAAAAAATGAGACTATCAAATTCATCCGAAGACGGTATATTGTTTTCGAGGAAGGTTCGTAAGAAATAGCGGTCATCAAGGAGTTGAAGTCTAGTGGACCAACAGGCTTCAATAAATTGAAGCTTCCATAAAGCCAAGCTGGTATTCGTGAAAGATCCAGTCCAAGTCATCATTGCCTAGGTCGATCATCCGCCCAATAGCCAATGAATCAACATTCTCCTCACTCCCAGCCTCCACATGTTGTATACGAGGGCTTAACGAGCTAGGGAACGGGAACAAACCTCTGAGGTCAGCGTGAGGAAATAGTCGGGTCCATGTGTCGCCTATATAGTCCGAATCCAGCGAATAACCCGAAGCATGGCCAAGCGAATTGATCTCCTGGTGGCTTCTAATGACCAATCGCTCAATAATACCCAACAGAATTCTCACCGGCGGCCATTTCAAATGCATGTGCCGTAGAGCGGCTATCAATTTGTTTAGCTCTTCGGTACAGAGCTTATCTTTGCCTCGACAGGCGGCATTTTGCTGAATTTGAGGCGCGCAAGCTACCATGAGAAACCAGTTGTTCAAGGGCATCAGGTAGTTGATCTCGTCTCGGAAGTTAAGTTCTTCGAACAGATGGCTGATACAAGACGATGCCACTAGAGACGTCGCCGATGCTGTGGTTGGTGGAAGTGACCCTCCATATAGACGACAAAGAACAACGATACAAACGAAGTAATTGACATGTAGCTCGCATATATCTCGCCTGAAGGGACGGCGATCATGGCCATCATAGAGGCGTAGTTGAGGGGGTAGGTTACTGATCCATTGCCTTAACGATTGAAGCATGGCTGTCACCTATCGATATAAATGTGTGAGTACTGGGTGAGTCAGAATTCATATTCAAATGACGAGGTCAAGTCGAATGTGAGTTGACGAATACTTCTCAGGGCAGTGGGATATACCTCTACTTGTTGTGATTCGCCCTGCTGGCCGTGGTGGTCAACTATCTGGCCCATGATCACATTTAGTTTCACAAATTCTATGAAGAGCTCGGCTTGAATATTTTGGCACTCAAAATCGTCAAGTCGTAACGGCCGTAGGTCCATTTCGGCGCTACGGATCACGGATGGACGTCCAAAACAAGCGCTTTGAACTTTATCCTCTACCTAGTGAGGTATTAGTAGATGAACGAGAAATTATACACCGTGGAGAAAATACGAAGAGAAACCACATCATTCGACGCGCACTTCCAGGATTTGTGAGCTTCGAGTACGTAGATTCGCGATGTAGACCCATCTGGTAGGATAATCTTGTTGCCATTCCTGTCCATTGCCATGAGCAGTCCAAGGTGAGAACATTTGGCGGAGTAACGTTTCGAAATATCAGAAGGCAAAGGGCTTTGAGCGTATTACGATGATCCATTTCGTAGTTGGCATACAGCAATGCTTTCGCTCTGCAGTAATATTCTTCGCTTTCTTCGAGCGGGGATCGAAGACTTGGGTGGCGCAACAGACTGCCAATCATACAGATGGCTTGAGATACGATCATTGATGGCTCCTCTTGGTGTAGATCTGCTCTGTCGACAACAGGAGCTCGGTGATAAATATGTTTAAAATAGGCATCTGTAAATGCATCGACTTTGGCTTTCGGTGGCAGGGACGTTGCGTTCATTGATTTCAAGAGCTCACTGGAGAAGCGGGCATGAAATGCCCCCATTGGTTGAGGTAGTGGCTGTCCAGGATCAGTCTCCAAAGGAGACATGAAAGATAACTCACCCACATAGCCTGGCGGGTCAAATGGTGTTGAGGAAGCCGAACTCATCCCTTGATTAGATGGAATATTAGCAGGCAGTGCTTCGTGGCCATTCTCACTACTTTCGAAAGATTGCGCAGTCAGCGATCTTAAGGGCGGCCCGGCGGAATTGGTAGTCCTGGCAGGGTATCTACTGCGGCCGCGACGTCTGTAGAAAAATGAGAATGTGTAAAAAGGAAATTCGAGTGAGCTCAACTGGTAACCGACCGACAAGTCTGCCGACGCCTCCTGCAATTCCCGCAGACATCTCCTGTCTGATCGAGGTCACATCGTACCTGGAACCCGGTCAGTCTGAGTTTTGTACTGAAAATGGGTAGTGGCATACTTTTCGAGCATGGCAGTTTAAGCACACTATCCTGGCGCGGTCAGGTGGCTTTTGCTTTTCCAGCATTGATGCAGTGATGATGCTAGAATAAAGACAATCTATTCAATCAATGCATCTGCAATGCATGAAATGATGAGTTCCCCGCGTGGGTTGCTCCGCTTCGGATCCACCATTGACAGCCGAGGCTGTCGCTGGTGGCTCTGATTGGACAAATGTGGACCCGCCATGGGTAGAGGAGTGCTATACGAAGTGCATGAATTGTAGCAAATAGCTAAATGAATGATGTAATCGTCCGAAGATTGCACTGTGTTAAATGACATATTGGCTCGGGATGGCAATTGTTACCTGTGACTCAAAGCATAAGTTGATATCAGGAGTTGAAGTCACCCAATTGTAACAAAAAAATCAAAAAATCAAAGTTTGCCTGGTTTGTTTTCAACAGTATGGCAACTTTTTGTCCACATTTTGTCTGCTTTGTGATGCGGATCCTTGCGTCGTGGGTCTGCGATGCTCATAGTTGCCCGGGGCGATGTGCGCACAAATTCTACTCCAAAGATAAGAACATTCAATACCTCAAAGGCAGCTTCACTCATTGTTGCATTACCATTTCCGACTTCTTGGGAATTAATCACAGGAATGGTGATCGATTCCAAGGCTAGTATCAGAGAAAACCTGGTAGCCAAAGCTGAAGTCTTTGAGAAGGCATGCAAGTATGGCATGGTGATTTCCGCTCAAATTGATGCCTACGTGATCAAGAGTCAGAGAATTATTTTTAGAGTGAGTCAGTCATCTGAGTAGGAGGCCTGAACTTGGAACGCAACAATTTGCGCGTAGGCTAGAGGGGAATTTGGGTAAGCTTTCATGTTTCCAAAGTCTCAAGGTCAGAAGCTACAAGAGTTCTACGGTGGGAAAAGAGCATATCGAAGGGTTCCAGATTCAGTTCACACATAAAGACTGCAGTAAACTTTAACAATACAGGCTTGGTTCATTCCCTTGATAACAATCCATCCTTCGAGGATACTAAATCCGCTGATAAAAGCTGCATGCTATTCCATATTCAGTCCTCTTCCATCTGGCAGCTATGATCAGCCTTGAAAGCCAGAGAATAAACACTCTTTTCAGTGTCTCAGATATTGTGCTCATGCTCGACTGCCATTCGGTTCAGCATAAGTCCTGCAATCCCAGTTAACACGAGAATAAAATCTTCAGAGCATGAAAACCTACCAAAATCCTCATTCTCTCGCTGCTGATGGGGGCGACGGAAGATTCGGCCGTGCATCAAGTCATCGAAGCGGGTGGAGCGTTTCAGTGTCACATACGAGGTGCCGCAAACCATAGAGGTGCCCAACGAGAAAATGTAGACGCGAGCAATGGTCATCCAGGAGGTCTGGGTGTGAAGGAAGACGCCATAATGACAAATGAGAGTTGCTGCAACGTCCACAGCCAAAATGGCCACAATGAGTGTCGTGGAAGGGGCATTTCTCCACAGTGTAACAGGGCCATTGGTGTTCAGACGCGTAATGAAGATGAGCCAGTTCTGAGTCAACGCAATCTCGAGAAACAGGACGGCGTCACGGGCGCCAAAATGCTGCACGATACCTGCTTGGTCCCCATGCAACAGCATAGTACCAAGTGCAACCCAAGAACCTATAGCGAGGATGATGCCGAGAATAGTGGAAATACCCCAGAGTCGGTGCAGGTTCCAGTTAACAGGGTCCTCGGCATATGGCGCATGGTCATAGGCGATAGACAGGGTAGCGATGTCGGCAAAGATGGCGATCAGGACCACCAGGCGCACATCAAGGGTCTGGTCCATGATGATGATCCAGAGGCCCATGAAGAATTCAAGGTGGAGCGACAGTGCAATACGGTAAATCACGTAGGAGTACATCCTGTGGAAGATTTGACGAGAACACTTGATGGCGTCAATGATTGCGGAGAGTCCAGGTTGGAGGAATACAATGTCAGATGCAGACCGGGCAGCGTCAGAAGACCCTTCAACCGCAATGCCAGTGTCGGCCTTTTTGAGAGATGGTGCATCGTTGACCCCGTCCCCCGTCATGGCAACTAAGTGCCCACGCTGCTGCAGAATTTCCACAACCTTGTATTTATGCTCCGGAAACACCTCAGCAAACCCATCTGCAGCTTCTACAAAGTCATTGACCTCGGATCCAGGTAGATCACCGGCGCCAGTCACGCCAAGACGTTCCGCATTGTATATGTTAGTGCCCAGTCCAAGTGAACGAGCAGTCTCTCTTGCGATTCCCACAGCATCTCCGGTGAGCATCTTGATACGAAGACCCAATTTCTGCGCTTCTCTAATGGTTTGCTTGGTGTCATAGCGAGGGGGGTCCAGGCAAGGCACAATCCCGAGGATTTCCCATTGCTCACCAGTCTTGCGAGCAACCCCAAGGGCCCTAAAACCACGACTGGCAAATTCGGCCACCTTCTCTCGGTATGCATTCTCAATCAGCTCAGGCACAGGATGATCATCTTGAACAGTGCGCAGGACTGACATTGGTGCTCCCTTCACACAAGTCATTTGACGTCCGTCAAAATCCTGCACAACAGCAACTACTCTCTTTGAGACTGGATCAAAGGGCTTGAAATCGATGGTCCTGTGCGCGTCCATCTGAGCCTTGACGTCTGGGTATCTCCTCAGGCTTTTAATGAAGACACGATCAATAGCGTCAAGTCCCTTCTTCTTCCGACTAGCGGCTAAGCAGGCAGTGAGGATGAGATCATGGATCCTAATCCCTGGAAGAGCGAAAGGGTCACCCAGAGCCAACTTATTGCGGGTGAGTGTGCCAGTTTTATCAGAGCACAATATATTCACACCGGCTAGGGATTCAATGGCGGAAAGCCTCTGAACAATACAAGACTTCCGGGCGAGCTCGGATGCACCGACAGCCATGGTGGTGGTCACAACTGCAGGAAGACCGACTGGGACACCGACAACCGTGATTGCCAGGGTGAACTCCAGAATCAATCGAACCTCGTTGGAGCGATAATATGCAGAGATCCATATCAAGAGCAACGAAAAGCTCACAAGGGTCATCAGAATTTTTGCAATTCCATCCAGAACAACGGTGAAGTGGCCCTTTCGATTGGCTGCTTTGTTCACCAGGGCTGCAGCTTTTCCAACAAACGTCATGTCACCAATATCAGTGACGATCATGAGTGCCTCCCCACGTTTGATGGTAGAAGAAGCAAAGCAGGGATCATTTGAGCGCTTATCCACAGCAAGGGACTCTCCACTAATGGAAGACTGATCAACCTGGAGATGTGCGTCTTTAGACACAATGAATCCATCAGCCGGAACAACAACTCCCTATAGAACCATCAGTACACTATTCTGAGTGCATCGCCTCGGTCGGATCTTACCTCTTCAAGAAACACAACATCGCCAGGAACCAAGTCCTTGACGGGGACTTCGACTGTCTTTTCTTTGCGGATGACGGTTGCAGTGAGGGCGAGGGTTTTCTTCAGAGCATCGACAATGTTTCCGGCCTGGTATTCTTGAATGAAGCCCACAACAGCGTTGAGCAATAGCAGACCCGATATCACGCCAAAGTCAATCCAGTCTTGCAAATAGGCAGAGAGACCAACTGCAACCTATGTGCCAGGACTGTGAGCTTCTGGTCTAGAGAGACGGTTGCATGTAGTTTGTAGGCAATGACCCACTTACCTCCATGACAAGCTGCACAGGCCCGATAAAGAGCATGAGAAATTTAACCACCTTGCTCTGACGTTCCTCTTTCAGAGTATTCCACCCGTGCTTTCGTCGTCCAGCCTCAACTTCTGCATCATTGAGGCCTGTGTAGGGGTTTGTTGTGGGTATTTTTGTGAGGATGTGAATGTCGGTACCAGGGCCGATCGGCAGAACCTCTGGGCCAAGATCTTTGCCATCCTCCTCTTCAAGTTCCTTGATCAGGATGTCCAAGTCGTCTTCTGTGTGGAACCTGGTGATGAGATGTAGATCCTTGGCTTCTATTCCGCCATAATCTCCACCCGAGTGGCTGTTCAGAGCCAGGGCTTCAGAGCCATCGGCATCTTGGGTCATGTTGATCAAAGCACTTTGCTGATGAAAGAATATCAAAAAAGCCTATAAAGAAAAAGCCGTCTTCTGTACCTCGCAGGATAAGAATCAGAAGATGAAGAATATCTCTGTGCAGAAATGATGATAACGAATGAGAACAGATTTGGGAGATGACACTCATCATGGCGACGCCCAACAATTGTGGCAAGGGCCATTGCCTGCCATTCGGAGCAAAGAAAGAAGGTGCCATTCATCCAGCGGTTAATGACGCGTTGGCGTTCGAAACTTACCCAGTGGAAGCTTGTTTAGCCGCGTTCTGACGCGTCATGCAAGAAATCATGGAAAAGAAGCTTCGATGTTGAAGCCAAGGCAAATATAAGAGCAACTTCAAGTATGATGGGTGTTTCCGATACTCCACGGGCTTTCCGAGTTTGGATTTCCAGCATCGAAATGCCATGTACTCCATGGCTTACATCTGATATGATAATTTTTACTTTAAAATGCAAGCCAAGGGTTTTTTCTATCATCTCGAAAAGACATACAGGCCTGATGGAGATGATGGTGTCTTAGGGCATCGACATAGACTGATTTTGAGGCCTAAGGCATCAACATTATATAATCACAGAGACGTCACCGTCGCCATCAATCGAATTTGCAGGTTCGCTTCAATACATTGATTGTGAACTGGATTGCTCTGGACGGAGCCTTGAACTGTCATACCCGACCTGTTCCTTACGTGGGAAATGTTGCCTGGCGACATTTGCGATCCAAAACCCTCAGCGTCTGCGCTGTTCCCACACTACCCAGAATCAACGCCCTGAGCATTCTCACTCGGCGTTTAACACGTTGGTTTTTCTTCTTGAAACCCTTATTGATCTTACTGATAACATCCTGCGTATTGTCATATCAAATCTATGCCATAGGTGGCAGATGTTGCTTAGTGCACTTGTGGTCAAAAGCCTTCAGCGTCTCTTTCGTTCTTCCCACACCATCACCCAAGTTTAACATCCTGAGGATTCTCACTTGGCGTAGCACACGTCGTGTTCTCATTCTCATCCTTGCATCCTCATCTTTTCATCATCTTCTTCGCACTCTTGTCGATCTTCCTCGTCGCATCTGACGCATTATCATATCAGGGTTCTGCCTTTATGTGACGGAGGTTGTCTGGTGTCTAACTAGAATCAGGACTCTTCGGCGTCTTTTGCGTTCTCAGGGCCACTCCCAGAGTTCAAGGTTTGAGAATCTCCACTTAGAATTCCACCTGTTGTTGTTGCTTCTTTGCACTGTTGCTGGTCTTCCTCTTACCACCTTACTTGTTACAAGTCGTCATAAATACCCTCTTTTTTCGTCCTCATAACGACATGGCACCTCAAGAGATCCCGGGGTTCTACTACGGTACGTTAAGCCCGAGATTTCCGCGAGCCGAGATGCACAGACGCTAATCCAACATACAGATCCCGAGAAAAAGAAGTACTTTCAGATTCAAGCGAATCATGTCGCACCTCCAGGAGCATCATATTCCAATGACGGGATCAAAAGAAGAAGGACCGAAGAAAAAGTCACTATGCCGATCTCCAATCAATAGTAAAACAACCATTAACAGTTGCTTCAGAAAGAAATTGAGCGAGAACAGCTCACTCAACGCATCCAGAACGAGAAAGTAAGCAAAGAAGGTATTTTTCGTCATCCATTGATCAATGGAGAGAGGGAGATCGGATCCCAGGCCTTTTCACCTACAGCCATACAAGACCAGCAGGCCCGAGCCTTTGCAAGTCAACTTCGTCGAACGAAGCTGTGCAAGCTAAAGGGCTGGGATTTTGACCTGTCCATTAAGTCTTTGGTCCAGAATCCTTGGACAGGAGATGTTTTTACAGGTTCGCCTTCCTTCCAAATAACCGTGTTGACACGACCCATGGATATTAACCTGTTGAATAGCTGGACAAGACGGCTCTCGTGGGGTCCTTTTGTAGGTTTCTTATTCGTTCCGTTCTCGGCCCACAATCACTGACAAGGTGATAGCACAACATGCGCAGATAAGGACTTCGAAAGGCGGACCTTTGAGCAAGGCCGTCTATTCCTTACCATGGAATCCACTGTACGCAACCTCTATAAATCAAACACATCCACCCACTGACATACCTTCATCAAAGATCTCCTCACTCTCCCTAAGCTCCGCAGGATATATCCTGTAAGCTTCAACATGGGCCCAATATGCTTCTTCATTACTCATACACTCCTAGGATAACAACAGAGAGCCTGAGTGGAGATTCATGGCTGATCCCCCACAGAATTGAGGAGAACGGAGACTTAGAAGTCAATGAGCAATCTGGTACGTGGCACCCCTTAGAAGGCGTTCGGTTCCCTGGACCCCGAACTCATGAACTGCCAAATGCATCAGGTCATGCCGTACCAACAGCAGCTGCCAAGGTTCAGTCAACGCTATTCTGTTCCGCAGCCTGTCCCACAAAAGAAAAGGCTCTATTTGCTGTCGGCACCTCAGAGGGTCTTCACACTCTTAATGGATCGCGTGACCGATGGTCATACTCAGACATACCATTCCCCCAAGAAGGAGTGCAGAAATTTAACCGGAAACCCGATAGCTCGCATGCATGCGTCACAGCTGTTGACTGGCTTTCCACGAATGTCATCGCAGCGGGCCTACGGGACTCGACGGTATTCTTGCACGACCTGCGCAGTAAAAGCAGTGCTGCACGGCTACAACACCCACACACCGTTTCGAAGCTTCTCAAAGTCGACGAGCACCGGATTATGGTAGCAGGACATGAAATTGTAAGATCTCTCCTTTTTTTTGCTTTAGTGGTTACTGACTCCAAAACCCAGCTGCAATTGTACGATGTTCGTTTTGCCCCAAATGGCTTGCAGCGCAGACCAAATCCGATCGCCAAAACCCACACTGCAACTCGGCCATGCCTTACCTTCCAAGGCTACTCACCGGCTGCAGTGCCGCAGATGGACATCAGCTCTGAGCTGGGCCTTCTTGCGAGTGGTAAGGCAACATTCTTGAAGCTTTCTTTGTAGGAAGTATATCTCGCTGACAAGATTTACAGGCTCGGAGAATGGGAAGGTGCAGCTATTCTCGTTGAAGACAGGGACAGAAGTGGCCTCCCCGTTCAGGGATCATGACTACTCGCACCCTATTGAGGCTCTGCTTTTTAGCAATGCTCATGAGCTCTCTGCGGGTGGTTCAGGGGTACCGAGCCTTTTAATTGGCTCGAACAAGAGGATTGATGAGTGGAAGTGGTGAGACACGCGGGATCTCATCTTTCTTATTCTTTGATTATTCTTAGCATATCCATAGCACTCACATGATACCAAGCATTTGCGGATTGCATATTTCCAGATTATCATATTTCCTATTACTAGATAATTCACTACAGCCTTTTAATTACCCTCGTCACTCTCACTTAATCCTTTGTTAGAACTCCGGCTATATCTCACTTACCTAGCAACAATACCTTGCCTCAAAGGAACGCACAGATGCGCCGCAGGTTCAGTAAGAGAAAGGTCAGGAAAGCATCCGATAAGGGCATTGCGTCCTTCTCGCTTCCTTCCATCGATCAGAGGACTCAAATACCGAATATATTGATACAAAGAGAAATAAGCCCAAATCTGCAAGCCAAGCGCCTCAGTCAGCAATGACCCTCTAACTGGAGGCACTTGAACTATTAAGTGAGTATATCGCCCTCGGACCTCCCCTGATGGATTAGGCCTCATGGACAAGAATAATCTGAGGGGCCTGCGACCTCAGTCTAGAGCATAAACCTGGCCGCAGTCTTGGTGTCTTCTCCTTGTATTTAGGGCATCAATTTAGCATGCATGGAGTCAGGCACCCATGAATTATAGTATGAGCTTTGAAAACTAAAAGGGACATAGACATAACGAAACGGGTATAATTCATTCGCATCTAAGATGCTATGCAACCTAACCAACACCAAATGCATAAAGGAACAGAAACCACTCGTCATACTCCAAATAGTGCAATAGACGAAATCACCTTAATCCAGACCACCAGCTAGCCACTCCCCGACTTCAACGCCAATACCCTTGGCCAACTCGCCTATCCAATCTCCAGAAACATTGACACACCATTTCTCTCCTGCATCTGCACTGGTGTTTCCACTTGCTGTAGTACCAAGCCCACCGTGGTGGCCCGAGGCTGGGACAACCAAACGCAGGCGGCGGAGTGTGGCCAGTTCGGCGTAGATGTGATCGGCAACTGCGCCTGTACGGATTGGGTTCTCGGGGGGATTGGGGTCGATGGCGTGGTAGATAGCTAGGAGACGCTCGAGTGGGAATGGGCGCGCTGTGAGAATTGTAGATGGGCCTGTTATACCGGAGCCACCTCCCATGGCAGAGGTGGTGGCTGAAGAGGTAGCAAAGGCGGAGGAGAGGGTAGATTTTGTGATACGGGTCTTGGTCCGTTTACCCTTCTTGTTTGGAGTTGAAGGGTCGTCGTTGGCGGCTTGTCTGATTTCTTCCGCTTGGGCTTGGGAAAGGACCTTGAGACGGCGGCGGTGGTGGGCACGCTTGTTACGGGCAGATAGCGAAGAGGAGGAAAATTTGGAGAAGAAGATCGTGTCCAGGCGTTGTGGGGTATGTGATGCGACGTATGCCGATGTTAAGATTAAAGTCGAGAAGTATGGCAAGGAGGGCAGTCCTGAACGGGGAACGCCGGTCGACAAGGGCTTCCGAGATGTCGTGCTCAGGGCAGAAGTGTCCTCGGGCACGATGCGATGAACAAGGGCTGATTCGCCTTGGTGTCTGAAAAGTGCCCTTTTCTTAACCAGAAGTCGCGCAAAGTCCCACTCGGCATTGCCAGGGGGTACTTCGCCCTGCACCACCGGAGCCACGAATTGGGGCCATAGCCTCTCGCAAATAGATCGGAAGTTCTGGACCGAGCCAGCTGTCGGTCCAACCAATGTATCATAAATTGTCGAAACAAAGTGTGGGTATACACGAGAGATGATATCCTCAGGCAGACCTTCAATCGTGGGCGCGGGGGAAGCCATCAAGATATCAATCATCTCTTTACGAGTGTATGGCGGGAAGCTCACATGGGGAACAGATGCATTCTGGAGGAATAGTGGTCGTGGGGTCGAGCTCAGGACTAGCACGACACAAAGCGATGGAATCTAGGAATCCGTTAGTGCTGGCCAAAACTACACGAACCCTGGACGGTCTTCAATGTGCACTTACAATTTCTCCAAGTCGAGCCAGCGCCGAAAGCAGGGTTGGCGGCGCCTCTCTTTGCCTATCAATCTCATCCAACACCAAGACAAAATTTCCTTGTTTCTCTGCAGGTCTCGCGGCCAGACATTCCTCCAGGAGAACAACCAGAGTACTAACGTGCTCGCATCGACCCTTGCCGAACTTTTCCCACTCGTCTTTCTGGCCAAATGCCTCCAGTGTATTCCAAAGGATCTTCGTCAGCAGATGCCGGCCGGTAATGCATTCGGTGCTTCGAACAACAGCATGCGGTGCTTCAAGGGCAGCAAGAACACCCCGGACAATTGTCGATTTGCAGGTCGCGGAGACACCATGGACAACTACAGTCGATGGATTTGGCAGTTGTGGCTGCAGTGTAAAATTGATCAGTTAGCAAATTGTCGCATGGCTTGTGATCAGCTGCGGAGCACCTCGAATCCGCGGAGAAGAACTTACATGAAGCAGACTGGCAAGTTGTCGCGCCTGGACATCCCGACATGGCCATTGCGCGCTCAGAGAGCGAGCAACGTCGACGGGCTGCATGAAGCTTGGGAAAATCGAAGTTTCTCACGCTGAAATGCAATGTTGTTTTGCAGGGTTGAATGGATGCAGACTGGGGATCCAGCTTGACTTTCCCAAAGATCCATTAAAGTCACGTGGTGCCGCGACGCGTCGATAAGCTTTATCACGACGTGAAAGGATTGTGGATTTTGCGTATTCGTGGGGATTTTACTGATTTCTACTATTGAAACAAGATTGGGGGAAATGAATTCAATTCCCGCAGCTACGAATAAAACGGGGTAAAACGTATTGAAGGATGTACATGGATTGCGGCCAACAAGATCAACTGGGGAAGAAGGTGTACCACCAGTGTCACCCAGTCCTGACAAGGACTCAAAGCTAGTTATTTAGTTGCGCCCCGAGTCCTCCATGAACACATCTCCAAGTGGAGTCCCCATTGAACAGGAGCCTTGATCACTCAACGCTCGATTGTCGTTCAGTGTGCGCAGGCCTACACAGGACCGAACAAATGCGCTGTCAAATCAATGAAACGCAATGCTTGGGAAACGACATGTTGGTAAAAATGAAACGAGAAAAATTGAAATCAGAAATGTGAAATGGGGAAGGAAATAAAAGTGATGTGTAAAAACAAGGGCAGAAAAGGAAATGGATTCCCAATGCATAACACACTAAAGGCAGCAACGAGTCTCGTCGCCAGCTATAAGTGTCAAAGCATGAAACCCACTGAAGGGCAGAGGTACAATGGGGTTGAAAATGGGGGGAAAGAGTCAAGCAGGAATTCGGGCTGTTGCAATGGATGGAAGACAGAATGCAACAAGTAAATCTTGCCATGTGATGAAATGGACATGACGCATTGCTTCACACAGGTAGAAGGAAATCACTGTGTCAAAAGAGACGAATGGTCCACGAGAAAAGGAAGAAAATGCAGCAAGCAAGAGAATCATGGTATGTGCAGCCGAGCCACAGTCTGATGATAATCTTGAATGGAGATCCGTGAAATCATGAAAAAGAAATATCGTGGTATCGTGTCGATATGAATACAAGGGGAAAGGGATGAACGGTATTCACAGAAGAAGCTTTCCGATCCCCCATTTAGAAGTAGTTGAAAGAGTCATCGCTGGTCGGCTCGAAGGGTGGGCGCTGGGAGTCGTAAGGCGGATTCTGCGGAGCAAAGTTGGACGACGGCGAAACAGGAGCGGGGAACATCAGAGAGTTCTCATTACCTCCGCCCGGGGGAGTGTTCGCCGTGGAGCTCGATGCAGGGGTGGGCGGGAAGGTTTGGAGAACGTAATCATTGATACCGCTAGGGGCCATCTCATTTTTCTTGGGCCGGGGGTTGGCAAGTTGATTAGTGCTGTTGATCTCGCGCAGTGTGTGTTCGCTGTTCGTGCGGGCATGAGTCTCCGCGGCAAGAATCTTGCCGGCGATGCGACGCCCGTGCGGGGTCTGACGGATAGTAGGAAGGACAGGGCGGATAGCCTCGATGATCCGATTGCACGTCTGCGGATCCGCATTGTCCAGAGCCGTCTGAATGACATAGTTGCCATACTGATGACGCAGGCAGTCTGCAAACATATCGCTGTTGATCATCTCATCAATCATCTCACGCCGAACGGGCTTTGAGCATGTGCGCAAGCATTTTTCAACTACATTGGAGCTGAATTTATGCATGGCCAGCTTGATCACGTTGCCAAGGAAGCCCTGACAGATGGGTGTGGTGAAGCTAGGCTCGTTAAGATCCAGGATGTATTGGACCACATAGTTTCCGAAGGGGTCCTGAACAAGTTTGTAGGAGTGATCGGTGATCTGAGCAACCAAGTGTGCCTTCTGAGCGCCCGACGCGTGGTCAATGCAGCGCTGTAAGACACAGCATCCATGACGGTGGGTGCCGACTACGATGCACGCACCGCCAACAGCCTCATAGATGAAATCAGCATCCTCAGAACGGAGGCGATTGAGGCATTTCTGAATAACGTGATTGCCATTGAGGTCCTTAACCAGATCGACAACGTGGTCAGCAAGTGCATCGATCACAGTCTGGGTCTGCTCATGGGTTGAGATGGTCTCAATCATTTTCTGGAGCGCACGTGTTCCATGCTGGTTGAATGCAATGGTGACCAGCTGTGGAGCAGCATTGTCAATCAAAACAGTGCGCTGCTCATCATTGGCCAGGTCCAAAAGTTTCTGAACTAGGTAGTTGCCAAACGGATCCATCATCAAGTCGGTCACATGCATGTAAGTCTCACTGAAGATAAGCTGGACATTCTCAGGGTTATCATCATCCAACTTTCGCTGCAAGAATCGGCATCCATGTTGGTCCTTGCACAGACTGTACAGCTCGCCCTTGTAGTGCTCTAGAGGGTGAATGAATCGATTCTGCTGCTGGCCATCGAAACGATTCTGCTGGGAGATCTGCTGGGAGACATCTCGGCTGATCTGATACTGGGAGGCCTCTCCCTCAGTTGCACGTCGAAGACTGTTCCCACCGCGGATTGGGACATCGTTGGTACGATAGCCATTGCTGGCAGGGTTAGGATAGCCACCGTAGGTGTTTGGATCAGGGAAATTTGGCATGATCTGGCTGGGATGGGCACCATAAGCCTGCATGCCATGGTTGAATGCGGGGAATGGCACGCCAACTGGGGCAGCAGAGCCGTTGATACCGTTAATGCCGTTGTTGGACATGGGCGAAGTGATCTGAGGGCCAAAAGGCGCAGCGCTTGCCTGCAGCATTGTTTGACCAGGCTGGTTGTTGTGGTTCGGGGACTCTGGAGATCCTCGGGTCTGGTGGGGGTGAATACCGTTTGGGATGCGTCCAACGCTAGCATTGCTAACACTGCTAGCATTACGGTGATGAAGGTGATCAGCGTGGGTCTTGGGCGGAGTAATAGCAGCGTCGAAGCCAGTACCCCTGACGGTAGGTACATCATTGGTCGAGTACGACACCCGGGCACTGGGGCGGCTGTGGGAGGGGACCGGGGTCATAGCGTCGTCGGAGCGCTCATTGGGGAAAACCAAGCCACCCTCAAGAGAACGGTGAGCTTGGTGACGATGAACAGAGCTGTGGTCATCTGTCTGACCTCCCAGACGATCCAGGCGCATAATATCGTTGAGGCTCTGGGGCATGCTCTGGTGGGAAGAGCGGCTGCGGTTGTGGTAGGAATAAGTCTCATGGTTTGAATTACGAGAGTTTGCCAGGTCATGAGCATCTGGGTTGGCTGCCAGCTGAACAACGAAGTTAGAGCACGTCCTTATAGAGAGAAAGACTGAATGAGTCTTTGGCTTACAATGTTGGAACCCTCGCGGCGGAGAGTTGGAAATTTGTCATCGGGTTCAGTCATTCTAATATAGCCTTTGATGTCGGGAGTAGACAGACGGGGTTCATCCTTGGCAAACGATCTGTCATCGTCATGGAAAAAGTGCTTGACAGCAGAGAAGGAGTCGAAGCCGGAACCAGCATTATGGCCAGTCATATAACCATTGGTGCTACCATTAGTATTGCCATTCATGTGGCCATTCGCGTGGCCATTCATATTGGGCCGATATTGATTGTAGTGGTTGTTAGAAGGCATCGAGTTGCGGTGTCTAATATTAAGTTAGCCACATGATTCGGTATAAATTGAAGTTGGAGGTTAAATCATGGGGGGAAAAAAGAAGAGAGAAAAGAGAAGAAAAAAGCGAACTTACGATGGGCCACGGATAGTTGAAGAATCGATGGTAGAATCGAACAGAAAGCTGTCCTTCTCGGAATTCCGGCGAGACCCAGGAAGGGAGTGGACAACAAAACGATCCACGGACTGGGCGTGCGAGTGACCAGATTGAGGAGCTTGAGGAGAAGTAACGTTGGAAGGCGCAAAAGCACTGAAGAAACCAGGAGATGAAGTCACGCTAGTGGATGGGAAGCGTGCAGATCGTCCTGCACCAGACAAAGTCGGCTCACGATACTCGGGAGGGGTAGTCGGCTCGCTGGCGCGGCCAGCAATACCAGCCTTGGCAAGATCGCGTGCAAGCTTATCCATCTCGATCTTCTCTTTTTCGTGCTGAATATCAAGTAACTTCATGTCTTCTTCAAATCGTCGTTTTTGCTCACGCATATACTCAATATGCTGTCGCTTCTTCTCAAACTGTGGGTTGTCAGACGAAACTCTAGACAGAAAGACAGAATGGATGAAAAGGATGAGGTGCAAGGTGGTGATAGGCCTGGTAAAGATGGTGACGTGTCGAGAACACGACCCAGAATGATCAAGCTTGGTTATAGAAAAGAAAAAGAAGATGAAAGGGAAAAGGAACTGGAAATAAAGGGAATTTGGAAAGAGGGCTGAGTGAAGCAAAGGGATATGCGTAGAAATCAACGGGAGAATCTTGTAATGTGCAGGAGCAAGGTGAAGTACGATCAACTCCTTCAATTTCATATGCCGACTTAGAAAGTGACAGAGAAAGTTGAGTGAATTTCGGTTTTGGAGTTTGCTTAGCCCAGAATGTCCTTTTTAGGCAGTATACCTTCAAAAAGAGAACTCAAAAGGGTGCAATGACACCAGGTAGACATTATTGAGTGCCTAATCCCGAGTCTATGCGACGTCCCTTGGATCTGTTTGACGGCGGTAGGCAATGGTGATATGCAGCCAGGGTGTAAAGAGTTGGTGGTGGTGATGATGGGTAAAGAGAGGGAAAGACCAAGGGCAACAAATTAGACAGGATTATGAAATTTAGGGCATCGATTGATTGACACAGACAGAACTTGAGGTCCAGGCTACCCTGACCACAAGTCATTCCCGTTGTCAAATCAGACCGACACACCTAACTCCGGTCTATGCAAACAAAGAATAGAATTTATTCTTTATGCATAGCCCCTGCACCAATCTGTGGGTTTGTACGAATCGGCCAACGTGCAAATTGAACAGCAAAAAAAAAAAACAAAGGAAATATTTGTACGCACCGATGACAGCAGATCCAGGGGGTCGGGCATCGGAGTAGATCCCTGGTTGAGGAAGTTCCAAGATGAAAGCTTGCTCGAGTCTGTGGTGAATCGACGTTGCAGGTTGGCGCGAACATCGCTAGGCGGTCGTGAAAAGCCGGACCCGAAGTTGGAACTCCCAGGTGAGAGGGGGTTATAAGTCGATTCAGACGGTGGAGAGCGCGGGGAAGGAAATCGCAGCTCATCGAGGCGTTCGCTCAGCCCGTTTTTGAAAGCCATGATGGGCAGAGCAGGCAATATGTTCCACTATAGACATCCAACGTCTGGAGTCAGCAAAAGTTCTCTTGACGTTCGTCGCAGCCTGCAAAGTGCTTTTTAAGACATTGGGGTACAGCAATGACAGCGTCCCCCAGCCCCAGATGTCCACACCACGAGGGATTCGATGGCAGGACAAGGGGTACTTTTGACAGGTGTGTGGCCGAGCGGTGTGGTGTGTCGCAGGCTAACCTTAAGTAAGGGGGGTCAAGAGGGGCCGGAGGGGTGGTCGGAGATGATCTGCGCAGAAAGGATCCCACTCACACAATGAACGCCTCGAGAGAAGGAGATTGATGACGATCAGAATCCAGCAGTCCGCTAGGTAGGTAGATTCATCTATAGGTAATTTTGTGCGGCGAGGGAAAAAATCAACAAGCGCTGATGTACCTAGAAAATGCGGAGATCAGCCGCAGGGAGTCGCAGAGTGGGATGGAGCAACTTACCGCCAAACCCTCCACTTAGCGAAACACAGCAGTCCGAACAAACGAGTGTGTTCACAAAGACAATAGTACAAGGGACCTAACGATATGCCAAAGGAAGGATACAAGAACTGTTGTACAGGGAGATGGTAGGGAAGGAAGAAGAAAGGAGGAGAGGCTGGGAGAGAAGGGGAGTGATCCAGAGCGGGGAGTGTCTTCGCAACCCTAATCGGGAATGGCCGTACGAACTCCCTTTTTTCTTTTTCTTTTTTTCTTTTTCTGTAAAATTGATTGGGCTCGCTTGTGTAGGATTTCTTCAAATTAAACTACAGCTTTAGGGTTGGTGAAAATCTACAATCATTTAGCTAGTTTTCTTTGATCTTAGTAGCCGACCGTGTTTGTCACCAGTCTCAGCTTAACCCATATCATTGGCTTCGATGCCCCCAAAATCGCCCCCATCGTGACCCCAAACATAAGTCATAGCGACTTGAGTAATATTTTCCCCCCAAAAAAACCAGCAAATCCCTTTGAATCTACCAGTGCGAAATTTGACGGCCACAGCAGATGATCGAACACAGTTACTCGGGATTTATTCGGGGCCAAGGCATGATTGGAGAGGCTGCATCTGTACCACCAAGATGCAGCTATCTTTGCGCCCCCGGGGAGAGTCCAGCCCGGGGTATATGGTCAATAGCTATGACAGAGGCTCGATCCCTCTTTCTGGCCTTGTTTTTTGTTTTGTGTCTTTTCACTTCAATTCTGTAGCGGACTGGGAGATGATTAATTCTGTTGTACCTTCAAATTTTCCGATGACTTATTCTCTTTTTTTTTCTTTGCCTCCTATGGCGCAAAAGCTATGGACTCGACTTCGATCGCGCAAGGGGGTAGAGGAAAGCGGAGAGAAAAGAATGCGCTGTTCGCGAGCGTGGCAGCTGCAGATGCATGATTCCATGCCAATTGAGCAGCCACTGTATCATTTTAGGCGAGTGGAGACGCGGCGAGTGGTGCTGCGAGGTTGTGACAGCGGATCGCCCTCTAAGATGGTTAGCCACCGCACGGGGCGACTAGTACCTGGATCGGACAAGTTTCGGTGGGAACAGATTTTATCGTTACGGAGTACATTTTGCGGAGTCGAGAATACTTTATTCATGATTTTACTTGTTTCGAATATTCTGTTGAAATAAGGATTTTTCTCGAACCTGGGTCTTATCGCGTGTCCGGATGGTTCGCGCCGCGGCCATTTGGCGCGATTCCCAAGGTTCGTATCATCTTCTGTCCGGGTAGATCCATGGTTCCGGCCTTCAAACAAAAGCTGGCCTTTCTCTTCAACCATTTTATAGTTGCAATAATCCTGAACACTGGATCTGGATTATTCGGGTTTTCCTTTTTTCCTTTGTTTGAGAATCAAGTAGGCACATTTCCTCCGCTACCGATAAGGACTCGACTGGCGAGATGAGCGGTGAACGTGATACAAGCCATTGGCGCTGATCTTATCCTTTAGAGCCCCTGATCCACCGAATGACGAGCATACCACCACTGATTGTGGAGATCCTGCATCAAATAAACCCCAATCTTCCCTTCTCGGAGAACGGATCTCCAATCATCACGGACCACTTGTTGCCCCTCTTACGGTTATTCAAGTCATTATTTGATTTTCATATGATTTGACCTTTAGGGCTGGAGTCTTTTCCGATTCTTCATCCGAGAGCCAGGGTCTGTGCCCCAGAGAGGATTAATAATGCCAGAACGCGATCATCTCCACGAAATGACACATACACTTCGGAGACCACTAGTGCCAACGCTAGTCCGATTGCCGAAGGATTGATCCGTGGCCACCGAAGCCAGGCGTGCTTTAGAGGCCCAAAGTGACCAAAGATTGGTCTTTCATGCCCAATGCCCAATTCGCGCCTCGACCGATTTGCATTGTTACACGGTTCTGGACGGGAATCCTCTGCGTATTGACACGAGATCACAGGGATCCTCTGATATAAGCTCAAATCAACTTCGATATGCATCGAGAAAGGCATTTTGGGTTGGTTGACCCATTGGCGAATCAATTCCTGAAAGGGACATGCCCCGCTCCAGGACTCCCAAATCCCTGCAACGGCACCGTCTAGAACCATAGCCGCGATCGATGCTATTCGCAAGGGTTGCACTTCGGCCCGGTTCTATCATCTGCCACGTGCATATTACTTCCTTTGTAATGTTGATTCTCATTTTAATCCGTGGAGTACTTCTGATGGAGCCCGTATCTGACGTAGCCGCCTGCATGAAGGTATGACCCGTAAACGATTCACGAAGCACTCGCATTGTGGGTTTCCGGGAAATAATTCTTTGGGCATTAAACCCCACGGTCACCGTTACTTTAGCTCGAGTGCACTAGTGGCGACTCCAAGCATTTGTACAATCTGAAAGTTGCGGTCAAGCGGGATTTGCCACAATATATTCGCCATCTCGATTTGCAGGCGGCTTTTGTGTCAAGGCTATTACTGCCAACGAATCAAACCCCTAGCGCGGAATGACTACTGTGAAACACGCTATTAATATATTATTCCCTGCCATTTGTAATATTTCCAATTCTTAGTGTTCATGGTTTCTTTCATGACGAGATAAACCCCCGAAAATACTTGTTCCCATGATTAAATGCAGTGACTTGGAAATAGGCCTGCCTGGGGTTCACTCCGGTCTTTTCTTCTCCTGACCCAACGCATGAGACAACTTCAGCTGTGTTTGACCTCGAAGACCCGAGCTATAAGTAAGTAGATCATGTACGACCCAACCAACTAAGTGGGTTCTAAACCCGTCGTCCGTGCAGACTCCCATGTCTGTAGCTGCCCACGCTGCGAGTGTGAGGATTCCTAGGGCCCCACTTTGACACATCAGTGGGCAGGATCACAAATGCACTAATGTCATCATGGAGAAAAGCTGTGGTCTGTTGTCCTTGTGCTTTGCATTAATTTGTATAGCCGCCTTTGAAGGCTTTTCAACTTATCTACCAGTCCTTTACATACTAGAACGCTCCTGAGATCACTTTGATGTTTGGTGGATAGAGCAAAGTTCAGTATTCTGGATGAGTTGTAGCTTTACACCATCCCATGGTTCCATTGGCAGGATACAGCAAAGATCAACGTACAAGAACAATAGAGGTCTAACATCTATGCTTCTGACTACAGATCCCAGGTGGTCAATCAAGCTTACACCAATTTAAGTAGGTTGGCTTATTTGTAGCACTAAAGAAGAGCAATACTGATACCTAATTTCAATTGATTATCCGAGTAGCCCCAAAAATCGGAGGCTCGTCGTGGCTTATCTCCTTGCAGCACCACATTTGATGCCTTATTCATTTGCACGCCTCAGGTGTCGACGCTAACGGATAGCTCATGGGTTAGATAAGCGCATCTCCAAATTCTCTCGTTCCCCTCCATGTCACAGGTGATGCATCTTGCGATCGCATCCAACGTGAACCATTCCCTGGCCTGAGATCTCTTAAGAGTGGAAATCTCTGAAACATAGTTTCCTTGCCACAATGCCGCCTCGCAGGAGGCAACAGCCCTCTGCGGCCAGCCAGGCTCGTCGGGCTTCTGAGGTAACAAAACTTTTTTTTTTCCCCGCGCGTTGCCCGCGACTGTCCAATCTCGGAACTTTTTCATATTGACTGTTTTAATTGTCATCGCAGGCGGGTAACCAGCCAGCGGACTCTTCAAATTCTAAGCGCCCCTCCGTATCCCAAGAATCGACCCAGCCCACCGCCGCAAAGAACGACGACGACGATTATGTCAAGTACCAGCACCGAGATCCCTTCAATGCGCTCTTGGAGCCATTCTATTACAACAAATCGCTCACTGACCCCATCAATACCGCGAAGGATAAGTGGAACCTGCTTCCCGCTTTCCTCAAGGTCAAGGGTTTGGTGAAGCAACACATCGACTCATATAACTACTTTGTGGAGGTGCAGATGAAGAAGATTGTGGAATCAGCCGGCATTATTCGCAGCGACATTGACCACCATTTCTACGTAAACTTCACGAACATTTGGCTTGGATCCCCTCGCCGCGCAGACGAGACTCAGGATGCTGGAATTGACTTTCAATCTGACATCACACCCCAGGAATGTCGGCTTCGAGATACCACTTATGCCGCCCCGATTTTGATCGACTTCGAATATGTTCGTGGTCGGCAACGCGTTGTCCGACGAGGTGTGGCTATCGGTCGGATGCCAGTCATGCTTCGCAGTTCCAAGTGTGTGCTGGCAGACAAGACCCCGGCGCAGATGTCTGTTCTCAACGAATGTCCATTGGACCCTGGTGGCTACTTCGTTGTCAATGGAACGGAAAAGGTTATTCTAGTCCAGGAGCAATTGAGCAAAAACAGAATTATTGTAGAAACGGACCCTAAGAAAGACATTGTCCAGGCCTCGGTCACCAGGTATGGAACAAATACGCAAAGTTTTCATCGCATGAAATCACTGACAACTCGATAGTTCTTCCAATGAACGAAAGTCCAAGAGTTACATCGTTTTGAAAAAGGGACGACTTTACGTGAAACACAACGTCCTAAGCGAAGACCTGCCGATCGTTGTTCTGTTGAAAGCCATGGGAATCCATACCGACAAAGAAATGCTGCAAATGGTGGCTGGTGATGATAGCCAATATCAGGATGATTTTGCCATCAACTTTGAAGAAGCTCTCAACCTGGGTATTTTCACCCAACAGCAGGCTTTGGATTGGATGGGCTCTCGAATCAAAATCAACCGGAAGACAGGCGCATACCGCCGGACTCATGTGCAAGAGGCTGTGGAAGCCATTGCAACTGTCATCATTTCCCACATTGAGGTCAAGGATATGAACTTCCGCCCTAAGGCCATCTATGTTGCTCACATGGCCCGTCGTGTGTTGATGGCCAAGGCCGACCCGTCTATGGTGGATGACCGTGACTACCTCGGAAACAAGCGATTGGAATTGGCAGGTCAGATGCTGGCTCTTTTGTTCGAGGATCTCTTCAAGAAGTTCTGCTTTGACATCAAGTTGAACATCGACAAGGTCTTGAACAAGCGCAACAGAGCGGAACAGTTTGACGCATGGAGTGTCATGAGCATGCACGGCCACCATATCACTCAGGGTATGAACCGAGCCATCTCCACTGGTAATTGGAGCTTGAAGCGTTTCCGTATGGAGCGTGCTGGTGTGACCCACGTTCTCAGTCGTCTGAGTTACATTGCTGCCCTTGGTATGATGACTCGTATCAGCAGTCAGTTTGAAAAGACTCGAAAGGTCTCTGGTCCTCGTGCTCTCCAGCCGTCACAATTCGGTATGCTGTGTCCTGCCGATACGCCTGAGGGAGAGGCTTGCGGTTTGGTCAAGAACTTGGCTCTCATGACACATATTACCACCAACGACGAGGAGGGCCCGGTACGAAATTTGATTTTCATGCTCGGTGCCGAAGACATTTCTACCGTTAGTGGAATTGAACTATACAAAAAAGGAACTTACACCATCTCGATCAACGGTACACCGACTGCTTTGACAAGACGGCCGAAACACTTCCTCAACTCTTTCCGCAGGCTCCGTCGCATGGGAAGAATCTCGGAGTTTGTTAGTATCTACATCAACCACCACCAGCAAGCGGTACACATTGCAACCGATGATGGTCGTATCTGCCGACCACTTATTATTGTTGAAGACGGTAAATCCAGAGTGCGGCGACACCATTTGGAAAAGCTACGCGAAGGAAAAATGGCATTCGACGATTTTCTTGCTCAAGGCCTTGTCGAATATCTTGATGTGAACGAGGAGAATGATTCTTTGATCTCTATCTACGAGAAGGATATTACCGAGGCCACCACTCACCTCGAGGTTGAGCCTTTCACTGTCCTTGGTGCTGTTGCTGGTCTCATTCCTTACCCCCACCACAACCAGTCTCCTCGTAACACTTACCAATGTGCTATGGGTAAACAAGCAATTGGTGCAATTGCTTCGAATCAGTTCCAGCGAATTGACTCCATTCTTTATCTTATGGTATATCCACAAAAGCCAATGGTCAAGTCACGAACCATTGAGTTGGTTAAATACGATCAACTTCCCGCCGGTCAGAACGCGACCGTCGCTGTGATGAGTTACTCCGGTTACGATATTGAGGATGCTCTGGTTTTGAACAAGGGCTCGGTTGACCGTGGATTTGGACGCTGCCAGGTCTTCAAGAAATACGTGACAAACCTCAAGAGTTACCCAAACGGAATGAAAGACCGCTTGAACCCTCCTGAGTTTGAGAACGACGCCCCCATTCGCAAGCACGCGCTTCTGGAGGCCGATGGTCTGGCTGCTGTAGGCGAGAAGGTCAGCGCTGGCGAGGTTTACATCAACAAAGTTACCCCCGACCAGGCCCATACGAGCGGAATTATGGGCTCTGACACCGGAACTACTTCTTACAACCCTGCTTCCATGTCATACAAATTGCCTGATCCTGCATACATCGACAAGGTCATGCTCTCCGCTACCGAGGGCGAGACCCAGCTTATCAAGGTGCTGACTCGACAGACTCGTCGTCCCGAAGTCGGTGATAAGTTTTCGTCCCGTCACGGACAGAAGGGTGTCGTGGGTATCATTGCCGACCAGATGGACATGCCCTTCACCGAGTCAGGCATCAATCCTGATATTATCATGAACCCTCACGGTTTCCCGTCTCGTATGACAGTCGGTAAGATGTTGGAGTTGGTTGCTGGTAAGGCTGGTGTTCTTGCTGGTCGACACGGCTACGGTACCTGTTTCGGTGGTACTCCCATCGAAGAAACTTCGCAGACCCTCATCGACCACGGCTTCAGCTATGGTGGCAAGGAGTTCCTCACATCTGGTATTACCGGTGAACCGCTCCCCTTCTACGTCTTCACGGGCCCCATCTACTACCAGAAGCTCAAGCACATGGTTCAAGATAAGATGCACTCGCGTGCACGTGGTCCCAAGGCCACCCTGACCCGGCAGCCTACGGAGGGTCGTTCACGTGACGGTGGTCTTCGTCTGGGTGAGATGGAGCGTGATTGTCTGATTGCCTACGGAACTAGCCAACTTCTTCTGGAGCGTCTTATGATTTCGTCCGATCGTCATGAAGTTGATATTTGCGAGAAGTGTGGTTTCATGGGATTCTTGGGCTGGTGCCCGGGATGCAAGTCCACTCGTTCTGTCTCAAAGATGGTCATCCCTTACGCTGCCAAGCTTTTGATTCAGGAGTTGATGAGTATGAACGTTGCTGCCCGCTTGAAGCTTGACGATGAGTTCCCGGAGATGAAGGGCCGTTAATATGTTGGTTATAGATAGGAGGATATGGGTCTTTTTGGGGCCAACTTTGGCCATGGTGTTACGGAAAAACAAAAAAAGAACTAGAGATAGATTCTATCTAGTTCCTGTACATTGTCTTCACGAATGGCATAGCGCGGCGATTTGAGCATTACCCAGTTTCCAGAACTACTAGTAAAACATCATTCTCAATAGTCACCGACGTAAATCAATTAATAGTAGCTTTAGTATTCAAATCAATAAGCCAGAAACAAGTAACTAGCAAACCAATTCTAAAAGCAACACCAAACTACAACATTAGAACCCTCGACTCAAACGCAACATGTTGATACCGCATAAACTCAACCAACTCTTCCAGGAACTTATACCTATGTTCCAAAGCCTCAGTGAGTGTCATAGGCATATCTCCCTTCTTATCCTTATTCGCCAGCGCCAATTTTGCTATAGCAGAAGTCAGATCGTCTCCCTCCCCCTGCTCAGTCTCGAGTGTCCAGTCAAATCGCTGAGGAGGGATATTAGCTGTAGAAATGATTCGGATGTTAGGATCAACGAGGTAAAACACAAGACACCGATTAGAACCAGGCTTTGTCTTGTCTTTCAGTTCAAAATTCGTCATCCGGTGCTGTACTGTGCTAGGGAATATGATTACACGGCCGGTTGGACACCGAATTGAACCCGTGCACTGGACGGCTGGTTCACCGTCATCAAATCCGAAAACTTGTTTCAGCCAGATGAAGTCGCCAGGTTCGTGTTCGACTTCGTTGAGCATGTCTGTGTCGACTATGTTGCGGAATTGCATGGAGGCTTCTTCCATGTTCTCGTATTCGAAGAAGAGGAATGCTGCGGCGCAGATGTGTTCGTTCTGAACATATTTTAGTTCTTGCCTATATATTTTGTATATAAATACTTGGTGTGATTTGAACTTACCATCTGTCCCTCCACATGCCATTCTGTGTCGTAGTAAGGGGATTCCGGCGTCAAATCCACGGACATCAGACGCGTGATCACTTGCAAGCCACGATCTTTGTAGTGCTTATTCAGATTGACGCTCTGCTCAATCCGCACGGTGGAAGGAAGATCATCCGGCAACTGAGACATCATACATTGTGGCACAGCCCAAGGAACAAACCGATCAACGTCAGGCTGGACAGCACGGTAATGCTCCATCCTCCACTTCTCAAAGCGCTCATCGAACTCACTTTGAGCCTCCCGATCTTGAATCTTAGGCGCCTGGTCGAGAACCTCCTTCGGGACGGGATAATACTCAGCCTTGTTGTACTCGATTCGTGCACGGGAATGCAACATATCCTTCAGCGGAGTCATAGTCATATTCCACTGCGAAATAATACAGTTGAATGCCTTTTCGATGACGTTATATATATCGCGATGTTTCACCGGGTGCAGGTTGTTGATGTACGTGGCGATATGCCAGCGGCCATCGTCACCGAATTCCCAGTCTGATGGCAAGATCTGGTAAGTTCTGCTATATGGGCGGACGGAGATGTCTGCGCGTGAGGAGACGCGCCATGCGATATCCTCGCGGGTTATGCCCGTTTCATTGGGCATGGGGATGGTTTCACCTTGTCCGGCGTAGTGCAGGGCGTCGTCAAGACCGATGAGTTTGTCTGGGAGGATGCGGCTTTTTCCGTAGATGAGTGGGTAGAGAGCCATGGCAAGGAGATCGCGCTGCTGGGAGAGAGAGCCGGGATGGTAGAATTGCAGCTCCTCATCCTGGTATGTTAGGATCCGGCTTGCATTTTTCAATTCCTCAATGAGGGAGCTGGGGATGTTTGTGTCGGATTTTGTGACGTCTCCATTGTAGAGTGATACAGCTTCGTTCATTTTGTAAACCATGGCTTTGAATTTGAGCTCTTCGATGATCCACCCAGCCATGTTTTCGGTGATGTCTGCGCCGCTGTTGCGTGCCATTTTCTTCCACTGTTGTGCGGTGTTGGGATCGTGAATCTATCGTAATTGAGCATTCATACCTGTCAGGCTAGAGTATCAAAGGATATACCTTCTTCCACCACTCGGGAATATCAGTTATATCCTCCATTTCCTTCACCATAGCCATTTCTCGAAGGGTCTGCACAGGAAGCCTATTCATTGTTCATTCAGTCTTTGTATGAACCTGGGGATATAAACATACTCGGCGTATCTATTGTCGATATCTCTATCATCGAGTGCAGATGGAAACATGCTACGGCTTTCAATGCCATATATGTTCTTTTCCACGGGGAAGTAGTCCAATGGGCGGCCATATCCGGGAAGTTTGAAACGACAATCTTGATTTCGGCTAGCTGTAAGGACGGCCTGCCCACTTGCACTGTGGTGAGACATGTCGGGAATCGGCTAAGCAATTTCGAGATGCAAAGACTTTCAAACTAGTCACCGCGGTCAGTAATCAGGACAGGGATCAGTAGACCAGGGGTAGCGAAACCCACAATACTTGATGGGCTAGGTGATTGAGCACCATAAGCTGACAATGACGAAGAGGGATAGCTCACGATATTGGAAAAGATAGTATGGGAAACAAGAAGACCAGCTAAAGAGGCTCGCTTGAATGATTGCCGGGAACACCGGCTTGGAATGCAGATATGATGCACTGCTGTCGTCGTCGTAACTCATCTCCCGTAATTTTTGCAGTCACGGACTGATAGAGGAAAGGTGCGGAACTTTCGTCCGACCAAGTAAAAACCTAGTATTTGAGGACCTTAGACCACTGCATATAGGTACCGTAGCTCAACGAGATGTTAGTCATAGTGACCAAATGACTTCCTCGCTTCCCCCCCCCCAAGCTGCTGTCAATACACATTATGAAGTTGCTGGACTTTCTCGCATCTTGACCTTGCAAGACACAGGCTACGTCGATCTTCAGGAACAGAATGTGAGATAATAATACACATTGAGAAAAACATATTGGCGCTCGGAACCGTCGTCTAGTGTACACTAATCAGTGCATTATCATCCAATCAACTATTCCCGAGCTCACCCAACCAACCAAACAAAACTCAATCCACCTCCATAGCTTGGGAGACGTGACAAACATATTGTTTCGCAGTCTTGGTTCCGAATTATCAGCATACCGCGCTTTGAATTCGGACACGAGCGTCAGTTTCCTAGCGATGGTGTGTCTGAAGACCTTGTCTCGAAAATAGTCATTTTCTTCCTTTTGGATTTTTGATTGCGGGTAGTCTTGCTTTTGAACCTGTCGGTAAAGCCAGGTGTAGTGAGGTGAGCGTCGTTTTTGGAGAAAATATCGCTGTAGGTTCTTTTCAGATCCATACGCAGATTCCCAGAGCTTGGCAAAGACTATGTAATCTTGCGCTAAGTCCATGTCAAGAAGTCGAGTCAAACCCCAAACATCTTGGCTCCGCTCAAAAGACTCAAGATATCTATGGATCAACGTGTTTTCAATCGATGCAGCTGGCATGGTGGCAATAAAGCCACTATGGAAGGGCGCGAATAGCTCCGGATCGAGTTCATTGCGGTGTTGCGGTAAACCTGGATGGGCCAGTAACATTGATTCAGGGACGGAGGAAGCGAACGTCCAGTCAATAACGCAAGTGATATTGTAGTCATTGTCCACAAATATATTATTCACACTCAAATCAGGGTGAAATAACGGGAAGGTCGGGATAACAGATGGAAATTCGAGTTTAGGCACAATGTCACGGAGAGCGTCGGCAGCGATCATGTAATCAAGTCTGTTGTCAGCGGAGTCAATCTTCTTTCCATTGAGCATGAAGTCAATCCAGAGTTTCTCGGCATATCGGTATTGTCCTCCCCGGTTGAAGTCTTTCCGCATGGGAACGGGTGCCATGAAGCAATGTGTCTTTAACGGTAGAAGCTCCGCGTGCTGTGAAAACGCTTCAACAACACTGTCATAAAACTCCGCTTCTGAAGCGAAAGGCCCACGTCGAATATCTAGCTGGTACCGTTGGTGGGACATATGACTACGTGAAAGACACTCTCCGACGCTAAAAGATCCATGTTCCTCAAAGAGCGAGCCGATTTTATCGAAACGCAACTGCGAAAGCTTCCAAGTAATTCGTCCAAGCTGATGAAGAATTTTGTCTTTGATGCGGATGTCTAGAGAACTGGGTGCTCTCCAAAGATTCGACAATGGCCTGCCAGATGCCTCACTCATCAAAATGAATGGAACTCCGATAGCGTTATTGGACGAAACACTAGACGAGGTTAGAGCTGAAGCTCTTTAGCCTGGAGAGGGAGGGGGAGTGCTACCAATGGTAATAAACATCTGGGACTGGAATATTGCTGTAAGTCCTGACGCATCGCAGCGTGGTAACCTCACTGGCGATAATCTTTGCCCTCGTCTCTACTGGCATAGAATCCTTCATCAGCGGGGATCTGAAGACCCATCGCACCTGGTCTGCAAATGAAATGAAGATAGCCCAATGATAGCTTCCTGCATCAGGAAATTGATCGCGATCACAAGTGCATGGAATGCCCCGCCGTAGTGCGCTGGCGAGATGGCACAAGGCTTGAAGGTCAAAGTCGGCATAAGCGAAAATTTTGGATTTCCTTCCTGAAGCCATGTCGACAAAGGAGGGTTTTGAGGAGGGAGGGAAGGTGAAGTGGGAAAGCTGACGAGAAAGATGAAAGTCAACAACTTTGCAACGTTAGAAGAATAAAGGTCGTAGTAATGTGGAAAGAGTGTTGGTTCAAGAAACAACCCAAACGAAATACTGACAATAGGCAGGTCCACCCAACTAAGACAAGGGTGCAGGAGCAGATCATGAGGAAACAATCATTAATTCAGTCCTAATAGCAGAAAAATCCCCGGATATTGGTGCAAATTTACAATGATTTTTCTTCTATAAACATTGCCCAGGGGAGGTAGTAATATACATCTTACAGGAGATCCAAATAACAATGCATACACACATGCAAAGGGATAAACCCCGGTCAGCCCTTTCAACTGGTATCAAAATCAAGCAGCTCTACTGAACTTCAAGCCCATTTCGATGATAGCCCAGTACCTCTCTGGATCAGCCCTCATAGCCATAACATGCTGCGCATCCTTGAACTTCTCGGGGCGCACAACAATGCCACAAGACTCTGAGGACCTGATATGCTCCTCAACATGCTCGGAATGAACAATCTTATCCGCATCAGAGTAAATATAGTATCGCACAAGACCCTTCTCCCCAGAAGGCTGGTAAAGCGCCCTGTCGTTAATTCTCTGACAAGCCACAGAAATCGCATTGGGGGCATTGATAATCCTCCCATAACTTGCCATAGAAATCAAGTATAACCACAACGCAGCCTTGGAAATCAACCTCCAAAGCCAGAACTGCGGAAGCTGGAAAGAGATTGCTTTCATGGCGGACTGAATGCTCGTGACTCCAGGGGCACTGTCAACAACCATTGACGAGATGGGCAGCGGTTTGCCCGTTGTCTCCTTAAACAACCGCATCAAATGAGAAATCTTCAGCAGGCCACCATTGGAAAAGAGGTGGATGAACACGGGGTTCTTCGGGACCGCGTACGTGCGAAGGGCATCCACAGCCGGCGCGAGCTGAGTATTCTGGGTTGCATCACTGGAGCCAAGAAAGAAGTCATTGGTCTCTGAGCGGAGTATCACAATGCGAGCGGCAGGGAGCATGCGCCGGTACTGATTTACATATCGGAGTAAAGCGGAGGGTCCAGCGTTCATCCAAAATGCGAGGACAATCAGCGGTGGGTTGCTTTTGTCTGGAAACTCGTCGAGGTCTGAGATGTAGACGAAGTTGTTGAGCTTGTCAAAAGCTGACAGAGCAGACTCGGGGGTTTGCATGTTGAACTGCTGTGAGAACCATTTGCCGTGCCCAACCAAGGTACTCCGCATAGTGGTGTTCTATTGATTTGAAACCCGCCCTATTCCTTACATAATATTCGGGCGCATCTTCTGTCACATTGTGTACAGCCAAACCCACCTAGTACTTGTTTACTATCACCCATCGTCAAGATCTATGCCTCCAAATAAGAAAGCGAAGTTCTATAAGAAAATAAATATGTCCATGTAATGTGCTTTGCTTGTCGTGTTTACTCAGCGTGCTGCGTATTGAAACTAGGTATGTTGTACACAGAGGCGGTCTGAAAGGGCGGTTTCAAACTCATGGAACGCCACTGCTCCTCGATGACCTGACGGGTACCTCGATTGATGAAGTCTTGGCATGCAGGGGAAACATGGACGGCCACGAAGGTGGAGATGCTGAAAATAGCTTGTTCATCAACTTTGCAACCGAGGCTTATTGTATCAAAAACCTAATAGAGTCTACAAGAGAAAACGGGATGGTCTAGGTTATCTCATAAAAATCAAAGTGTTTATTAAACACACTCAGGAAACGCCAACCTCGCTATGCCGAAATAAGGGCCCGAAACCACACGTCTAGAGGGGTTCCATCTAGCCATTTTTCATAAACAATCATCAATTATTTTAGCGTTTGGTGCTGCCCAGGGTTCGTCCACCGCCACCATTGCCTTTGCCTTTCTGGCCCTCAGCCCCACTGTCAGAAGTGGGAGTGGCCGAACCACCGAGGTCCTTCTTCTTTCCTCGCAATGTTTGACCAATGCCCTGAAATGTTGGTTGATCTTCGGGCAAAAGGGGCTGTCCATTTTCGTCGCGTGGCTTCACTGGTTTGATTTCGTATCCGAAGAAGAGTTGGTTGGGTGGTAGACGAAGTGGTTGGGGGCCGTTAGTTCTGCGCACTGGTGGCGGATGCTGGGGATTGGTAGCTCCGGGGGTGGGGGTAGAAGCCTTCGGGGTAGGCGCCTTGCTACCCTTCTTGGCATTCAGGCGTTGTCCCTCAGACAGAAAGTTCGAGGATGTGGCCCGGGCACCAGTAGCAGCATCGGTGGACTCGGGAGCGATGGCAGCATAGTTGATAGACTGCGCCATGGAGCCGTGAGGATGCAGGAGTCCACCTGCGGGAAGCTTCCCATGTTTGACCACACTTCCCGGAGTGCTGGTACCGCTGGTACGTTGTGGTTCCTCGTATCCAACCGGAGTAGCAAAATCAACTTCCAGATCGGTTTCCAGAACGGATATCGCATTCTTCGAGCCTGCGGGCTTCGTTTCTAGAACCGCCATCTCATAGACCTGATCGTTATACCCGAATGTAAAGACATCGCCCTTGCTTAGGCAGGAGAAGTTGCGGAACGCATTTTCGAGGACGGCCTTTGGATCACTAATATCGAGGAAAGAGGTGGACTGTGCCTGAAGCTTGATAAATTGGCCGGGAGGAAGATCTGTTGACTTGATCTGTAGTAGATCACCGGGTTCCAGAAGTAAAGTTTGCATAAGCTATAAGTCGAGTAGTGATGGTCAGTATGTTTCAAGATCGCATTAAGCCATCAAGCTAGTCTGGCGACACTGACCCAGAATGGGAGATAAATTTTTCCTTCCTCTGCGATAAACTCCAATACTCCCGCATGTGACATCCTCTCTCTGGCACCATTGTGAAGCTCGAAGAGCATAGGATAGGTAATATGAAGGCGGGTAAGCTTGTCAAGTGCACTCGGAGGCATGATGACCTTGCCGCCATGATTAACATTCTCTCTCTCAGGACCTGGAAGCATCGCGACGGGATAGCATCGGTAGTATTCATCAAATCGACGTGCGGCAGGGCCTCCACGGAGCATGCCGCCTCCCATAATGCCGTCCATGGGATCGTCGGTCCAGTAGTCCGGTCGGAACTAAAGCTGTTAGAAGCTATTTAAAAGACGGGTAGAAGGAATAGGACTAGTCAGGTCTTGTCTCACCATTGTTGGCAAAGTCTTGAATAAGTCGCGTGCACAGAACGTGAAAATTCGTAGAAGTGGTAAATGAAGATAAGGGAAGTGTGAAGAGGGACGCTACTGGAGTTACAACTCGCCGAGATCCAAGTGACGCAACTTAGCTTCCGACTTGATTTTCCGTTCCGACCCCGGACGCAAAGGGTATTCATACTGCAACACAGCTTGAAAACTACACATTCAAATACTTTTTTGGCATATCACTCTTGCTTAATCACCATGGCAAGCTCTACGCCACACCCCAAAAGGGCAGGTGAATCTTTTGCTCGCACACACCATGCCGAAGACGACTCCCAAGGACCCGACAATAAGAAACCTAGATTCGATCTTCGCAACCCCTCCGCTCTAGCAGCTGATGCACCCGAAGAAGATGCGGTTCTCGACGCCGATGAAATCGGTCGCCGTGGTCAACAAGTGCGCCGCAAAGCGATCAACCTCGACGGCTATGATTCTGACAGCGACAATGAGGGGTTCTCGGCGCGCAAGGAAGAGAAGTCAAAAAAGAGCAGCGCAAAGGATGACGGTGATGATGATATGTTCGCCGAACTTGAAGAGGACTTTGGGGACGAGGAAAATGATGGAGACGAAGCTTCGCGCAAGAACAAAAAGTCTGTTCGCTTCTTGCGCGACAATGAGATTGAGGGCCAGGAGTCTGGTTCGAAAGGTGGAAAAGCGATGCGTGCCGATCTAAGCAAAGCTGACGATGAGATGGATGATGAGGATGAAGAAGACAGTGAGAGTGATGTTGGTGAAGAAGAACGCGCCAAGGTCGACAACGAGATGGATGAGGAGATTGGTGCTGGTGGAAAGAAGAAGCATGCCCCATTGCTTGATGCCTTCAACATGAGCACGGAACAAGAGGAAGGCCAATTCGATGAATCCGGTAACTACGTTCGCAAAGCCGTCGATCCAGATGCTGTCTATGATTCATGGCTGGACGGAGTCTCCAAAAAGGATATCCAAAAGGCGAAAGATGCTGCGGAGAAGCGCGAATCAGACCGAAAAGAGCAGGACCGGATGAATGACAGCATATTGACAGCCGATGTCTTAAAAACCATTATTTTACATCTCGAGCGCGGAGAAACAATATTGGAAGCTCTAGCTCGGCTGGGTAAGGGTTTAAAGCGCAAGCCCAAATGGCAAAACAAAAAGAAAAACAAGAAGAACAGCAGCACCGAAGACACTGAAATGTCTGATGAAAACCCGGAAGAACTCAACCGGAAAAAGGCAATCGACGCCATCACCGGTGCCGCGGATATCCTCATGGGGCGCGATCAGCCCGAAATCTATGACACCGAGCGCGAGCTTCTGACCCGGCAATATCGTAATGAGACAGGCGAGCCCTGGGTAGACCCGCCTTCAGAGCTCACCGATACGCAGGCTGAGGGTCCTACAATGTGGGAGTATCGCTGGTCAGATGCCCGAGACGGAGGCGATGCTCACGGGCCCTACGATAGCACTATGATGGCTTCATGGAACAGTGCAGGTTACTTTGGTGAAGGAGTCGAATTCCGCCAAGTCGGAAGTACTGGGCCATGGAGTGCCACTGTTGATTTTGTGTAAAAGACCAATGCAAACGGGGCCTCAATTCCATTCCAAAAAATAAAGTTCATAAACATAAAAGATCACCTCAACAAGCGCCAGTCCTATTCATACATCATATGATGCGATAAAAAAGAAGAACAAAGAAGTAAGAAACCAGTGTAGTTTTTCAACCCGCTAAATCGTCTCCCCCGCGAAAGCAGTTAACACATGGCCAAGAAATAGGCACAAGACAAATTATTATGAAATCTCCATTGCATCACCGTTGGTGGCCGTGGAAAATGAGACTGTGCCTTGATCACCGATGAAGCGCTGCTCGTACTGGCCGACGAACTTGACACTGCGGGCCGGGTCGTAGAACAATCGGAAGCTGCGCTGAACATCGTCAACGCTGACTTCCTTGGCCTTGCGCTTCTGGCTCAACAAGTGGGAAGTAGTGATAATGTTGCTGGCATAACGGAGATTAGACTCCTGGCCAATCTTGGTCAGCAGAGCTAGGGCGTCTGGAGAGACGTCAATTTCTTCTTCCTGGGCACGAATGGCGAGAATTTGGCGGATCTCATCGCCAGAGTATGGTGCGGTGCTGACAATGACAACCCGGTCAAGGAAATCAAGAGGCAAACCGTGAGGAGAAGTGTAGGTAGTTCCACGGATGCGGGCTTGACCACGGTTGCTGGCCATGATCACAATGGGTGCTAGTTCGGCTTCCAAGGCACGATTAATGTATGAGAAGCACTCGATATCGAGCATGTGCACTTCATCAATGAAAAGGACACCCGGAATGATTTCCGCCTTGCCCTCTTCTTTCCACTCAGCCACCTTGGTGTTGATCTGGTCTCGGACTTCGCTGCGAATCTCGCCAGTGTCACCCGAAAAGAGCGCCAAGAACCCTTGTGACCGCGAGTTGATCACATCGATCTCGTGAAGACTAACGGTGTGAACGATCTCCTTGCGCACCTGCAGCTCTCCCTCCGGACACTGGACAAACTTGGTGTCGGCACCCATGGCGTCGTAGTCGCGGGAACGAGCATAAGACCGACCGAGCTTGGTGATCTTGCCAGAAGACTTGTCAATTGAAATAACATCTCCAGCCATCACCCGTTCCTTGGTCATCGAATCGATCATCTTTGTGCCCATGTCGTAAATCGTCTCCATGTCGGTGGTCTTGATCGTGAGCTTTCCTTGTTTGTTTCCCTGTAACCGTTAGCATTCAGTCACCGATAGGTCGAGGAGCGGTGGTCCTGCTTACCCCAGTAACGCTGCGATCGATCTGGATCTCGACAACCTCGCCCTCAATGATCTCACTTTCTTCCTTAATCCGCACTCCGATGGACTTGCGGAAAGCCTGGGTAAGAGCCTCTGTCTTCGACATTTCCATCGAGAAAATCTCCGAGGAAGCAAGCATCGTGAAAGGCACGTCAGAGCCCAGCGACTGAGCCATGCCCATCGCGATGGCGGTCTTTCCGGTGCTGGGAGGCCCCGCAATCAGGACCGCGCGACCCGCGATCTTGCCTTCCTTCACCATCTGTAGAATCACCGCAGCGGCCTTGCGAGCCTTTTCCTGTCCCACTAAGCCCTGAGAAGCCCCTCGGGGCTGCAAAGAGTCCGCATCCACTCCAAGGCCTCTAATATGCGAATGGGCCGCGATGAGGTTCAGTCCTCGGAGCTCCTTGCTCTCTGCGACGGTGGAAATTGGCTGGATATCGAGTTAATTCATTGATCAATGGCACCAAATCAGCACTGAAACTTACAGCAGCCATCATGAAAGAATATTTTCCACAAGGTCTCCTTCTGACTTTTAGGATGAAGTTCAAAGAGCAGTTGAGCAGCGAAACTCAAGCTGCGGAAGAAACAACCTTGGGAAGGGAAGAACTAGGTTCACCGCCCGGCAGTACATTTTTCTTTGTCGTCAGTTTTGGCGCTGAGCGCGACCTTCATTTTGGCGTGTTTGCGGTAAGGAAACACCAAGAAAACAAGGAAACCCAGCAATCGATACGCTCATAATATTTTGTTGTTCTATTTCTCAGTTACTGCTCTTCTTTCTTCATTCTACACCGTGTGTTGCCTGACACGTCCTGTTGGTTGCAACACAGTTTCGCATACACACATCATTCCCCAGTTTGATAACCAAAACCTACACAATATTCAACTTGATTTCATTTTTCTCAAAAGACTTCATGTTCGCTTCCTATGACACCTCGATTTATCTAGTCCGGCATATTTATGTTTCGGTGAATTCTTCATATCATGAACCAATCACTACACGTCCCTGGAGTATTCAATCAACATGATGGATATGGATGCGCCTCCTCTACCACCACCACTTCCACCTCCTCCTCCTCCTCCAGGTCCAACTGATCCTCGCTTGTCCAACCAACCTCCTCGTCCTTCTATCATTACCTCGCTGCCTCGTTCATCTTCAACCCCTATTCCAATCTCGGCCGCAAATCTATCACTTCCAACTCCGCCCAGCACCTCACAAACGCAGTCCAACAATGACATTACTCTAGCTAAAGCGGGGAGCTCTGGAGGGCTGAGACCCCAAGATCCCCCCGTGCTGGAGCTGGATTCAAGCAACATCCTGACGATATTGGCCAAGTTCAACGAGTCACACTTTAATCTTCTTAACCAACAAAATCAGAAGAAGCGCCTGGAGGATATTGCTGCCCAGAATAAGCGAGATGTTGATCGGGCGAAGACTATGAAAATGTATCCTGCCACGGCTGAGATGTACCAGCAAATGAAAGAGAAAAGCGACAATGATATCAGCAGGCTGAATCAGTCTCTGAATCAGCATCAGGCCATATGTCAGCAAATTACCGCTGAGTTTGTGAAGCATCAGCACCTTCTCTCACCTCCGGCTAAAACCAAACCTGTGGAGCCTGTGGAGCCTGTGCAATCTCCCGAGCCCTCTGGAATCGAAATTGAGAGGATTAACAAGCTAGAAGCGGAGCTTAATAGGCTTAAAGAAGCTAAGTCGGGAACGCAGACTAGTAGCAACATGCCTTCCAAGATTGAAAACTCTATTGTGGAACATTCCACTCGAATTTCCCGCATGCTGAAAGACATCGGTGAACTCTCCACCTGGCGAAATGAGATCAGAGAGGGGAAAACAAAACTACCCTTAGAGTCTATGCCCGTGGAGTGGTCAGCTTTGGCAGGGGAGGTGACCACGGTCAAGGAGAATATCCACCCCAACTTAGAGCGATCTCTTGCAACTGTCGCGCAGGTACCGTCATTGCAAGCGCGTCTTGACCTCGCCGAGCAGAAATATTCCTCAATCATAACCCTTGAATCATCCGTTAAAAACAATGATGCTGAAACCAGTGGTCTAAAATCCAAGATCACTGACATTGAGACAACGGTTAATGAGCTGAACAAGAGATTTGGCAACTTGGAAATCCAAAGGGCCGAACCCTCTCAACAAGCTGCAGGCAATGACCAGAGTTCTATTCAAGGGGCAATCAATTGGACTGGCCGATTTGAGGCCCTTGAGACTGCTCACTCGAAATTGGATGCCAGTATGAAAGCCTTGCTGGCACAGGGGGCTGTCTGGACCGAGGCATGTACTTCATTGACCCCTGATTTGAAAAAGCTCGAGTCAAAGCAAGACTCTTTCAAGGTGGCCCTACGGTCCATCGAAATGCGATACGAAAATATCAACACTGAGAGCTTAGTCAAACAGATGACCCACGCTATTTGTGAGATGTACCCCACGTTGCCCCAGATAACGGACGAAGTCAAGGCTCTGAAAGCCGAATTCAGCTCTAACACTCGATCCTTGGCGGACCGGATCGACAACTTAAATGAAAATGTTTCGTCAATGCCTGATGGCATACTGGTCAAGGCGAAGGATGCTGCAATGGATCAACTCCAATCTTTCGAGCGTCAATTAAATGAAGTGGCAAAGCTTAACCAGCTCTTCGCCGACAGATTCTTATCAATTGAGGATCGGGTCGACAAGTTGTCAAGCAATATTGCGTCGATTCCCGCTAAGTTGAAGGAGGTCACCGACTCTATCAACGATATAGAGCAAGTCCAAGTTTCGCATTCCGATAGCATATCAAAAAATCTTCAAAATGTCAATGACTTGCAGGAAAGCTCAAATTCGCTGTCAACAGCTTTTCAAGAGCTAGCCGATGATCATTCAGACGATGTCAAAAGACTGGCCGACACATGCGATCAACTGTCTATCGAATCAAAAACCCGGGCTGAAACTCAAGATTCACACCATTACGCTCTAGCGGGGGCATTTCAAACACTCAAGGCTTCACTTGAAGAACTCCAGACTTGGACAAGTAGACTGAAAATTCTAGAACCAGTGGAAGACATTGTGAACATATGTGGAGCATTCGGTTCCCCGGAGAGTATAGATTCGATGCGCAAACGGCTGGAAGCCCAGGAAAGTGTATTTGCGGTCCTTGATCAGCTACAAGCATTGGAATCAGAACACTCTGAACAACTAGGCCGCCTCGAAAAAATGTCAGCGGAATTGGCAGAGAAAGCGCGGCGGCTACAAGACGGTGAAGCTGCTCACCCAGTGGGTGTGGTTAGCGGTAGAGTTTTGACACCGGAGCTACATATTCGCGGCAGCTCCACTCTGGCACGCCCGTCAAACCCCATCGAGCCTTCAAATGATTCTACTGGAATACGAGAAAGCAATCAGCCGCACCAAGTGACAGACTCTGGCGATGAACATGGGACATTAGCTTCCTCCTCAGTCGTGGCGGGTCATAGGACCCCATTGCTTCTACCGATTGGCCCCTCTGAGCCATCAAAGAAGAAACAGAAGGTTCGCAAGCAGGATGGGAAGCGCCCTAGACAGTCGACAGGCTCTGATGACGAATCCTCGGTCGCGACTGGTAATGGTACCCCGGCGCTGTCATCCTCTGGCCCCTCTGGGCCACCAAAGAAGATACCTAAGATTCGCAAGCACGATAATAAGGGCTCGACAGGCTCCGGCGATGAGTATGAGACCTCAACTGCCTCCCCAGCCTTGACTGGTACTAGCACCCCAGTGCGTCCACCTTCAGGCCCCTCTGGCCCATCCGTCCCATCGTCAAAGAAAAAGAACAAGAAATCGAGGAGGAAAGATAAAGAGAAGGCAAAGAACTAAATATGTTACCGGTTTTCATCTGATAATATCTATTCTTCTGTACCTATGTTATTGATATCCGTATCTACTTCAGAATTGATGGCGAAAATAGTACATACGTCCCAAGACCTCAGTCAGATCTGACTTCTGCCTAGGTGTATATATTTATAGGAAGTTCGTTAGTACTCGGTATATAAATATATATATTCATCTGTAAAAATGTCTCTTGGTATACTATTTTGGCCAACGGGTTGCGAATTGGGGTCGCCATGCTAATTCATGCTCGCCACCTGATGCCAAGGTATGCAACACTCAATGACTTCCGGCTATCTTAGGGTCCGAACGCCACCTAGTCTGTTGGATTGTAAGTATTTATAAGCTCTAGGTCTGCATGTCACTCAAGGGGTTTGCAATGACTCCGCAGCCTGTAATGGGATTACCAACCCTGGAACAGCGGGGTTGGCGGTCTGTGCATCATCATATATAAACAGCCATATCCCAAACACCTCAAATCAATGAAGTTCAGCTGGCAGGCTTGACATTAATCAAGATTTCTAGATAACTCAAGCCTTGTGTTCTATTCAGCTAGCCCAAAATGTCCCAACCAATAATACCTTACACAGTCGCAGTGCCAGACGCCTCTCTCCAGGAGCTCAAGCAACGTCTTGCTTGGGCTAAGCCTGCAACTCAATTTGAGTCTTTAGAGCAAGATTCGTGGGATTTTGGTGTTCCCGCGAAAGAAATGACGCGACTGGTGGCGTACTGGAAAGATCATTTTGACTGGAGGAAAGCTGAGGCTCGATTAAATGAACTTCCTCAATATCACACTGAAATTGAAGTTGACGGATTTGGCACACTGAACATCCATTGTGAGTATCACGCGTGGGCGTTGAACTTGATGATATGGAACTAAAATGTGTTTAGTCGTTCATCAAGTTAGCCCTGTGAAGAATGCCATTCCCTTGCTCTTCAGCCACGGGTGTAAGAATCTGGTCCGGACGGGTTGAATGCAGTTTGGAGATACTAAAACCTAAATTCGAAATAGGGCCAGGATCCTTCATCGAGGTGACAAAACTTTTGCCAATGCTACAAGGTGATGACAGTCAGCCAGCATTCCATGTCGTGGCACCTTCATTGCCCAACTTCGGATTCTCGTCCGCGGTCACCAAGCGTGGGTTTGGGTGGGCCCAGTATGCCGAGACGTTTAACAAACTGATGCTCAAGCTTGGGTATTCCGAATACGGTACATTCCAAGCACCAGCAGTGGTATTATCATTACAAATACTAATGTCAGGAATAGTCACCCAAGGTGGAGACTTAGGCCATTGGATAACCAGGAGCATGGGCATTCTATACCCGGAGCATTGCAAAGCATCTCACCTGAATATGATCATTGCTCAACCACCTAAATGGACGACAAATCCACTTTTAGCTCTCCAACACAGCATTCAACCATACAGTACCCATGAAAAACAAGGTCTCGAGCGATCTGCATGGTTTGAGCGCGAAGGCTTTGGATACAATCTATTGCAAAGAACGAAGCCTCAGACAATCGGCACAGCATTGGCAGACAGTCCCGTTGCGCTACTAGGCTGGATCTATGAGAAACTCCACGATTGGTCGGATTCTTACCCATGGACCGAGGATGAGATTTTAACTTGGGTATCTATCTATTGGTTTTCGGTCGCAGGCCCCGAGGCCAGTGTTCGCGTCTACTATGAAGGTTCTCATGGTCGCCCTGGCAAGGATTTAAGCTACGAAAGGCTTCAGGAATACATACCTAATGTCAAATTGGGTCTTGTACACTTCCCACGTGAGCTCAAGGTGGTTCCTCGTACTTGGGCTGCTGCGCTTGGTCCTATTGCGCTGCAGACTGAGCATGACCATGGAGGCCATTTTGCTGCTTGGGAAGTCCCTGAAATTATTACTCGGGATTTGCAGACGATGTTCAAAAAGGATGGGCCTTGTTTTGGTATTGTGTCTGGAAGGAATGGCTATTAGATTCATGGGTGCGGTGGCATAGGGGCCACAGCTCATTTTAAAGAACAATGAGCTTTTTGAGATCATTGAAGGTTATTTTTTGAATAGGTAGAGAAAACCTTGTTTTTTCATCAAACGAAGACGTCACAGCCAAATGCCATCATACACGGTGTTTCCTGTCATGCTGGATGGTGAAAGGGATGATACGCGGGTATCCACTTTTTATGTCAAACGGCGCGCATGGGGATTTCGATGCTCCCGGCAGATTTCAATAGTGCACTCCGTATGACTGGCTTGAAAATTGAATTCTCCGGCTTTCTCTTTACCCGGTACAGATTAGGCAGTAAAGATTAGGCAAGCTAATCTTTAAGCGCTACCATTATTGATGTAACAACGCTGTGGAGGCAACGTATTACCCAAAACGGCTAATGCCAAAGCATAGCCCTTACTTGACGACATGAATAATGAAATCAAGCTCACGCCTTATCTCTTGACACAGGGGTAAAATCGCCAAGAGCAAGGAGGAAGCTGGCTCAGTCAATCGCTAAAAAAGCGCGCAAAGCCATTGTTGGAAATGTCTTAAGTCCCCTTGGTTGAAGGAATGACGCACCCCCTTTTCTCCCCATTTCCCCAGCCCGAAGAAGATAAGGGGCGCAAATAGCAGCAACGATACTCCACTAAGAAGGCGATAAGAGGCTGAGCTTTTCAATTTTGGGGACGCGGAGACCCCAGAAAAAGGTCTAGCCTCCAAGACGGATTTGCGCCAAGACATTCAATCCAAGCGCTAGCTTCAATGATCAGCGACGATCACTGCCTTGGCATACAGATTCCACATTCTGTCATCGCGCGTCGCCCGCGTTCCACATGAAGCCCCTGGGGTAAATATACGCGGGGCTCGGTCATACGCAGTGAGTGGTCACTTTCGAAATTTTCCTTCTTTTCTTTTCCAGCGACCATGGTTGCTACACCACTCCTTTACCCTTGAAGAGACCAGGATCGTTGAGAGATCTGTATAGCGACCATGGCTAACCGAATTCAGTTTGCGGAGCCGATTTCGAAGAAAAAGCAGTATGGGCCCTCGAGTCGAGGTAGGGAGAATGCGGAAAAGGGGTCGGCACAGAGATCTCTTTCACCAGGGAGTGAGATTGTTTACCCCACGGGATGGAGACTCGGCCTCACTACCTTTGGGTAGGTATTTGCTTATAGGGGGTTGAATCTGGGTTGTTGAGTGACAGACATGCTTACTTATGTTAATATGGCAGCCTCTTGATTGGGTTCTTTCTTTCCAACTTAGACGTCACGATTGTTAGCTCGTCCCTTACCGATATCACCGATAGCCTGAATGGATTTGAAAAACGAAGTTGGATTATCACAGGATACCTGGCCACCTACACAGGGTTTATGGCGATATGGACCAAAATCAGCGATATAATTGGGCGAAAGTTAGCGACTATTGCGTCTCTTCTCATCCTGCTTGCATTCTCAATTGGATGCGGGTGCGCTCAGACAGTCAATCAACTGTGAGATATACAATGCCTGGACTTCGATACGCGGATGGATCTAACTCTTCGGTATAGCATCATATTTCGTGCACTGCAGGGGATAGGAGGCGCTGGTGCATATGCCCTGGCTATTCTTTGCATGTATGAAATTGCCCCAAAAACGAAACTTCCGACATACAGCGGTGTCATGTCATTCTGCATAGCGGTTGCAGCTTTACTCGGACCTATCATCGGAGGAGTCCTAGCACAGCACGCAGCCTGGCGATGGGTATTTCTCATAAAGTATGTGGAATGATTACGTTTATATGGTTAATTAATTTGCTAACTAGAATCAGCGCTCCTTTGTGCGCAATTGCAATCCTTATTATCATGGTCGCGATGCCGAAACACTTCGGTCTTGACCAACACACTCCTTCATTCCGAACGCGGGCATCGTATCGATCCTTTGCCAACTTAGATTTTGTGGGTTCATTTCTGATGATCGCTGGCTCATTCTTGATCGTGACGGTCTTGAATGAAGCCAATCTTGCTTTTTCGTGGGACTCGAGAGCTTCAATAGCTCTTCTCGTCCTGACGGGCGTCTCTTGGATTGCCTTCTTTGTATGGGAGTGGTACCTATCCAGTGTATCTGGTGCAGACCCGATTTTTCCGATAAGGTGGCTCTGTGACCGCCCATGGATGGGCATTCTACTGTAAGTCCGCATTTGCTAAACTCAATGCCATATCATGTCCTGACAAATGACCCAGGTCCTCATTTGTCACCGGTGCACCGTGGAATGTCGTTCTGGTTTATGTTCCACAGCAAGCACAAATTCTTCTGGGGAAGTCACCTCTCGAATCCGGTGTCATTCTGATTGCATATTCCGCCGTTGCGGCTGTTGCAGCCGCTATCGTCAATGTCGCTAGCTCCAAGGGGCGCATTCCATTCTTTTATTCCCTACTAGTGGGATGCATCATCCACACCGTCGGTGTTGGGCTTCTATCTACAATTACCCGGTCGAGGGGTTTCCATGCGACGGACATTGGGTATGAGATTATTGCTGGCGCCGGCATTGGTATTACACTAGGTGTATTGCTTCTATCAACACCTTATATTGTCGAAGACAGAGATCTCGGTACGTGTCACTTGGACGACTGACAGGAATGAGACATTAGGAATAGACTTACTAAAATATTGTTCGCAGCAATTGCCACTGGCACTATCGTCCAACTTCGCTTCCTTGGCGGTGCCATTGGCCTCGCCATTGCATCCAACATCCTAAACGGCCGCCTTGCGCATCATTTGAAAGGTCTTCTGACATCACATGAACTCCATCTATTCCTGGAGAACGTGACAACTGTGAAAAGCTTGTCTCCACATCTGCAGGATGAGGTAAAGAGTGTTTTTGCTGAGAGTTATCGTACCCAATTGATAGTCATGATTGGTTTCGCAGCCGCTCAATTGCCGGCAGTTCTACTCTTGATCAAACCTGGAAGACAACTTGCAGCAGACAAGGAGAAGGTATCCTCGGCTAGCAGCTCGGGATAATAAATGACCGATTTATATCATTTACAGGCGTTCAGGCAAGGGATTCATCAGCGTTTTTGTTTTTCCAGGGACTACCCTAGACCGCCACATTGCAATAAAAAAATTTTCATTTATTTATGCGTCTTTAAACCGACCTCTGATGCCATACTTCTGCTTCTTTCCCGATAGCCTCCGAGAAATGGCTGATCCTTCTCTTCTTGTGGGTCCGTCGTTTGATGAACATGCACATCCCCATGGGCAGAGATCAGCCCCTCCGAATTTCGATATCACTCCCTTTGTGTCTGCAGCTGGACACTGGCCCCTTCAATCGGCCCAAGCATATAATAATACCAAAGATTCTGTTCGTGCATTGCTATCTTCATGGTATCTGTCCTTCGCGGTGGGACTTCAACGGCTTCCCTTTCTGCTCCCGTCCGTCAGTAAACGCAGACCAAATTGCACCCTCCCGGCAATTGGACCTCGGCAATTGGGTATCTGTTCCACAAACACGGATCGAAGTTTCCATCCAAGTAACAGTAAGTAACAGGCCGACGGAAACCTTTCCTCAGCTCTGATAAACACCGCTCAGGCCCTGTGCCAAGCAGAGCTTGTTACAATAAAAGTCAGAGTCAGCACGCCTTGGCAGATTGAAAAGGTTCAAGTGCAATCCCAACCGTGGTTGAGCATTTCAATGTGAGATTAACCCTAGAAAGCGTTCGCAAAAGGCGGCTGTATCGTATAGAAGAATCAAATTGGTCTCGGTGGGGTGGTGGCTATGTTTCAAAAGTTAGGGATCCGGTTTCTTTCAGTTATCTGATGCCCGATCACTCGAAATCTCCGGCCAATCCCGTATTTGCTTTTCTTTTTTCTTTCCGAGCGATTATCATATGCTAGGAAATAGCTTTGTATTCTGGAACTTGAAATGATGCAATGAGAGAGATCGTCATGCACAACTTCCAATTTCCAAGGTTGTGCTTTTAACACGGAAAATGAATATCAATCTGGCCACCCACCACCCGTGGGCCCTCGGCACCCTCCACACAGTTGCGGGGACTTTCTTCGACCTGGAGATACCCATTGGGGGCCAAATTTCAAATTGGTGTAGCAATCAGATTTTTCTTTTCCACTAGGATACTCCACCGCGCATCCCATAAGACCTGGAGCCTCGCTGACCTCGTACCTGGGAAACGTCTCGCGGGCCCGTATAAATGTGGGCCATATTAGGCAAAGAGTCACGCTCCAGTTGCTTAGTTCCGGGTCTTCTTTTCTAACAAGGCAGGTTGGTGTTCATCGGGTTGATCTTTCCGCGCTACGCGGCACAAGGTGGTTAGTGCGAACTTTAGTTCCATTATCAGATTAGATTGGCATCATGCTTCTCCACTTCTTTGCACTGCGAATATGCTCAGGCGAAGATGTCCCTTTTTTGTTTGTCACACTGGTCGCTGCTGGGTAGTGCAAGTGACCCAATTACTTTGATTAACGGGGGCGTATTGTGTCTTTTCCTGTTTATGAGTTCCATCCGTGTGTTATGTGTTGTACCCACAACGGTTGGTGATAAATAAAAAATGGCATCCCCTTGGTTCTGATCAGCACGAGTTCTTCAGAAATTCTGTCTTTTTGTTTCCTTCATTTCCTTCATTTCCTTCATTTCCTTCGTTTCCTTCATTGATCTCATTGATTCATCATTCGACCGTTCACCTGATTTTATCCCCCGATATGGAGGCTACGGAGGCTATCAGTCACACAAACAATGTATGGACAGATAAATATTTTGCCGTTTCCATGGGGTCATTTATGGTCTTGTTCATTGTCTCTCATTGGGGCAATGTGGCATTCAGAAAATATGGACCAAAAGAGCCCGGGAAGCTATTGGTCCTAACGATAAGAACTCATAGGCAAGTCTTGAAAAAACCGGGAACGAGCAGAACTGACAGCATGTAGGGCTGTACGATGAGGTTTGAATGCTGTCGTGTTGGGAAAGTCTCTGAACAGATGGCTCCTTTATTTGACATACTGGGCCATCGATTTGATACTGGTATTGACAAGACTTGAGTTGACAGATTTAGGAGAGGTTCGTTCAAACTTGAAACTTCAGTAATAATTATCTAACTTTGCTTATAGGTCGCTAAACGCATGGGCTGGCATGTCAACTTCATTCCGACCCTCACCTTACACTTTATTAACATTTGATCAGGATCTCTGTGGCAAACTTTGTGTTGCTGGTATTCCTTGCCCTCCGTAATACGCCTCTCGCGCCCTTATCTGGTCAATCCTACGAGAAGCTCCGCCCCCTCCACAAAATCACCGGGTACACTTGTATAGTCAGCAGTGTCGTGCATGGTATACTCTACCTGAAAGAGGGGGCCGAGACTGGATATTTGATGCTGATCAGGGAAAGAGAGGATCTCAGTGGTGCACTTGCTGGACTATTGATGGTGATCATCGGGTTGTCCACTATTAGCTGGTTTGCCCGCCGGTATTACGAAGGTAAGCCCCTGCGGTCATGAGCGACAGCCACCATATCTGATCGTCCTCTACAGCATTTTATATTATACATGTCGTAATTTTCATAGTTATTGTCATTCTTGTCGGAATGCATCGACCGGACCTTGCGACATCCACGCTGGGTATTATTATCTTTATAGCGTGCATGTGGGTTTCCGATCGATTCCTACGGCCTTTTAAACTTGCTTGTAACTTCTTCGGCAACAACGCTACTCTTATCCCGATGCAAGACGGGGCTGTCCGAGTCAGGCTTCGGCGCGGAATGAGTTGTAGTCCTGGTTCTCATGCTTTCTTGTGGATGCCATCCGTCCAAATTTTGGAGACTCACCCGTTCACGATGATCTCTACAGACCCTGTTGGGTTTCTAATTCGTCAATATGATGGGTATACTCATGATCTCTACAAACTTGCTCACGAGCGGCCCGCTTGTGTTGTGCGATGCTCTGTGGACGGAGAATATGGACAGGTTCCTAACTTCATGGACTTTGAGAAAATCATCCTTGTTGCGGGTGGCAGTGGTGCTTCCTTCAATTTTGCTATTGCGGTCGATTTGATAAGGCAATGTGCGGCAGCAAATATGACCAAGTCGATTGATTTTATTTGGACCGTGAGATATACGAGTAAGTTAACTTGATGACAGTGCGAGCCTTGTGGGGCATTTGACTAGAATTTTAGCATAGGTTCCCTCAAGTGGTTTCAGGATGAGCTGAGAGAACTCCAAGATAGTCAGTTTGTCAATATGTTCATCCACGTGTCGCAGGACGATACGACCGACGATAGTTCCAGTGGGCCAACAGTACCGGTCGGTGACATCAAGAACGGCAAGCAGGAGACCATGGGCTCATTTGAATATATGTCTCTCATCCGGAGAGGAAGGCCCAACATAGCGGATTTGGTTGCGAACAGAATATCTCGGTGCCTTCCGCAATGTCAAGTTGGAGTAGGGGCTTGTGGGCCAATTAAACTTCTCGAGGAAACGCGAGAAGTATCATTCCAGAAAGTCTTCGATAATGGTCCACCAATTACGCTGCACACTGAGGTGAGTTTTGCTGCTGTGCTCTTTATGTGAGGACACTTCTAAGATCATACTCTAGGAATTCGAATGGTGAGACAGTTGATTATGATCCTTCACCCATGAGAAGACAATTTGTACTTAACGATACACATACTTTCATTCGCGCCGAGGAATGGCATCTTCAATTGTCACAAGATAGATTCGGGGCGATCGTTTTTAATTCCGCGCTGAGCGTTGATGGTTGGGGTTATGTCCGCCCCTTAAGTCCGTCTACTGACGGAGTCAAGTCTTGGCTCAGACCCTGAACCTCAAGCTATAAATACCTATCTTAACTTCTAGCAAAATATCAATCCCAGTTTTATTTCTGTGGCTGAGAAAGACTTCTCTTTCCTACTGAGGTTCTCGAGGCAGCAAGCATAATTTCCAGGATAATGTCGAACTACATCACGAAGGTCGCGATCGTTGGGGTATGTTATACTCTTTTTTTCAATGTGCTCTGATGAGATGGCATCCAACAATCATCTCTATCGCCTATTTACTCATATCCCACCCTCATATGTCTTCTCTCTCCTCTCACACTCGCCTGTACTCTCCCAACTACCCCTCCCAACTACCCCAAGTAACCTGAAAATACTCGATATATAGAGTTTATGGTCCATCATTTCCCTTTCGTCAATCGCATACTGATCAATGTGTTTAGGCTACGGGTAATAGTGCCCGCTTCATGACCGATGCCCTCCTTAAGACAGGAAAACACACCATTACAGCCCTGGCACGATCCGGAAGCCTGAAAACGCTCCCAGCTGGTGTCATACCCAAGGAAATTGACTACAGCAAGCCCGAGACAATTGTGGAAGCACTCAACGGCCAGGATGCTTTAGTAATTACCCTAAATGGTCAGGCCCCACAAGGGACTGAGCTGCAGCTCATCAAGGCTGCGGGCGAGGCCGGCGTGAAATGGGTACTGCCGAACGACTGGTCTCCCGATACAACGAACGAAGCCATGAACGATGATATAATGATATTCAAGCCCAAGGGTAACTGGCCTGGGAATTAAATGACCAAAGAATCATGCTAATGTTTGCCTTGATATCAGCTGCCCTTCGGAAGGCTATTCTGGAGCTCGGCCAATGCAACTTTATCAGTGTGTCCACTGGCTTCTGGTACGAATGGAGTCTTGCCATTCCATCCGCCTTCGGAATTGATCTGATCAATCACACGGCAACTTTCTTCGACGACGGCGAGACAAAGATTACCACCTCCACTTGGCCCCAGGTTGGCCGCGCGGTTGCCGCTCTGCTCAGCCTGCCTATCAAACCTGAGGGTTCGAACCAGAACGCATGTCTCGAGAACTTCAAGAATCAAGTCGTATACATTAAATCCTTCACAGTTAGCCAGAAAGACATGTTGGAATCTGCTCTTCGTGTCACTGGAACCAAAGAATCGGATTGGACTATTTCGAAGGAACCAGCGGTTGAGCGATGGGCGAAAGGCCTCGAAGAAATGAAGGAGGGCAGTCGGATTGGATTTGCCAAGATGCTTTATACTCGTGTCTTCTATCAGGACGGTGCGGGGAATATCGAACAAAAGGGAACTTTGAATTCATTGCTGGACTTGCCAACAGAAGATATTGATGAAGCGACCAAGATTGCGTTTGAGCGTTCAAAGACTGATCCTTGGGAGTAAGATACATCAACAGACCTACCTCCTACACTTGTGTTGCGCATCTAGGAATGTGGGGGAGTCCCGATATCGGCTCGGCGCAGATGTGGGACGTGGGGAGATTGTGGCTAGACAGCAACACCGGCTCATCCGCAAAGAGAATTTACAAAGCGATTGCGTTATGAAAAATGCTACAGTTTCATTGCGCAGAAATATATACATGAAATTCATGCGATCATGATCTAGCTGTCCAGCAGCACAGGGACCTTCTCGACAAGGTAATCGACGATAGCGTCGGGGCCGTACTTGACCTGTAGGCCTTCGGGGATGGCGTGGAGCTTGATATCGGGGACAATGGACCTGGCAATCTCGTGGATCTGCTTGGCCTGCTCGTCGGTCCACATGGAAGCGCTGAACTATAGGGAAACCAATGTAAGCTGCCGAAATTTCTCGGATAACCCGGGGAATCTGGAACGTACCAGAACGTTGGGCTGGTGCTCCTTGACCTTGGCCTCGACCTGATCGATAGCTAGGGAATGTAAAGTCAGTTAAAAGAATTCCAATTGACTTGTGTAGAATTGGCATCGTACTCACAGTCGCAGTTGTCAACGTGAATAATCTCGTAGCGGTCCTTGAGGATATCGGCGACGCGGCCGATGAGACGCTTGGCGCGCTCGGGGGCAGTGTTGACGGTCACGAGACGGAAGGGACCCTTGGGAGCAGACATTGTGTATGAGTTTCGATACGGAATAAAAGAAGGACTTTCAAATTGTGATATCGCGGGGTATTTATTCCATTCGCGTCTCACCCCTCGTTGCCACCGGCTCCCCACATTTTGGTCCGGCTTATCCAGGCGGCTTAGATTTACTCCGCTTTATCGGCCCGATAAGAGCGAGTACAAGAGTCGCAAGCTTCCTGTTGTAACTTCCCCTCAGCAATTCTACATTCCTACACATTTTTCCACCATGTCTGACATTGCATCTACCTTCTCGCGTGAGTCAAATCTGTTTCCATGGCATTGACGGTTGAAACTGACCCTCCCAGGCCTTGTGCGCTTCGTTCCCAAGTCGGACCCCTCCAAGGTTCTCATCGGAGAGCCTGTTGACGCTGAGCTCGATGTGGGTTTGGCTCTGTACAAGGGCCAGGAAGTCTCCGTGCGCCCTTTCACCGGCACGTCTGTTTTGAGCCCTGGTACAGTCACTACCGCCACTGAGGTTATTGAGCGTCTGCTCTCCCCCCTCGCAGAGCAAGAGGTTGGATCTATCCGCTGCGTGGGCCTGAACGTAAGTGTTTCCTGAAAAGTCACTGCGAAAGATTGCATTCTAACATGGCGGATAGTATACTTCGCACGCTAAGGAGATGTCCTTGCCTATCCCAGATGTGCCTACTCTGTTCATCAAGCCTTCTGCTGCTCTGGCGGATCCTTATCCCGCTCCTACTATTCTGCCCAAGATCACACAGACCGACAACACTGGTGATTACGAGTCTGAGATGGTTATTGTCATTGGCCGTGACGCGAAGGATGTGCCTGAGTCTGAGGCCCTTGACTACGTTCTCGGCTACACTGCTGCCAACGATGTTTCCAGCCGTACTTACCAGATGAACCAGAGCCAGTGGTGTTTCTCCAAGGGCTTCGATGGCTCATGTCCCATTGGTATGATGATCCCCTTACTTAGTCCTCCTCGTTACGTTTAGAGACTATAGAAGATCTTATGCTAACCTCACAATCAGGACCCACTCTCGTCTCCTCCAAGCTTATCCCCGATGTTAGCAAGCTGCACATTCGCGGCCTCAAAAACGGAGATGTCATGCAAGACTGCCCTCTCACGTACGTATTTACAAATCTAACCCATCAAGTACAAAAGCTAAATACAGTCATAGTGATTTGATCTTCACCGTTCCCCAGCTTATCGCCTTCCTTAGCCAAGGCACTACTCTGCGTGCGGGCACCATCATTCTGACTGGCACTCCTCCCGGCGTCGGTGCTGCCAAGAACCCTAAGCAGTTCATTAAGGCTGGCGATGACTTCGCCGTCGAGCTGCTTCCTCACGTTGGCACCTTGATCAACAAGATCGAGCACCAGTGATCAATGACGACTCTATAAATAAATATTTATGAGAAAATGACCCGAGGAGGAATAACCTTGGCATTGTATATATCTATATGCAGGTAGATACCTAAAATATGCACATGAGACTTCTAGAACAGACATAGAGTTCTGACACCTGTCAGCACACAACGGTATATGCAGTAGGTATGCATGTAGATCACTGGAAATGGCCACCTACTAACGTACTTCCATCTTGCATATGGATCAGCTGCAACTGATCATCAGCATTAGCTAATTTTAAATCCAACTGAGTCAATTAAGTCAACTGGTAAGTAACTTAGTCACCGACTTCATCGGTGCCATTCTTATAAGTCGGTCTTCCAATCACAAAAATGGTTGTGGGATATGATTTCTTCCGCACCGGAATAAATCACAACCACCGACGTTCAGCCTGCACTCCGCGTCTTGGATGCGGGGATGTTGATCCTCCGGGTATAACTTATTTCGCAAATATGTCATAGCTTATTGGGACGCAAATTTGGGTTAAAGGACACTATTGTAGAGACTCTTCCACACCCACACCCACAGCTTATAATATAATCATGTAGTACTTAAGAGCAATGAGGAACATAGCACCTTTTTGTACTTACTATGAACCAAGATTCTATATAGAAGTGATCTTCATTCACCCCTTGTACTTGCAAATTTGAATACTAATATTTTGTGTGAGTATACAGCCTTGCGATACTTTTCTATGCCTCCTGCAGCTCGGTCTATAGCCATTGGAACTTTGCGGAAGAGGATGGTGGCTCAAGACCTCCGTAGTCTGAAACGGCATCGTCGTTCTTTTTGGTCTTCGATCTGGAAAGTAACACGTCGGATTCGATAATCTAGTGACCTAAAATTGCTTGATAGAATACAGACAGGGAAAAAGCAAATTATTGCAAATCAGTGTTCCATTCTCAACCCTGAGTGCCATTCGATCAAGAGCTATCGTAAAGAGATGGTAGATCACCGCAAAGCTGGTCCATCCATATTCTTAATACTAAATATAGGTACATGCGAGTGTTGCCTCCCTGTCTATAAGAGTGGAGAGCCCCACCTTTCAGGTAAAAGGCTGCAAGGCTCTTCCCGAGGCCGTCACCTGTTATGCTGAAAAGTGGGTAGCTGATTCGTTAACAGCTCTTACATAAAATCGTATATTTAAAGCTACATGACCTATTTGGCGAGTCCATTCATTGAACACTGCTCATTGGAATGTTAATACACAAATGTGCCTATCTGATTATTGCTTCGAACCATGCCCACCGGGATGGATAACCAAGGATATATTTTGGGCACCGTCTTTAGCGTACGTAGGGCTTCCAAGGTTTCACCAGGGATTCTAAGGCTGTTCATCGCAGCATATCATCTCAAATGGAGCTATAGATTCCGAATTTGCCATTGACCACATCCGCGGGTTTTATTTCAAGCATTTGGGCCGGTCACAATTTCCCGTCCACTAAATATAGGGCTTTTAATTTTGAAGCTAACCAGAACTGCACAATATAGGTCCAAGAGCCGTTTAGCAAGTAAGCAAGCCATAGTATATCGAAGTCGTCAACATGAAAATACGGGATCTTTCCAGCAATCAAGCTCGGAACGAGTGGTTATAACATTCCCCGCCCGCGGAATAAGTCACACCCGCTGCATCTTCGGCCCATGCTCGGCATCTTGGCTGCATGATTCGAAGCAACCCCAAGAGCAAACCAACAGGAACGGTCGCTGTTAGTTCGAGCTTTTTAGGAATATGGTCTGCCTATCAGTATGTAAAAGCGGAAAATGGGTACTAAATCACTCAGATGCAATGTGACCTTGAGTCATTTTAATTTTGGGTGGGCTTTTTCGGCATACCGGTGGTTTTCAGTATCCGTATACCTGCTGCCTTTAGGTATCCTTAATTGCCGTCGGTGATTAAGAGTGTGGAGTAAATTACATTATAGAGCTCAACGATTCTAATAACGGCAGTGATGCCCGGGAGAAAACAGAATGAATAGCTCCGAAGTTGGAAGCCGACAATCGCATGATGGAGGGCCTAGGTCAGGGGCCGATGGTTTCATTGGCGCTACGGGCCATTTTCGGGATGGAGCACCGGCCTGTCCCGGTCGGCCTACATGTTAAGACTGACTGCGGCTTTTTGTTTATGCAGTAGCTTTCATGGTGCTACTGAGTGTTTTTCTTTTTTTTTATCCCATTCAGTTCTTTCTTTTTGATGTAATTGTTCCCTCCTTTCCTTTCCGTTCAGGGGTGCTGCCAGTGGAATGGACGACTACTTCTTCCGAGCTGTTTTCTGAGGCCTTCGTTGGTCTATACCTACACTCCTGAACAGATCTATGCCTCAGTGAACGGGGCTCAGTCTTTGACAAAAAGATGGGACAATCCATCGGGTTTCAAGGTTCATATTGAAAATCTATTCATTCAGTTGAAAGTTTGGATATTGCTTGCTCATGCATCTATCTATATACAGGCATAGGTCACGAAAAATATCCTTCCAAGCCGAGTCCATCCAATCTAAGGCGTCCCAATGCCAATTCTATGTTTATACCTAACTCATCAAAACATACTCGCAAAATCAACTGAGAGGTGACCATCATGTTATCAAAACGAGAAAAAACGGAAAGCCCAACGAGGTGTCATCTTCGCCGATCTACTCTTCGTGACGCATCTTCCTTCCACGAATGTGCAAGAAAATGGTCGGAATTACACTAACGACAACGATCATTGCGCAAGCAATTCCAGCGGCGGGTGCTACTCCAACATTCTCGAACATGGATGGGAACCTGGGTGGGAATTAGTACAATGCAGGATGGAAAGGGACATGTATGGAGGAAACTCACCAGAATGGTCCGATGAAACCCCATGTTTGGCGCACAAAGGTGATGAACACACCAATGCTGGCGGCCTCTTGAGGGAAACAGTCGATGGCATAAGTGATCATTACGGTGGTGACTAGCTGGTTGCCAACAGCACCAATGGCCGTGCCAATGATGGGTGACACATTCCAGTGACCGCTGGCGGAAGTCTCGGTACAGACCAAGAAGACAATGACACCAATTATGGTCAGACCGAAGCCAAAGTAGCTTAGCCATAACCGGTATTCCGGCTGGGGCTTGCGATCGAGGCGACGGGCACCACGGGTCATCCACTGATCAGACATGATACCACCAAGCTGCTCACCGATCAAGGATCCGATAATGACACCTAGGAACTGGAGGCCAAGCTGCTCGGTGTTCAGGTCGAACTTGCTCTGCAACAGCTGTGGCACCTCGACGGTTGCCAAAATACTACCGAACAAGAAAATCATTGCATACGCACAGGTGGGAATGAGAATGGACGGGTGGCGGGCCATGGTCAATGGACGAACAAATTCGTACCATGTCATTGGCGTCGGATCAATTCGGCGGAGTGAGAAGTACTCTCGCTTCCAGTTCGACTCACTTTGATCGATACCGCCACCTAGGTAACGAGTTTCAGGTCCAAAGAAAAGATACAAAATGAACTGTCCACCATTGATCTATTGATTTTTTTTTTTGGTACCAGTCAGCGAACATGATACGTCTGACTAACGCAGGAATGATCACTTACCATAGCTAGGATCCAGTAAATCCACCCATAACCGGCCCGGTAGGTGACAAATCCGAAGATGAGTGGTCCGACCGGTACACCAAGGGTGATCATGAGCGTCCAAATACCCATATAACGAGCTCGATCCTTCTTGAAGGTTGTCTCCATGACCACTGCACTGCCAATTGCCGAGGCCGGCGAGATGAAAAAGGCCACCAGGGCCCGGCAGGCGGCGAGCGATGCATAGGTGGTGCTTTTGGCACAACCAATGTTACACACTAAACTGCAAATAAGGGACAAAAGGAAAATCGGTCGGCGTCCATAGCGGTTGGAAAGAGGCTTCCAGAAGAACGGAGCACCTCCCAAGATCGCAATCTGCAGAGAAGTCAAATAACTCGCAGTGGTGAGAGAAATTTCGAGTTCTTCGGCGATCACGGAATAGGCGGGAATAATGGCAGCAGCTGTAAATGTACCCATGCAAGCGTGGAAAGCTACAAGGATGAGGTTTGCCAATTTCTACATGTTTCTGCATTAGCTTCTGGCTCTTTTTCGCATGTGTCCAGCCCTCCCCGGTCATTCCGGGGGGAACGGCTTTCAAGGGATGCAACTCACCTTCCATTCAGGCCAATTGTACGGGTCGGCTGAACCCATGCCAGGGATTGGATCAAGTTCCAATGTGCCATGGCGTGCGAGCAAATAATCGCGATGGGCTTTTGGAAGACGCGCTGCCACTGACTCTTCGTAGGTGGCGGCTTGACCAGCACCAGCACTCTCCACGAGGTCAATATCGGTCTTAGAGCCCGGGTTCTCCTCGAACTGTTCTGCCCGAGAAGAACCTGCGTGTAACTCAAAGGATGTCATTGTGGCGACACCGGTCGAGGGAGAAAAGGGAACAATCCCAGTAGAGATGCCTGGGGATGCTTCAGATGTTGCTGAACTAGATAGTATGGGGTGATCTTGGGGAGGCCGTGGTATAGGGAAATGGGTGGAAAAAACTACGAGTACAAGTGTGCTAGAAGGGCTTGGAAGAGAAGAAGGAGCCGAAAGGCAGATTGGATGACTGATTAATCTGGAGGGGAATTTCACGCGTATGCCGTTGGACGAGGCGAAAAAGCTTGAACCTAAGGGCTATGTGGCGTGCCGAGAACAGGCCCGGTGAGTGTGCATAACGACGCTAAGTACGCCATGTCCGGAGATACGGCCTGGGGTATTCTTTGCCGGGCTCGGCTCGCCTAGAGAGAAATGCGGAGGGTCTCCACGGTCCACCGAGTGGATTCCTTCCATCGGCATCGGCGAGTCAGGAGCGAGTTGGTACGGCTTTCCATGTCATAAAGATTAGTCATCGAACAGTCTGGCACTTGAGAACGGCTAGCCGATAAAGCCTTTTGCTGGTCATGCGGCATGCTCACGCCGATTAATTACCGAACCGTGACGGGTGGAGGGTCTTGGCCGCACGTTTCCCCATAAAGGATTCTCCAGACTTTCCAAAGTTGGCGATTTCTTTCTGTCTGGGGAGGAACCCAGCCTCGGCACCCACGGTTGGTGGAACTGACTATTGGCCCTTTGTGGCCCAGTGACCCAGGAGGGAAAACAACACGGTAGTTAGATAGGGAATTGTGTCAAAGGGGGCGAATTTGAGAGGATCATTGGAGCCACACACTTGGATGGCTTGGAGCCACGCTCATGTTTCTCAACCCTGTGGCTATTATTTCCGATGGGAGCCAAACAGATTGATGGGCCCCATATTTTTCCCAGTCCATCCTCAATAAACCATTTCCGGTGTAAGGGATTGGGAAGGGACTCGTAATCCCCCACGCCCCGGTTTTCAATTGCGCGGAGAGAGAAAGCGCAAAGGGAAGTAGATAGTGCCACATCCCCACAATTCCCCACACCACCACTTTCTCTTCCCTTCACCACTTTGTCCTCCCACACTCTCTCTTCAGCCCCAAGGTAAAGTCATATGGCGTCAATGGAGATCATGACGGTACCACCGACGCCTACAGGGGTAAAGAAACTGGTGTGTCGTGTGTGTCAAAAAGGATTTACCAAGGCCGAACATCTTAGAGTAAGTGTCCCCTCGTCCCCACGAATTTGAGGGGCAGCTCCCCGAATAGATACCAAGAGGCAAAAACAGAACTAACACCGCTTTAGAGACATGAGCGGTGCCGTAAGTGCTTACTTCCATTCCGCTTTTCGTGCATAGTTCTATTCTTGTCATTGTTATGCCGATGATGCCTTTGATTATCTCTTTGATTCCGAAAGACTCCGTCGGCTGACCGGAACTAACTATACAGACACCGGATCTAAGCCTTATGTCTGTAAGGAGTGTCACCGGCCGTTCGCCCGCCAAGATGCCCTTACTCGGCATGAGAAGTTGCATCAGCGTGATATGAACGCAAAGGATGGGCCACATTCAGCCGGAGTTCCTCCATCGGCATCTTTAGATTCAATGGCTTCCTGGGAATCCAGTAGCGCATCCCCAACGGGCCCAGCTTCTACTTCTGCCACTAGTCGGTCTTGGGATGAATCCCAATCTGTGCATCATCCGGGCATGCACAATGTCGCATCCGATATGGATTTCGCTTTGGTCTGGCCAGACTCGGAGAATCTATTTCAGAGTCTTATGTCTGCAGACACCACCGATCAATGGCAGATGCCGTTGGGGACATTGCCATTCCCGCCCGTCGTACAGGATATTAATGGGATGAACTTTGGATCGCCCAATTCATTTGACGATCGCAGTTCATCGGTCGGCGCTATTCCCTCTGGTGGTGGACACCAGGCGGTGCGCGATGTAACGGAAATGATCAATAGCTCGGTAGGTTTCTTAGCCCCTTGAAATAGGCAACAAAGCCCAAGTCTCGGCCGTAGATCTACCGACACAAGGGGCTGCTAATGATGATACTAGTCCTCAAGCGTTACCGCTGCCGTCAAAGCCTCGTCCATCACATCCGTCTTCCTAGACGAGTGTCTGCACATGTTCTTTGTCCGTTTTATTCCAACATTCCCTATACTACACCGAGCAACCTTTGTATTTCGAGAATGCACCCATGCTCTACTGCTCAATGCCATCGCCATAGGATCCTTGTATCTTGGCCCAAGTGATGCGGTTGCAAAAGGAGAAGCTTTATGGAGGCTTGCACATACCGCTGTCGCCACCTCATGGCAATCTCTGATCACACACAACGGCCCTTACGACACCTGTAAGGGCGTGCAGTTGATGATCACTGCACTACTCGGTCAAATATACGGAGCACTGTCCAGGAATCGTGCAATTCGAACCACAAGCCAAGTTTTCCGTCCGTTGGGCTTCTTCTGGGCTCGACATTGTGGGATGTATGACAGTGAGCCCTACTCGATGGAGAATCTGCCTTCCAATGATGCTCCTGCTGCCGAAAAGGAGCACCAGTGGCGGATATGGGCTGCGCGGGAAATACAGCAGCGGGCTCTGCTCGCATACTACGTGCTTGATGGTCTTGTAGCCCAGATGTCTGGTGACGGAGCATCGGCTCGACATGTCTCGAATTCTCTGATTCTTCCTAGTAGTGAGCCTGCTTTCGATGCGAGCAGCCCTGACGAGTGGTTGGCACACATGCACTCACAAAAGCCCGATCAATCCTCTTTTCGGGTTGTCTTCCGATCCTTATTCCCACCGGTCGGTAACTTCAGGGCCCTTGATTACCAATTTTCCGCCTTCGCTCTTCGGGTTGTGTTGGAAGGTCTTCAGTCCTTGGTTTCCGACAGTGATGATCATGATCTAGCGGTGGGCGTTCCCGGCCAGTCCGATGTACGCAGGGCCTTGGCTCAAGTTCACGAGACCATCTCTATGAGTCTGCACTTCTCTGCCGCCGAGAGACTGGAGATTCTTTTGCGCTGGCATACCGTCTGCCTAGATACAATGATCAACTCAACAGTTTTATCTCGTCATGTCTGTTCACGTTATGATATACCACAGCATGTCTCTGGTGGTTGTCGAACAACCCGGGCCGGATTCGACCTCATAAAATGGGCCAACACTGAGGACGCAAAGCGAGCAGTTCTGCATGCCGTCGCTATTCAAGACATCATCGAGCAGTTGCCTCGTGGTCGTGCCCATGTGGTGCATATGCCAAGCTCCCTGTTTGCTGCTGCTACGATTTATGTTGTGTTTACTCTTGCTGGGGTAGCTACGGTGAATCTTCCACGAAACATCGTTTGGCAGGATGCCTTGCTATCTCACTCAGACCTTCACCTTGGTCATGATGATATACGACCCCCTTCTGGCTCAGAAACACGGCGTTTTGTCGCAACGGACCAAGGAATACCTCCCGTCTTCACCGGTGGTGCTGTTCGGAATCTTCTGTACGAGCTCAATTCCATTCAAAAGCTTTTTCGTTGTCTTTCGTCGCAATGGGGAATCGCTCATGACATGGAAGATATCGTCGCTCAATGGATTCAGCTTTGTCATTAAGCTCTAGAGCTGGGCTCCGCTTATCAGTATCTTTATTTTCTTCCCCCCGAGCAGATTCCATAGACCTGGCTATGCCTTCTGTTTATCTCTTCAACTGCGTCAAGCTGTATATACATGACGCCTTTTGCATATAACGAGTTACGACATAAACTAAACATCAATCGATCTGGGTTCATACGAGAGAGATATCCATGTGTCTTTACAGACTTGGATAGTCTTTCTTGAATATAATCAACCTACTCTGGAGATAGATACATGAGCAAGTATTCGTGCTCGTTGGAAAGGTAGAAACCGATGACTGCGTATACCCGATCTTCCCCTTGGAGGTGACATTCACACGTATTTGTCGAAGAGACTAGAGATAACGCCGGTGAAGCTTGACCTTGGGAGGTGCCCAGGTGGTAGATAAGGGAAGAAGAAAAACTCCGAGCGACATGTGGCTCTTGGGACTTGTTTGATGCGTGCTGCTGCTTAAAGTTTAATCTTCTTGCATATGGAATCAGTACTGATATGTTTCAACGGGTGGTAGAAATCTTGCAATAGAGAAGAATGATAGAAGTCTTGGAATGAGAAATTGTACTTCCTCCAGTAGTGGTATTTGACGTGATTCTCTGGATGTGTTCTTACTGTTCTTCCGGTTATATCACACTCTTGCGTTGTAAAAAAATATTTTTGGGATTGAGTACAGGATGGATCGAAATCGCTAAATCGTATCGAAAGACAGTATCATGGAAGACTGGATTTCATAAATATCATGAAATACTATTACCATTAATACGTCCATGACGTTGTTCATTAGCTCGCTCGTGTGACCTTACTGTCGTCACCCTCGGTAACAATACCCGCCATAGCTCTGAGGTGAAGCCCTTTCCCTCGGTCCGTAGTATAATGAGGTATACTGGCGAATTAATTCGAGAAATTAGTAAATAGAATATACATTGTCATGTAAACATATACATATTGTATTCAAGCGTTTACCCCACTTAGGCATCGACATTCAGCGCCTCCGTTTCCCATTCCAGCAATGTTCCAGAATTAGATAAAGTGTCCGGGTGGTTCGGCCCTAGTATTTGTTCCTGCTTCACTGAACATGTGCGTAACAATTCGACGGCGTCGGCACTGCGACCTGAAGATTTCCAGGTGAACGCGAGGTTGGCCATACTCGTCAGCGTGGAAGGATGGTTCGCGCCGAGTTTCGTCTTACGAGTCTCCAAGACCTGCACCTCGAGCTTCTCGGCCTCCTCCCACCGGCCCTGATTCCATAATGTCGACGCGAGATTGGCTATACTCGTTAGCGTGAAAGGATGGTCCGCGCCGAGTTTCGTCCTGCGAGTCTCCACGACCTGCACCTCGAGCTTCTTGGCCTCCTCCCACCGGCCCTGATTCTATAATGTCGACGCGAGATTGGCCATACTCGTCAGCGTGTCTGGATGATCCGCGCCGAGTTTCGTCTTGCTCGTCTCTAGGACCTGTACCTCGAGCTTCTTAGCCTTATCCCACCAGCCCTGATTCCCATATATCGACGCGAGATTGGCCATACTCGTTAGCGTGGAAGGATGGTCCGCGCTGAGTTTCGTCTTGCTCGTCTCTAGGACCTGCACCTCGAGCTTCTCGGCCTCCTCCCACCGGCCCTGATTCCATAATGTCGACGCGAGATTGGCTATACTCGTCAGCGTGAAAGGATGGTCCGCGCCGAGTTTCGTCCTGCGAGTCTCCACGACCTGCACCTCGAGCTTCTCGGCCTCCTCCCACCGGCCCTGATTCCATAATGTCGACGCGAGATTGGCTATACTCGTTAGCGTGTCTGGATGATCCGCGCCGAGTTTCGTCTTGCTCGTCTCTAGGACCTGTACCTCGAGCTTCTCAGCCTTATCCCACCAGCCCTGATTCCTGTATGTGGACGCGAGATTGGCCATACTTATCAGCGTGGAAGGATGGTCCACGCCAAGCTTTATCTTACTCGTCTCCAGGACCTGCACCTCGAGCTTCTCGGCCTCCTCCCACCGGCCCTGATTCCCATATGTCGACGCGAGATTGGCAATACTCGTTAGCGTTTCTGGATGGTCCGCGCCGAGTTTCGTCTTGCGAGTCTCCAGGACCTGCATGTCGAGCTTCTCGGCCTCCTCCCACCGGCCCTGATTCCATAATGTCAACGCGAGATTGGCCATACTTGTCAGCGTGGAAGGATGGTCCGCGCCGAGTTTCGTCTTGCGAGTCTCTAAGACCTGCACCCCGAGCTTCTCGGCCTCCTCCCACCGGCCCTGATTCCATAATGTCGACGCGAGATTGGCCATACTCGTTAGCGTGTCTGGATGGTCCGCGCCGAGCTTTGTCTTGCGAGTCTCTAGGACCTGTACCTCGAGCTTCTCGGCCTCCTCCCACTGGCCCTGATTCCATAATGTCGACGCGAGATTGGCTATACTCGTTAGCGTGTCCGGATGGTCCGCGCCGAGCTTCGTCTTGCGAGTCTCTAGGACCTGCACCTTGAGCTTCTTGGCCTCCTCCCACTGGCCCTTAAGTGAGTATGCTTCTGCTAACATCGCTGTACTTGTAAGGACCTCTTTAGCCTCGCCACCTAATAATTCCGCTCGTTGCTTTTTTGATTTCGAAGCCATTGCCCTTACATCTTCGATATTCCCGCTTTCTAATGTATACCACGCACCTCTATAAAGGATTGTGGCCTATTGTAATAGAGAATCCTCCGACTTTGGTTGTTGAGATATTGCTGATCGAATGTGAGGAAACAGCGACCGGCACCTCTCCCAATTTTCGTATTGACTGGTGGGAACTTCTTGGTATAAAATACTAATAAATTTCTCCCCCTACTGGTCTATTTTCTTATGAGACTTGAGCTATGCACGTGTAGTTAGTTGCACTAGTCGATGCATCGTGAAGAAAGTCCCGGTCTCGCTGGTAGATATAAATGAATAGTCCCTTAGCATTGTAATATCATCTTTAAAATCGGGTCCTATATCAGATTCACTTGTTTCTCCATTAGTAGAGCTGTTAAAGAGTTCTGAAGTAGAGATGCCGCTGGCCTTAAAGTGGGGCCGAATAAGATTCTCTGGTATCCCTTGCCGATCGAAGAAGCTCATAAGAGAAAGTAGTTCCGCCGTAGATGCCTTTTGGCGACTAATATAATTGAACGATATTTGCTAGGTCACTAGAATTGAGTTCTTCGCTTCCCAGTCCCGATCTAGGTAGTTTGCTTCTCTCTTAAGGAGCTTAGTCGCTTCGCGGTCACTTGCTTGGAAGTCTTTAAGATATTGTGATACCAAACAGCGAGGAGCTCGATTTCGAATATAGCTAGCTACCTGGACGATCGCCAGCGGCATAAGCTCGAGCTCCTCCACTAAGTTCTCACTATCTTGGTCTTCCTCCGGCTATTTAAGCTTCTTTTGGAGAAGCTCTAGCGCCTTGGATTTTTTCATCGGTTTAACTTTAATTAAATCCTTATGAGCGACCATCTTTAGCGCAGCCTCTCTGCTCCGAGTTATAATTATAAGAGACCCATTTCGGCTTTTTGGGATATATTCTAAAAGTGGTTTCGCTGGAGCTCCCTTATCAACTACTAGAAGCGAATAGAGAAACTCATAGTCGTCGGCATTATCTAGAATACAGACCCATTCTCCTTTCTTCTTATCCCGTAGCCAGCTTTTAACCAATTTAAATATATTCACTGTGGGATCTAGATGACCTGGGATCTTTAGCCGGTCTGCGATATCCCGCAAACTTTGCTTAAACCGCGCTTCGTTACTCGCATGGACCTAGAAAACCCACGTTGCCGGCGATTCGGCCCGAATGCGATAAGAGTATTTAATAGCCAGTTGCGATTTCCTTCTAGTTGTGAGAAACAAAATATAAAATGATTATAAAATATAGAATGATCGCTCTGCACTTACCCGACACTGCCGAGACCGACTAGCGCTATTCTCGAGCCTGGTACTGCATTTTTCTCGTGTATCTGGTGAAGGGGCTTGTCGCGGCTCACAAAGTCTATATCGCGCAGGAATGGGATAGTTGAGAGTGGGCTGGGTGGGGTCTCCGGTCGCTCTGAGAAGATGATTAGTTAGTTAGTGGATCTTCATATCTGGCTTTTGGCTTACCTAGAGGCGGATGGATTTCCGCGTGGATTGGCCCATGGTTTTCTCCTATTTGCAATGCATAGTTATTGTCACCGAATGATATTGATGCCATGGTAAACTTAAACGCCTCTTGTGCTTTTCAAGATACTGTAAAGACCTTAGAGTCTTATGAGTTGAATGAGGGGCATGGCCTCAGCCTCATCATTAGGTGACTCTACCGCGCTAATCCAGGAAATTATTTATGGCTTTTAGCCTAGTCAGATCAATCGCAGCCTGCGATAACCAGCCCAAAATTCCCATAGAAACACATTTGGACCTCATTACCTGAAAGTGCTACTGCTTCCCACTGATTTGAAACGCATAGTACAGTATGGAATCGAAATGATTCACTTCGTGACTTCGTGGTTGCAATAATCGAAAACGTCATACGGTAGTCTTTAACTACCTTATCTTTTTGCGGCCCGCAGATTTGAGAGGGGCAGAGGGGCCATCATGCTCTATGAATCCCCAGATCGCCATGTCACGTGCAACCCCCAATACCCAGCCAGCCCCAGATGTTCGCTCAATATTTTCCATCTGTTTACCTTGCTTGCGGCTGTAACGTTGTAGAAGATCAGACTATACAAGCTTAATACCGAAGCTATTTTTATTTTGTTATTTACAACTGAACTGGAATACCGCCAAGAAAGGGGTCAGGGGTAGAGTAACTATATCAGGTATAGTGGGGTTTCGAAAGAGGGTTTGAGAAAGAATCTCTGTGCGTAAGTGGTGGAACTGATTTCGATCCTCCCTGTATCTTGTAAAAAAAGTGGTGTGGGCTCCAGTCGCCGTGCTGCTTAATAGTTTCCTTGCCGATTTGATGTTTGACTCCTTCATACCCTGTGCGGGTCCCACCGTGGAGAGACCATTATCAAGCTCGAGTGCCTTTCAAGTATTGTAGGCTTAGAGGAACCATGCTGCTTGGTATTATCCTTGCGAATCGAGGCATCACCTCTGGCTTTGATGTTTTCCTTGACAAGTCCCACAGCCGTGTGTGAGATAAGTCGTCGATCAGCACAATGAAGATGTTGACAAAGGGAAGCATCCAGACAAGGGACAAGATGGCATCAATAGAACTCAGTGGAGCTCGACCAATAAACATACCTAGAGGTTGTCTCACAGAACCTCCAGAAATACATGGTCTTGTCGAACAAGGCTCTCCTTGCTGACAACCAGAATCCTGTCGAGTATCTCTCCTTTCAACGATTTACACATGTTCGCGTATGTGAGATAGAATCCAACGGATTCCCCGTTAAAAAAATATTTTTGTGTCATGCTAAAACTGCTGATAGCATAGTCGATGATGCTGTCAATTGCTCGGTCGATCTCTTGGGGTCATGTTTCCAGAATCGAGAACTTTTCGGCGGCGGTACCTAGATAAACAACATTCGATCAGTTCCAAATTTCTTAGTGCATTTGAAAAAGACACATTTTTACTCTTCAGAGACTTCCGCGAAGTGGTGAAGTCGATGTTTCGTTATCCGAGAGATAATGTCCTCGACTGGGGCATAGTGTATGGTTTGGTTCAAACAAGCGCCAGCGAATGCTAGTAGCGGAAATTGAGCCTTCAAATTGCTTGCTGAGACGATTGTTTTGCTCGTCCCATTGGGAGGCGTGAATGTTGCCGCTGGAATATCACCGTATAGTGTGCGCTTTGGAGCTTGAGGCGGAGAGATAAGCGCCAGCGGACGCTAGGAGCGGAAAAACAAACCTTGAACACGCTTATTTTGACAACCCCCTCATCTCGCTTCACTTCTGAGTAGTATGTACATAGAATCGGCAGCGTTGCTTTTTGTCTACGTGAAATTCACTGCTTTGAACAGCGCACTAGCTCAGCGGAAACACCGCCACCGCGGGAGCTAGTCCCCTTTGGGATAACCGCTCATCTATCTCCACACCCCAAGGTTCTGTTCACCATCCTCCACATTTCTTAACTTTTATCATACAAAGAGAAGGAACTCTTTTATTTATTCCAGCTATGGCTTTTCATACCTTCTCTGCCCGCCCGCCTTACGAGTTCCAGGGTCGTCCACCAGACGCCCCCGGTCATGGCCGACAACTTACTGAGGACGAGAAATATGCCCTTATTCAGGTCTGCCATGATTTACCTCACTGGGGGACTTTCTCTCAGCAGCCAAAGAGTTTCTGGATGCAAGCATCCCGCGTTTTTCAATCTCAGGTCCACCGCAATTATGGCTGGCAAGCTTGTCGCCGCTGTATGGCCAAGTGGGAAGCGGAGAATCGCCCAGCATGCCTGGAACGGCCATCAATCCCTTCGCCAGCAGCTTCTGAGGCTGGTAACTGTGCCTCTTCTTCTTCCCAAGAACAAAATGAGAGCAACATGCAAGCGACCAACAATGAAGCAACCCAACCAGAAGCTGACGCCGAAGATCTCCCCGACCATTTGGGCCCAACTGTACGACGCCGCACCCAAAGGACTATCTCTGAAGTAATGGCCAAACGAAAGGAGTTCTGCAGGTCAGTTGCTGGGGCGATGAAGGATGTGGAACGAAAAATCCAATACATCAACGACGCCCTTGATGACGACAACCTCGATCACCGGCGTGCCATCGAACAGACTTTCAGTCTTCTTATGATGCAGATCGCCGGGTCAATGGAAAGGTTCGAAGACCGCTTGCCCAACTGAGGACCCGACCTCCTCTTTGAGTTACGCAACACCGGAAAACTATGGTGATTGCATTTGGTTTGCGCGTTTGATTTTGGGAGCATTAGCAATTGTGCACACTCCAGAGCTTTTAGATTAGTTCCCGATTTACATACCTGGAATGGGTCTTCTCTAGTGAAATATTTTTCCATATTTAACTACCCCCAATAAGGACCGTTGGAAAACCGTCTATCTTCCTAAATCATGATAAACAAAAAGGAATTTAGGCAACAATCATTCACAGGGCACGAGAGACCCCTTTGGCTCTCAATTGTAACTCACTTCTCAATCTCTATCTCCAAGCTCAGGGTGACTGGCCCTGATATGCTATTTCGAATCCCTGCATCCGTTCTTTACATCCTTCATGCCTGCAATTATTACATAATGCAGTCCTTCTTAGACTCAACGATAATCATAATTATGAATGTTAATACCAGGTTTGATACGATTTCTTTATAAGGGAAGCTTGAGCTAGACAATCCAGGTAGATAATTTTCTTTGTCGAGAGTTGTCTCCATGAAGGCGACCTCCCGTTTCACATCAGCCATTTCAAGCAGAGAGCCGTAATTAATGCATGCACATTACTGTCAGTCAAAAGAGGAGAAACTAAAAATTCAAAATGTTCAAAATGTAGAAATATTCCTGGCGATATAGGCCGTATCTGCTGTTTGCTAAAAGGCATTAGCACCAAGGGTAGGGTTTGGCGGTCACGTGCATCATACGAAGGCCAGAAGTTAAGAAGTACTCATGTTTTTGCAACCAAATCTCTACAATGAGTAACCCAGCATTGTATAGTGGCTTACTCCGCGAGTTTGGCCTTTACAATAGAGGCAATAGAAGAAGCGTTGAAGACCTGCTTCAAATTCATAGCTTGTAGTTTATGGCTTTCCACAACATAAGGGCAACTTCTATCAACGCTCTCAAAATCCTAACCTCCATGTACCTCTCCGATATTGCTTCATCCTTCTTCCATGGCTAATCTCACCTCTTCAAGCTCTTAGTCCCACTATTTCAAATTCTTAATCTCACACTTTCTACTCTCATACACCCATCCTACTTTCGTCCTTCTAGCATCAACCTTACTATCTCACTCTTCATCGACAACTTCACCATCACCAAGATGTCTTCTCCTGAAAAGAAACCTGCCAAACTGGCTAAGGCATCTCGGCTGAACATGAAGTGGGACGAGCATGACAATGCTATTGTAGGTGCTCTTCCCTGCGGTTGTCTAATATCTTGTCTTGAGAATCCTCCGATGTACTTATAAAAGCAGCATTGCGGGACTCATGATAACCTTTACTGACACAAAGATGATACCAGCTGCTCACTAAGCTCATCGAGACGCATAGCATCAAGGTAGATGCACAGTTGATCTCAGATGCGTGGCGTAAGTTTTATCTTGATTTCTGACACCTGATATTTTGCCGTGCTTTAACGTTCTTAACTAATGGTAAATTACATAGCTCAGGAGAGTGGAAGCCCCAGTGCGCGTGCAATCAGAGAGCAAATTGCCAGGATCAAGTCGATGAAGGCCAAGACCAAGGCTTCCGTCGTTCCTGATCACACGAGCGCAGGTGACACTGACTCGGCCCTTCCGGTCATCACCAAGCATCCTTGCAAGCGCAGTCTCGGCACAAGCGAGAGCAAACCATCGAAGAAACCTGCGCGGATGACCAAGAGCAAAGCAAGCGTTTTCCTGCACGAGGATTTGCAGAACAGTCTACTTGAAGACTCAACTCCAAGAAACGATCTCAGCTCGGACGCCGATCGATCCGCACGTGAAGATCCAGATAACGAGTCTGACCTCGCCTAGGCTACTGGGATAGCTGCTCCAACTAAGCATTGATATCGGTAAGAATGGGAGTGCTGCGGACTGTGTCTGAGATTTGAGAATGAAGCTATGGCAGGACTGAGCGGGGTAGCGGTTGGAAGGCTCTGTGTGAACGAGAGGCATATTTTCATGTGTTAAGGCTATGTATCTCTTGTTATGTATCCTCATATCAGGGGTTGAATCACAGAGTACCATTGATAGCCGATTGAATGAGCCTTCCCGGGTTTTGTAGTGTCTGGAATCAGCCATAGTACTTTCAGCGCTCTGTAATCACTCTAGACCCTTGTCTGGGCTGCTATACTTCTTCCCTCTTGTATTTGTTGTCAGGACGTAGAATCCAAGCTTTTCATTCGTGCAGGTGTCTATGATCTGCTATTTTCATGACTGGAACAGTTGGACGATGGGACTATAAGCAACGCCGTGGGCATTGGTTATCAAGGAGCCAATATCACCACTGTAGCGTTTACTCAAAGGATTCATCCCTTTGATATTGACCACCTGGATAGTCCGCTAGTGATGTAAAGCAATGGTATTTTCATTCAACACAATTTTAATAGCGAAGGCTGTTTCGCTTTTACTTTCTCTCGGCAGTTGAATCCAATCGATGACTGTCAGTCAAAACCAATCGTGTTCATCAGTCATAAACAAGTAACATGCATCAACTATAAAATCTGTCAAAGTCATAAAATAGTAAAATTCCTTTAATAGAAGACGTTGTGGTTTCATAAATGAATGGATCTGTTTAAGGCCATAGAGACCTTCAGTGGAATTGGGGATTCTTGTGCACGAGTGCTTGCCAACTGATCCATCGGTAGGTGCATTTGAATGGCCGAAATGTTCGAGCCTGGCTAGAGGATCTACAAATCACATACTGTCTATGGGCAATTTATGCGTTCATCTCGAATTGATCATGAAAGTCTGGCTGGGAATTAGGGAGTATATTCAATTCTCATAGAGGTGCTAGGATCCGGACCGGAGTTTCCGGTGCTCTCCAGCACCATAGCGGAGATTTCTGGGCGTGAGACCTTTTCTTCCCTAGTCTGCTGTGACTACTTAGAATTGTTCTACAGTGATGTGTTGAGTAAATTTATCTCAAGCTTTATGAAACCGCTTTGGAGTCACTAAAATATCCAAAACGTGAAAATTCTCGGAGTATTCTAGTCCATCCAAGCCCTTCCAAGAGAAATATTTCACCAAAGCCTCTATAAATTCTACAATATAAGAGAAAAACAAGTTTCAATTATTTCCTAACCGATAAATATAGAAACCTGCCTAATGCCCGCGGAACAAAATCAATACAATCATGGGTCTATGGTCTGCCATCGAGGGCCGTTACTTTCTAAATATAGGTGACCAGGAGATCCACAACAAAGACCCAGAAACAAACAAAAAGATGATTAAAAAACCAAAGATAATAGGCAGATGCCGCTGGCAGATTGCCGCGCGAGAGTGACGATATCATATCTACATGTATCAGCAGCTATCATATCCTCGTAACTCAGTATCCTTCTCTTCAATTTTTTGACTGCACTCATCACTCTCATCCTCAGGTATAGGAGACTGCAGAACAGTCTTTCTACTCCAGGAACGGGCAACAGAAGACGCTGTACATGCACCAGGCTTGGCTTTCATACCCTTTCCCGCGGGAACAAGACCGGTAGAGGCAGGGTTCTTCAGCCTACGGCGCTTATTGTTGGCGGTGGTGAAAGTGGACTTGAATGAGTGACCATTATCAGGGGACTTGGCTTTGGCGGAAGTGTGGAGCTCAGTAAAGGTGCTTGGGTTGGCGATGCTGGAATTGTCTTTTTTCTTGGCCTCACGAGCAGATGGAATCCCAGCTGCATCTCGGATTCGAACCAAGCGATGCTTTATCGCAGATACAGTGACTCCTGTGGAATTTTCAATACAGGAAACTGACGGGATATCAAGGCAGCTTACCTTCGCCCATCGCTTGAGCGACAGCTTCAAAATCGGGTATGCCAGTTGTGGCTAACGCCGTAATGAGCTGGTAGAAAAGTGAGCAAATGATTCTGATTGGGTCTAAAGTACAATAATTGAACAACTACCTTTGCGTCTGCCTCGCGGTCCCATTGAATAGGCATAGTGGTTGGTGCGTCTTAGGCACGATAAGTATGAAAGGTTGGAATGTTGGCATACAATTTTAACGGGTACTCATGCGAAGGCATAGAATGAGAGAGCCGTGGGGGGAAGGAAGGAAAGAAAGAAACCCCGTGGCGAAACCTGCTTTTATAGCTTAGCTGTGTGTAAACTTTCATTTCAATTATACCACAATTGAAAGCATCAGATAATTTAATGAAGGTGCCTAGCATTTTCTAGTTGATTTTCAGTGTGGAATGTTGTCTACCTTCTATGTAGTTGTCGACCCTCAACGTCTGTCACGTCGAGATCCAACTTCACCACTCGACACCCATTTCAAAGGTAGCTCTGATATGCAAACAATGACTAAGTGAAACAGAATGACCCCATTTCCTGGCTCTACGTGAGCCATCACGTGCTCTCTGATGGTCTCTGGCCAACGTATGGGGAATAGGTAACCGGCAAGAATTCATCATACAGGTGGCATATAGCTCGACTTACGCTGCTTTGTGTGCGCCGGTATTGTCTAGATCTAAAATCTCGTTGTCCTGGGGAATGTAATTGGCTTGACGTCTCAAAGTGAAAAGAAACACATAAAAGGATATGCCTTCTGGATTGGCATGGTATTCTAATGCCATTCCTTCATCTTTGATGAATTAAATATATTCCAAAGGCTGAGAAATTGATAGATAATTGAGGATGTTGGCACATTTGCGGGGATAGTGAGAAAAACGGTACTTAATAGCCGTGAGATTGTACGCAGTGCGGGACATGTTTATACCTACCCAAGCCAGTTATTTATCATGCAATCTAGGAAATAGATGATTCTTCTTTGTTAGGTTACATGTCGACTGGAAGCTTCCTTTGTATCGCTGAATGTGGAGACACCGAGTCCAAATTGATCCAATAAATCGACTCCTTAAAAACCCAAAAAATCCATGAAATGCTATTGTGGGGTATCGTCTTATAAAATGAAGCAGGAGCACCTGTGGCTAACAGGAGTGTATTATCAACGATGCGAACCGATGATCAAATATCAGCCATAACTGATTCAACAATTTTACGCTTGTACTGTGACAGAGCACGATCCTTCCTCTGCATTTGAGATCGAAGTTTCATAAATCGTTGCTTCCAGGTAGCATCAGAGGCGGCATGATCAACGTCATCATCCCCCATGTCAATGTTTGACAGATCGTCATTCTCAGAGATCTTCCTTAGAGCATCGGGAGGCGGAGCAGGCGGTTGGGGTGGTGGCCCAACAAAAGCAATCGCAGGATTGATGTTTCCAATAGCTGTATGGGTTGAGAAATTACCAGTGGGGTTGTGATCAAATGAGACACTGTATCGAGGCTCTTTTGGGCCCGAGGCCTGATCATCCGCATCCGGGGTCGGGTGTTCAATATGAACAACCATGGGTACCTGCCGAGGCGCCGAAAATCCAAAGTAGTGCCCCACACCGAGATTATAGGCCAGGAGGTAGGAATGTAGCTCAATTGGTAGTTTTGAATACTGGGCAGATGAATTGAATACCATCATGGCAGCCAGTGTGTGAGCCTCCTCGGAGCTTAGTGGCGTGGGTCTCATCACGCGCGCTACTAGCAGCTCACTTGAAAGAGCGCGGATGATTTCGTCGAACGGTATCTTTGGAGCGCTTGTTGTAGTCCTCTGATCCACAGTGGGACCAGGTTCACCGAGACCTCTGTGATCAGCATGGTAAGGGGCGTGGGGATGAGAATGGGGATGAGCTTGATGATGTGGCTGAGAATGAGCTTGAGGCTGAGGCTGATTGGGCATTTGGGGACTAGTCTGAGAAGGTATTTGGGAGTGAGCTGGAGGGTGAGTTTGGGGAAGTGCCGAGGAATGAGCTTGCGGATGAACTTGAGGTTCGGCATGGGATTCTGTATGCTGAGAAGTGACTCCCCCATTGACGCCATTGACTAGTAATGTTGGGGGCGTGGCAAGTCGTACAGGGGCGCCCATGTGCTGTGGAACTTGGAGTTGAAGCTTCCCTGGCCTGCCTTGGGTTGCAGGCGTTGATAATTGATTATAGGATGATGTTGGCGCGGTGCTTGGCGTGCCGTTTTGATCCACTACAAGTGGAGATGATTGAGAAACGGAAATCGGTGGTACTTGTGAGGACTCTCTGCTTGGCTGGAGTTGAAATGTATTGAAGGAACCAGATGACGGTTTATTGGGAGGTCTGCCTCGACTTTTGCCATTGGATGAGCTATTACTAGTTGGCCAGGCGGATGAGACTGCGGGGCCATGTTTGCGCTTGGCACGAGTTTTCTCTCCGGATGATGGCGTCACGGCAGAACGCGGCTCGGCCGACATGATAATATCTGGCTGGTGACCTCGTGGAAGAATTGCGGATTGGGGATAGCCTGCTGGTGATGTCTCTCGATCTGGAAGCCGCCAACGTAAATCCTGACCTTGTTGTTCCGATGTACCAGGTTGTGGAAATGAGGAATTTGCTGTCATCCACGGATCATCTTCAGGAAAGGCGCTGAAGGGTATAGCACTGTGTGGAAAAATGACGGAGTGGTTTTGAAAGCCACCTGGCGGTAGGCTTCCTACCGAAGTATCTAATGATGGTCTTTTGGTCGCTTTTTCCTCATCAAGCTCCCTTTCGTCGGCTCTTTTTCTGCCCCTCTTGGGCTTCCATTGAGGAACAAGAGCTCGAAGAGCAAGGTCCTCCTCTAATGGCACTCCATCACGGGATTCACTGACGAACGGACCAGAGGGCGGTAACTGGGTGTAGTATGCATGGGGATGCCCAAGACAATACTCGAAGAATGCATCGACATGCATAGCACGCATCCAGCGCTGTATTCTGTCAGTCACAAAACATGTAAAGGCGATAGTTTCAGCCTACCTTGAGTCGAACGGCATATTGCTGGACTTTCTGTGTACTCTGCTTTTTTTCCATTGACGGAGGTTCGACGCCAAGCTCAATTGCCAGCTGGATCCATGTTTTAAGCTCCTTGTTATCAAGTTTTCGAATCAATTCATATAACTTAAAGACGCTAAAGCTTTTGCCATCGCTGCGCGGAGGACAGCGAAATGTCTTTCGAAGCTCAGAGCTGTCAACGGAAGAGGGGACATTGGGATTGCAGTAGAAGATAAACAATACATATGCGTCATCAATATTGTCATCAGTGATATCGCGCGATGGTAGGACTCGGGACTCTGCTTGGTCGGTTGCATCTTTCATCGGCGCATGACGCAGGGCATCAAACACAGGTGGTGACATTGACGGCCCTGAGCGCACAGCTGATGCGGGGATAGCAGATCTCATTCCCCTCGGAGAAGACTGTACGCTTCTGGGGGTTCCCTTACGATGCAAAGAAGGCGATTTGTGGGCTTCCGCCTGGCTGCGCGCACTCCCTAATGATGAGGCACTGCGGAGTGACGATTCTAGCGTCTGCGGGTATCGCGCATATTGCTGAACAACCATCGGCGATGCACCGATTTCACTTCGGGTTGGACGGTCTGTTGAATCCATCATGACGGGGAAGGTAGTTTCCATCGAGTTGGAATGGGAGCCAGCCTTGAATTCCAAGGCCCCAACTCAAGTGCGGGCCAAACGACAGCAATAAGTGGAGGCCAGCGATTATGGGGTCTCCAGACGGGTCGCATCGATCGGATGTTCCTCGTGACCTAGGGCAAAGAATTCGAGAATATATGGCAAGCAGTAATCCCGTCCACAGAGCTGAGGGAAGCAATAACCTCCCACGAGGAAACCCCTCGAGGTGGCTGGAAGCGCTTTCAAGCTCAAGCTGAGTTCTATTTTGGGCGCATCTAGTGCATCTTGATTGGGTATAGCGCTGTTGCCTTAGGGCGGGGGTTGGTGCCTCACTTGGTCACATGCTGCACTAGCGTCTTTTGAATGGAGATGAAATTAACTCCGTGTTTACAAAATCGCGGTTCAAGTTGATTGTCCAAGCTCACAGGTGTCATGGTTGGTTTTATTTTTCCGTTTGGGGAACTTACAGTTTAATTGCACAATATACTCCCAGCTTCAAATGTTGGGAGTCAAATATTTCCCCCTGGATATGTCTCTGAATTGATGATCATGGGCATACCAGATGAGCTTTGTGAAGCCATGAACAAAGTATTAAGGGACGTAATGGCATAGGTACATGTATCACGCGGAAGCATGGACTGCTTGAAGCAGTTTCAAGTGCAAAAGTCCATATCACATGTCACGCTAATCTATATTGGGTATAGCGTCCTGGACCTGCTTATCGATAACGCCGATCGCTCCTGCGCATCGATTTGAAGATGGCGTTACAACCTCCTTCCTACTTCTCTCATCCCAGCATTCCTTTCGCCTTACCAAGCTGGTCGCGACCGCTCGGAACATGCAGGACTAACATTTCTTGATTCAGCCCTGCGTTAGCCCACCATGGCGCCCGCCCGCTCGTCTCGGCCCGTTCGTCACAATCGAACTCAGGTTTCGTCATATCATGAGGAGACCACTTCGGACGAGTGGGACCAGGAAGGGAATGCCCCTCGACGTGATCCACTTTCCTTGCGCCCGCGAAGCACCCCTAAAACACGCCGATCATATCGAGAGAAGTCCACCGATGAAAGTCTGGAGGCGTTATCGGATGATGACGTGTTGAACGACACAGCAACTGTCACTGGGCTTCCAGCTGCGGAACAATTTGCTGGCATTTCCCCAATTATTTCACATACTTCAAAGCCAACTCGACGTGCAGGATCCTCCCGGTCCACTGCAAATAAACGACCACGATCAAGGTTGAAGGCATCAGGGCAGCCACTGAAAAAGCGAACCAAAGCCCAACCAGAAGAATCGTTCTTCTTTGGCTCTGGCGTTATACCCCCCTGGCAAACGCTGCCATATCACATCCTGATTGAAATATTCCTCCTAGCTTTCTACCCCCTCGACGACCCCAAAAACCAGGCGGCAAAAAAAACGCCTGGCAAAACGCCGGAGACGAAGTCTGCCAACAATCTGCTAGGTATCGCTGCTCTGTGTCGTGGATTCTCGGAAGCAGCTCTTGCAGCTCTTTATTATCGGCCTCCGGTGTTTTCCGCATATGATGGGCATGGTCTCCTGAACCTCCTTTCGATGCCACCGGACTCCCAATACATAAACTACGCCGGGAAGATCAGAGAGCTTTACATCGATGCTGAGACAGTTCTTACTCTGAAAAGTGGCCCGACGCTCGGCTACTTCGATTTATTCCAATTGTTACGGAAAACCCCCCGACTTCACACCTTACGCATATACCATCCCGATGATGTTGTGTTGGGGCTACCGCGAGTGGCTCTTACCCAGGCAAAATGGAGCTACTCACAATCTCTTTTTTCGACACTTGAACAAAGTGGAGTCAAACTTCGCAGTTGGGAGTGGAACGGTCGCTTTCTTGACACGGCATCGTTACTTCCTCTCATGCTGGAAAAACATACAGGTGCTTCATTCCAAGGAGTCAAAGACATTCGGCTTGTTCATCTCCTTGATTATGATAGAGAGGACACTACTGGCAAGGAAATCGCTGTTGCCACCACTCTCAAGGCGTTACCAGACATAGAGCGTCTTGAGTTCCACGAGTGCAGCATTTTGACAGGTAGCATTTTAGAACAAATGCCACCCACGCTCCGCTCATTGACAATTTCCAACTGCGATCGACTGTTGGCCAGTAACGTCACCGAACTCCTCAAAGTTCACGGAGGACAGCTTCTTGATCTGACCCTTATGCACAATCGCCACATGAATCTGGAGTTTATGCCCCATCTTGGTATTTGCTGTTCACGACTGGAAAGATTCAAGGTAGATATTTCGATGTATGACGCTTCAAGCTACCATGACCTCGACCCCCATTTTAAACAGCTGATCTTTCGCAATCAACATCCAACCTGGCCTGAGACTATACAAGAGATTGAGCTGTATCAGCTTCGACACTGGAAGTTAGATGTGGCGGAAATGTTCTTCATGTCTCTTGTGGAGACTGCGCCCAAATTGAAAGATCTGCGGCGGGTAGACATCAGTGCCATTCTCGCCATTGAATGGCGGGATCGTGCTCAATTCCGAAAGAAATGGGAAGACCGTTTCAAGAAAGTATTCTTGCGGCGTAGCCCTCCGCCCGATCCAAGCTTTCGTTCTCTGCGAAAACGCCCATTGGCGCCTGTTCAATGTGCTCCGACTTCAGAAGCCTTAGCCCGTCCGAGCACTGTGGACAGTGAATCACGCACCCCCAAGCGGCACAGCAGCCGCATAGCACATCAAAAAGTTCCTGAAGATACCGACTTAGACGAGCTCACCTCATCTAACTCTCATACTGACAACCAACTTGTTGATCGGGATAATATCCAGGGAATGTGCGATCATTTCACGATCCGCATTGACAATCAACGACCTAACGAAAACCAATTCAACGAGAAAGATTTTCTCGATCCCGAAATTAGTGGCGATGAGGACTGGGACTCCGGCGCTGATTTTGAGTCCGAAGATGGCCATGCGTGGTAATATTGCTATGATATTCTTTTTTTACTTTCTGTTATTTTTAAGACTGATGTTTCCATATCTGGCGTATACGTTTAGTTAGGGAAGGTTTTAGGTAGAACGGGGTTGGTGTCTTTGCTCCCCTTATGGGATGATTGCAGATCTCGTCTTCTTATTCTATACATGAGTTATCCACTGAATAAGAATTGTGGCCAATGCAATGTAACACTATTTACCATTTGCACTCTCGTGACTTCCCCAGAGATAACTTATCTACTCGTGATATACTCGTGATATACTCGTGATATACTCGTGATATACTCGTGATCGCCTTGCCAAGCCCCAGGGCCCCACATGATCGTCTTAACGCACCTGGAACACATCGTCATTTCCTTCGTCTACGATGTTTTCGACATCTTTTGGGGCCTGAAATTTATTTTCTCAAAGAGCAGAATGCCGCAAGATGCGCCGGCAGACACGGCAGGTCCGTCGTCACCACCTCCCCGAATGCCGGAGGGATGGTAGGTTTGCTTTGACCCATGTGTCCTTCGCCCAAATACTGACGGTCCACGCGTCTAAGGCTCCCTCAATGGGAAGGAGTCCAGCGCAAATGGTATTATGTCCAAAGAGCGACCGGCAAATCACAATGGGAAATTCCGACCGAGCCTGTCGTTCTTACGCCGTCAACAACACCCACGTCCATCGGCACCGGCCCCTCACAAGCACCACCCTCGCGACCGTCAACAAACAGCCCCCGAATGACTGCTTTGACAAACACATTGGCGGAAAGAATTGAAGCTGCCGCAGCCAGTGCGAGGACCTCCGTAGGGAATCGCGCTCATTATGTCTGCACATCCATTGCAAGAGTGACACTGATGGTGGGTTAGAGCTCCCTAGATGCCCAGCTCAATGGACAGCCTGCGGCCACGTCTCTCGGATATCCAGGGAAGTCAGGATGGTATCAAGACCAGACTGGCCAGCACCTTGGTTATCCATACGGCCAAACTGCTCCATTAACCGAAAGTGGGTATAGTTCGGTATGTCAAGGTCTATTATACTGTGCCATTAGCGTTTTTTGACTGGGGACCTAGGGACTGCATCATCATGGAGCTTCCGGAAACATGAACATCGATTCACCATCATATTACCCTGGTAACCCGCTGGCCAATCACGTTGGCCAGCAGCCTTTCATGGGCAACTCTTGGGGTCACAATTCCAACCTCGTGGCCGGACAAGCCAGTGGGTACAACCTTCAGCAGCACCAAGATCCCTATCAAAATTTGGCCATAAGAGGCTCTCAACCATTACACCACATGGAAGCATACCCTTCCTCGGTAGCTATTCCCGAAGGCCAAATTTCAGATGTCAGAGCTGATCAAACCCCGCCTCAGCCTCAATGGCGGGTGGAGCAACAACCTATGCACCAAAACACTCCACATTACGCCGTCTCCACCAATCCTGGCTCCACCAATCCATCCAGACCATATATCGGCTCGTATCCAACACCGCAAACGAGCGGTTGGTCATCTGGGGAATTCACCTCACGATCGTCACTTTCTTCCGAACACTCGCATCCTGGAAGTGATCACAATTCGAATCGATCCGCACAACAGGCAAACCATTCGATGTCACGATCTCAATCTCATCATAGCCCGTTCCACCAGCAAGCCGCTCCTTCTCATATGCAGTACAGCGGTGCTAATCTGGCAGGCTCTCAATCTGGAACGGGGCTTAACTCAATGGTAGTCCCACCGGGACCAGAAGCTCAGGCTATCGGACATTTCTACCAAAATTCTCTGGCCCAGCTCGGTCCCCATCAATACTTGCCCCAGCAGCAGCCAAGTAACCCGGGAGGCAACATGCCCGGCGTTGGATATCCGCATCAATATATACAGACTACTGGTCAGTATAACGACTGGCCTGGTACGGATTCCCATCTATCAAGAATCTCGGCGTCGGATCCGCAATTCGTCAGTGGTCCATGGGGATCAACGCCATCAACATCAGGACCTCCACCCTCGACTCGATACGAATGAAATGATGCTGCATGAACTTTAGGGACTTGGCGGGTATGGATTCATGGCTCTGCGCCGTGTTGCATATCACACGTGGCTTTCGTACCTCAGTTCATACAGTTATTCTTTTTTTCCCTCTTCGGTTTTGAATAGATCAACCACTTGTTTTGAGGCTGCTAAGGCTGTCTTCTTTTTTGAACAGCTATTTAGTTAGAGACTTTTACTTTTGCCCTTTCCAGAATTCCACATTCCCAAGCAGGCATTGAGCGTTAATTTGCCAAAAAGCCAATTTTCTTCGTAATTGGTGTATTTTCTACAGTGATGGATGAATCCTTGTTGATATTTCCTGCGTTGGTCGTCTCAGGCTGATAGGAGGTGTATCAAGAAGCTGCTCCTGGATATAGGAGGCCCCGAAGGATTCGCCTTTGCAGGACTGCGAAACCTCGAATGACCACACGTGACCACAATATGGGTTTATGTAGTAACCTCCGACATCTTTCACGGCCCAAATTGAAACACCTTTTGCCAAAAAGCTTTTATTTCCCTACAATATACATGATCGTTTCGCTCCAACAAGAGAGAGAGAGAGCAGACTCTTATTTATTGCATGTCGATCAATCTGATTGTCCATGTGTATTCGCCCCAGAAATCATTGTGGTTCGGCTTTACCAACGCCGTGAGCCTGCTTTATCCCTTCACAAATATTGGAGTACTATTCATGCTCCATAAGGAATGCAAGGGGATATTATTGACCGCATGTTGACACGACGAGATTTAGACACGCACAATTATTTAGCAATCAGGATAGAGAATATGGAGACAGTGTAATGGTTTCTATCAAAAGAACTACTTACAAAGCCCCGTGTCGACTCTGACATTGCATACATGCAATTTGTCAGCTAAATGGTGAGAATTAAAAGAAATCAGCATTGTGACTCGCTTGGGCCATGGAAGATAACGCCTTCTCCATGGCCCCCTTGCCCTGTTCATTCTCCCTGAGATGTCACTGAAAATCGCCCAACGTAATCGCCATATGTGAATTGCAAATCCCATTTAATGGCCTATAAAGAAAAGGAAAGGCAGGAAATTAGACATCGTCAGAAAAGTGACATCTTTGTTTCAATTTCACTCACTCGCCGAGCAGAAGCATACTGTAGAGCCTACAGTTCATCCTGGACATTGGAACTGTCCTCGTTGGAGGGTTCGTTGTCTGGAGCGCCGTCATCTGACGATAATGGGAGGTTATTATCACTGATATCAGCCTCAGAATCAAGGTGACCACGGGTTTTGCTGCCATTGCTAGGCTTGGTGACCTTCGCAGATTCCTAGAGTAACTTTTCAGGTCGTAATAACGATGATAAAAAAAACCAAGTCTCACCTTGGCCCGAGTCATGAATGCCTCTACTTTCAGTGCGTGGGCCCTGCGCAGCCTGTTGAATGTATTTCCAGCGGAACGCACATTGGTGTACCCCATGATGGCCGCGAATTCATTCAAGTCGATCTGGAAGCATTTCGGTGTTAGCGATGAGTTTATTCAAAGCTTGAGCATGCAGCCTTTTGTAACAGTTACCTTTTTCGCCTCAGGATCAAATGATTTCAGTACGTTTGCAAGCAATTTGTTGTCAGCTGCCTCCGCATCGCGTGGGGTCCTGGGAGTGGAGCTAGGGGCTTTAGCCCGGGTAGCTTTCTTAGCTGGAGTTCTCGTAGGCGAAGACATATCAGTAGTTGAAGCTGGTGATATTTGGAGAGAGTATTGTTTGGGTGAAGAAGAGAGAAGGGGAGACTAAGGAAGGAAATTAAGTCGCGATGAGAAGAAAGAAAATCAGGTCAAGGGAAATGAAGGAGTGAGCATTTCGATTGAGAACATCATCACAAGCAAATCCGTTCAATCTAGCCTAGTGCAACTGCCTCGTTATAGAAAGCTTGCCATCACATGCTAAGAAAGCCCTTATGGTTAATGCTAGGTAAAGAGAGGTATTTTTCGATTCAGTCTTATTGTAAAAATACCATATTTACTTGAACCGAGACCGAAAGGGGCTCCTTGAAGCACAAAGATCCTAGTAAGCCTTGGCCGTCATCGAATAAAAGTATTAGAGATTTTTCCTGAGAGTGAGAAGTTTGAAGAAGCTTCACATACCATTGGGGGAGGGAAATAATCACGAGAGCACCCCCGGGATTATCGTCTTGGCCGGAGGATCATTGCTGGACTGATGATAGCTCTTCATCTTCTTCATCGTTCACCTCATCTCCGTCTTTGGAACCAGGCTTGTGTGGGTTTGGGGGGGGGATTTAGCTACACATAATGTGATAGGGCTGTGTTCGGATCATCTTACCTTCATGTTGACGCTACTGAGTTATTATTGAAGCATAATTCTTACGCAATCGTTGACAAGCGGTATTCACCGTGGCGTGCTTGACTTTCAAGATGCTGGCAGCTTTGCCAATATTAATATAGTGTTGAATGAAGTTACTAAGAGACATTGCGAAGAAAAGATGTTGGGGGCAACCCTCATAGGTATATACAAGGACATCCTTTCTACCGTCCTCCGTAACACATTCGAGGAACGCCGCAAGCCAATCCATATCCGAGACCGGTCCCTGAGAGGCTTTAAATATTGTGGTACGGGCCTTCCGTTGGAGGTTTTTTGGAGTCGCTGCTAGGAAATACATGATGGAGATGGGTCAAAGAAAAAGCCGTGTGGGCGGATGAGGGAGCCATTGGAGGGACGGGAGCAAAGAATTTATATTGTTGAAAATTACGACTGTATACCTAGGTACAGTCAACAAGCAGTTTTATGGATCACATGGTATCAATCTCCAGTTTTCAAAACGCAATTTTCCCGTTGATAGATCGCAACTCAAGTAAAATACATGGTTGCTCAATTGATTTTCCATTGCAGTCCAATTTAATACTAGGTTCATCTATTGTCGCACATTCACAAGGTGCAAGTGATTCTAGATTCTACTCATCAACTATCCAAACCAACACAGGACACGAATACATGACTTCAAGTTGCACTTCGAAACAAGGTACAATAGCCCATGAAACATTTCACTCAATTTGGTATGGCTCAACCTTGATGGGAATATCCGGCTCAGTCTTCGCCTGGACTGTCTGGACATCTTCTTCGATGACCCGTCCACTTGATCCAGTTTCAGACTGGCTCATAGCATTGGACTCACAAGAAGGGACTGGGGCATAGTCGAAATTGGGTAAACTGGTTGTAAGCTCTTGCATGGCGACATCCTGCGGCATACCAAGTTTGATCGAAATGTTTGATTCAGTTTTTACCTCAACTAATTCGACATCGTCTTCAATCTTGACTGGTGGGTTTCCAGCCTGATTCAAAGCAGTAGGCTCCCAGTTGGCAACTTGATTATAATTGAAATTCGGCAGACTGTTTGTAAGCTCCTGCATGGTGGAATCTTGCATCATTTCAAATGAAGGATAAAACCAAGGTGGATTTGATGGCATTGAGGGAAAGCCCGAGGGAAAACTCGATGGCATGCCAGGGTAAGTCATGCCGTGTTGTATTTCAGGCGACATAAAGTGGTTCATCTGGGGAATGTAATTCGTATCACTGGTTGGAACCCCTTGTGACCACGGATATAGTTCACCCATGTCAGGGAAAGATATTCTCTGGTTTCCTTCTTCACTTTTGACGGCGTTGATGTACTGGAACGAGCCACTGGTCTCCATACTTGGCCCAGGTGCAGGATTCGCCGATTGTTGCATCTCAAAAACCAGGGCCTTGGAATCTCCCTTTCCCCCCTTTTCGGCATTCCCAGTCTTCTTGGAGTTTCTCTTTCTGCCAGGCCGCTGGGCTCCGGTCGTGCCTTCCATTTGGTTGCGAAATCGGGAGAATCGCATGCGGGCAGCATGGCCATTAGATATTGCCTGCTCAGCAGCCACACGGTTCCAGTCAACCTGTTCAACATGTGAGAAATTCAATCGCAAACACCACTGGTGGCCAGGGGTCCTCTATAGAACTACTCACAATCTTCAAGTCAAGCTGCTTGAGCATAGCATATAGGAATTTAGGTGTTGGTCCTTCAATTTCCAACACCTTACCTCGTTGAACCATGGTGTGTGCCAAGTGTGGCTTCAAATGTTCTAAGGTTGGATAGGTAGGAGTACCAGCAAGGGAACTTATGGAACTTAGAGTATGTTCACACTGGTTAACACCAGCCGATTATATATTCAGCAACCTTGGGAATAGATGCACGGTTAGAACAAGCTCAATGGACTTCTCGGCATTAGTGTATGAATTTGAACAATGAAACGCCTGCGCAGGCAGGCTGGCCATGAAAGTCAAAGATTTTGTTGAAAATCCACCTTGATAAGTCGATGCTATATGTAGAGCTTGTTAGCCCGTCGAAAGAATGGGCGATGCGGTGCTACGCTTCATGTGTGCGTGGCATGTCAAAGAGGCAATTTCTCATTGCTAGGGACTGCCTGCTCTAACCCCCTCCATTCTGCTATAAATTAGTAGACTCCTGATAGCTTGCAAAGTGCAACATATCTTTTGAATAAAAACAACACTATAGAGGTAAAATTCAGACGCTTTTGGTGGAAACAAGCTGCACATAGATGCGCGTGGCCTTCCGTGCCCTATTTACGGCAACAATCAGAAGCTAATCCTGGCCAAGAAGCTTTTAAGTGGTACAAACAGGCTGAGAAGCTACAAACGGCAATTGCTCAAGACATGAAAGCTGGATAACGGTTCCCAGAAGCTGCATAGCTTTGATGGACTCTATTTGATAGATCATGCTGTTTGGCTGGCTGCTATACTAATCTATCAATGCAGGAGATTTTAATTTTTTTTTTTTCTCCTTTTTTGCAAAGTCCAAAGCTTTGGAGAATATATTTATGCACCATACAATAAATAATATACTAACAGTCTCAGCGCAACACAATACTGTATCACCTGAGACAAAAAGTTGGAATAACTAGGTTAATTAACTAACTGGTCAACATACCGATGACTAATCTGCCCCGCACCTGCCCAATCAGACAGATTCAAGCGAACCAACCAATTTCTACCTCAGGTAACTTTCATTGTTCACTGAGAAGCTGTGGTGCTTCTGGATTGCTCCATAGGAAAACCTATGTCTTTAGTCGCAATAGGTGCATATTATGTTGATACCATTCTCAGGTGCGTCTTGTCCTTCCTTTCACGTGTGCAGTGGCCAAAAAAAACACCCATCATTGATCCACTTTCAGCACCTCGCATTATCCGGGAGAAGATGAGAAGCTTCGTGCATCAAATATTACCCATCGGCGAGGTGGAAACTGCCCAAATAGCCTGGAGGTCTTGCAGCAATTGACAGCCACATCCCGGCAAGAGCTTTCATTGAATCTTGTTACAGTCCTACCAGCCAAATCATCGGTAGCCTCGCAACAACTTATATCAGCACTTGAGCCTCGTGTTCAGCTCCGTCATAGTATTTATCGAGAGCAATTCCAAGAGCCGGCATCATGCTACATTATCAAAAGTCAATCAACGGGCAGCAGGACTATCGTAAACTACAATGAACTTCCCGACATGACAGTCGAAGAGTTTATGCGAATCACTACTGAACTGGGTCCTCGGGCAACTTGGTTTCATTTTGAGGTACGCATCTTTGATAATGATAGTAAAGCTTTTCCTCACGTACTTTTAGGGTCGTATACCTGCAGTCACTTCCGGCTGTATTCAACATCTCCGAAAGCAATTCCCCTCTGCTCGCGTCAGTGTCGAGCTGGAGAAGCCCGGCCGGGAAGGCCTTCAAGAACTTGCGGGATTAGCTGATGTGGTCTTTTACTCGAAGACATGGGCACAGGTCGGTCAAGTTTCATGAAGCCTACAATAGCAAATAGCTAATGTGTTGCATAGAGCCTTGGATATACCTCTGCGGAGGATTGTTTGCGACACCAGTCAAGCAAGACACAAAATGCGTGAGACTAGCGATTGAACCATCCGAAGCTCACATAAGTTGAACTAATGGATTGTTACTACAGATCCTTGCTTTGTTGTACCTGGGGCCAAGATGGAGCCGACGCCTTTGAGCTTGGAACAGGCGAAATCATCCATGTGGACGCCTATACCTCGGCGAACTTCGAAGTGGTGGAGTAAGTCTATGCATAATCACCTTGTACGCATCCTATGAACTAACTACCAACAGTCCGATTGGAGCTGGAGACACATTCAATGCAGGCATGTTGTATGCATTAAATTGCAAAGATAGAGAATGGGATCTATCTACGAAGGTGGGGTTTGCAAATCGAATTGCTGGCATGAAGGTGGCGCAGGAAGGGTTTTCAGGACTGGGTCAAATTTTAGAGCTTCACGCTTAAGAACTTGAACGATACAGAACATAAATGAAATTTGGAGCCAATGCATCCATATTTTCCCCTCGTGGAAATGGCAGAAAGACCGAGAGGATGAAGATCGCCAAGATAATGTATCTACACGTGACCCAGAAATTATTTGGCGGTGTGCAACAAAAATTATTCTGCCACCAACTTTTCTCCGAAGCTTTCAGCGTTCGATTTATTTCAGTTGCACCCAACAAGTCACAATCACCATGGCAGCAGTTTATAAGGCAGTTAACAAGAAAAAGGCTCGGCAATCCATTGAGGATGACTCCGATAACGAGATGGAGGCTGGATTGCAGGAGCTTTTGAATGATGCCGACGATACCACCGATAGTGAAGAGGAAGATGAACAGCAAGAGGAGGATCGCATCACCGCAGCCAAGAAGATGCTTGCCCAAGGCTTCATGCCCAAGACCCGAGTTCTCATTCTGACATCTCGCGGTGTCACACATCGGTAAGAATCGGACTGAACCTCATATAAACCAAAATCATGACTGACCAGCGCAATTTTGCTGCTCCTGCAGTCACCGACACTTGATGACTGATCTCTGCGCACTCCTCCCTCACACTCACAAAGAAACCAAGCTCGACACCAAGAAGAAGACTGCCGGTTACAACCTTTTGCTCAACTCGCTTGCCGATCTCCACTCGTGCAACATGATCTTCTTCCTCGAGGCCCGCAAGAACGGCCAGGATCTCTACCTCTGGCTTGCGCGCCCTCCTAACGGCCCCACTATCAAGTTCCACCTTAACAACTTGCACACTATGGCCGAGCTCGGCGCAGGATTCGCGGGCAACTGCCTTAAGGGTGGCAGAGGAGTTGTAGTCTTCGATCGATCATTCGACGAGCAAGGCCCCGATATGGGCGTCGCGGGCACTGAGTACCGCGCGCTGGTTCGTGAGATGCTGCGTGGTGTCTTCTGTGTTCCCAAGCGTGGCGTCAAGGGAATGAAGCCCTTTGTCGACCGCGTCATCGGTATCTTTGGTGTTGACGGCAAGATCTGGATCCGTGTCTACGAGATCCGCGAGTCTGAGGGTACTGACAAGAAGGACGGTGAGCCGACTGCTAAGCCTATCCCCAAGGGTGGAGATGGCATGCCCGAGGTTTCCTTGGTTGAGATCGGTCCTCGATTCGTCTTGACCCCCATTGTCATTTTGGAGGGCAGCTTCGGTGGCCCCGTCATCTACGAGAATAAGGAGTATGTCAGCCCCAACCAGGTCCGTCGTGAGATTCGCATGGGCAAGGCCGGTCGTTACACCGCGCGCCGGGACGTACAAACCGATCGCGTAGCTAAGCGGACGGATCTCGGTCTTACCGACAACTCGTCGCAGAAGCCGCATGCTCTGGATTCCAGAAAGCTTTTCAAATAAGGGTCAGGGTGAGGTTTGAGCGTTCAATCATTTGATCCACTCTAGATGTTTTTTTCGACTACATGTATATTTGATGGCGACGATATCATGGTCTGCTATGGCGTCAAGGCAAAGTCTTGTACTGGTTAATTTTCATTCAAAAAGTATCTTGCATGTTTTACAGAGGTTTAAAAATCATATATGAAATTAAATCGTAGATGTCTTCGTGGTTGAAACATGTTTATTGCGGATTGGGCTAGAATGGTCTAGTATGAACCCATGACCGCCACATTCTTATCAAAGACGCACGATTCCTCATATTGTGGAGCTGCAAGTGGACCCGTGTTCTGGCAGCCCATTTGGAGTAAACAATTCACCACACCAGGAATTGCCTTATTCCATCGTTACGTAGACTCGTCAACCAAAGAAGTAATAAACTAATATACTGACTTTGCAGGAAAAGGCTTCGCACAAACCCATATAAGCCACAATGACGCCCAACCAAGATCATTGCACCACCGATCGCGGAGCAAGTGAATTCAAGAAGAGTAGGTCCGGTGGAAAAGAAATCAATTTCGTAAGGGGAAACCACGCAGAAAAAAAAAAAAAAAAAAACCAAACAAGCGACGGGGTAGGAAAGAAAATAAAACAAAGGTCCGACTATTGGGAGATATGTCCGGGTTACGATCCCCATCTTCCCCATGTGCTCTCTACCAGATCCTGCCTGTGTATCGTCCTCCGTGTTTCAAATTACAGACCCCATCACGGATCAAGCAAATCCAATATCACATTGTAAAAGAGTCGTTGCGGTCGGGAGCGTTCTCACGGATCGTTTAGCAGCAGCCCTGCTTCTGCTCTTGGTCCTGCTGAGTGACCTCGATCACGGGGCGGCCACCAGGGAGCCCGGCCGAGGATCCCTCACCGGAGTCGAGGGCCTTGCTGGACACAATGCGGTAGATTTCTAGATAGAAGCAGGTTAATTATGCAGGTGGGGGGTATTTGGCGCTGAGGTGGGGGTGTACCTGTGAGGATGTTCTGGAAGGCGAGCTCGACGTTGCTGGCATCAAGGGCGGAGGTTTCGATGAAAGAAAGGTTGTTCTCGCCTATAGGTGGTCAGTATTATACGGAACTCTCTTATCGTAGGTGCCTGAAGATAGGCAGCGGTGGACGCACTGGCAAATTGCTTGGCCTCCTCGGTGGGGACCGCACGCAGGTGCCTCAAATCACTCTTGTTACCGACAAGCATAATCACGATATTGGAGTCAGCATGGTCGCGAAGCTCCTTCAACCACCGAGTGACATTGTCGTAGGTTTGGTGCTTGCTGATATCGTAAACGAGGAGGGCACCGACAGCGCCTCGGTAGTAGGCAGAGGTGATGGCACGGTAGCGCTCCTGACCGGCAGTATCCCAGATCTGTGCCTTAATGGTCTTTGAGTCCACCTGGATCGAACGAGTCGCAAACTCCACACCGATCGTTGACTTGGAGTCCAAGTTGAACTCGTTGCGGGTGAATCGACTCAACAGGTTGGATTTACCGACACCGGAATCTCCAATCAACACCACTATACACTCCCGTCAGTTAAGATCCTGTGGTGGTAGACCGGTGCTGGGCACGAGGTGGGAGAGGTTGCGCAGCATTGCTCGGTAGGCAGCTGCACGAGGCGACGTTACCTTTGAAGAGAAACTGGGGCCACGGTCAGCGACAGAAACAATAACAGAGGGACAAAAGTACTTACATCATATTCGTCGTTGGCCATTTTGAGGGTTAAAGAAGGAACAGGAGAAAAGGGGGTGTGAAATACAGAAGAGAAAAAAAGCGGGAAGATGTAGTAAGTGAAGGCCGATAGGGAGAGAGTTGATGTCTCTAGGTGGAGTGTCTCCTTAACGTTCAGGTCACGTGGGTGTTGTTTTTGCCGCTCGGCAACTTCAAAAAGGTTCTTGAAGTCTTCTGAATGGTTAATGTTTACATAGATGGTTTTGACACTGGACCTCCAGACGTGGACGTTTGTCTTGCTCCCTAAATGCCCAATCCTCCCAGAATAGAATGTATCAGGTGTTTCTGAACATCCATCCACGCCCGGAAACGGCCTTATCTTCATACATTCCACACCGGCTCTGTTGATGATTCTAAGACACCCCAGCGCAAGAAATTTATGCATTTGTGCACGTGTTTACTTTTCATGACTACTTTCTGACTGTCATTGAAATCCCTATTTGGGCCAATCAGATCAGTCCATGCCCATGTCACCTAGCTCCGGCAGGACGAGGATCAGCCCTGACAATATGTCTGAGAGGTCTTCCCAGGCTTCAACCCCGCATAATGGCGATGGCTCAGACTCAGGATCAGATCCAGAGGAGGAGGCATTCGAAGTAGAAGCTATTCTTGCGGAGAAGTGCTTCATGGGTGTGACGAAATATCTAGTTAAATGGGATGGATATGACCTGATGAACGCGACGTGGGAGCCCGCTGATCAGTTCGACTCCGATGAGACATTGACGGATTGGTCAAGAAAGAAATCTCTCATTGAAGCAGAGAGAGAACGACGTTTCGACGTGAAGAGATGGGAGAGGGATCTTAAGAGAATACAGGCCAAATTTGAATCATCTGGGAAAAGTCTTATTGAGGAAAACGCCTCGCTCAACACCGACTTTGATTCCTATTTTATACCATTGCCTGTTCGACCAAACCTCTCAACCCCTCCATTCGTTAAGAACCTCAGAACCAGGCGAGAAAGCCGCGTATCCATCTCTTCTGACGTCTCATCTCTGTTTGTTAGCGCCGACACCGTTTCTCCAGGGCAGCCACCGGCGCCAGGCTCGGTATCACAGAACGACCCCACAAAGCCTGCATCTGGGAACTCCCAGTCCTCGGAAATCACACGCCCCCAGGTGCAAGCAGTCAAGACAGCTGGGGGAGTAGTTAGAATCGCCCCGAAAAAAGTACCTCAACGGCAAGCAGACAATCAATCCACCGATCAACTAAATACTTCAGCGCACAATCAAATAGCTCGAAAGTCACAGCAACAACAATCCGCTCGGAAATTAAGCGACCCCGGATCTAGATCTCAATCATCCTCTGCCAGGCCTTCTTTATTTGAGCCTGGTCAACCATTTCGTCCAAGCAATGAACGACGCTCAGGCCGAGAGATGGTGCCTGATATTAGTCAATTGGAGCTTTTAAAACCATCCGACTTTCCCAGCAGACATAATTACGGACATATCGCGATTACAAGCAAAAAAGGTGCTGAAGACCATATCTCTGGGAATAATTCCTTGCCCCCAGACGCGGCAGAGGCCGGATCTACAGCATTGGGTCCTTCAAAAGACCATATGTCTGGGAATAATCCCTTGCCCCCAGATGCGTCAGAGGCCGGAGTTACAGCATTGGGTCCTTCAAATCTTCCTAGCTCCTTGCAATCTACAGGAGCGAACCGGTCTGAAAGACCGTCAGGGATCCAGGCTCCGGACACCACTATTCGACTTGCGCGATCTCCGCCCTGCATGCCAAAGGCGGATAGACTATCTTCACGAGACAGGTCTCCGGGTCGAGATAATCCTCCAAGACTGCCTGACTTTGCAGAGCGCTCAACCGCAGCCGCAGAGAATAATTGTCGGCACTCATCAGATGCAAGTCGCCAGAAACCACCAAGTGTGTATAGCCGCAGAGAATCTCCAGGTGTGTCCAACCCTCGGCGACTTCTAGATTCAGACAGCCACAGACGGTCACCAGATCCACCTTTCCGTCAAGGGCCTTTAGATTCCTTTCGCAGAGGTGGAGACTACTATAGACCAGGTGGTCGTGAGAGGCCAAGCGAATGTGAGGAAGGTTCCCCCAGGTTGTTAGATTCATGGAGAAGAAATGAAAAATTACGGCCATCAAGAACAACACTTCCAACATCACCCAGTCATCGCCACCCGAGTGTACAATCTACCAATGGCACCTCCACATTTGGTCAATCATACCATGAGATTGCCAGACGCAATTCTATCTCAGGTGCGGATCGACGTCAATCGCCACCTATAGTCGCCGCGCCAAGGCCTTCCAATCAACCCTCCATATCTGCGGAAGAGAAAGAGCAGATCGCCCAAATGCCACTGGGAGTCCCAGATGACAGTGCGAAGTTCGTCGGGAGTAGCTATTTCTACAGCGAAGATGACCATGAGGTCTTGGTGCAGGTTTATTTTGGCGTTGACAAGAAGTACATTGGCCCTGTGAGACTATGTGGTCATCGCCGCATGGCCAAGTACGATCTTTTAAGGCAGAATCCAGAGAAAGGAAAGGATAATTTTGAAATGTGGTTTAAAGACCTATGTACATGGGACGAATACGAAGAACTGGCCCGTAATGTAAGTGATACTGTTTGTCTAAAACTTCACGTTTACTAACATCCACTTAGATAGCTGTCCCTCAGAAATGGTGCAATTCTTGGATGGAAGGGTTCGAAGACACGAACGAAGCACTATTTTTCATGGGCCAATCTCTCTCTGAGCAAAATAAGGCAGCCATCTATTACCCAGCCGACCGTCGCGGCTTGAGCTGGATCGCCTACTCCCCTTCTTCCGCTTTTCACCGTCGTCTCACGCATCACAAGTCAATGGTTGCGCTGCCAAGTGGTGCAGCAATCTGTCTTTCTGTGACGGGTCCATTGCTGGATTTCTCAACTCTGGGCACAAAGTATGGCAGACCTGGGCAGAACCACGCATCTGTCAATTCCACATCGACAAACAGCATGAATCAGAATCTGCAACACGGATCTTCAGAAACTCACTCAGAACCTCGTCCCTGGGTCGTTACAGAGTCGAACAGAGCAGATAGACGGATACTAGATGAAACACTGAACTTGGGTATCTACGAAGCCGTGGATACACCCGGGGACCCCTTTGTCGAGAAAAGGCCAACGACAAGTGCTAGCCCTGCGGATGCCCAGGTGCCAGCTATTCCATCGCAAAACGTAGTGGGCATTAATAAGGAGCACACGCCAAACCCTACCGCCTCCGGGATCGCTCAAATGTTCACGTTTTTCCATGTGACGCTGAAGATAACGGTCAAAAACCTCGCCACCCTTCATAATGGCAGTATGGCTGACATGTTCTATCTTCATTTCCCTTCGGATGATGGAGATGCTAGCGCGGAATTGGAACTGATGAAGCTATGGCTTAATCACCATAAAGTTAATTGCTACACAAGCAAGGACCCAAGCAGCTGGGAAAGATTCCACGCCAATTGCAAGCGTGGTGTGGTTATCGTATGTGGCGCTTAACAATTCGCCAGAAGGGTAAATGGAAGTGACTGACTTGGCCTATAGTTTCATGAATCGTTTTTTGAGTACGATAGTTTACGGCCGAAAATTCGGTCCTTTCAATGGAAAGACGATTTCAATTTCTGGAGTGTCCGCCTCCAGAGACCTTTGGATTCACCAGATCATCGACTCCTCGGCAAAGGTTCTCACATCCAGCGTCTTTTCCCTTGCGGTACTGCGATTCTCCTTACCGAGGATGTATTTGTTGATATGAAACGAGCGGCCATGATCATCTGCTGGTTTTACCATAAACACTGTTTAAGCCCGGGAACATCCAAACTCGTGCTTTGCCCAGACGTGATGACAAAATTAGAAAAGATTTTGGACGATCCCTCTCGAAACAAGGATTTTGATCCTTAGTACGTTCTCAATTGAGCTTTTGTTTGTATCTTTACCACTAACAGCCCTACTTAGCATTTTGAGCATCATCACTTGTATCAAGACGGTGAACTCGGTGGATCCCAACTTTCCCTTTTTCGAACCAAGCAGTCTGTCCATCCAGGAACTTGATCGTATCAACAATAATGTCCTGTGTCTACCCGTTGCAGGATATGGTCAGCGCACCGGCGACGAACACCCACACATCCCTAAGGGTCTAACACAAGACGAAAGAAATGCAGATCATCTCGTCGAGGCCTTTGCCGGATGGATGCAAATGAACGTAACACGCTTCCGCAGAATGGCTGTCGTTTCTTTCCAGAGGAATGAGGCCCTCTTAAGTCGTTGGTCGGCTTGGGGACATCTTCATGTCATGAGCGGTTTCAAGGGTTTCTGCAAGGCATACAACACTGATGAAACTATTCTTCATGACAGGCTTCAAAATGGCCTTCAGCGAAGTGTCAATTCTCCACGAGTCCTTGAAGCCAATCCTCTTGCTACGCCCCGAACTCCCCGGACCCCTCAAACCCCTCAGGAAACGCAAGATCCCCGTGGGTCTCATAGGGAGAGTAGGGATCCCAGGCTATATCGAAAGCTAAAGAACTCCAATCCCAACATCGGCTCTCCTCAGCCTTACCGATGAATGTCTCTACCAGTGAACCTTGTTCTTTTGGAGATCAACTGTAACCCACTGCATTGTATCAATAATGACTTGGTTTTTATCTACGACTCAATGCTTTGTCAATGCGATATCCCATCTGCCTTGCTAGACTACGATAAGTTCTTTTCAAATGCTGATAATCCGAAACGAGTACTATCTATATTTTACTGTCTTCTCTTCGCTTAGATGAAGCAAGACAAAGCATGGGAATGTGTAATCTGGATATGATGAAATTTATAGCTCTCAATCAAAATTGATTTTGTCAAAGTCAGAGCATGTCATAATGAAGAATGTCCACAGGATTCGGGACTGAAAGGGAGAAAAAACAAATGAAAAAAGCACCGGGTATGTCATGTCATGTCCGCCGAACGAGGCGTGAGATAGGAAAGTAGAAACGTATGTTCAAAGAGTATCAACTAACCGACTGCGCGCTTGCGATATTCCTGGAAACTTGACGGGTGCTCGCCATCATTCTGCGAACCATTCTTCTTGTTCTTCTCTTTCTTCTCCCGTCTTGTCTTCTCTTCCCATTCACTTTCTTCAGCCGAGATCATAGCATGAAATTTCCCACCCTGTCCACGGGCGAGATAAACAGGCTTTTCTTCACGCTTGGCAACAGCCTCAGTGACAAGAACGAATTTCACACTTGATCCTGGAACTTCGAACATTGCGTCACTAAGGATAGTCTCCATTTCTGTCCGCAATGCACGGGCACCAGTGCCCATTTTAAAGGCATTTGATGCGATAGTGTGCAAAGCGGGAGTGGTGAAACGCAACTCGATTCCAGAAAGGGAAAACAGGGTGGTGTATTGGACTTGCAAGGAGTTCCGGGGTTCGGTGAGAATGCGCAGAAGTAAGGGCTGCGTTAGTGTTGAGAGAGCGGCGGTGACGGGAATTCGGCCAATCAATTCTGGGATGAAGCCGTAGCTTTGAAGGTCTGCTGGAGTTAAAAGGTCAAGGGCGTTGAAATAGGTGGGCTCGTTGCATGATGCGGGGGATGCAGAGGTGAAGAAAGGTAGGTGCTTTTTGTATAGCTCTTCTTCTTCAGACCCAGGTAGGATGGGTAGGGGTTCTGTGGAAGAGGTATCCGAGGGACCGGATACATCGTGCGAACGGACGGGCTGTCCAAATCCCATCGAGCTGCGGGAAATTCGATCCATGACCAATTTGTGCAGACCAACGAAGGCGCCGGAGAAGATGAAAAGAATATTGTCTGTGCGCACATTGTAGACCTCACCTTTGTTTGGGGGGCTGCCGCTGTGTGGTTGGAAGGGAGTGTTTCCCAAAGGACTATTGGATGGATATGAGTTAGGAGGACTGTTTGTGCGAGGATTCTTCTCTGGTTTGGCCTGGACTTGAATCGTGGTGCCTTCAATGATCTTCAGCAGTGCCTGCTGGACTCCCTCGCCACCAACATCTTTCCCATGGCTGACTTTGGCGGCGGCAATTTTATCGACCTCATCTAGTACAATAATTCCACGTTCCGCCTGCTCCACGTCATAGTTCGCAGCAGCCAGTAGTCGGTGTACGCAAGATTCGGCATCTTCGCCGATGTAGCCAGCTTGTGTGAAAGGAGTGCAATCCGAGATACTAAACGGCACTGACAGGACACGGGCCAGCGTTTTAGCCATCAGCGTCTTACCGACACCTGAAGGGCCTAGTAATAAAATATTGGACTTGTCCAATTGGAGCGGGGATGTATCAACAAGCTCAGCCTGGTCCAAAGGTGTAGCTTGGCGCGATTTAGGCGTAGATGGAAGACCAACTGTGCGTGGCTGGCCTGGGTACTCATCTATGTAATCAAAAAATGGTTAAAAGGGCTTTGGTCGTTGCGATAGAACACGAGGAAAAAACCTTCTAATGGGTGGCTTTCAAGTGCCTCCTTCCGTTGACGCTTCGCCGAAAGCTCTTCTGCTTCCTCCTCTCGCCGTGCTAATTCTTGTACTCGCTGGTAGTGATTATAGACCGCTACACTCAACACCTTCTTTGCGCGATCCTGCCCCACCACATACTGATCGAGATACTGTTTCAGCACCTTCGGTGTAATCCGCGGAGCACCGAAAGCTGGGGTTGAACCAAGGGGCCCAGAAGTCGGAAGTCCAGGCTCATAGCTCCCTGTATATGGCTGGTTCGTAAAGTCCGAACGGTTGAACTGGGAGGACGTGGGGAAGTTGCTAGAGCCACTGGATAGTCGGCGTGCGTGGCTGGCGACTAACAGCCCTGGCCGATATCGGATAAGCCCACGATGCGTCAGGGCAAGAGGGAGCCGACGTTGTATTGGCCGCCACAGCATCGCCTAGGTACTCCGGGTTCCGTAGAGCTGAGAGTAGAAAAGAACAAGAATCAAATTTGCTTGTAGTGAGACAGCAAGTGTTGGGTCAGATAACCAATTGGGGAGCTTCCCCGCAGGTGATCTTATCGGCTTAGTCATCCGCTTTGAATCGGACCATGTTCGGAAGATCGGGAAATCAAGCTTCGACAATTGGCGCTTAATGACTTGTCTCTTGGCGATAGAGGCTTCCTTAAGATCACATTTAGATGGGTCTTTGACTGGTATTTCTGAAATTTTTTGAAATCGGACCTGTCAAATACAGAATATGAACATTTACTTTTCTATTCGTATTGTGACGCAGACCCTGCCAGCTTTGGGTGTCGCGCAGGAGATACCGCACTTCCATTTGATTAGCCCTGCCCAGGTGCCTACTTGGTAAGATACGGTGTACATCGTGGCTTGGGATTATAATTATGCTCTGGCACACCTTTAAACCTTTTGGGTCATCTTCGCGAGCCCTCTCCGCACCAACCCCGATTTGGTAACTCGTTTTCGGCAGCCAAGCAGAAAGTGATGTCACATTCTTACAAATACGAGGGTAAGGCTCTGCGCTTAGGCAACGCCGAAAGCATCAGACCATTTGGTGCCTTGTATAGCTATAGACGACCTTCCAAGATCGGCCAATCGTACAGTATTTTCAAAATTCCTAGATTGTTGGCATTGCACTGCCCCGGAAATTCCGGGATACATATAAATATGCTGCTGATGAGCCCACCTCTGGTGGGATTATAGTTTCGATCATATTGATCACGATGAAGATATTACTAGTTTCTCTTTTGTTGTCAGTGAGCGTCGGGGCACAGCCGTCCACTTATTGCCGATGCCGTCCTCATGATAGTTGCTGGCCCTCACAGCAGCAATGGTCGGCCTTGAACGACGCCTTGGGCAATAAGCTGGTCGCAGTACGACCGGCGGCATCTGTTTGTTTTCCCGAAGAATTTGACGCAGCAGCATGTCAGAATGTCAGAGATCTTTGGACAGACTCTGTCTGGCGATCGTCCCAGCCAGGAGCTGTTCAATGGGAAAATTGGGAGGCTTGGCCGCAGCATAGTCAATCATGTTATATTGAGACAGCCAACATGACATGTGGACAAGGACGTATCTCTTTGTATTCGGCCAAGGTAAATAGTACTTCTGATATTCAACAGGCCGTTCGGTTTGCTCGAGACCATAACTTGCGACTCGCCATAAAGAATACTGGCCATGATTTCCTTGGGCGTTCGACAGCCCCAGAATCTTTACAGATCCTCACACATGACATGAAACATATCGAATTGGTGGATAACTTTGTCCCAAGTGGAGCACCAAAGAACAAGAACGAAGGCTCAGCGGTCCATCTCGCGGCTGGAGTACAATTGCCCGAGCTATATGCTGCAGTTGGGCGCCACAACCGCACGGTAATCGCCGGATCAAGCCATAGTGTCGGTGCAGCTGGCGGATATATTCAGGGAGGAGGACACTCACCTTTTGGGGCCTGGAAAGGATTGGCCTCAGACAACGCGTTGGAATTTGAATTGGTGGTCGCGAACGTGAGTGTCATTAAAAATTGCAGACAGGTCAGCCAAGAGATGAGCTGATATCAATTCCAGGGAAGCCTGGTGACTGCCAACATGTATCAGAATACCGATCTCTTCTGGGCCTTGCGTGGCGGCGGCGGCGGTACCTTTGGCGTGGTCACCAGAGCTACAATTAGGACCTTCCCCGATGTGCCGGTGGTCGTCTATAATCTGAACGTGACAGCTCCCGCTAACAATCCCCAATTCTGGGATGCTTGGGAGAAATGGCATGCCGCCCTCCCCTTTCTAAACGCTGCCGGAGGCTCAGGCTACTACTTCACCTTGCCCAATCTGCCATTGAGTCCAAATACGAGTGTCTCCACTATGTACTCTCTCCTCATGTTTCCAGAGAAGACCAACGCCACCGAAATTCACCAGCTTTATCTGCCACTCCTTTCGGAATTGCAGAAAATAGTAGGCGTGACAACTGAGAAGGTGGCAATTCCTTTGCCAAGCATCAAGTCCACGGTATTTGGCGTTCTCTTGGATGGCCCACCTCATGACAGCACAGGAGGCATCTCTATGCTCGCATCCCGCCTTTATTCAAAGGACCTTCTGCTGTCTAAAGATGGCCCAGCTCGACTGACAAGCGCCTGGAAGAGTATTGGATGGGCCCCAGGTTCAACGATCGTGGGCCACGTTGTCGCTGGCGGGGCTGTTGCGGCCAACGGCGAGAAAATCGACAGTGCTGTGAACCCGGCGTGGAGAAAAACAGTGACGCACTTACTTTTTGGCAGAAGCTGGGATGCCACTGCGACTCTGGCGGAGCAGACAGTCATTATCAGGAATATGACCGCAGTACAGATTCCCATTCTGCGGTCTGTCGAGGGAGAAGACCATATGGGGGCCTATCTGAACGAGGCGAATGCATATGAGCCAGGGTTCCAGAAATCATTCTGGGGCGACAACTATTCCCGTTTGTACAGTATTAAGCAGAAATGGGATCCCAGTGGGCTGTTTATAGCTCGCAAAGGAGTGGGTAGCGAGTACTGGGACGATGCGGGCTTGTGTATGATTGAGAGGCACAGTAGCTCTCCAGTCAGTGAAGAACCTCGGGAACGGCCGTTGGGATTTTAGCTGAATCATTTTCGGGTGAAATGGTTGATATTGATCAATCAATGTGACATTGTGAAGTTGCGTGTCCTGTCTACTGAAATTGGTTTTAATTACCACGTTGATGTATATGAATGTTTGTATGAAGTTCTTTTGATTGGCAGACTATGTTTCAGAGTATTCCTCAGTCAAGAGTTCCCCGAGTGCCTGAGAGCAAGTTCATCAGGCATTGAAGTCTTTGAGATCCAGGATCAGCCAAGATATGTAGATCTTGTTGGCGTGGTATCATTGATGCAGGAGAAAAGAAATTCTGGCTGCAAGATTGTTTATTAAGGCACGTGCATGGTCGAAGGGCCAAGCCATGGTGTCGCTCCGGGTTGGGACTCGTATCTAGTATGAGCAGTGGGTATCGTCGAGTCGTATGGAGGATTTGGAGGGGTCGGTTGTGGATTCTGATGTTGTAATTCCCTCTCATTTGTTCGTCTGGAAAACCGGTTGTTGCTCCATCGTCGAAGAGATGAAGTTTCGCAACGCAGCGAACCGACTGGCCGTGGAGTCGGCGGCTCCGTTGTTCTCACCGGCACCACTTGGTGCTGTGGCCTGCAGACCAGACATCTGGGCCATGTTCTTCGCGAATCGATCCCGTTCCACTTTCTCGATCTTTTCCCTGCGCTTCAGGGCGCCAGGCTTGTGACGTAGGGTGTTCTGTTTGATCACGTTGACCTGGCTTGCGGCATCGTGAGACTCGTCCGCAGCGTCGGGCAAGGCATCTGCTAGGGATTCGAGGTTGGCAACCAATTTCTTCGAGGCACGACGCTTCTTCGGGGTCTTGGTCGCATTTTTGGCGATTTTGGACATCAACCCCGCGTGCTTAATCTGACGCTTGTCCTTCTTGCTCGTTCGGAAATCATCTCCAAAAGGAGTCGGCCTCGGGGCGGTCCTTCCGGGTGTCTTCGTCTTCGCCATTGCGTGTGTGAAGGGACGAGAAAGATCCGGTTTGTGACGTGGAGCAGACAACTTTGTCCCGCATGTGAGATCGGCACCGATTTTTTCGTTTTCCGCCGCCCCACTCTGACCGCCCGCGCCCCTTGTCCCTGTGAAAACCAACCAACGACACATCTCGTCTTTGAATTCCAGGTCCACTTGTTGACTAAATCACACCGAAACCACAGGAACAGACGAAAATGCGCTCGCTGTGACGTGACCGTCGTGGCAGGTCTCGCAGCGTCTCCGAATCTTCGCTCCACCTTTCGGGTAAACCCTCACAAGAGTTCTCTGGAGCTGTGACATCAGAAGTTCTCTACTTGAACGAATACCCGGTCTAACCTGATCTAATTGGGTCTCGGTCAGCCTGTTCTGGATGCCCTCCCCAACCCGTTGTTATCGGATCTGCTTTCCTGGCCTGCGTACCACGGCCTTGCCTCGGTCGCCTCCACCCACTCGGCTCTTGGGTCCTATCAAGCCTCCCCGGTCGCCCCCGTCCTGTAGCCCTGCATCCTTTTATAAGCCAGCGCCTCCCGGCTCTTCTCCGTGCAGATCATATTCATCGGCTTCTTTTTCCAACATGGGTTCTCTCACTCCTTATCAGCGCAAACACAAGGTGACCGTGGTAGGCTCCGGTAACTGGTAATTGTCCCTTGACCGCTCCTACAGCATCAATATACTAATTCTTTCTTTCTTATCGGTAGGGGTACCGCCATCGCTAAGATTGTCGCCGAAAATGCCGCTAGTAATCCGGATGTCTTCGAGGAGAAGGTTGAGATGTGGGTGTTCGAAGAGAACGTTGAGATTGCAAAGGACTCGCGACACTATGACCCCGCCAACCCGGGGCCCCAAAAACTTACTGAGGTGATTAACCGCACCCATGAGAACGTGAAGTACCTTGCAGGAATTCAGTTGCCGGCCAACCTCCACGCAAACCCCTCTCTTGAGGATGCCGTCAAGGACAGCACCATCCTCGTTTTCAACCTCCCCCACCAGTTCATCCACAAGACTTGCCAGCAAATCCAAGGCAAGATTCTGCCTTACGCTCGTGGTATTTCCTGCATTAAGGGTGTCGATGTCACAGAAGATGGTGTCCACCTCTTCTCAGAGACCATTGGCAAGTCCCTCGGCATCTACTGTGGTGCCCTTTCTGGTGCCAATATCGCCAACGAGGTCGCCCAGGAGAAGTGGTCCGAGACCACTGTTGCCTATGACCCTCCACACATGGACTCCAAGGCTCCCACCCCACAACTTTCGCCCTCGGGCTCCCAAGTAAACCTGGTCGAGTTTGAGCACAAGGATGTGTCGGGTAATCTGTCCGACGTCAAGTTGCAGGCACTGCCTTCGGACTACCCTCCCATCGACCACTCTGTTCTCAAGTCCCTCTTCCACCGCTCATACTTCCACGTGCGCGTCGTGAATGACGTCGCCGGTGTGTCTATCAGCGGTGCCTTGAAGAACATTGTCGCTATTGCTGCCGGTTGGGTTATCGGTATGGGCTGGGGTGACAACGCCAAGTCCGCTGTGATGCGTGTTGGATTGAAGGAGATGGTTCTTTTCGGTGATTTGTTCTTCGGTGCCACCATTGACCAGCGCACCTTCACCGAGGAGAGTGCCGGTGTGGCCGATCTTATTACCAGTTCCAGCAGCGGCCGCAACTACCGTTGTGCCAAGCTTAGCGTCGAGCGCAACCAGTCGATCGAGGAGGTTGAGAAGACAGAGCTTAACGGCCAAAGTCTTCAGGGTACCTTGACCGCCATGGAGGTCAACAAGTTCCTGAAGAAGAAGGGCATGGAGGACAAGTTCCCTCTTTTCACCGCCGTCTTCCGTAAGTCATTATCCTACTTATGTGATTTATACATCTACTAACAACAATTCACAGGCATTCTTGAGGGTAGCATGAAGGTTGCAGATATCCCTGCGTATATCGAGCGGTAAATCCTCTTTTCGGCCTCTTTTTGTCAAGTGTGTGTCGTTAATTGCGGGAATTTGGTCCATTTTTAGCCCTCCAGTGCCGCGTACTTCGAATTCTTCTTCTGAGACTCCTGGCGAGAATGGCGATAGCGAAGGCGCTCGGTTTGCTGCCCGACTTTGAGTGGGGAAAAATAGGGTTTGGCATGGCTTGTAGATAAAGGATTCACGATTGTACTTACGCATCTATACGAATTGATTTGCAATAGACTTTACGATAACCTCCCGGTCAAAATCTATCTCGCCACTGTATCCACGGATGATGTAAACCTTTTCCTTACCTCCAGCCATCTCTATTGGCTCGGGTTCGATTAGTCTTATTGGGCACGAATTGAAAGTCCATCCGCTAAAATGGTATATTGTAGTATGTCCAAAAAGCATACCCGTAGTATATACAAAGCAACTCCACCCAAGATGCAACACAAACGTCATAAATGTGGGAAAGATATCCTGTACTCCATACCAGATAAAGCATGTGTCAAGATCGACCCGGTGTACTATTCCATCCCCCTTCTCTCATCCCAAGCTCAGGAATCTTAAAATCAACAATACAAGCCGCAAACGATGGCCTCCGTACGGATGAATCCTCCTCCTGAATCCGTAGCGCATTAACAGGCTGAAGGCCGTCTATTGTCCTACAAGACACATATCGACTGATCCCATACCGCCCCACAAAATCGTCTCTCAACGCCGACGCTTTGCGCTTCCGGGAGCCCGTGTTGGGTTGAATCCCGGCCACAGATGCCGGTACGGAATTGAGTTCCTGCTCGGATATAGTAGCAGAGACGATACTCCCATCTGAGCCAAGAGTGACTAGTTTCATCGGGGGTGTAGATGAATTTTGAGATAGAGCCTTAGTTTGCGACTCCGTTGGCGTGCACGTATCGATATCAAATATCCGAGCACAACCAGATGAACCGAAAGCCCAGATACGAGCACCTCCATTTGAAGATTGGAGAGCGAGCTCGACTATATTATCCATGTGACCGATTTCTTTGCCGTAGACTTTAAATGGCCAAATCATTGAAGCCGGTTTGTATCGTGTGCTCAGAAGGAACTCCCAATCCCCGTTATTGTTTTGGATCAGATTCTCACGGCGACGGAATTCTTCGGAATCTCCCCTGTCCCGTGCTGGATCATCTCCCATGACACCGTCTGACTGGCGTTCACGTTCTCTGCGGACAATATTGAGGACGTCGAGCGGGATCGAGTAAAGGATTATACGGTCTTGGTATGCAGCTATGACGCGTAGACCCCAGCGTAGATCCGATGCTACGGCGAAAGCAGTCGGGACCCGGGTTGCAGATTGGCTGGTCATTTTCCTGTGATTGGGCGGGACGCAGACAAAAGCACGGGTTAAACTTGTTGGGCCGCCGATTGGAGCGTCGGATCCGATGCATAGGAGGCCGGTGCGTGGCTCTATGAAGATAATGTGGTAACCGTCGTTAATAGGCATGGCGCGGTAATGGTGACAATGCGTTGCACGGACGAGGCTGAGGGATGCATTGTTGGGTGGATTGCGTGATCTTGGATCAAGGAAATTGAATTGACATTTTTTGGTGTGGTCTGGGAAGGGAGATTGTCGGCATGCGCACTCGTGAACGCCTGGTCCTGCTAGTGAGGATATGAGGCGCATTTCTGTTGGGATTTTGGGCGAGTTTGGGAGGAAATGGAGGATTTCGGATGGTTGGGACATGGGAAAATGGCGGCGTTGGTTAGTTTGGTTTTCGTCTACCCAATGGATTTCGATGCCTCCTGCGCAGCCAAATGCTATGCATCGACGGCCTGGACATAGGGCTATTGTTCTTGGCGGGTGATCTTCCGAGCAAACGGCGTAGAAGAAATGCGGGGTTGAATGAGTGGTTGTTGGCATCGAGTATAGATTGTGTTTGGATGGCTTGGATGATAAATATTCTGATGCCTCGTCCACTGAGCCAGCAGTAGATGCCCTATCGTGAGTGATATTTGATACATCCAAGTCACACACCATACCGGCTCGATTACGCAACAATGCGGCGATCACAAATGGGGACGTACTTGTATCAATTGTGGCCGAGAGAACTTCATATGGACATGAAATGCTGGTGATAGGTACCACGTAGGAATCTGCCAGTCCTGCTGAAGGCATAGATCTGGATTTCCTATCGACAAGATGAAAGACATATACCACGCAGCCAGCTGTAGCCAAGAGATAACTGCCACAGCTGCTGACACTGAATGTCGAGGTACTATGTGTGTTTTGGTCCTGGAACGCTGTAGCTCCACGAGTCTTTGTGCTCGGCAGGCTTGTCGCAAGCTGAGAGAAATCGACAGATCCCGTTGCCACAAAACCCGGTTTTTCCAATGTTGCCTTTTGCCCTGATAGTAAGCACTCTGTCGCAAAGCGCTTGCTCATCCTCCAAACTTCGCTCTCGTAAGTGGAGGGACTGCGGTGGATCCGTTGCGTCGTACTATCTTGTTGCCATGCATCCCACCAACCAGCTCGTTTTAACATAGTCCCTAGCAACTCTTTGTTCAAGCTGACTCTCATCCATTGGGAACAAGTTCGTCGCGCATTGTCGAAGTCCCGTGGTGTCAACAGGGAGTATATTTGCAGTAGAATTTCCGCAGGCGTGGTATTAGCAGCAGAGGAAGAACCGGCAACCTTTGCATAGTCATGTTGCACCAGTTCAATGATTCCTTCGGGCTCACTGGATGACTCTGGATTGGCGACTGTCAAGTGGCCTGAGGAACAATGCTCTTTTGGCGTCTGCTTTGCAAAGCGCTTGCTCCGCGACCTCAAGGCCGGCATTCCGTCACTACTAATTGACCAAGGGTATCGACATGGACTTCCACTGATCGATTGGTAAGGATGTAAAATCGAAGAAAGAAACATTGAACCGCCAACCCGGGACCAAGCCGGGTGTCTAAAAGCAGATCTGCAAATGGCAACGTGGGATCGACCGGGAATAGTTTAGACAATATAGAGTGCGGGACGATCGGAATTAACCTTCACTGTGAACGAACCAGTAGAATCCAGGTCAGATCTACCACGATGGTAGTAGTTCCACAGAACTCGGAGGGAACAAAATATGCACAAGGTTGTATTAAAGAAGTCTGAAAGCGGTAGGAATCTGATAGAAGTAAAAACGGGAGATTGAAGGAGGCAAGGGTTTTGTTATTGCATGAAAAGGATAATATACACATCAGACGAGAAACATCGTAAACTCTCATTTGCCAATGTTCTTCACGTCAACGCATCGCGTGAGACATCAGCCACGATGAACGGTGGACCCCGTCAAATCATTGAGTTCTAACGCCTCCACGGACGACGTACGGGTTTCCGCCCCGGCCTTGGGCCCCGAGCGCTAGAAACAGCGGGCCTTGCGGTGGAATGGAAAAGGCAACAGAAACTTGTTTGGCTCGATAGTAAGCGGGGCAGTAAAAGTGAAGAAGTTCTGTACTTGCATTGGAAAGTGGTTCATGTGCATTCCGTGGTATGAGAAGTCAAGAATGTGACGTTTCCGGATGCAGAGTGACTCCACTTCGATGTGGACTCGTCAAGTCAAACTTCTGGTTTATTGACAGGATTGATCACACTTAATTCAAACTTCATGTACGGTGTACGTGGATGTTGTGAAGTCTGTCTCATGAGTCGAGGGCGAGGCACGGGGCAGCATTGTTGTGATGCTTACCGCAAGGCCGTGGAATGTGCGATCTCATTGCCATGTGGGCCCCTTGGGGGATTCCAGAACAACGTTCATTCCAGCTATGCACGCTCTAGGGCTTCCAAGCAATCATTGCATCTTTTCCGGATCATGGTTGCAATTTAGATAGCTGGAATCTACTACATTATTTCGCGGGTTCATGGTTGAGGTTCTTGGTGCTATTCCTCTATCCCTAGATCCTCGTAGAATATCCGATCAGGGGATCACACACACGACACAATTCTAACTACTCTAGCCTTGTCATTGTAATACTTGAATTGCCACGTTCGGCCCGCACTTTGAAACAAGTGGAATGTCGGTTAAACTTGACGTTCACATGAGATGTCCACATGGAAATAGAAATACGGGAACGATCTAGAATTGGGTACAAGTCCGAAATACCAGTCCTCGCTACTATACACATTTCCATTTGATGAAAAATGAAAGACAACCCTAAAAAAACATGACAGCCTACTATGCAGTCATTAACAGACAGAAGGTCCCAGTACAGGAAAATGATTATAAACAGCGCGGATAAATTCGGGTATTGTGATGTGAGCGAGAGATTATCAACAAGGTGGGAATGCGATCGAGGTATCACGGTCGTATAACATCGTAAAACAAAAACATCAGGAAACAGGGGGTCATGCGATAAATAGGGAGGGGGTATTAGTGAAGCATCTAAACGGAAAGATGATTCAACGAGTCTTGGGACTCATGCAAAGATGCACCGTTGCCTTGAGGGTTGCGGCCCGGGATCCACGCGTCATGCAGCGGTACGATCAAGTTCGGGTGGACATACTTCTTCAACCGATGTTCCAGTTCTCGGCTGCCTATCTGAATAGGCAGTGCGTCGCGCTCCAGACCAGAGGGTGGCGAAAATGTTGTGGCTGAAGGAGAAGGGGAGACTTCCCCGCCACCGGGTTGATCCCGGTTAATGCTCTTGAGAGCGATGAACTTCATCAAGGGTTCATAGGTCCGCGAAAACCAGTAGCTGAACCACATGGTGAAGCCCAAAAGAGGGACCAAAAGCAGTGGACGAGTGATACTCTGGCGCAAGGCCAACACACCGATCATGGCCAGCTGAAACACGATTAAACCGACGTATACTCGGTTACAAATCATGGGCCAAACCCGGCCAGTGGAGTGCTGCTGGTGATCCATCGCGTAAAGCAACTGGTACTTGTAGATAAATTTGCCGATGGTGAAATACACTAGCCCGAAGCAGCAAATGAGCCAGGAACTGGGGAACACGCTGTACACGATACAGATGATGAAAACTAGTATGGTCTGCGGGATGGTGAAGCCATAGCTGAATTCTGGGGGCGTAGACAATTCCGCATATTCCCGGGGTGTCCGTGCCCCGAGGAAACGTAAGGGGTACAGGGCGACGCTGCCAAACTCAAGAAGTCGGAAGGGGAAAAGACCCAGACTTTGAAGGATCAAAAGATTGATATAGAACGGAGAGAGACCCTCCAACGAGCTGGCCAATGCCAATGCAACGGTTTGGGCATCCTTGAAGGCATCACGGAGGTGTTCCCAGAGACCATAGAAACCACTGGCTGTTCCAAAGACGGTGAAGAGGAGGAACAGGTTGAAGAAAGAAAAGAAGAAATTCTTCGAGATGATAGACAATTCAACATCTCCACGAGACATCATTCCTTGCTTATTGGAGAGCCATTCGTAGAGATACGGGACTGCCACGGTTAACAGAGAGAATGCCAAAGTAGGCAGACCTGTCTGAACCAAAGACTTCACGATGGGGTGTTCGGAGAGAAGCTCTGCGAGCGAGGGCACAATCTTATGCAACGTCTGCAGGTCTAGCAAAGTCGCAACTGGTAGCAAAAGAACAGACCAGAATATAGTAAGGAAACCAATTACAAGCGTGATAAGCCACGACTGTGTCATCCGTCGGAAACGCGAGACGTAGGTGTTCTTCCATATGATATCAGCCGGGGCTGGGGCAAGTCGAGCAAACATTTGCAAGGGATGAGGGTCGAGAATAGCTTGAACAAGCATCTGAGAGGCGGCGATAGATTGCATAGTCACAAAGGCAATCTCGGTGGGAGGGTACTCCTTCTCTCGGGCACTATGAATCTGTTCGTCGATCTTGCGCAACTTCTCTTCGTAGTAGTCAATCGCATCAATCGATCGAAATCGCATCTTAAGCGGACCGTACCAAACGCGGACTCGAGGTCGTTCGTTGGCGTATCCAGAGACATGGGAACGTTCGCCCTCTAACAGCAGCTGGGCCCGTTCTTCATCGTCATCTAGAGGCCGATTCGAGACGACAGGCGGTTGGCGGGTCAGGGGCAGGGTGTTCCCATCATTTCGTGGACGCTTGTATCCAATATGTTTCGTCCATGCGCTTTCCAATCCCCGAAGAATACGCATTCGCTCATCAATCAATGAGTCCAGTTCCTTCCATTTGCGACAAAGAGTAACACTCTCGACCTTGCCGACGTGTATCCCCTCCACGAAACATTTGATATCTTCTTCGGTTTTCAATTCAGGTGGTATTCCCGAAAGACGAACCGTACGGTCTGTTGTACTTGTTTGGTTTCCAAGATAGGTTTGTCGGGTGTGTATAATCTGGTTTGTTTCTTGGAGGAGCAGGTAGATAGCCAAACCGCTGAATACATATGGAAATACGACATAAATCCACAAGTAGGCAGGGTCTGGAACTACATCCTTATCATCGTCATCCCAGCCGGGGAACCCATATCGGCCAGTATATTTGTAGTGAACCGGCAGGATAATACCCACGGCAAAGACGAACACGTAAAGTAGGAGTCGAGTCGCATACTTAAAGAAGGATAGCAACTATCAAGAAGACCAAATATTTAGCAAAGTACTTCATCCACCATTCAATGTATCTAAAACTGACCACATATGCATCCAAACCAGCCGACTGCAAAACCTCCTCGTCGGTAATACGATGTAACACAGGAATCCATCCGAAGAAGCTATCCGGCAATTCCGGTAATCGCGAAGCAGAGGATCGCTGTTTCCTTCGCGCAGCATAGAGTTCGGTCCATTTCGGTCGCAAAATACAAAATGACAAGAAAGCCCCTAGGCCGAAGGCGAAACTGATCACGAATTGCGTGTATAAATCTCGTTGCTGTTTAGTCTGATCTTCCCATCGGTGTTCGCCTCCGTTCTCCGGGCCGTCGGCAAGTACGGTCCACACTGCTGTGGCCGCGGATGCCGTCAAAGACATGTTGTTTGATCAAATGACGCCTTGCGCCTCGATAGTGTGGGGAGGGATGGAATCGTCGTCCGAGGAATGCTCAAGGTGTTAATCCATCAGAACATGTGGCGCAAGGGGTTCAAGGGCGAAGTTGTGTATAGACTCAAAAGTCTTTTCACTAAGACAAGGGAGGACAAGCCAAGCACGTCCAAAGCTGGGGGTTCAAAGAAGGGAAGGTAAAAAGGAGCTAGCTTCCCTTGTTTTTGTGCAATGACGACTGTTGCGGTGCTGACTCAGCATTAATGCATGCAGCGAGATTCATGCTGGCAAACGAAGAGAACTGCACTTTAATTAAGTGAGATCAGATATAGCTTGATACAGCTTAGTCTATAGTACTTCCTATGCACACTGATCTTGGCAACTTCACCGAGCGACCATAGCGTGCTGATCTCTCGCCCTGGAGGATGATGCTCGATCTTTGATAAGATCGGGCCACTATCGGGCCACCATCGATATCAACGTCCCGGAACCGAACACTCCCCTCCTACAGTATTGCCTGCAACCATATCAACGACATTTCAAACTATATGCACCGGTTAAAGCTCAACACCCTCCAAGCCTCAAACGTTCTTGAATCTCTCGATATGTCTTTAATACTAATAAGAATGATTATGATTTGAAATTCATTTCAAATGAGGTAGGATGATACTGTAGCCGAAAGGAAAATATGTTATGCATGGAATGAACAAAATGAAACGCTGTCATATGCTAAGTACTCTATCAGCAGACAAAAATCAAGTCAGCTTGGCCGCATCGTAGTAGAGATCAAGGAGACAACCAGCAGACCAGGCCTGTGTGGGAGACTAAATAATCCAAGATGTTAGCATCAGTCAACAGCAATAGAAGGTTAGGAATTTGGGATCAATAGACCTACCGAGTCCGCACAATACTCTCCATTCTTGTTAGTGAGCTCTGTAAGTCCTCTCCAGGGACTCTCACGCAACGCCTTCTTGCATCCATCAAGTCGTCGGGTGACCTGCTGGAAAGACTCGATCCGCTCCTCGGGTGTTTTGCGACGAAGCAAATCGAAAGAGAGCAAAGCACGAAGGAAGTAACCACGCTGCCAAACCCATTCGGGTCCCTGGTGATAGTTGCGACCCTTAGAGGTGGCAAAGTCGGTAGAGTCCTCGGAGTTGTTGTAATTGGGACGATAGTTCAGGTCGGACGGGTCCAAAGTGGCCATTCCGATGGGGCCACACACAGCAGAATCGGCAATCGCAAGAGCAGTCAAAGCCTTTTCGGGGGTGAACAAGGCTGGGGCAACGGTCATTGCAATTGGGAAGTTGGATCGAAGCTGGTAGTCCTCGAAAGGCTTGCCAGACTTGTACAAGTCTTTGTAGATACCACGGCGGTTGATGATATTGGCATCCACATCGTACTGAGAATCTTCCTTGGGATCTGTAGGAATGTAGTAGCATCGTTCAAAGTTGTCCTTGATCTTGGCGGCCCAATCTTCGAACGTGATTGATTTTCCGTCACCAATGTCCACACCCTCGTGTGGGTAAACCTTGGATTTGTTCAACTGCGACACCCAGGCCAAAGCGCTGTAAAGAAGACCAGTGATCTCGATGGCGGCACCATCACGAGGAGTGCCAGGGAAACCCTTGTTTCCAGCGGTAGTGCTCTCACCCATCTTGTCTTGCCATGTGCCGCAGTTATCCTGGCTTCCACCAAAGACGATGCCGGTTTCCCAGTCGACCTTCACGTCAATTTGGAAACCCTCGGGCTTCATTTGGACATCAAGGTCTGGTCCCGCATTGTACTCGCGGAACGACATTCCAAGGGCATGTCTCTGGAACACTTCTTGAATGACTTCTAGAACAGTAGGAGACTTGGAATAGGCGCGTGGGTCATCGAATGGGAACCATGTATCATCATAGGGCAAAAAGCGCCGAGGAACCTTTTCCTGTAGCAGACTGATGCCATTGGGGGCCATGTGCGTGTAGTCCTGGATCGCCTGCAAGAAGAACCAGACCGAGTCTCGCGAGTTGTATCGAGGCAACTTGCCGCTGCTGAGTAGGTTTGGAATCATTCCATGCTTGAGTACACTGGCAAAGGCAATTATGTGCTCCTTCGCATCATCGAATCGACCCGTGCAGAGGAAAAGACCACGAATGGAAATGAACACATCACGACCCCAGCATCTGGCCCAATCAACAGCGAAATGGGGCAAACCAGCCGCAAGACTGCGAACTTGTTTGGTGGGCCACAACGAAGCTGAGTTTACGAAACCAGTCTGTTGAACGCTGACCATCGCCAATTGATGAACGAACTCTTGGCCGTAGCGCACATTGTCACTGAACTGGTGGATTCCTGCTTTCCATGCAGCATTGTAGGCCACTTGAATGATGATCGCAAAGTACCGCGGAAGAAGGAAGCTTGGCAGGCCACGCACGGCGTCGAATTTCTCGCGAAGCCATGCAGCAGGTTTGTGTAGCCCAACGTAACCCTCCTTGGAGGCTACCTTTTCCATGCGTCCAATGACGTAGTCCAGAGCCCATTGTCCCTCTCGTAGATGATCGCAAAGCGCGTGGCCCAGCTGGTTGTATTTGATGATGTCTTCAAGGACACTCCACCAGCCCTGCAGACCGGCATAAACCAAAGGTCCGTGCTTGGGAATAGTGTAAGCCCCATCTTGACCATCACTGGAATCTCTCTCCTCGGCGTCACAGCGATAGAGCACGAAATTCAGATCGATCAGGCTGAGCTCACTGAATGCTTCATCTGCTCCGCTAGAGAGGAAACTATCCAATCCACTGGCATGTTCTGCGCTAGGGATCCAAGTCTCGAAAAGCGCGATAGACCCAGGCACAAGAGTCTGGAGTACGGAGATGGTGACGTCATTTCCATCACCCTCGATGCTTGTACCTTCAATGTCCTTTGTGGAACTTGGCAGGCCCTTGAGATACTGATCATCTGATAGAACCTTGGTCTTTGTTGCATCGTCTGCATCCACCTCAAGTACCCAAGAACCAATGTGCTTGGCCTGTGTACCGGTGATATGAGTAGGAGCAAGGATCGCACCATTATCATTGCCAGGGAACGCAGTGTGGGCGATGAGGAAAATTCCCTTTCGGGTCTTAGGGTGGACTCGATGAACAGTGATGTATTCTCCGTCGTGGTGGATATGGGTTTCGTCATAACCCTCGACGCCCATCTTGGTATGGAGCTCATTCAAAAGCTTCTTGACACCTCCAATGCCGTCTCCAGCGCCAACTTCCAATTTCTGGTTGCTAGAAAAGGGTGAGGCGTACAGTCGTGTTTCATGAACCAGGTCAATGAGCTTGGGGTACACCTCATCGTATCCCATCACACTTCCAATTGCGGACGCACACATGGCGACAAGAGCGGCATTCGGAAGAGTATCCCGAGCGTCACGCTTCTGAGCAGGGACTTCATTGTCATGAGTGCAATCCATGAACAGTGCCTGGACGGGAGATGGTCGAATGTGGGTGATCTCCTCATTCGTACCTCCAGATTTCGCAGAGGCAATGGCGTGGCTACTACCGGCGGATGGCAGGTCCACATCAAAACTACCAATTGGACGACCGCCATGACGATGAACCAATCGACTCAGTTCTGCGGTGCTCCAGGCCTGCATGGCCTCTCGGATGAGAGCATTGATACCCAAGCGCTTGACAAACACATAGTCTGCTTCCTCAGATCCTGTGAAGAGTTCTGCAAAAACAGTGAGGTTTGGACGAACTTGGCGTGCTTCATCAAGGAGATATTCTGCGACTACAAGCGGTGTAGAGTGACAGTTATCAATTCGGAAGCCTGAGAAGTACTTGGCCATAAGACGAGTATACTTGGTCATAAAATCCCAGAGGAATGGGCTGTCCTTTGGTGACTCTCCGTATCGGAGCTTGACACAGTCACCCCAGACGATAACCTCGCGACGAAGATAGGCTTTGGAGTTTGGCCCTGCGTTATCTTTCATCGCATCTGCATTCCAAATCCAGCCATTGTTGGCCAGAGAAAGGGCCTTCGGGTTGTGCTTCTTGGTGACATCGTTGAGAGGAAGTCGAGTAAAGTAAGTCTCTATCAGCGGGTTTTCCTTGGTGACAGGGCCAAGTTTTGGGCCGTGATCATCAATTCGAAGATACTTAGTGCGGTTGAACAATTGATCCATGATGTCAGCCACATCTGCATCGTACTCCTCGTAGAGAGGAAGGTTCACAGCGTCGAGGAGCTTGGAGAGAGATGCCTCAGCCTCGGGGAGAGCTGACTGATCTTCCTTGAATTCTCCATGGAAACCTGTCAAGATAGCAGCACCAAAAGCGGGATCTACAGCGCGCTCAAATCTTCCGCGAAGTTGATTCGAGTTCATCATGCCGTGATTACGGACAATCTCTGATTGCTCCTTTGGTGACAAGCTTTTGAAACCCTGCAGATAATCGGCCTGGGCAATAGCTGGATCAACCGGTCCACTGGTCCATGCATCCAAGATCTTTTTTGCGTTGGACTTGGCGTCAAGAGCATAAAACTCCCACAAGCGAAGTTCATTGATTACTTGCTTGCGCAAAGCATTCATCACAGTAACCAGATCTTCAATGGACTTGAACTCAGTCGGCAAGCCCAGAGATTCGAGATCATCGCTGAACTTCAACAGAGCGGTATCCAGCTCTAGCGCGGATTCTAACCAAGGCGCAGTCTCCGCACTGTAGCCTGCCTCTGGGTGTTCCTCCAACCATTTGCTGTTGTGTGCAGTGTGGTTCCAAACGACATCGGTCAAGGTCAAAAGACCATACTCCTTCTCCATTTTTGAGACAAGAGATGCGACATCAGTCTCTCCATTGGGGAACAGAGCCGAGTCAAATGAAACCTGATCAAAAATACTGTAGGGCGAGTTGGAGGCTCCACGCTGCATGAGCGGCGTAAAGTGAACCATGTTGTAATTTCGCTGGCTGATACCATGAAGATGACTATCCCAGTCGACGGGGTACTGTCCAAGAAACTTCGAGATCACCGAAAAGATTGAGAGAGCGTTGAGCGGCAAGTCCTTTCCTTGCAGTGTCAGCTTTGGCGACACATCTATGTAGTAAATTGGGCTTTTGATTGGCTCCGGCGTTTGCACAGCTTCAACAGAGAAATCCGGCAACGGGGTGAACGTGGCATAGTATGCAAAGGAACCAGCGCTAGGGATCAGGATATCGATCTGGATGTTCTCATTGAAATTGGGTCGCAATCTACTTTGAATTAGCAACAGGTCCTTGTCTACCACTCTATCCCGAAGCATAGGGCCCATACTTAAACTCGCGAAACGATTGGCGATCAAAGGCCTTGCCCTCCTCGGGAATGTTGACCCACAGGCTACCCTGCCGGCAGATTGAGCTGGTGCCTTCAATGATGAAACGCAGCACATATCCCTGCTCTGTAGGAGGTGGCAGGTAAATGTACCCACCGGGCACATCGGGTGAGCCGTCATCCTTCAAAGGAAGCAGGTAGACCTGAGATGAGGAACCCATGGTGATCGCGATTCAGCGCTTGCGAACTAACCCGAATCTCGGTCAATAACAACCAAACGAGCTGGGAGAAGCTCAAATAGCCGACCTCAGTGATAACTGAGAGTTGCTAAAGAGCGAATGGCCTAACTTCAGACCGTAGGAGTGGTGTGAAATAGAAAAAAAAATCTTGGAAGGGAGGAAGGTGGTTTTCCCCTCATCTTGGTGTTCCGCGCCGGGTGACATCATGCATTTGGGCTACACCTTGGCCTTGGTCGGTATTTTTAGCGTCGAGGCTAGACCGGGCGTGGCGCCGAAGACCAGGTCCAGGAATACTGTTAGCACCACATTGACCGTTCTCTGCCAGTTTGGAGCTGCGTTGATGCGCGTTGGTTCAGCGAGTATTCCAAGTCTAGGAATGCGGGGTGCCCTGACGGTAAAGCCCCCCACGTCAGTTTATGTGCTAATTGAAGAGATTGAGGAGCGGAATTTTTTTATTCAAAGAAATAGCTTGCTTATGAAAATCTTGCCTTCTATCCATCGTAAACCCTACTGTGAGATCTCGCTTCCTTTAAGGCTGGAGGGTTACTCCGTTAAGGTAGTGACATTAATACTATTGATGAATGCAGTAAAGGCCTGGCGGTTAGGACCAGCTAGAAACCATAGAATTGTCAATCTGCACACCTGAGCACCGTGTTGGTAAGTAGCGTGCAAACTGGTCCTTTTTCTAAATTTTCTAGAAAGCTAGGAGAAATGGCCCGTGGGTCCAGACTCGGCATTTGTTCTAACGGGCTACGGAGTGCCGATCATCGGAGAACCTTCAGAATGAGATTGTTGCTTCGTGCGCTATGCGACTAATGCTATTATGATCAATTGTACGGTCAAGGCTTCTATTGTGTTGCAACAGCGTACTGCCATCTATGCGAGTGATACAGATGTGGTGGCTTATGTCTTAGGAATGAGGCACCGAATCTAATAGGCATCCCAGGGAACCACAAGACTAGGAACGCACAACATCGATCAGCATTGGAGATTGTCCTGAATCCTATGTGGATCATCCTTTGTATTCCTATGTCACTACTAGGCCGTCAATTTCTCGTATCGATGATCCCGAGACATGCAAGACATGCACCAAATCTTCAAGTTTCACAGTGCTGCTCGGTCCATTCCCTGGTACCGCGTCGCAAGGAAGTCCCCGGCTCGCCGTCTCCATAAAATCTACTGATTTCATTACCCCTGGCACAGCAGGGAAGGTAGTCCGCAAGAAAGTTCCTGTGTCTATGGAAACCCCGGGAGCCTTGCCTACTGGTCCTCCCATCGGTGGGGCTTCCTACTGTATGATGCTTGTCCCCACATATCGGCGACAGTACGAAGCCAATGCAAATTATCCTTTTTCCCGGCATAAAGCTAGACAGGTGAAGATACCGCAAACACAGCCCAAAATCTTCCCTAACGAACTCCTAGAGTCGAAAGCCAAATACCCGACGAAATTAATGTCATCATGCGCTGCCGAAAAGATCGGATTTTTGTACTACAGTCAACTCCCGCTTATAGTACACCCCACCATCCAAAGAAAATTGTGTACAATGAGTGAGAGGTACAATAAGTGAGAGGATGACATGATACCCATAGGTTTCATCTTTGGATATAATATCTTCCTCAAATATAGTCTAAAAACTGATCAAATTATACAATATTATCATTACGAACATTATCAATTAGGTACTTCATTACATAGAGCTTTGGTGGCGGTGCTTGGGTGGTGGTGCTTGGGTGGCCGACCTGATGCACTTTGGCAGGGGAGTTGTAGAGTATTCAAGCATTGTGATTGGTTGATAGAACTGACTAAGCGGATGACGCAGCAAAATTGGGAGTGTACAAAGGTGAGTGTTCTATAAGTGAGAGTTTTGTATGGGAAAACCCGGAAAAGTGGGTCCATCCAAGCGGATGGTGTACTATAACCGGGAATGTTCTATAACCCGCCGTACCATAAGTGGGAGTTGACTATATCATTTTCATAAGACGGCCGTCTCTAATTAACTTAGAAAACAGCGCTCGTCATCCTTAGGACGGCTGGTTAGCTAGTATCACAGGATCATGTTTTCTTTTTTTTTGTGTTATCCCAAGCCCTTGCCTAAAAAAGAAAACTTAGGCGGTCGCATTCTTAGGTTCTAGCCTCCATTAGAGTATAACGAAATCGGTCGGAGCTTGGAATACGAACCTAGCACATATGCTCCTAGAGTCCTAGTGTTCACTAAGTTGCCATTGGACTCGCTGCCACATTCCCTAGACAAAGACTTGCACATGACCTAATCCGACCTATATCTAAAACAGACAAATATCTGACCACTCAAAATAGTTGATAGGCTGCTGTAAGTGTCCAGTCTTCCACTATTGTCCTCAATAAGCACTAGTCACAAGCTGTTATAACTAGAATTCTGGTTGATATGCTGCTTGAATTAGCGTCGAAGCTAGCCGGTTCGGCCGTCAATTTACTGTCCCCCGAAGGCTCCCGATCAACGTCTTAATCTTGACTTAAACCCATTGCGGCAATAGGCGAATGGAGACCTCACTATTCCTTGCCTGCTATCACATTTAGATGCAAAATCTCACTACAATATTCCACGCTTATCTCGTTATTAATCCCTCGCTCCGTTGTGGGAATTACAACTCCACGCTTGACCCGCTTCCCTGCATGGTGCTACTACTAATTAGTAGTGGATTAAGCAACACGAAACCCCATTGTTCCAGCACCGGGCGCATGTGAGAAGATCGTCCCATGTTACGTGTCGCATGGAAAACAAAAAAAAAAAAAACCTTCTTCAAAGTAAGGTGGCAAATATGTAGTACAACTTGGTTAGTAGTTGGGGCAAAATGTCATTCCACGTATTGGACATTCGACCGAGGCTATAAAAATCCAATCGCTAGCTAACTACGCAAAAGTACTAGGCTATCTCGCGTGTAGGACGGACATTTTAGAGGATTCGCGGCCTGCAGACTATTCAGAAGACGGTATATGCCCCGTAGCTCGGCTATTCTCATTCGATCGCCTTTAATTATGGCTAAGCCCTGCTCCAATATAATGGGCCTACAAGATTTTAAATATCCCCGATGCCCCGTGCTTCTGTCATTTTGCCTATGTTCAAGGTTGATACCTTAACCGGCAATTAAGAAGCCCACAGTAGAAAAAACAGCACGTAATCTGATTGCGTGGTTATACCTCCCATCATGGGGCTCACCACGCTAGCAGTCTTGACTGCCGTCGTGGCCTTTTTCTTCATCATCCGGGCTTTTACCTCAAAACAAAAGCTTGGCAAATTACCTCCCGGTCCGAAAGGCAAACCTATTATCGGGAATCTGCTTGATCTACCTGCAGAAGGGGAACAAGAATGTCTGCACTGGCTGCGACACAAAGAGCTTTATGGTGTGTAATAAAGTCTCGCTCTTAATATAATTACTAACCTTTATTCCTTTATTCATAGGCCCCTTGAGCTCCGTCACGGCCCTGGGCCAAACAGTGATCATCATCAACGATAGAGATATTGCAGGCCAAATATTGGAAAAGAACTCCGCTAAGCATTCATCTCGTCCTCATTTTGTCTTCGCCAACGAACTGTATGTTCTCTTTGCCACATGAATTTCCATGACTAACATGGAATAGCTCGGGATGGGGCAAGACGCCCGTGAGTCAAGGTAACACAAGTCTCCTCCGCACATATCGTCGGGCGATGGCCCGCGTTATCGGAACACATGCATCAGCCTCGAAATTTGACCAATTGCTTGTTGTTGAGACTCGACGGTTTTTATGGCGCGTACTCGATCGTCCGCAAAACTTTATAGATCACATCAGAACGTGAGCTACATGTCCATAAGATTGACTGTAATCTCAGTGCTAACACAAGTGCACCAGCGCCGCGGGAGCTTTCATCTTGAAAGTCACCTATGGATACGATATTGTTCCCCACGGTAAAGACCCTCTGGTTAGCTTGGCAGATTCGGCACTAGAGCAATTCTCAAAGGCTATGGTCCCGGGAGCATGGTTGGTGGATATGATTCCAGCATGTAAGTTCACATATACCCAGGCGACGACCACACCCACCGTTTTAACAATGTATTGCAGTAAAGTACATTCCAGAGTGGGCTCCAGGATCAGGCTTCAAGAAGACGGCACGCTATTATCTTGAAACCCTCACAAATCTTGTCGACCACCCCTTCAAGTTTACAAAATACAAAATGAGCCAAAACTCTCACAGGCCATCGTTCGTATCCGAGCTTCTGAGTCAGGGAGAGGATGAAGACATTGCAAAGTGGGCAGCCGTGGCACTATATGCTGGTGGAGCAGATACAGTAGGATCTCCTGCTCTGGTCTTTGGTTATCCTGCTAATACCATAGTTAGACTGTAGCCGCGTTGGAAGGATTCTTTCTCGCGATGACACTATTCCCCGATGTTCAACGCAAGGCACATGAAGAAATTGACCGTGTATTCGGTGGCCCAGCTTTGTCTACAGTTGAGGACCGAGAAAGGCTGCCTTATATCAATGCAATTGTCAAAGAGGCCCTTCGTTGGCACGTTGTCGCTCCACTCGGCGTTCCTCATCGAACCGATGAAGATGACATCGTTGATGGATATCTAATTCCGAGAAACGCCGTTCTGGTGCCGAATATCTGGTATGGGCCCTATTTATCCCACCTAGTCGATTCAATTCAGCTAAAAAGTTTCACAGGTCTTTCAACCATGATCCTGAGGTATATCCTGAACCATCAGTATTCCGCCCTGAACGATACCTTCCGGAAGAGGGCCGGAATGCCGAGCCTGATCCACACTCCGCAAGCTTCGGTTATGGACGTCGACTCTGCCCCGGCCGCATTGTTGCCGATACGTCACTGTTTCTGACTATCGCGAATGCGTTGGCTACCTTCGATATCACCAAGGGGGTCGGGGAAGATGGCCTGGAAATCGAGCCTCCTATTGGCTTCACGCCGGGTATTGTCAGTCACCCTTTGCCCTATCAGTGTAACTTTACTCCACGGAGTGAAAAGCACAAAGCATTGATTCTGGAGTTTGAACGTGAAACTCCGTTTGAGAATAGTGATGCGGAGGCTTTGAGTGAGGCTCTCAAACGGATGTAGGACATTGCACAGGGTTATTTAAGCTTCCGCTACATGGGCCACGGCGAATAGCCGACTCTTGAGTCTCAGTCATTTTAATAAATAAGCAATAGATATTATCACATTCAAGAACTTTTGCCTAAATCCCAACATACAGTACGCTAGTCAGATTTCCCGGTAATCCGATCCGGGTGTCATTAAAAGAAGATGACAAAAAAATTAGAACAGGTGAAGAAGAGACAGAGCAGTGACGCTGCTTAATTGCCATTCAGCTTCTGCCGGCGAGCGCGCACAGCCTGTGCCAGTACCTCCAGCACGGATTCGGTATCTTCCCAGTGAATACAAGCATCAGTAATACTGACACCGTACTTGAGGCCAGCCTTGCCCTCTGGTGGGACCTTCTGGTTACCTGCTAGTTGTTAGTAAAATACAAATCAGAAAAGGTAATTTGGAAACATACCCTCGTTGATATTGCTCTCAATCATGACACCCATAATGGCAGTCTCACCCGCAGCAATTTGTTCAGCCAGAACGCCAGCAACCTTAGGCTGATTCTTGTGGTTCTTTTCAGAGTTACCATGGCTGCAGTCCACCATAAGACGAGGCGCAAGTCCCTTAGCCTCGAGCTTTGTCTTAGCATCAGTGATGCTGGCAGCATCGTAGTTAGGGCCCTTCTTGCCACCACGCAGAATGACGAAGCAGTCAGGGTTACCGACGGTGCCCACAATGGAGACAACACCGGGCTTGGTAACAGACAGGAAATGATGGGGGTGTTTTACGGAGCCAATGGCATCAACTGCAACATCGAGCGAGCCATCCGTGCCGTTCTTGAAACCGACGGGGAAGGACAGGCCGGATGACAGCTCACGATGGACCTGGGACTCGGTAGTGCGGGCACCGACAGCGCCGACGGACAAACAATCGGCCAAAAACTGAGGGGAGATGGTATCAAGCATCTCACTGGCAATGGGCATGCCCTTGTTTGTGAGATCAACGAACAGTTGACGGGAGGTGCGCAGACCCTTATTGATCTTGAAGCTGTTGTCAATATCCGGGTCGTTGATCAGACCCTTCCAGCCAACAGTGGTGCGAGGCTTCTCCAAGTAGGAGCGCATAACAATCAATAGATCATCTGCGTATTTCTCCTTCTGCTTCATCAAGCGGTCGCAGTATTCGAGGGCCATGTCCGGGTCGTGAATTGAGCAGGGACCAATGACAACCATCAGACGCTCCCTTTCTTTGTCGGTGCCATGGACAATTGCAACTGCTTCATCACGGCCTTGCAGCACGGTCTGTCGGGACTTCTCTGTCAAGGCAATTTCATGTTGGAGGACATTAGGCGCGGTGAGGGGGTTGTAGCCGGCAACTATGCGAGGAGTTAACGTAGCTCCAATTGATTTTGGGATTGGGAATACATACTGCGGGAGTCTTCCAGGTGGCTGTGGTTACCCACATTGGGGTTCTCAATGAAGAACTAATGTGGTCAGGGTCAAAAGCTGCTCAATAGCTGGTGTATGTTGTCATAGAGGGGCGGACTCACCGACATGGCGGGGCTTAGTGTATGTGATTAGAAAGGAATTGAGGGCTCGGAAGATCGAAGACAAGAGCACAGTGGTCGTATTATGTGGGAGAACAGAACTGAAGGGAGAAAAAAAGAATAAAAATTCGAATGCCTTCGAACTATAAATAATAATTCCACGTAAATTAATAAAACGTAACGCACAAGCAACATGGAATGAGTCAAAGGGTCGTCCCACGTGATTTCCCTCGGTGAACTCGGTGAGCGGGGACCAATCCCAATCACCACACCCGCATTAACAAATGCCTAGGTTAATAAGTGAAAAAGAAAGCATAATGACGTGGAATTACCTCCGTCTTCCGTCCCCACTTTCCTTTTTTTCTCGCTTTCCCCCACTACTGGGAGTCTATTCGCCCTGGACCCGATGATCCAGATCCTGTAGACCCAGAACTAACTCTCGACAGATCTGATGGTGTTGCTCCTTCACCACAGTCATCTGTTGCTGGTAGAGGCCCATGCGGACTTGCTGGGCTTGGAAAAGATCATCAAGGATACGATTGCATCCCTGCCGATAGATGTGAAGAACCTGGCGGATCGTTTCTTGTTCTGCTGCAAGCTGACTTGACAAACGCTTTTCATTCATTAGCACCCGCATAAAATACCACAAGTGGCTAAACTTACTTTGTTTGTTTCCAAAAGCAGGTCATGGGCACTCTTTTGGGCAGCCCGCAGAGTTGAGATCCAGTCTAGAAAATTCGACTCACCCGATTGAGAAAATTGCTGGGCTTCAGGGGCTGACTGAGAGGGCCTAAGCATTTTTGTAGACAGAGGCGCTATTGGATCTTGATCGGCGTATGCACTGAGTTCGGCTGTAGATATCTGGTTGGGGCCCGGTGCAACTTCTGCAGTTCGGTCTTGATTGACTCCATGAGCGTGACACTGACGTGTTGAGGCACCTAGAGGTGGGTTGAGAAACGCTGAGATTGGGTCAACAGGTAGATCTTTTGTAAGTTGTTGGACAATGACTTTGTTGCTTTTGTCAATTTCAGAATCCCTCTTGGGTGGAGGCGATTGAGCTCTGCTCTTTTTCATTGATGCTGTTTGGAAGCCGTACTCCATGAACATGTCACGCTGATATTTTGACCATGTCACTTCGTCTTCTCCACTATCGAGAGAGTATCCATCTGAACCTTTGTCATAGTTACTGGAACTGGTGTCAGGAATTTCGACATCGCTCGGCGCCTGGACATCTTTCAGGGGCGATTGAGCTTTATCAGCCGCTAGGCTTACCTGCGGCATGAGCCGGGGGCTACCCTTTGAATCGACGATACTGCTTTTTGGAGCTGTCCTAAACCCCCCCAAAATCGAAACCCTTGCATGAATGGGGGTTTGCAGTCTCAGAAGCGGTTTCTGGGATTCGGGGGTATGATGTGCTTTGTTGTTTCTGCTTCGGAAAAGCATAGCTGGCAGAGTTCTTGTTCCTATCTCCGGTGGGCTTTGGGATGAGCTATCTGCATCGTGCTCGGATACAGCTCTGGGAGACTGAATGATGCCTCGGCGGGGATCTTTAATCGCATCGACAGTCTCGAGGGAAACCTGCGCATGGTCCTGTGGCAGATAATATTGAGTTGGACTGTGGTCATTGATTCCATCACTGCCAACTCTGATATTAACAGAGTCTCTGTCATTCAATGAGCCTCGGGGCTTAGCAAAAGTTTGGGTTTCCTCAGCGTTATGGAGATTCGCAATCTCCGAGGGTAACTTTGTCGTGTGGGTCAGTTGGAAGGCTCCTGCCAATCCTTGACGTTGTTCTCTAGTACCAAAGCTTGCTTGTGTCTGTTCGATGCCATGGTCCAGTAAATGCGGGTATTGGCCTTGAGATCCATCAGTAGTGGGCATGCGTGAAGAAGGACTTGCAGCCTCTTGGCGATCACTCCCAATATGTCCCTTGTAAGTAGTATGCAAAGTGGTTTCAACAGCAGGCCGAAGTTGGGAATGTAGCTGTACTCCATGAAGAGCATCGGCCAGCTTTTGGCCGACAGATTTACCTCTGCCATCACAGCTTGTTCCAATCACCCGGTAAGTTTGTCCTCTGAGCACGTCAATGCCATAGTCTGAGCTAGTCGATTCAGATACCATTGGGGAGCTCGTTATTTCAATAATTTCATGCTGCTGAGTTGCTGGTTCACTCAGACTATTCTTGTGTGGCTTTCCGGCGGCCGAGAAATCTTCGGACTGTCCACCTGGTAACAGGTCAGTCTTTGTATTGGAGGCAATTGCTTCTGGCTGCAACTCCATAGTGGGCTCCGCAATCAGTGAAGTCAAGTGCAATTGAGGCTGTCGACTGCTTTCCCTCTTGTTGTTAGCCATACGTTTCGCAGGTTTTTTACGTTTTCCGGAACTTGTTTGAGCGTTTGATCCTTTGCGTTTACGACTCTCCTTCTGCTCATTCTCGCACATGGGCTCAGGATCTGGGGTAGACACGGATGTCCCTTCGTCATTGCTATTGGCATGGCACAAGTCCTCATCGTCAGTTGGCCGTAGGTCCTCATTCCAGTCCACTTCAGTCTTGAGGTGTAGCGTATACTTTTTACGGGCAGATCGCTTCTCCCAAGACTCCGGTTTCCGTGGCAGTGAAAGTGTCAGACGCCGAAACTTGGTTTCTGATTGGACTTCTTCACTCTGCACTGTGAAAACTTTATCATCTGTACTGCCATTGTTGTGCTGCGTTCTGCCCCGGTCCTTCTTGGCAAGTGGGGCATTGCTTTTGAATTTAGGAACTTTTCTGCGTTGAACGTCCGTACCAGCGCTCCGAGTAGAAGCTATGGCCTTGTGAGCATCGCTTATCTCTGCGGCTGATTGGAGCTGCTGTGGTACCCGAGGGATTACGTGCTTTGTGGCAGCATGGCACGAGTCAGTGGCGTCATCCTCGCGTGCCAATTTGGGTATATCTTGGACGTGTGGCAGCGTAGCTAATTCCAACTTCTGTTGAGGGACTCTCGTCTTCCGTCGACCTTTCACCAGCTCTCCTGGGGCCGTTGTGCCTTCTGTAGCAGCCGATCTTGGGACTGACCCTATATCTTCTGTAGGAGAATGATCAAGCATTCCTCTGATGGGTCGACTAGCCCGCCGTGAGGTCGGCTCTCCGTCATTCTCCATGTCTATATCTCGAATTCCAACAGGATGAATGAAAAGGTCAAGCGTTACCAAGTGGAACGATGAGGTACACAAAGACAAGCTCAGCGACGATTGAACACAGAAAGGGTTTGGGTTTCACGTGCTTTAAGTCAAGTCATGATCGATTGCAGGCCTAATCAAAAATCATCAGAAGAGATTCATAATGGCACAGAGTGACTGCATTTACATCACAGGTTCAGTGGCATGGCCTTGGAGCATTGTCTTAATCTTGATAGTCCAGGTGGCAAAGCTTGATGCTGAAATATCTTTCAGGGCTTTTCACGATCAAACCTCGCAGAAGATGATTGTTTTGAGATGAAAAATGAAGGCGAGTGAACTGAAGCAACAACAACAACAAACGGCAATCACAGATGTCACATGATGCTCTTGAAGATAATAGCGAGTCCATCCACACTGGAAATAACATTCTACATGATCATCCATATTATATTGTCACACATCTCGATCGACTATTTTTGTTGGTGGATGATGCAGCATTTAAGGTACCCAATGCTACCCTGGAATTCAAGCAACGATCTTTGGTCATCCCCCACAGCCAAACGATCGAGACTCCGAATTTGAATCAATGAACAGTCCTGATTAAACTGTCCCCGACAATGAGAGGTACAAGATCACTAGTCCACCTAGTCTAGTATCCTCTTGTTCTTGATTGGTTCAGTGAGTGGGAATATACCACCTGGGTGGGACCCGAGCCTAGCTGATATCCAGACTGTACAGAACATGACATGTGTTCCAATGCATATTTCGTGACCAGGGACAAGAGTCTCTAGGTTCTTCTCTCTGAACTCCACAAAAGGCCTCGGGTTCAGGAGTTCCGTTTCCTCCGGTGCCAAATTCCCCCCGTCACGCCGATTAATAATACGCGGGAGGCGGCTTAACAATCCATGTGGTTCTTGCTAGGGTCCACCTGAAGCGGACTCTGCGCAATCATCTCGCCGATCGAAGCACTCGAGGACACTACATAGGGCCATGCATCTGCTTATGACCAATTTTCTACCACTAACTTCCGGGGCTCCCTTGTCAAGCGATTTGAAATTACATTAAGACCACCAAAATGATGCCTGATCCCACTTCCCACGCTAATGACGAGGAGACTGCTTCACCGTCTCAACGCCGATTCAGCGCGGTTGAACCTCTAGACCGACTCCAAGCTACCCTCCCTGCGGTCCCACCCCAAGCTGCAAAGCTAGATATCCGGTCAATTCCTACCACCTCCGCTGAACGTTGTCGCGCTTCAATTATTGAAGCGTCCACCGATCAAGATGTCGGGCTTTCAGAGAAGATTGCAGCACTGGAGGACAATGGCAAGGGTTTACCACAAACATACGCAGAGGAGACGGTCCTGTATCTAGCATACGGATCAAATTTAGCAGCGAAGACCTTTCTTGGCATGCGTGGGATTAAACCGATCTCAAAAATTTGTGTCCTCGTGCCGGATCTGCGCCTCACATTTGATCTCCCTGGAGTGCCCTACGCTGAACCCTGCTTCGCAGGCACCCAGTTCAGAGATCCCGATGCATCCGAGCCAGAATCTGAATCCGAGGTCGAACTTACCGATGATGAGAAACTCCTCACGGAGAGCGAATATCTATCTGAAAAGGCGTCGCTCCCGACCAAAACAAGGGAGTTACGTACTAGTTCTAACGAGCGACGATGGCATAAGCCCCTCGTCGGTGTTGTCTACGAGGTTACACTGATGGATTATGCCAAGATCATCGCGACAGAGGGTGGTGGTCGTGGATACAGGGATGTAGTCGTTGACTGCTACCCCTTTGCAGAAGACTACAAGTCCACCAACCCAGTCCCAGAACACCCATCTACCCAGGCCTTCAAGACACATACCCTCCTCTCACCGGCAGCGGATGACGCCCGAAAGAGAGTATACGCTGGCAAGGGGGTCGAGCCAGCCACAGCTTCTGGCTCTTGCTCCACGTGCTCGATATTCGGCGACATCCAGCCGCATATGCGTCCGGACCCGGAGTACGCGCAGCCCTCTGCACGGTATCTAGGTTTGCTTATTACGGGTAGTGAAGAGCATGATCTCCCGATATCTTACCGGGAATATCTTTCCAGCATCCATTCCTATCATATGACCACTTCTCGGCAGAAGATCGGAAGGGTGATCTTTCTCGGTATGTGGGGACCGCCTATACTCTTCACACTGCAGCTTTCTAAAGCATTCGCTGGTCCTGATGGACGCAGTCCACCGTGGCTGGTCACAGCAGCGAATTTGCTGTTCTCGGGCATGTGGAATAGCTATGATTATATCTTTAAAAGGGTGTTTGGGGATGGCGAGAGGACCATTGATGATACCCCGTCTTCGTGATTTAGTTGCCTTTATGATAGCAGAATTTCGGGCCTTACTTTTTTTCTAGTGAAGAGCGGCTATAGTTACGATATATTAAACTTTCAATACACATGAGCAATGAATCTAAGAACATTCTCCATCTCGAGATATCCACCTTTTTTTTCTCCGATATCTAGCGTCATATGTGCACGGTGGTTCGACTGAAACAGCTGCATTCACAAAGGAAATTAAATTCGGTTGACTCCTCCAGCACAATTTTCGGAAGGGCAAAAAAAGAGAATATCTAGGATACAGATACATGTGCCGGGAGTGTTCTAACAAAACAAGGGCCGCGACCCTAGACACAAAAAAAAAAAACAGATGACGAAAGAGATTTCTCCCAGGCCACATAACACACGGGGGGCAACAATGCATAATGCCCGATGGGTCACGTAGCCTCGTTGACCTCTCCCATTTTCCAACTCATATAGTTCTTGCTGATTGGCGTTTAACGGCGGGGGCTGATCGGGGGGCTGTACACGATCTTGCGAGACTTGATCGGGGCCCACTTGTAGCGCTTGACCCAGACGCTGATGGCGAACAGACCGGACAGGAGGGCAATGGCCTTGACACCCATCTTCTTGCGGTCGTCCATCTCGGGCTCGGCGGACCAGTTCAGGAACTCAGTAACGTCCTTGGCCATCTGGGAGGTGGTGGCGGGAGTGCCATCCTCGTACTCGACAACGCCGTCAAACAGAACACGACCCATAGCAATACCTATATCCATTGTTAGTAACCAATTCATCAAACCAGCAGGACCTAATCAATTCCACACGTACCGGTACCGGGGAAGTAGGGGTTGAAGTTCATGCCCTCGGCAACGCTGGCACCGGCGGGAGCCTCATCGGGGTAACCGGTCAGCAGGTTGAAGACGTAGTTGCAGCCACCGTGACGGCCCTTGATGATCAAGCTGAGATCCGGGGGCAGAGCACCGCCGTTGGAGGCACGAGCAGCCTCGTCGTTCTTGTAGGGGGGAGGAATGTAGTCGGAAAGCTTTCCGGGGCGCTTCTCGATCTCGCCCTCGTTGTTGGGCTCGGTGTCATACTCGTGCTCCTCGGCCATGGCCTTCATCTCATCGACGGTGTGCATAACACCAACCATTGAGCGCCACGGGACACGGGTCAAAGAGTGGCAAGAAGCGCAGACCTCACGGTAGACCTGGAAACCACGGCGGAGACTGATGAAAATGTTAGCTTCGCGATGGGGGCCGGATAGTTGTCTTAGTGAACTCACGCAGCGTGGTCGAAAGTCTTGTTGAAGCGCTGGTGCACCCAGGGGTACTGAGTGGCGTGCAAACTTGATGAAAAACCATGTGTTAGCTCAATTGTTCTTCTATAACCCGATCGCACAATCTCGAGCTCGGGCACTCGGGGGCGACCAGGTATGGGTCATCTCGACTGATGTAAAGACTCACCCCTCCTCAGCGGGTGTCATGGCGAAGGCCTCTTGGCCATAGAGGTGGTAGTACCACGCGGCGGAACCGGCAGCCGCGGCGGTTGCGAGCGAGGCAGTGAGGGTAAGGTGGAAGGGGGAGCTAGCGGCCTCGGCACCGGCGGCGGTGGAGGAAGCACGCTGTAGGAAGAATTAGCCAAAAAATCCTTTCTCGTCCGCAACGAGGCCTAGCAAAGCGATTGTACTCGTCGATGAGGCTCAATTGATCTGATGGGAATGTTGGCAGCGTACCGTGGACTTGCCGAGCGATTGGCGTGCGATGGCCCGGGAGGGCACGCGCGAAAGGGTACGGGCCAGCATGTCGAATTCAAACCCTCCAATCAACAAAGTGATGGGTGGGAAGGGATTGGATCGCAAAAGCGGGAAGAGGGGGGAGGGGAGGGGGTGGTAGCAGGGAGAAGTGCTGGAAGTGATGCGAGTTGAAGTTCAGAAGGTTCAAGTTTCTCGCGGGAAAATGGGGTGTAAAACCCTCCCTCTGATTGGCCCACTCAACCCGCTCGGTGAAAACCGCGATCACTCGGAACAGCTGTCGGGTCACTGTTCTCTACCTTTTGTCTCCTTCTTGCATTTAAAATGCATCAATTTCACGTCAGAGCCTTTCGAACAAGACTACTAACGTCTGCAGCAACCTCCGATGCGAATCGTGTAATGCCCACCCGTGACCGTTAATCCCTCCTCCACCCGAGGCACCCGAATCGAACCAGCGACGCTATGATTGGTCGGTTCTCACCCTTCTACGATCACGACAACCTTCGAACGACATAGAAAGCTACCACTATACACGAGATCCCATATACTCTTGGTTCCTTAGTGCAAGTGGAATCAGTGGAGAAATGCCCTACGGCCCTAACATAGGGATGAACATACACTGAGCTCGATCACCAAAACGCACCATGCTATCTGACCTAGCACAACAACAGATGGCCCGATTGATTAGATGCTTCTACCTGTGCATTATCGAGTTGCTACTCCTATTTGATTGACTTGCATTTTTGTTTTCGAAATCCGAATCCTTGGAGAAATGGTGTGCATGTACTCTGTGTTGGTCATAGTACATGCATACCATTTCTCCAAGATTTCACAATTCGACAAATAAAGAGCAATTAGCAAGTCAGTTAAGTTGGATAGGGAATCAATAATGTGCTTTTTGCCAGGTCGGAGACCGTGGTGTATTTTTACAGGTGATACACGTCAGTCTATGTTGTGGTGGCATTTACAATCGATACGACAGGATCACTGAGATGGCATGCGAGGCAATAGCATAAGCGCTTGAAAGGACGTTTTGGCTAATAGTTGGTCGGTGAGTCTATGATGTTAACGGGGCAACAAAATGGCAATCAGAAAACAATAAGAGGGGGTAGGAAGAATGATCTCGATGTAGATTTGTAGACGCAAATGCACAGTTATGAGAACGAAGATCTTGTAAATACACGGCAGAGCTTTCTAGTCCACGCCGTACGCCCTTCTTTATCTCATTATCCCAACTATAGGTTAACTTGTGTACATTGATGAGCCTAATCTGATGTGGTTAGCAAGTAATGTGTATCCGATATGATCGACGAAAATACATTATTTCTCTCCAGAACCTTCGAAAGTAATTGCGGCTCCTGGTATCTTGTTACAGAAATCCATCACCGATTCTTTGTCTATCTCTCATAAGCCGTCCCAAGGCTTTGTCTTCCTATTTTCTCTTAGGCACAGCTTCTTTTTCGCTTCAAGCACATTGGACAGGGTGCCCAGTATCTTTATGATAAATATTGCAATATGACAATACTACAAGATTCAGTATATCAAGATAAAACTGATATACAAGATAAGACTGATATACCTGATAATTCCATTGTTATGACCTCAGAAGCCAAGACTTTTGGCCCTTGCTTGAATACTGTACATTCGGCGATCAAAACTCGGCGAATGAACCTTGCACAAGTAGGTGTACTACGTAAGACAACCGCAGAACAATTCAATTATATCCATTTCTGCCCGGTAAGGTACTCAAGAAGTACATTGCCGCAACATGAACTTCATTGTGACGCGATCTTGCAGGATTGAAATGGCACCTCTCTATGCATATATGAACCTTCCAAGGTTCATTTTAGCACATCATTTAGTCCTTGGAAATGGGCCGTACTTTTCTGCTTCTGAGTTTAGCGAGGTCTAGACAGAAATGAACCTTATAGCCCTTTGTCTAGGTATGACTAAAATCAGTACATAATGGCATACTTGATCGATATATCTTGGATCTATGGTGGTGACTATGAGATTAGGTGACCGACACACCTCGTAGTCAATGCAATGGACTACCTATGTACATATACGTAAATAACAGAAAAAAATGTCAAAGCATTGAGTCTGAAAGTAAGGCCTTTATTCAAATGCTTGTGGGATTTGACTTGCTGCTGGGCGGGTGTATCCACCTGCAGGTGCTCAGGTGTGCACCATTACAGAATCTCTTCTTCTGAACTTTTCAATTTTGAACCCCAATTGAACTATTGGCTAGCCTTTGATGGATTCTGTGGGCAGCACCAAATTTCAGGATTGACCCGAGATGAAAGACATTCGGATAGTCGGAAATCCAACAACAGCAGCATCGTTCAAACTGGCTTTCCAATTGACCGGCTTGCTTCGATATCTCCAAATAAAGCGTGGTAGACCTTGGAATCAGGCAAGGTGTAAGTTTGGAATGGTCGATGATAACACAGACCTTACGCACACGCAGCAACCCAAAGATAATAGCGGACATCAGCAGCTTTGGAACAAATAACCCTTTCAACTTCAACGATAACCCGCCCTCCAAGGAATTCATAATATCCGCTTTCCAGGTTGATACTCTGTACCCATGCATTGATGAGATCAACAAAGCGACATTCTATCCTTGGAGAAATCTAATTTGCCCCAACAGCTGCTCGACAGCCAGAAATGAACCCAGCCTCACAAAGGGCAACAAACTTCTCATAGTCGCTAGTGCCATGAAATTCACGCTCATTGTTGGGTAAATCCAGGTCTTCTGCCAGCAAATGTTGTCTAATCGGCTCGGTCCCGGCAGATGAAATGGAGGGATTGTATGATTCTGGCTCAGGGAGTGTCGAGCGGTGAGCAAGATTTTGTATCGATCTGGGGTTCGAAATCGCGATTGATGCAACATTGAATATGAGCACGAAGAGAATAAGCATTGAATTCATGGCTTCTGGATGACGCTAGGGACGGCCGATCACGGAAGGATGAAATAATAGACTGACAACCAAGTCAACCAGTGAAGGCAACGTAAGCCTGCAAGACGCACCAAAATTAGAATTTGGTACTAAAGGTCTGACTATATACCATTTTCAAAACAGGGTGGCTTTAGTCTGGCATATCATCCGGACTTAAGACGGTCGATCCGAGGCTGACACCCTTGGACCACGGTCTCGCCAATCAAGTACGTACTTGGCGATTTCTTGGCTCTGCAGCGCCACACGACAATCAGATGAGTATGATATCGCTCTTTCAGCATTTCAAAAGCTGATTGGTTTAATCAATGATTAGGTGGGCCTCAACATAAGACCTCGTCGGCACATAATCCTGACTAGATGATCCTTATCATTGGCAAAAGAAAACCCCCCAAAATCACTGCCAGAGATCAATAAGCTGTTTCGGATCTATCGTGACAAGTCCTCAAATGAAGGGGCTTCCGCCCTCTTACACTTCCCCGATAAATTGAGAAGGAAAGTAATTCTGGCGAGTCGTGGAGTAATCAATTCCATTAATCAGCGAAACCCCTCCGTAACCTTCCAAATGCTTGGCTTCCAAGCATCACCCCATACAAGTGGTGTAGCAGAAGTAGCTCCCGTCCCCAAATGCCATTAGATCATGACAGAGGTCAAGATCGTCGAACGTCCGCCGTAAGAATCATACAGTCACGCATCTGTGGATGGGAAAAATCCCAGCCAGGGATGTGGAATTCGTAGCTGACCGTATGTCCGTCGTGAGCTTACTAGAATCCTCCCCATTGAGAAACTTGATTGTCCAAGATTAAAGACAAAAGTAGCTTAGTTATACTTATCGCCGAAATTGCTGGACATGAAGAGGCGCTAGGGTATATGGAAAGGGTTTGCTACGCCTCTCCTCGGCATCTCAAGGAATCATTCGCTGGAAGTGATTGAAATTGATGCAGAAGCAGCGATGAGAGCTACTCAGGTATTCTTTTCCTTCAGACTTATGAGCTATAAACTCTCCATATTCGTCCGCTTGAATATCCCATTCGGGACGTTCGCTGGGCTTGGTCGTCTTTGTAGTTCCCTTCGTTCCTTCTGATCTATGATGATAGGTCGGCAATGCAGCTTGCTGACCAGCGTCTCCACCTGAGTATCCAGGGTCGTGTCCGAAGGACCCACTCAAAGATCATGTCTGCCTGAATGGCTCTTGGCGTGAAGCCCAATGTTGAAAGAGTGTTGATGGGAGTATGGACGTCAATTTATTTCCTCATTTATTGGTGGCTTCGAAACTCAGGGTTGTGGGTGAGTCCAAGTGGGCCGGATCAGCCACTGGATTTAGCGTGTTGTACCGCTACCGACGTTATTCTCATTCCACAGAGATCTCGGTGATTTTGGAGTCCTTGTTAGAGTTCGACTAATGCAAGATGCTTACTTCCTGGACCCACTCACATTAGATGGTTGGCTGAAAGAGCTACCATGGGCTCCTATTTTAAGTATGGTGTTCTCGTAGGTAGATCCTAACTCGGTAATGTTTCTTATTGGTGATGCGCAGATGATGGGAGAGAAAGAGTCTGTTCATTTGCTACGAGAGTAGGTGATGTAGAGAAGCAGTTGTTCACAGGTTTTGGGTGCATCCCATGGCTCTTCAATGCAATAGCCTCGCGTTTCATCTCAGCGATGATGACAGCGAGACCGTCGTATCAATACCCTGTCACCGCATTCCATCTTTTTCAGTTCTTTCATCTTAGCTATTGCTCACAGCTTTGCTTTATAAATTTAGGTTTGTTGACGTGTTCTGACGTGTTTCTCAAAGCATACCCTTCAGTACCAATGAGAGCACCGAGATTTCAGAACGTAATGTGCGTTAGAAAGGTTTTTAACGTGACTTATAGCTACCGATGGTGATATACAACTCGGTTTTGTACCGTCCAATCATGTTGCGCAATAGTCCATTTGAGATCATTACCAAACTGATCCACCTCATCAGCCTCGGGGAATATTTCAGTCATCAAGCCGAATTTCTTCTCCATCAACGCTGTCATGGGAAGATTCCCAGAGTGACTACCGACTCGAATCTCCCGTAGTCCAAGATCGCGGAACCCATAATCGAACACTATACAGAGGGCCTCGTACGCACATCCTTGACCTCTCGCTGCCGGTTGAACAATCACTCCCGCCGCACCAGCTCGTGGTTCATCACGTTCTGGTTGATATTTATTGCACGGGCCGATCCAACCAAGCCCAGCGATACCAACCGGCTTTTCTTCATACCACATTAGGAAGTTGCGATAGATTGGCGGGTCAGAGACAATTGTCCATCTTTGAGCAATTGATTCGAGATCTTCAATAGTGGCATCGGAGATGGATTTGTCGAACTCTGAGTTTTCCTTGTTCCCGAGAATATCAAGCAGAGTCATAATATCGCTCGATGTGGGTATTCGAAGGGAGAGCGGCATATTCCTGGACTTGAGCTCAAGTGTCGAGTCATATAGGGAGCCACATAGCTGATAAACGGGAGAGGTCGATGAGACGCGCGACATGCTTTGTCACGAGCGGCTGGTCTGTGAACTGCCAAACTCCAAATGCAATTTGAAGTACAGAAAGTGAAATTATGGTTTATTACGACTATAACTAGGATTATCCCCTGGATGACTCGAAATGACTCAACCCAATGAAGAGGGGTAGAGAGGTATAGATAAGGATCCAACCCAGTAGTTCCAAGGTTGATCAGATTGGGACGCATATACCTATATTATACTTAGAGAGTTTATTCATGGAGTCCTGATTGCTCAGCTCGTCGAAGATACTCCAAATAATGTATTGAGGTCCAAATTTTACACCCCGCGAGGTGTATGTGAATCATCCACACTCTATCAAGGTATCAAAGATCCCACGTGTGACGAGAGCCTGAGATCCTTGCAGAGATCTTGGATATCTCCAGCGTGACTTGATGAGGCAAAGAGTATTACTATATTTCCAGATAACAATTTTTAGGAACCTCCCCAAACCTTCTGATAAACCATGGGTATCCGATATACCTTCGAAACCATGGTTCCTTGGTCACCTGCTAGAAGTCATGACCAAAGGAATAGTGCATTACAATATTGAATCTGAGGCGGCAATTTAGGTAAGTGTGTCAAACCTCCGGTTTCCATTGGTGTATGCGCGTTGAAAGGGGGTGAAGTGTTGCGTAGGAGTCGTGCAGGGGCCAGCTTCTCAATCGCCGAATGAGTCCCCGATATCACACAGCGAGAACAGACCGCCAGTTTCCAGCTCCTACCAGGATTACAACGTGCACTTTAGTTTTCCTATTAATCCTCATTATGTGGCAAGATCACGCTATCTTCTTATCATAGATCCAATAGGTTTCCAAGGTTTATTGACCGCTGTTCTACCACGATACCAGGTGACAAGATATGCAGTCTCGATGGTCTATCATTTTTATGCAACCCTACAAATAATCCTCAAAGATTGCCCCCTATTCTTGACATCTTCAAGTTAATACTTATCGGTCGAAAGTGAAGAGTTCAGACAGTACAAATCATGGGCGCTGAATGGTTGACTCGGGGAAGCGGTGCCGCCCGGCGGGACCCAATTACGCCAGGTTTTGACTTACACCTCACATTTCAACAACCCGCTCACCATTTAATAATGACGCCACGATCCACAAAACAAAGTGGCCTTGCTTCTTTAGCGTGTACCGAGTGTCGCAAACAACATCTGAAATGTGACGCTCGGAAGCCGACATGCTCTCGTTGCTTGCAAAATGAGTACTTCTGCCAGTATCTCCCCTCGCGACGCGGCGGCCGCAGGAAAGCTCGGGAGCCCAATCGCCGAGCTTCTTTTTGTCCAACTGACCAGATTGACGTACGTATAGCATGCGCTTTGCTCTTGGTTGATGTCGAACATGCTAACTGTTTAGCAGACATCACTTATTGCGCCTGTCACTGCTCTTGGTCAGCCCAATACGCCTGACAGTGCGTCGCTGCCGAGGCCATCAGCAGGGGTTCCAGCAGGCCAAGTCCCCTGGCCTATGACCCCCCTTGCGAAATGACCTTGACCAGTCACGGACAGAACCATCCCGTGAGTCATGGTTCCATGATGACCGCTTTTTACGGTTATTCTACGAGAATTTTCATGTTGCCCATCCAATCCTGGTTCCCAGCGCCATATATCGTGACCGGCAGTATCCTGACTTTCTTCAAATGGTGGTGAACTTTGTTGGATCCCATTATATCTCGTCAAGTCCAATTCAACAGTACAAAGATAAGGTGATTGCAGAGCTCAGTTGCAGCACAGATCGGTCGCCTTGCATGGTTCAAGCTTGGCTCATCTACTCAATTGCCATTTACGCTCGAGGTGAATGGCAAGAGGCACAGGATGCGTTTTCACGTAGCGTGGAGATAGCTCTGGAGTTAGGTATGAATCGGCGGGATTATGCCGCGTCCGCACAGCCAGAAACCTCCATCGAGGCCGAAAGCATGCGAAGAACTTGGTGGGAGCTATACATCACAGACGTATTCATGGCAGCACCCTTCAAACACACGATGTTTCAATGCAGCACAATGGCACCGGAGGTTGCTCTTCCTTGTGAGGATTCGGCTTACACGGGTACCGGGGATATTCCAACCCCTCGTAAGATCCTTGATTTCAAGCGAAGGGTCTTTTCGCCCGATGAAACAGTATTCTCGTCCTCCAGTTACCGCATCGAGGCTGTCACAATATTATGTCGTGCCCTTGTGTTGAATGGACTTCGGGATTACCATCGAGATCACCTGCAAGCTGTTGAGAACGCTCTTGTCAGTTGGATCAATCACTTACCGTCCAAAAAACTGGATATTGTCGACTCATATGGAAACATCGATGAGATGATGTTTCAAGCACACATGACTATTGCCTATGCTACAATGCTCCTCCACCTACCCCGGAGTGATCTACAACCTGTTCTGTCGCAATCAGATGATCAATTCTGGCCCGTTGCCACACGTCATCTAGCATCAACACTCAACCGCTCAATTCACAGTATAAAAGCCACGGAAGCCTCGCGGCGTCTATCAGATGCAATTTCCCTTTGTCCCAATGTCCCAAAACATACTCCTTTCGCGATCCCTGCATTGGCGCTCTGCGGCATGATCCAGCTCGCCACCTCCATCAAGCATAACGAAGAGTGCTTTGATCATCATTATAACCGAGTCACTCTCATTCTGGGGTGTTTGAAAAGTACAAAGCGCATATGGAATCTAGCGGATGCCGCCTATGACCATTTAAGAGCCTCCGCGGCAGACAACCTGTCGGACTCAATGGAGCGCTGGTGCACGGAACCTCCCAGGAAGCTGTTCCCGTCCGATTCGACGCCGAGTAACACCGAACACCCTCACCAGCCTGTACGACCAATATCGGCAATGTCAGATGGTCAGGAAATGTTGTTTCCTCCCCTTGTGTCGGCTTTCGTTGATCCGACTTGCTACAACGACTCATTTTTCACCTCCCTCCCCGACTTCGATATCCACTGATTTTGTATTATTAAGATTATCAAAACCTTGATTGAGTCTGTAAATAATATACGTCGATTGTATCGATACTGAATATGTACAGCTGGTTAGGATTCACATCTGCATGGATTACTCTTCAGAGCTTCGTAGAGGTAGCCCCGGAAATATATTTCAGACGATCTGAAGCACACCTGAGCACACGTAATGGCTTTTTGTATACACCAAATTTGGTAGTTTCCCAGACAATAGCTCATTAAATAGTGCATAACTCAATATTGATCGATCGAATAGAGTTATCTATCAAATGACCCAAAGATAACAGATAGGAGTCCGACGGGGCTGAGTGAAGGTGCGCGGCCTGTCCACGCAGATCATCCCGGTCGGCGATCAAAATCCCAATCGCCGACTAACCCACAACGTCATTACGCATCGGGGATTGACGCGCACTTTGGTCGAAGTACCAACAAACTCCTTTATATAAGTGTCCTCAATTGATCCCCGAAATCTATTCAAATGATTCTTCCCCCTCTCCAACCTCATATTCTCGCATTGGAACCATGATGTCGTCAACCCTCCTCTCAGCGGCCACCACTTTCGACAAGGGCTTAGCCCCAAGCTATCAGCCCTTCAAAGAGAGATACAACCTGGAATGCCTGGTGCAAGATATCAAACAGCATTTGGGAGCGACGGGTGGTATATCTTCTGAAGAAGTCGATGAAGAATATCTGATCTCACTGGCACAAAAATACATCTCCGACCCGAGTGATTGGATCGAGTATTTCTACAATGATACCAGCAAGAATTATACCCGCAATGCTATTGAGAATATCAATCACAAGGCGAATATTGTTTGTTTTCACCTCTAAGTATAGGCGAGATATATCGCTAACGTGAGTCAGCTTCTTCTCGTCTGGAACCCTGGAAAAGGCTCCCCGATCCACGATCATGCCAACGCGCACTGCATAATGAAGGTCCTCGCAGGACAATTACACGAGACTGTTTACTATGCACCTGAGACCGATTCCAAAGAGGCTAAGCCTTTGACTATCAAGTCGGCTAATACGTTTGGTATGAATGAAGTGACATACATCTCCGATGACATTGGTCTTCACCGAGTTCATAATCCTCATCCCACCCAGATTGCTGTCTCTTTACACCGTGAGTACTCAAATATTGGCAAAGAAATCAACTGCCAAGCATATCTTGAATGCATGGACTGACCTTTAACCTAGTTTACACCCCGCCAAATGCAGCCGACTATGGCTACAATATTTTCAATGAAGCCACAGGGTCGGCTAGTTATGTATCCCAGGCTCGCTCGATCTCGAAATAGGAGGCCTGTGGCAATTCGACTACGGAGCCATTCTGTTGAGCAGGACTGGTTTGCTTGTTTGATTCCCACAATGAGGATGTTGATCATTCTCCTTAGCGACTAGCATTCGATTTTCAAGATTGATATCCACTTCGTCATTTTGCGTTCCTGGACGGGAGTTCAGTGACTTGGTATTATACTTCGAACAGAAGTGGGAGTTTAGGTTAGTCTAGTTCAAAGCTTATTTCGGGGCCACCAATGCAGAATCGAAGATTATGAAGTCTCACGTGCCTTCATCGGTGCCATAGTGACTGCAATCAGCGTTTTTATGAGGGAATTAGTATTATACCTAGGAATCAGTCTAAGTGACGTAACGCCAGGTAGTAGAACCTAAGAGTAACCCAATGTCGACATTTGTAATTTTCTTAGATCCACTCTTCAATAGTTCATGCATTCATCGAATAGCTCAAACACCTGGTTATCCCCGCACGGATCGGCCGATCGCTGACTCATCTTGTGTGACGCCATTCCCCACTCGAGCTCAGAGATGAAGAGTCACTACCACGAACTCATTCGATTCTTTGTCGGTGAGGGGGTTGCTTTGTTATTACCTATCGACACCCCAAAAGCTGTAGAATGGCATTTTTAAATGACGCGTAAGTCTCACCCGAAATTTAACCTAGGGACATGGTCGCTTAATGCTCCAAAGTGATGGCTGGAAGCCGGATCGCAAGTACATGGACGTCAAGTCAGAAGAAACGCAGGCCTTCCTGGGCACCGAGGCCCAGCGCCTGGACACTGGAAACCATTCAATTGTGTACCGTGTCTTGAAGACAGGACGCAGTGAACACCGGGCACGTCGCCCTCTTTGGCGTGGTCTCCTGGCATTTATCTGGACTGGTCTTTTGGTCTGGGGTCTAGCACGATTGTTCTACCGTAAGCTCAAGAGTATGCCCCCCTCGATATTGACTACTGATACTATTGTCATATACAGAACGACCGCATAGATCTCATCCGCATGGAGATCATCCCCTGCACCCCCAATCCCCACCTACCTGTAATACGCCCGAATGTATTCACGCAGCGTCAGAGATCCTCTACAACCTGGATGCAAAATACGAGACAATTGACCCCTGTACCGACTTTGATCAGTATGTCTGCGGTGGTTGGAGAGAGCGCCATGATATGCGCTCTGACCAGGGCTCGGTCTTTGCTGGAACCATGATGGAGGAGGTTGCCCAGACCCGCCTTCGCCATATTCTGGAGCGCCCAGAGGCCCCACAGGATGACGCTGGGAACTTCAAGAAGCTGAAGGATGCGTACAATGCTTGTCTGGATGAATCTACCATCCGGGAACGCGGCATTCAGCCCTTAGTTGAAGTTCTAGCGAAGCTGCAAAGCATCTACCCTGCAAACGATGAAATTACTTTTGGCACGGAAAAGAATATCACTGATGCCATATTGTTCCTGATTCAATCCAATGTTCAGGCTCTTGTGTCTCCAAGCGTTTCGGTGAGACCCCCGACTCTATATTGGTCTAGGGGTGTACTAACAACTACAGCCTGATGATCGGGATCCTGATAACGTTGCTATTTTTGTAAATCCGCCTGGGGAAATTGGACTCCCCGCACGCGAGTACTACAACAACACGGAAACGGTCGCCAAGTATGCAAATGTGGTGAAGCAGATCTTCCAAGCGCTCGAGGTCAGTGAATTTGAACAGATCGCGGAGAACGTCGTCGCTTTTGAAAAAGAACTGGCCGATGTGACTCCCGACACCCAAACGCAAGAGGATGTCACAAAGTATTACAACCCACTCAGTGTCGAAAAGACCGAGTCATTGGTGCCCCAAATATCCTTCACAAATATCATCTCAAAGCTTGCACCGCATGACTTCGAAAGCGATCGCCTAATTGTTGGATCACCTTCATACATGGAAGCTCTCTCCGGAATTCTGAAGCATACTCCCCGAAAGACTGTGTCTTTCTTCTTCCAATGGAAGATTATCCAGGCCTATGCCACCAGTATCGAGGATGACAAGATTACCCCCCTCACCCGGTTCACAAATGAAATGGCCGGGAAGGACGCAGATGCTAAAGAAGAGCGATGGAGAACGTGCATTCGTAGCCTTGATGAAGGTCTGGGCTGGATATTGAGTCGATTTTACGTATTGGATTCATTCTCAGAAGAGTCCAAGAAGCTTGGTGACCAAGTTGTGTCGGATATCAAAGAACGTTTCGCCTTCACTCTGGCTCAAACCGCATGGATGTCTCCAGAAGTACGGAAATTGGGCATCCAAAAGGTGGAGAATATTGTCCAGAAGATTGGTTTCCCAACCAAGAGTCCGAACGTACTGGACCCACAGGATGTGGAGAAGTACTATGCCACACTCAATGTATCCAACAAGACCTTCTTTGAGAACGAGATTGCCGTCGCGAAGTTTGATATCGCAAACGAGTGGTCTAAGTTGGGCAAACCAACCAACCGAGATGAGTGGGATATGACTGCGCCCACGGTCAATGCTTACTATAGCCCCGCGGGAAACGAGATCGTCTTCCCGGCTGGTATCATGCAACCTCCCACGTTTTACGGTCCGGCAGCACCCTTGTACCTGTCCTATGGAGCCTTTGGAGCTGTCAGTGGGCATGAACTCTCTCACGCGTTTGACTCGACTGGGCGGCATTACGACCAGACGGGAAATTATACGAACTGGTGGGACAACGAGACCGTCCAGGCTTTTGAAGAACGGGCTCAATGCTTTGTGGACCAATATTCCAGCTTCACCGTGAAGGGACCCGGCGGTAAGGTGTTGCATGTGAATGGACGCCTCACCCTCGGTGAGAACATTGCGGATGCCGGTGGATTGACCGCTTCGTTCCACGCCTGGAAAAAGCACGACGACGCAAAGGCCGACCTTCATCTTCCAGGACTGGAAGCTTTCAGCAAGGAGCAACTGTTCTTCGTTTCTTACGCCAACTGGTGGTGTGGTAAAACTACACCCGAGGCCGCGGAGAAGGCCATCTATACTGATCCACACGCGCCCAAATCTGCGCGGAATATCGTAAGTTTGATCCGGTCCCATGCATAATCCCTGTCCGTTAACAACGTTAGGAAACGATGGCAAACTCTCGCGAGTTCAAGGAGGCATTCCAGTGCCCGGAGAAGAAACCTGTTTGCCAGCTCTGGTAGGTCGTTGCCGGGGGATATTCAATGTGCTCCCTCCTCTCCTCACTTTAGGTTGATTTTTTTCCCTTGAATTTCGGGTTTCATTTCACAATGCATTTTTCCTGTGGTTTCTCGTATGCATAAGACACATTCCAAGGGATTTATGAGAATTTCGGTGTCCGAAAGTGTCAAACACCAATCATAGTCAAGCCTATGAGACATAAGCTCTAGATGACTAGTTAATCTGGTATCTCCGCTCACATCATCTCTTGCATGAAATACGAGACGATCCCCTTGAGCTTGTACTTTTTTTTTTTTGCATCCGGGTTGCACTCCCCCTCAACGCCGATCCCCGTTTAAACTAGTGATTTTTTTCCTGGGAAACGCCAAAGTAAAAAAAAGGCCGAAGCCGATCCCAACGTAGATCGGGGCGGCCTGACTTGTAGATCGACAGATCATACGGAGTGACGGGGGGATTGTTGAGAGATGGGAACCCGCAGGAGATCATGTGGATCGGCTGAAAAATGTGACTTGATTTAGTCATTTTAGAAGCATGTCTTGGCAATAACAAAATCAGACCATGGAAATTGCATCAGCTGAAGGTAAAGTGGGCAGTGGAACCTCTTGCATGAGACATCCACTTTGCTGGGAAACGGGACATGTCATAGCTGAGAGCTCCAGTCCCAAGGGCGCGTCACTATGTACCGAGGCCAGTGGAGCCTGGGATAACGGCGGGACAAGCAGCCACTTAGCGGGCTGAACGGGGATTCGCCCCAAAGTAGTTCGCTTCACCGGGGCGAGGCGACCTGGGTGGGCTCGACGTATCAATTGTTGTTCATGTGCTCACTGAGGGGAAGTTGACTGTTGACGTGTAGATTAGATGGAAACAGGATTAACCGGATAGAAATCAGATGGAAATGAGATGAATCAATAGAAGAGATAGATAACTGGAGCTCTACTATGCGTGTATCGTATTCGGTGGCAACGTGCCTGGATCCGCTGTGTCGGGATCGGTTCCCCAAACCTCCTGCTCCACTCGCGAAAAAAAACAAAGTCCCTTCTTATCCTTCCCTACACTCTACAAGGAAATCCGATCAAATCTCTGGGCTTATGTATCCGAGAGGTACCCGTTACCCTTGCCTGTGAGCAAAAAATATACGACCGCGTCGCGCGCGGTTCGTGGAGCTGTCATCGAAGCTCCCACGACTGCCCGCCATGGAACCGTTCCCTTCCACTCTTGACCGGACCGCACATTCCAAGGATCGATCCGGACCATCAGTACGAATCAATGAAGTGCCTACTCTAGACCGAACGCGCAGCGCAGCCACCCCGAAAGCAACCACCCCTCTACGTCGCGCCAACACGGTGGCACATGGGAGTTTGATCAAAAAGAACCTGGAACGCAAGGCCACCCGAGAGAGGACCGCAACGACAGGGACTGCGCCAGGGGTGGGAGCATCAGGGCTGCGGGCCAAAGATAGCAATGAGTTATTACGAAAGTTACCATTGCAACGCTCCCAGACGCACCGGGGCCCATTAGAGGCGCGTCCGGCAGGACGCAAAGCAGGTCATTTTACGGTTGGAAGTGTTGGACAAAATGGCAAGATCTTTCTCAGGTACGATCGCTATTCCGTCCAAATATCTAATCTCTACACGGCCATCCCGTGTCGCACATAACCTGCAGTGAGCTGACAATTCGCCTACATTTACCAGGCCGATTGCGAATCCACCGCAGAAAGATCCTCCTATAGTGCCCTTCTCATCTACTGATCAATTGACGGCCGATCGCCTTCAGCCGCAACGATATGCCCAGCCCCGAGATGACCCGTCGCGATGGTCGAGCTCTCAGCTCTCCGAGTTACGTCCGCGCGAACAGCGAGAAGACTACGAACCCGTGAATCCTGACACCGCGCGACCAGAAACGGCAAATCGACCCCGCCAGCGTGCGAACTCGTTTTCAACAATATCCGATACTCACTCAGTGTCTGGCGCAGGCAAACGTGGAGAGTTGCGCATCGTCATCGATCGATCTGAAGACCGGCCTAAGACCGCGAATGAAAAGTCGCCTGACACGGCGTTGGACGTCCCTATCCCTCATTACCGGCTGGGCTCACGGCTCAATAACGAAGGTAGTGCGGCCCTGCATAGTTCCGTCCACGCGCGGACCTCAATGTCCGATAATTTTCGAAACTCGACCTTGCTGGGAGGCATGATTGATCCCATGCCTGCGCGTCATCCGAGTCCGTATAGAGACTCCTACTCGCGTAACCGGGCGTCTTTCGCGGTGTCAATGTTCTCTGGAGCGGCGGCTATAGACCTCAGTCGGGCTTCGCCATTGCCGAGGAATTCAATGGTGTACGAGTTGAAGGGGCCGGTTGAACCCTCGATATATGAATCGTTGGTATCGGACATGGATGGTGAAACGGTTGTGCGGTACATTCCTGGCACCAAAGATATTAGCGCAGCTACGCCCGCCCGCATTGTGGCCCAGATCTCTTCTGAGTCGTTCATGGATTATGAGTTGGTATCGGACTTCTTCCTCACCTTTCGCTGTTATTTATCCTCAAACCACCTGCTTGCTCTGTTGCTTGCGCGATTGCAGTGGGCAATCAATCGCCTTCAGGAGGATGGGCGGATTATTCGCATTCGCACTTTTGCGGCTCTGCGACACTGGATCTTGAATTATTTTGTTGATGACTTTGTTACGAACTATGATCTGCGGACCCACTTTTGCGAAACTATCAACAACCTTTATCAAGAGGTCAAATGTCGACGGAATGGCGGTATGAGTGACTTGAAAATTCTTATTGATTTGAAAAGATGCTGGAATGGCAAGTGTTCGGTCTATTGGACCGCGTCGGATTTTTCTCGCGCCTATAATGATCCTGATAGCCCAATTTTGCCTGGAAGCGCGCAAATGGAGCTACCGAATGATGAGCCACTCCAACAGACTGTTCCGCTTCCTAGCATGGCTGTTCATGCTGACACCAGTTCTCGAAAAAGCTTCCCCGTCTCTACCCAGCATGATCGGAATGACTCGGCTGGGACAGCACACAGCATACCCTTTTCGACAAAGAGCGACCAAAGCATGCTTGCGCTCTCCTGCTCATTACCTCCAAAGTCACCAAGACGGCTCTCAGCCCCTTATTCCAGGAGCAAAGCACCACGCCCTGTACCACTCGGCCTCACAAAGTCGTCTTCACCTCACGAAGGACACCCTGTGTCGCCGATGCTTTCACGATACCCATTCCATGGCCATAAACGAAGCGGCAGCTTTTCTGATTCGGTCCGAGATCCCATGTCCGGTGTGGAGGTGGGCTCCACAACTACACCACAGGAGACAATGGACCCGATCAGCTTAATTCGAGGTGTCCTGTACCCTCCCGCAGAGTCATACATGACGTTGATGGCCCCAGATTCCCCTCCTTTGCCTTTACCGTCGTCATCTAGCAATCCAGACCGCCGAAGTCAACCAGATGGTGGACCTAAACCAAACCAATCAAACTCGGGGGTGAAGACCATCATTGGTTCAATTAGGCGGGCGCTCCATACTAGAAATGGTGGTCAGAGTGTTTCTGCTCGTATTGCTAATGCTTCGGAAAACTTCTCCATGCCATATCGCGGGAAAACCTCTGCAATGCCACAGCACATTGCTCTGGGGTCTGACTTCTACCGTGAAAGGAAGATGGCGGCTGTTCCTAAGCGCCCCGCCCGAATCGATGTGCTCTGCGACCAAGCTTTGAGGCAATACCGGGAGGCCACGGACCCATCGGTCAAGCAGGATAACCAGCTGCAGCTCAATGCGCCTGAACTGCAGATCCCCTGGGGAGACACCCCCGCAGAAATGCCCGAGGACCATTTGAAAACTCCCAAGGACAATGCTTCGAAGATTAAAAGTGGGCTTACTACTGGTAGTGGGTCGATCGTGATCGTGGATGATACCGGATTTGAGTTCCCTACTTCAATGTCTGGGGCTTTGGGAGACGATATGACTAACCGCGATTTGGGTGATCCAGCGCGCTTGAATCCGAGTGATAAGGCTGCGTACTCCAAGTCTTACTTGTCCACATCAACACAGGGTGCAAGTGAACACACCGTTCCTATCTGTTTCAATGGTGAAATCCCAGAAGTTCCGCAAAAGCCGCATCCGTATAGCATTGCTTCAACTCGCAGATCTTTTTCCAATGAGCGCCAGACTACTCTCAACAAGAAAGCCTCGCTTTCCCTCAGACTTCGAAAGTATGCCTCTTTCCAAAGCGGAATCTCGAGACAGCGGGCATCAATGGGTAGCGACGCAGGAAAGTCTTCTACGGGCTCGAATCTTACGCAAGAGACAGATAAGCCATCCGGACGTGCGCTCCGTAGAAGACCTGGTGGAAATCTGCGAGAAATGCAATATGTGGATGATGTTGAACCTGGCGAAGGTCGGAGAAGTGCTGTGTCTACTCACTCTTGTGATGACTCTTTAGCAGAGACTACAACGACCACCTCTGAAGTTCCATCACGGCCTCCGACTACTTTGATTCCGCCCAACCCTCGATACTCCTTGATCCAAGCTCGATCTAATCGGAATATGAAACGCTCCTTTGAAGCAGCTATTGCCCGCTTTGCGCAGATTCCAGACGATGACGATGGAGGTGTTGAATCGACTCTGCTGAAGCTGGAGGGCAAGTGGCCCAGCTCACCACCGGCAGATCAAGAGATTGGATTTGAGCGAGCCCTCGCGCCTCGCGCTGAGTATGCGGCTGAGAAGAACAATGTATCTTGGGATACAATCTCTCGAAGACGGCAAACGGATAAATCGGGCTACTCGACTGTTGGGGGGCGACTGGCGCCGCCCAGACCGTACTCGGACTCTGTGGCGGAATCTGAGGAGTCGTACAATTCGATTCCTCTTCTTGAGCGAGGGTTGACTGATGAGTCTATGAAACGGCCACCAGCGGATCGAAGCCAGCATCGCAGCCAAATCATTGATGTGCAAGGGGCTCCTCTCAGTCTAATCACCAGTCGGGATACATCTGAGTTGGCATCGTCGCACCCGTCGATCCAGATCATCCACGACACGGATAGCATTCGCCGCATTCCTCGAGGCTCAACCCTGCCCCTGCCCATGTCAGGGCAAGCCACTCCTAAGCGCTTGTCGGCCATGTCTGTTGAGATGATTGACTCGCGCGAGGCAATGGAAGGCCGCTTGTCTACAGATACTCGCAGTCTGGCTTCGTCGACTGTGGAGATCCCGCCTCACCCCCTGGCCCACCCACCTTCTCCTCCAATGACTATTCAACACCCCAGCTCTTTCACTCCGTGTGTCTCACCTATGGATAAAGTGCTGTTCCAAGCCCAACCACCTACACCCGATACTTCTCCTCGGCGTCGGGGTACAGAAACGGCCAACTCACAGTCCAGAGATGTACCTCAATTTTCGAGTGACGTTCTTTCCAACTCTGAGAAAGACCGTCAATACGTCAACGATAATTTCCCAGACCATGTCCCCTTTATTCTCGCCTGTGAGTCGCAGGTGCTTGCACAGCAACTCACACTGGTTGAAATGGCTGCGCTGAGCGAGGTTGATTGGCGAGATCTCGTTGAAATGAGATGGAGCGGCGGCTCTCAGTTTATCTCTAGCTGGGTCCAGTTCCTCACTACCGAAGAACGCAAGGGCATCGATCTGGTTGTGGGCCGTTTCAACCTCATGGTCAAATGGGTAGTCTCAGAAATTGTCTTGACTCGCGAAATCCAAGAGCGAGCCCGCACAATTATCAAATTTATTCATACAGCTGCTCATGCGCGCCGCATGTGCAACTATGCGACCATGTTGCAGATTGCCATTGCCCTTTCTTCGTCGGACTGTTCCCGACTACAGAAGACATGGCAAATAGTTCCTTTGGAGGACAAGCGACTTTTCAAGGACATGGAATGCTTAATCCAGCCTGTTCGAAACTTCAATGACCTGCGTGTTGAGATGGAGACAGCCAGTCTGCAGGAAGGCTGTATTCCTTTCATCGGTAAGATCTTCCTCTATATTTCAGATTATCTACTTTCACTAACCTCAATTAATAGGTCTCTATGTACATGACCTTACTTATAATGCTCAAAAGCCAGCCCAGATGCCTTGTGGTGAGAGTGGTTTATTGGTTAACTTTGAACGGTACCGCACCGCTGCTCGGATTGTCAAGAGTCTGCTTCGGTTGATCGACGCCAGCACCAAGTACCGCTTCGAGCCGGTCCAGGGTATCATCGAGCGGTGCCTCTGGATTGCATGCCTCTCCGAAGATGAGATTCAATCCCGCAGCAAGCAGCTCGAATGATCTCTCCTCGGCGTGGTTTGGTTTATTTCTAATGATTGGATTTCTTTTTCATACCCCTTTTGCAGAACCACTTGGTATCTTCTGCTATATATCCCTGTATCTATATTTTGCATTTCCCCCTTCTCACTTTCGTTTAGGTTTCATTTGGTATTTGCGTTTGGAGCGAGCATTTGCATTACATTGGCAACTTGGAGATATCACGGCTTGATGGCAGTCATACATACTATTTTTCTTTTACTTTTATCTGTGGAACCACCAAACATCCTTTGTTTCATAAATCAATAACAGAAACCCTCGAAGTTAATATACAAACCTACAAACCTACTCGATCCTACCAATATAACATGGTATCAATTCGTAGCTCGTTTCATCGTTTGATAAGGTGGATTCTAAGTGCGTCATAATCAACAAAATCACAGTGGAGTTGATCTACTTGCGGAACACCATTTTCAGCCCGACCCCCAATTTCTTTCCTTCGACCCCAATCCAGAGGGTTTCACCCGAGTACAAGTTTCTCTTTTATTTCATTCTTTGTTACCTCCAAACACCGAGCAAAGGGTTCAATTAACTGTTCCCGTATTTAATGTCCCGCCCCGTGTTCCCCCGCAACGATGGACACGACCGAGCCGCGGCGCGGGGCTTCAGAGGAACACGACAACACTGAGTCCAACCATAGCCCCGCGTCCCTGGAAATCCCACAGGAACTCCCAGATGACCTCCCCAAGTCACTAGATGATCGCCGCTCGGTGCCGGTTTATCAGCAGGAGACGGAGATGTACGATGCGTGGCAGGGTAAGCAACACCCTACCTGAGAACCTTCTGATGGTCCGAGCTTGGATGGTTCCTGGACAGAGACGATGCGACGCACGTGTCTCCAAAGCCCACACTCTATGCAGAGAAATTGGACCAACTAGGTTGATAGTAATTAACATACCGTGCTTGACAGGGCAATCTCAATTCCTTACTACGCCCGTCGCCGCGAAACCGCTCAGCTTCAGCCTGGCCCTAGACGACCACACACACGACCCGGAAACAGACCTACGTGCTCAATACGGACGAGACCTTGAAGATAGCGATGCGCGTCTTATGGAAATGCTTGCCGCGCAAGCTGCGCATCGCGAAGTCGAGTCGCTGGGCGCGGACGAGGAAAGCATAGCGGATGACGAGAAGTTGACGACGGCCGAGAAGAAAGATATCCTCCAGAAGAGCCTGAACATGGCAGCGAGTAATGGAGATGTCGAGCGGGTGCGAAAGCTGTTGTCCGGTGCGGCGAAAAACTTTGTGGATGTGAATATGAAGGACGAGGAGGGGACGGTACCGCTGATTTACGCGAGTTGCTTCGGGCACCAGGATGTTGTCTCGGCGCTTCTTGATGCTGGAGCGTTCGTTGATCAGCAGGATCGGAACCAGTGGAGCGCGTTGATGTGGGCTATGACGAATCGCCATAAGACTATTGCTAAGATCTTGCTGGATCATAACGCTTCGCCGGATATCAAGTCTTCTTCTGGTGGGACGGCACTTGACTTTGCGCAGCCTGGTAGTGAAATCTCGGAATACCTGCATGAGAATGGGTATACTTTTGGTCCGAGTGCGATTGAAGATGATTTCTATGATGCTGGTATGGCACACGGACGGTTCGAGGAGGAGATTGCTGAGAATGAGATGAAGAGGCGGATGATGATGGAAGAAAGTGCCATTAATTTGGAGGTTGATCTGTCTAGTCTTGGGCTGGATGAGAAGTATGAGCAATCAGATGAATACGACCTCGAAGAAGAGCAACAGGAATTTGTCTGGGACCGGTGTCTAAATGACCAGATGTTTGTGTTCCAGGACCATGAGCTGGAGCGCATTTTGGATATCATTATCACCAACATGACACCTCAACGGTCTCCATCCCAGAAGCCTGTGCCGGCAAATCTCCTCTTTCTCAGTGCGCGTTATGCACACTATCATGCTAGCCCAGAACTGCTAGCAGAGCTCCTCAGCTCGGCAGCAGAGAAGATCAATGACGTTGTCGAGCGCCACCAGTGGGACATGACTATGCAAGCATTCTGGTTATCAAACGCCACACTGTTGCTACATTATCTGAAGAAAGATCCCGGGTTGCTGGAGTCTACCGTGGAATTCCAGCTCCATCTAGCAGAGCTGATCAACGAAATCTTCGTCCTTATCATTCGTGACGCCGAGCGGCGAATGAACAAAGTCCTAGATGAGGCCATGCTGGACCATGAAACCATCCCAGGGCTGGAAGATGTCGCTTTCCAAAATGAGTGGAAGCTTTTCCGCAAGAAGAAGTCCGAGACTCCCGAGCCAGCAGAGAAGCGATTCCGTCCACCATCCCCACGACGACGAGCACAGATTTCCCCACGGAACGTCACATCGCTACTATCGTCAACCCTTTTTGTCCTAGATCTCTATGACGTCCACTCTGTGATCACAACCCAGATCCTCTCCCAACTCCTCTACTGGCTTAGCGCCGAGATTTTCAACAGAATCATGAGCACAAGACGCTACCTAGCCCGAACAAAAGCAATGCAGATCCGCATGAATGTATCCACCCTGGAAGACTGGGCACGAACCAACAACCGCCAACCAGAACACTACGAAAATGGCTCAATGACAAGCACCGGCGAAACAACAGTCGATGCGGCCCGTCGACACCTAGCACCGGTCATTCAACTCCTCCAATGGCTCCAATGCTTCTCTTCCCTAGGAGACGACCACGAATCCCTGGTAACAACCCTACTCCAACTGCAGCAACTATTCCCGATCCAACTCCTCCACGCCGTCAAATCATACAGACCCGAAGTAGGCGAAAAAGGCCTAACGAAACAGGCCATGAAATTCCTCCTAGAAATGCAACGCGATCCCGAAATACTTTTCAGGGAACAACAGCGACTGCAAATCGAGAAGGAAAAAGCTTCTGTACCCAAAGATGACCGTCCCAAAACACCCTCAAAGGATGGTCAGTCACAAGGAGATATACCTGCGACTCCTGATCCGGCTCCATCGCCGGAATCTTCTAATCCAGCTGGTATGGTTGCTGCGACTAGAGGCGATGACAGGCCTCATCCTAATAGTGTTTTCTTGGATCCTACACTTTTCCTTCCGTTCTCTTTACCTACTAGTACGGATATGTTGATTAGTTATGGTGCTGGTCTGGGTGGAACGAATCGTGAGCGAGCGAGAAAGTATATTCCTACTGTGCCGCCGGAGGTCCTGAGTCGATTTGATCGTGGTGATGCGTAATCGATGAGAATAAAACAACCACATGGTTCTAATGGCGAATCCTAGGACGCATTCTACATACTTCTTACACTGGTGTTAGCGTCTCTATTACGGCTTGTGATATTTAGTGTTAAGGATCGAATGTGCCCGGCGGGGTTTGGGGATTGGCCCCTAAGTGTATATATCTCTATCAATGAAAATCTTTCAAGGTTCTTGAACACTGTTCTGAGTTCAGGTGGAATCTAATAATGACAAAGTTTGTTTATTGATTAATGGATATCCTAATTTGCATTGACCCCAGGAACTTGCATTGACCCCAGGAACAACTTTTAAAAGGACTCAAAAATACAAAATCGTTGTCCTGGCGGTGTTGTTGGTGACCAGTGAGACGTCATAATAATGTTACATGGGCGAACAAAGGCACAGATGCAAAAATGCTCAATCCGTGACCAGGGGTATCTTAACAAGGCAAGTAAGAACCTCGAACCAATGGGTAAGAAATGAAAGTAATTGACTAGGGTTTGTTTCCAGTTGGATCACCAGATCCCATTTCCTGTTCCGATGAGACATCCATGTCCGACGTTTCGGCCTGATTTTGGGATGGCGGTGGGTGCTGGATGTCCCTCTCGGGGCTTCGGGAGCGTGAATTTTGTTGGGAATTCCAAACAGATCCTATTCGAGATCTAGGGCTGGTTTGTGGCGTTGACAAGCGTCGACCGATAGGGCCTGCCTCAGTGAGAAATTCGTGAGAAACTTCACTTTGTCGCTGCTCATTCTGATCCGGTCTACCAGTGCCTGGGCTCTGTGCACCAGATCGGATAGCTCGTTGAGCTGACTCAAACAAACGAGCAGAGGGAGGGGCAACCGGAGCGTGGGTGTTTTGGGATTTCCTCTTACGATTTGGAGAGTTTTGACCGGTAATATCCTGGGCGTGGGATACAGGATCAGATGCCAAAGCTGGATCCGCTGTCTGGCCTTTGTTAGGTGGTGCTTGAAGCAGAGGCTGAGACGGAGGCTGCGGTTGACCTGGAGGGACCCAATGATGAAAAGAGATAGGTGGAGGTCGACTGGACCGAGGATCCTGCCGGCCAGAAGTGGGGATTATTTGAGGTGGATGTGGAGGCATATGTGGAGAAGCGAGATTGGGCATGCCTTGAGGCTGCATGTCGACGGCGCGTGGCTGAGCAGGCAATGGAGGTGGAACTGGGGTGTTTGCCGGAGGTCTAGCACTATTATTTCCTGCTGGCGATGGAACACCCGCGTTCACGACTGCAGGATAGGGATACAAGCCGGCGCCCGAATTTGTACTAACCCCCCGCTGGTGTTCCGTTGCTGTACTCGATTGTGACACTGACAGATGCACTGATGGACCGAAAGAATTGGCTGCTGAGCCAGAAAATGATTGTTGAGACGGTGGAGGAGCAGTTGAGAAACCTCTAGATGCATATGCATGTGTCATGTACTGGTTGATCGTCTCACTACAGTGACTGTTTCCACCATTCCCACCGTTTATGCCAGCAAATATCAATGGAATCAAATGAGGAGGAACACCTGCACGTAAAGAATCGGCTAGAATCTTTTGTTCAATCTTGCGCTGCTCCAATCGCAACGTCTCTTGTCGGGTCTTCTCTTCCTCTTGGCTGCGACGATCCTCCTCAGCTTTAGCCCGCAACCATTGCTGCATGGGCTCAGTGCCTTGCCAGTGCGAAGGTGGCGGGGGCAAAGGAGTATGCATTGCGGCAGGCATGCGAGGTAGGGCAGACGGCGGTGGAAGTTCTCTGGAGGATGATTCCATTCGGGAAACAACCTGGGCAAGAGCAATTTCAGATGAGGACTCCGAGCACGATGAAAGTAGCGAGGGTTGGTTGGAGCTCAGTAGGTCCGAGCTATCAGTGGGGTCTCCCGCATCGGTCTGCTGGTAGTGCTGGTTGAGAGTGAGTAAGGACATGATTTTATTTGGTGAAGTGAAACATGGCAGAGGTATCGCATGAAGCAGGAGAGTGATAAAGTGACGGGACAAGGAGCGAAGAACAAGAGCAGACGTGAAGGCCTCCCCAAATAGGAAAGCACCTTGAAACCAACACTAAACTGCTGGATCTTTCGAAGTACAGGACTCACCAACCAACCGATCCAATCGCTGACTCAGCCAGGCCCCGGGGGCCCCAGGCCGTGCTTTTTTAGGAATAGACACGACTCGATTGGGAGAATTGGAACAGACTAGTCTGTAGAAATGAGGGGAATTGGCGGAAGCAGACCTCGCGCTTTCACGAGTCTGAAACGGATCCAAATAGAGTCAGAACGAGCCAAGGCCGTGAGATTCAAGGCCTTGAAATCGCAAAAATGGGTCGCCCTAAGACCGAAAATCAAAACAAGTCTCAAGTTAATACAAAGATTGAAAAAGGAATGGAGAAAAGAAAGAAAAAAAAAGGGCAGACAGGAAAAATAAGAAGAAGAAGAAGAAAAATTAGGAAAGAAAATCCATCCGATTGAGCCACGCATGACATGGGGACCTACATTAGCCCATAGATTTATTGACGACGACACGAGTGGACCATGCACGGTGCACAAATGAGGTGAATCGGCATTCGCCTTAGCCTCACGGGAGCCGCCTGTCTGCGGGCAAATCAATGATCTAGCGCCAATGACAGTCTCGAAAGAGCGGGTGGATTACAGATTCCGCGCAAGCGCCTGGTCCACTTTCCACTTGCCGATCTCACTGTGCCGTCCCTATGCCGGGGATTAAGGCCCCGACCCGAAGGCTTGAGGTCGACGGTTGACGATCTGGAAATGTATGAGGTTGATTGGTTGTTGCTGTCAAACTGGTCAGAAAACTGCAAGCAGATTTTCAGGGATGCGACCACATCCATAACTAACATCCATGACTAGCATGCTGGATCAGTCCAGTGATACTCAGCTAGGAAATTGTTTGCAGGGGTTCGTGGCCCTCTGACCCAATAAGACGCACTCAGCATCAGAGCATGTCCCAATGCTCACTAGGGTCTCAGCTCTTGCATCACCCGAGACAGAGGGTCAGCCATGGATATCAGACCAAAGGGTGAAATGATCTCATTCGAAAGTCAAACAAAATAAAGATCTCGATGTCAGATCCCAGGCCAATGAGACTGGCAATGGAAGACTCACCCACGCGGAATCTGGTACTAACGGGGAGGGGAACCTTGAGATCTATAAAAGTTCATGATTTGATTCGTCAGGCGGTCATTGTTATCAAAGAGAGACCAATCGCTCGGTAAAAACACTTCAAATGGAGGGACGGGTGGGTCGGTTGCAAGAAACACTCGGCCATTCGGAACTGAGTAGGATCAGTTCTCGCTTTGGCCCCCAAAACACCCATCAATGTCAAAGCAATTTAATTAGATTGGGGCTGGGGTCAACACTGGCACACAATGGCATTACACCTTAGTCAGCAATGATATCCACGTGACTCATTATAGCCTCAGGCACCACGAAATCTGAGGCAACACTCACCAGGCTGAAATCCATCGGCATATCGAACACTTGCTTGGGCACTCATGAATTCATCTCCTCTAGCATATATCTTTCCATTTTGCTATACTTGGAAATAGTATACCACGTCACTACGTAATCATGTTCTCTCAGGCTAAGCTTCTTTTGGCTGCGGATGTCCCAAAAATAATCACAGGTTCAACTACGGAACTATAGGGTATACCTCAATTTCATATCTTGCCCCCTATTCTAATTCTGCTTCATATCTCAAGCCCCTAAATGCAGCCCTCTCCCACGACTTAGCGTTAAGCCCCATCTTATTTATAACATCTCACCGAATTACGACATCGATACTCACGCCATGGCGTCCGACGATAAATGCGCCAGTATCGGCTCAGATATCAGCACCATCTGTGTCCTGCTTGGTTTCCAATTTGGAATCATTCTTCTCCACGTCATGTTCTTTTGGAGTGGGCGGTACCTATTCCAAGCCCCCAATTCAATATCAGGACGGTGCTAATGAAAGGGCGGTATCTAGTTTCCGGCCACTTAAAGTTTCAACTGACCAAGAGCGCGGAGTTGATTTGAATAACACGCCTAAACTAGGGCGGATACAAACAATTGTAATTCAAAACGAATCTGTCGCTGCTCTACGAGACGCTATCAATGCTGCCTTTGCGAAATCGAAAGTAACAACGGCCCCAGCGGATACTTCAAACGTGAGAGTGGCCGTTTGGGACCGAAATGGCGTCGCCTCAGAAGCTTGGTTGGTCTTAATGCCATTTCATGAAATTGCTGGGGCTTGTCCGAATAAAGATGGGTCGGTTGATGTTTATTTAAACCACGCGCGTGGTTGGCATAACGTGGCTACCCTTGCTCTTCCACGGCCAACAGATTAGATAACGTGGAGAATTTGCATGCGCTTTGCTTCAAATTTTGCTTATATCTTGAAAGCTTTGCCAATCTTGGAGGCCAATGGAGATGTCTATCATGTTGAGATTGGATAACCATACAGATCGGCCTAGACCATGACATGCAAACATGGGATCAAAAGGGCGTTTCTTAGCTTGAAATCATTCATGATGGAAATTATACAGAGAATAATTGCGCAAACAAAGAGTGGTCTCTCTAATTCAGCTAGAGTAAAGAGGACATAAAGCAGACTTCCAGGGCTGTATCTAAGAGTGGGTACCTATTTGGCCCCCACTGCACGCCAACCTTCCCTTGGCGGAGCCAGAGCCGCATCTCCCAATGAACATGTCTGCCTTTAGAGATCTTCAAACTTACATTTAGCGCTTCGTCTGGTGTAACAGGCCGTCCCAACAATTTCGGGCATGATTCCGTTCTTACCGAGTGGGTTGAACGCTGCTGGGCAAGGCTATACCACAAATCCACCTAGCGTCTGTAGAGGCTGCCACTCCGAAGGCATCGTCGTGACTCACTCGTATATTCACGACTCGTGATGATTGCCAAGGCAATGCTGACCCCCGCATATACAATGTCTCAGAATGAACCACCTCTAGGGGAATTTTTTCCCGGGGCAATAGCGAGTCATTTAAGGGTCCAACCGACTTACCCGTACCCAGGTCCCAATGGGGGGCGCTAGTGCTCCCCGAAATCTTGGCACAATCTTCGCGACCGAGCACTTGGGGCTTGGAATTCAAACTTTGTGGCAAAAGTGATGAAAATTCCGGCTTTCTAACCTGCAATTGGCCTAGAGGTAAACCGAAATATCCGTTCTACCGGAGCCCCCGGGCGTACATGATTAGCTTCTGAAAAACTTAGTACTGAGCATGTGGTATACATTCACATTTGTGGCCCTGCCGAAGTTCGGTCTAAAATTCAAATACAATTCGAGGTGAACGCCGATCTTGTCCGATGCTGGCACTAGACCACTCGATGGATCTGGGTACCTAAATCCTAACCAGAATCTCAACAATGGGTCAAAGCAATTGTATCTTCACCACGGGCCACGATACCGGGTTTAGACCGGACCCCTGTGCCAATCAAGCCACAATGCTCGTTTAGTGCCTTGGCTAGTGAGGAAGCGACCCAATTTGGTCGAATTAGCGCGGTCAGGGTCCGAGTAGCTCCAGGATAATTTCCACGCGAGCCTGACTGGTCACACTAGAGTTCACGCTGCCGATAAGGCTTAAAAAAAGGGTACAAATAGAAGGATTCACTCTAGTTTCCAGGGGTAGGTTTTTTTTTTTTTTTTCTTGTCTCAAAACTAGTACATATATACTCTTCTACCCTCAATTCCTCTAAATCAATCAAAAGCCATCATGCGCGCTTCGTGGTTCCTCGCTTCTACACTCGCGGCCTTCGCCGCTGCCGACGCCAGCACAACTACCGTCAGCTACCTCGGCGTCTCAGCCGCTGGCGATATCGATATGTCCAAGTACACCAGTGTAGCAGCCGAAGTCATTGCAGTCGATGCAACTGCCACCACATACGATATCCGTTGCCAGAGCGGCGTAGCCAAGACCCTCTGCGCAATCGACAGCAAGACCCCCTGGAGAATCATCCAGGGCCCCGAGACCTACAGCTTCTCTGCCAACGAAAAGCTCCAGACCGATGGCGGTTCCGCCGATGTTTATGCTACCGTTGCGTGCACGTTCACCCATGTCTCGGAGTCTGTCTCTTGCGCTCAGAGTATCTCTATGGATATCTCCGTTGATGGATACTCCACTGCCACCAGCACACACATTCCTAGCATGACTATCGATGCTGATCTGGTTAGCTACCATGCGCTTACCGTTACTGCTGGTGTTTCGGGTTTGAAGGCCTACGCTACTGCTACTTCGCCTGTTACTGTTGCTACTGGAGCTGCGCAGCCTATGATCACTGCTGCACCTATGGCTTTCGCTGCTGTTGCCGCTGCCGCTGCCGCCATGCTCTAAGGATGAGCTGTGTCTTATTATGTCTATATACCTTGCATACGTGTGACTTGAGCATATAATTTGCATGATATTGATGGGTCTAATGTGTATAATTAACATATAATTTCGGACCGAGTTTATAATCTATTACGACCTATGTTTGGGTTCGGATTCAAAGGTGTCTTGCAACCTTGGAAGGTTATTTGAATACGTCCACCAAAACAGCGTAAGCATCCATGTCAGTAAGAATCAATGTACATACCATCTCGTAGCTTTCAAGACTTCAAACGAACAGAAAAATTTCATGTTGTGTGTTCTTGCTCACTGAGAACCCCTTTTAAGGTTTGGGTTTTGGCCCCTCGAGTGTTCGCAGGAATGAAACGTAAAAAAAACTTTATCAAAACCACACCAAACTCAAGTTTATCAACATAGATGGGGGCGAAAATAACGTCAAAAAAACAATATCAGCGACTCCCAAGGTCGCCACCTGAACAGAGAAAGAAGTGATCACAGCTCCCAACTCACAGCTACACAGCCATATCTTCTCTAAGGGTCAGATCTTCAAGGACTAGGTAGTTCGCACCCCGCGCAATCCAGTCATCATATTATCATCAGCACGGAAGGTACCAAGATCCTTGGCCTCAACGATCTACCTCAAGTGATACTCAATATTTGTTGTACTCATATAACCTTCATCTTCCAAATCAAACAAATCCCAAAAAAAAGGACGAGACCATCATGATCTCCACTCCATGGTTAAAGCCAGACAACACAACCCGGCGCAGTGATGAGATGATTGAGTCTTGTTTCAATGCCGAGAAGGGACTCTGTCAGATGGAGGATGCTGTAGGGTTGGAAAATGTTTACAAAATTGAGGTAGTTTATTAGCAGCAGCCTGGGTTGGATCCAAAATGGTTGAAAGCTATTTATCTTGATAAGGGAAATCTTGGGGATGAGGGTGGTAAGGAGTTTTTGAGTCCGCTAGATGCTGGTTACTCTGATCTGGGATGTAATGCGGTTACTAGTGAGAATGAGCTTTACATAAGATCTAAAATGTATGCGGTGGTGAGGTTGGAGACAAAAAGATTTAAGACCAATTGGATTCTTGCAGGCTTGATAAGTCTATAACAAGTATGCACAAGGTCAACCGAAAGACAAGAAGCATCTGATTCAATAGGTATCAGTCGCACGGCTTTGAAACTCCAGCTAGACTGTGGGCATGAGCAGTTCTTACCACACATGAGAGAATTGAAGTAATCGAGAACACTCGGCATTGTATTTCATTATATTGATGCGGACCAGCGGCCAGTCCGACACCAATACCAACGAATCAGGCCAGTTGTTCATAAGAGACGAAAACATTCTAAGGCTTTGGCAAAGTCACAGAAAAGGGTAATAGAGGAAATATAGAGCGTAAGAATAGTTATTGTCTAAAGCCAACCAGCAGGTGACTGACAACCGTAAGGAATGAGGGCTAGACAGGGAGAAAAAGAAAAAAAAGTAAGGAGCGTGAAGAATCGGCATTGACCAGGGACAAGGAGTAATAAGATGTGTAAGGATGATTAGGGCGTTCCACTGGTCAGTCCAATGAGCCATATCGTGGTGCAAGACAAAGGTTGGGTATAACGGGTATTAGACATCAACAGTGACTCGGGATTTTGACCCGACAATTAGGGTATAAAGGCGACCGTCAAAACAGTGATTAGGTAGGTGGTGGGGGCATATGAACTCAACAGAGAACAAAAAAAAAAGAAAAAGAAGCCCAGCAAATTAATGGGTTCTCTTACGTCGGTGGACCTTGTATTCGGCTTTGGCGACACGCATAAACATTTCGATGTCCTTAATTGGGACCCAGCTGGTAAGGACCTTCATCGTATTTTCGAAATCAGATTCCAGAATTATATCCCGCATGCCATCAATTAAGGCAGCAGATGTGGCATGTAGCACGTCGAGGCTCTGTCCAAATGTACCGAGGCGTGGTGGGGGTGCCTTAGGTCCTCTTCCAGTTGCGGTAGCTGGCCGCGCAGCAACGGGTTCCTCAGCGTCTCCAAGTAGCATAAAGACATCCCACACTCGAAGCTGGGCGGGGAAAGGAATAGAGTAGTTGAAGAGAGTTAAGTACCAGCGGGTACCATAAGCTGTTGGAGGGATTCCGACGTCGTTCTGAATTGGTATGTTAGTGCATGTCCCGTTTTCAAAAGCGATATCCAGGGATTCTTACCAGTTGTGTAGCCACTTCACCACCGGCCAGCCACTCGCGTTCGAAATCATCCAAAGCCTCCATCAGCCCGGCGAAACCAGACTTGTACAACTCTTCCAAACCACGAAGGCGCCAAAGACGGGCTAGCATCACAAACGCATGCTCCTCATCGTAGTATGCCAATAAAGTAGCAGCAATGGCAGCCATGCCTTGTACATAGCCTGTGTCGGGGTAGTATAATGACATAGCATGAAGGACGCGGAATAAGAGTCGTTGTCCACCGCGATATCGGCGACGGAACATGATATGGCTGGTGATTGTGCGAGGCACATCTATATCGATCTGTACATCATCAGGAGAAGAGACGTATTGACTTTCACGGAAAGCGTTCACAAGCTCCTCTTCAGAGGGACTATCTTTATGTCGCCTTGCACTGGCCTCAAGGAAGGAAAACCAAGCTGATGACCGCCATCTATCCGGTATGCCCTTCCATGTTCGTTCAATAAGTTTCGAACTGTGCGTATCGAACTCAAACTTCATGCCACCGCCGTCGCGATTTTTCTTGATCGGTTTGGCCATCTTCGTCCACTTGTCCTCGCGCTCCCACTCCTTCTTGCGCGCCGCACGTGCAGCTGACGTGTCTTTTCCCTGCCCAGGATCATCTGCGGGGAGCGTAAGCATATAAGCAGCCTCGTCAGTGAACTTTCGGTCCCTGTTATGTGGGAGACGATTAGTGGCGGAGCGCAAGCGGGACGTCGAGCGCCTAACTGGTGCGCTGATGGTGCTTGCGGATGAAGTTGGGCGTGCATTGTTGGCAGAGCTCTGGGACAAGTTGCGAGTCGGGGATCTTCCACTGAACGAGCGAGTACTAGCTCGAGCAGTAGGGGGGCGAATAGAGAGTTTGCGACGAGGGGTCTCAGACGCAAGCTGAAGACTGGTGGTAACGCGCTGGATAGGATGGGGCTCGCTATCGTCCGGGGCGTGGATAAAGCCATATCGATCAACTTGGCCTGCGCCAATATTTTGCCAACACTCAATCCCACCCGCTAGTTCCTGGGTCTCTCTTTTCATTCGCTTGCGCTCTACTTCGGCAGAAGCCCTGTCGATCGAAGCTGGGGGCGTGCCGAGATTTGAAGCGGGTGTCGAAGCAGTCTCTAAATCGGGTGTTGTCTCCTCCCAGAGAACGCCATTTTCCGATGCGATCGCCTTTGCGACGTCCTTATCAGTCACATCGTCATCGCCTTTCTCATACATGAGGCGCACTCGTCGGGAAAGCATATCCTCATCCGCAGATATAGCCCTGCATTGAAGGCTCATTTGCCGTGGACGAAGATGATCTTCTTTTTTGAAAGGCCGTGGTGTCGCCTCCGGGATATCTTCGCTCGCGCCATCCTGGCTGGTGGAGGGAGGCGCTATACTCGGCGCTTTGCTAGCTGGCTCTGAATCAGGCGGGTTGGATTGCTGAATGGAACATGCATCTGATTGCGCTTCGTTATTCTGAGCCTCTGGGATTGGCTCCGTTCGAGGCTCCAGGTTCTGTTCTCGTGGTTTCAAAACCGGCCGCTTTGAACGATCCCTGATCAGGCTGCCACGGGTGGAGAACTTCATTGTCGGTCCCAATCCTTCCAGAGCGGCCGTAGGTATGTCCAAGCTAATCCCACTGAATTCCAGGTCAATCTGCGGTACCGGCGGTAGTTCTTCCGTGCTCATTTTCCTTTCCAAGTCGCTGGACTTTTTTCTCAATCCCCCCCACTTGCGCTCCGACCACCTTGACCCGGGACGAGACCCTGGTCGCGAAACAGGGCGAGAGTTCGGCTCATTGACGACGATGCTGGGGACGCTGCGTAACGAGGGCGTTTTCCTGCTGAAATTGGTGAACCGCTCATCCATTGATCGTCTTGTTGGAGCCTCTAACGATGGCGATAGCTGGGCTGTGTGGGATGCGCGCGCGGAGGCAGGGCGGTGCGCGCCATGCGAGGCGTCGCTGGCACTAAGAGAGCGGCCATTGGGAATCGGTGTATCTGCGGAGGGCGATAGTGAACCGGATCTATTAGCGACAGGGCGTTCATCGGCGACCGTTTCGTAGGGCGCAGCTTGGGTCGATCGCGACTCCGATCCAACGGGGGACAACGATGCAGGAACCTCCACCATTATCCCGGCATGACTCGCACAATAAGGAATGAAAGAGTGTACAGAAAGAAATCTCTAAGGAACGATTTCACATCACCGATTTTCTCGTAAGGGTCTGGAAATTAAAATTGACCAGGAGAAAAAGACGGAGAGGGTGGAGTCGACCTTGTTTCTTCTTGGCACCGCGGTTCTTAGTTATTCCCAGTCTTCTCTCCGTCATTCCACACCATGAATTGTACCAAGGAAAAAATGTGAGTGGACGACTATAACAACAATTGCGAGCTGAATTAGGGAAGGTATAGGGGGCAATCAACTCTTCATCCCACCTCTAGGCGGCCGCGCGAGCAGTGGGCCGCAGACGACGACAAGGAGAGAGTGGAGACGCTAGTGGTGCTTAGATTAGAACACAACCATGGTGTCATGAAGAGTCTGGACTGGGTTGTTTCCAAGGTTTGCGTAGAATAAATTGATTCAAGTTTTCAGGTGTGGAAGAAATCATAGAATTGTGGAAGATCTGCAGTATATATTATGCTTCTTGTTGGATATAGACAAGACTAGTCCTAATATTGAACATGCAGGTTCCCAATACAAGGAAATTCAATTTTGGGGATCTGGATCATGTACACAAAGCAACGCGTGGAACTCCCGCAAGCCGAGGCTGTAAATCCAGCAGACCATCAGCCGCCAATGCAATGGATGAAAAAGGGGTTGAACCCCCAGAGTATAACAGTGACGATCATAAAAAGAAAAGGGAAACCCCTTGGAAAAAGAAAAAGGACAAATGGATAAATGAGAAAGTCATGACCACCCAGCGGCCCACAGTTAGATCGAATCTCAAGCCACGGCGGCGTTGACTCCAGAATGGGTCTCTCGCGCAGGCTTGCTCCGTTCGACAGGCTCCTTGGGCAATAGCTCAATCTGTCGCACGAGGAAACTCTTCTCGTCGGTGAATTGATCGTCATCAGTGCGGTCTTCCAGGAACTTTGGCAGGAATCGCAGTAATCGGTCGCGATTGTTAATCAAAATCCGTTGCACGGCCACTGATTTGTTCGGATTGGCCACAAACACCTGGGCTTTGTCAGTGCATGCATCCACTGAGGATCATCGAGAGCGACATACTTTAAAAACGTGGAACCCCTCATACTGGACCATCTTGCGATCGTCCCGCAGGAGCTTCATACACAACTTAAGATTATCCCCACTCTCCACGTAGGCCATCATCACATTGTAGTTCGCACGGTCTAACAAAATTTCGCCAAGGAGCTTAATGCTTTGTCGCTTCGTCACGTAAGAGTCAGACTGAACAAGAACGTCATTGAACTGGCCAAAGAACAGGTCATAGTTGGTGGCCAGATATGCGGTCACAAGGTTTTTATGCCGGGTCAAAATCTCCTGAGAAAACGGTCAACATCCATTTCGGTGCTTTAGTGAGCTTCACATCAAGGTCTTACTCGAAAAGTAGTAAACGCATCCGCGCTCACTTCAAAACTGCTTTTGTCAATCCAATCGAAGAAGCTCCAAAAAACTCCGTCACCTTTCTGTGGCAGGTTTGGCTTCAAATCGGACAGTCGCACGGCTGGCTCTCCTTCCTTGGATTGATCATACAGAAGCACTGCGGCAACCACGTCGAACTTGAGCGCTTCCCTTAAAATCACACCACAAGGCATGGCACTCTGACTCTCGGAGTACCCCCGGCATAACTCAACAAGGATCTCTGGTCGATGGTGGACAATGTACGAAATAACAGGAGGGTCTTTGTCCGGCGCGTAATTGCTTGGTCGGAACCGGAGAATATGGGAGAAAATTGTCTGTGTATCTTTCCTCGCTTCAAATGGAAGCAAGTGAATTGTTCGTGATAAATCGTAGAGGAGGTCTTCTTGGAGTGTTGCTTGAACAAGGGCGTGAACTTGGTCCGGTGACGTGTTGACCTCTAGAATCAAAGTAATGTTCAGTCTCCAATTGCTAGATAGTACAAAGGATAACATCAGAAATTGAGCAGATAGCCTACCTTGTGTCCCTTGAACAATCACTTTCATCTGACTTAGTTGCTTTGCGAGGTCTTCTTCGGCCTGGGACTGCGTCAGCATTGGATATGCGGATGGCGTCGGGGACCAAACCTTGGGCAAGTTAGGAGTCTCCTGGACCCTGAGGAGCAATTCCTTGGTAGAGCGGGCAACATCAGCCGGCTGCCGCGACCGGCCTCGATTAAAAAAGAAAGCCATGGCCTCAATATGCGAAGATAGTTGGGAGAAAGAAGGGCGAGAACCGATGCGCCGGACTGATCACATCTCTGGTTCCGCAATAAACAAACAGGGCGGGGCAACCGTTGTTGGCCTCAGGCAACATCACGATAACGATTTTTTTTATCAGTTTTATCTCTGCCCCTCCATGATTCTTTGTTTTCAGTATTCCATTGGGTTTCAATTGTCAAACAATTGCATTCAAGATAAAAATGGCATCCAATCCTGCTACAGTTGCCCCTGTGGATGATGTTCACGCCGATTCACGCTCGGTGTCGGACGAGTCGGACTCTAGCAACGAGGAAGGCTGGGAAGACGTTGAGGCTGATGACGAGACACAGCCTGTTGTGGATTTGTTCTCCGACGAGGTCTTCCCTGATGCACGCTCTATGCTGAAGGCTTGCAAGGAGAAGCACCAATTTGATCTCTTGAAGATTCAGAAGGATCTTGGTATGTTGTCTTTGAGTGAACCAGCTTGAATAAGACATGGAACTAACGATAGAGATGATTACGATAGGCCTGGATTTCATTGACACCATTAAGCTGGTCAACTACGTTCGCACCCAGGTCAAGGCCGGAAACAAGACCCCCGATGTTGACTCCAAGTCGAAGTTTGACGACGATGTCTACTTGAAGCCGGTGATGGAGGACGACGCTCTCCTCTACAGCCTGGACGATATCACTGAGGAAAAGGGTGATGAGCCAGCCACTGGAAGCGAGGCTGAGCGCCGAGTCTTGGAGCTCCAGGAGGACCTGGAGAGACTGCAGACTCAATTCTCTGAGTACAGACTCGCAGTCCAGAAGTCAATGGAAGATCAGTTGTCCAAGGAAGACGAGAAGCTTGCACCCCAGGCTTCTGGCACCAACAAAGCCCAGGAGATTGATGAGGACTACTTTGCATCTTACGCTTATAACGGTATGCAAACCATATCATTTTTGAAGGACCTCCACTTGCTGACTGATTGCCTTTTCAAGGAATTCACGAGTCCATGTTGAAGGATGCTATCCGTACCGATGCGTACCGTGACTTTGTGTACGAAAACAAGAATCTTTTCAAGGACAAGGTCGTTTTGGACGTGGGCTGCGGAACTGGTATCCTGTCCATGTTCTGTGCCAAGGCTGGCGCGAAGAAGGTCATCTCAGTTGACAACTCCAACATCATCGACCGTGCCAAAGAGATTGTCTTTGACAACGACTTTGGAGATGTTATCACGTATGAATTCTTTCCGAGGTGCTTTTATGAGACATTATGCTAATCAATGACAACAGTCTCGTCCGCGGAAAGATTGAGGAGGTCACCTTGCCGGTTGACAAGGTTGACATCATTATCTCTGAATGGATGGGCTATGCTCTTCTCTTCGAGTGCATGTTCGACTCTGTCATCTATGCCCGTGACCGCTACCTTGCTCCTGATGGTCTGATGGTTCCCTCCCACGCGACTCTTCGCATCGCCCCTTACGCGGACCCCGACTTCATGGCTTCACACATCTCCTTCTGGGAAGACGTCTACGGCTTCAAGATGACCAGCATGTTGCTGAAGATTTACGACGAAGCCCTTGTTCGCAACATCCCATCCTCCACAATCGCTGCTGACTCAACAGTCTTCCTGCCACTTCCCTTGCACACCATCACTGTTGAGGAGTTGACCTTCCTAAAGGAGTTCCAAGTCACCTTGAACCAGGATATCGATGCCCTTGATGGCTGGGCTATCTGGTTTGACATTTTCTTCATGCCTTCGCGAGACTCTCCTATCCCGGAGAATGCCGTGCCCGCCGACATGCAGAAGAAGGGATTCGTCGGATTCACCACTGGACCCGATGGAACTGAGACCCACTGGCAGCAAACCATTGCCTTGATTGACCACGGCAGCCACAAGCCCAAGCCTCTCAAGAAGGGACAGGTCATTTCCGGCAAGATCGGCTACCAGAAGAGGGATCAGGAGGGTTCCCGAGGCCTGAACATCAACATTGACTGGCAAGGAGGTGAAAACACCAAGGGCTCTCAGAAGTGGTCGCTCCAATAAGTCACTTCTAGCCATCTGTTTCAGATGTTACATCTATGATGAGCGACGGTTTTTCATTCTGAAGCTGCTCCAACGGGAAAGCTGATAAAGAGCATATAGAATGCTTTGTTGTTTTCAATTTCGGGTGTTATTTCCCCATAAAATACTGGTATATATAGTTATGCATGCACATGGCCATTGTGGCCCATATACCCCATGACCTCTATTGAAACCTTTCGATTTTCTCAAATTATAACGCCAATAGGGGCGAAATCTCATAGTCATAATATTCGTAATTACCGAATCCTGGGAATGAACATCAACGCTTTGCATACCCGGCTTCATTCTCTGGCCTTCGAGAACGCTGGGTTCCATGGGTTTCATCGCGTCGACGGTTGGTACGATCCGACGAGCGATGTGACCGTCGAGATAGAATTTCTCCGTGCCTATCGCGGCTTCGGTCTCGATGGTGGCGATGATGATGCCGCCGCGAAGTTCCATGGTTTTTGCCATCTCGATCTTTCACGGCTGGTGCACCGAGCTTGAAACCCTCAAGGCTATCAACAGATCTTGACCGTCTTCGTCGGTGATGGCTCGAACGATCCCGACTTCCCTGCTCGGATTTGAGCGCTTCGAGCTCCTTCTTCTTCTCCTCATTCCATCGCTTTCGCTCTTGTTCAGTCGCTTTCAACTGCCGAATACCGCGCTTCATAGCTGCGAGAGGATCATTGGCATCCATCCTGACTTTCTCTCGCTCTTTACGCATAGGATCCTCATTCCCCCATACATTTTTTGATCTTGTGTCAGGGGCGTCCACCGCCTGTGCTGAAGATGAATACCAAGGGTCCTGACCGATTGACTGCTTGAAGCCCGCCGCGTTGGAGAAGCGCATCGTATATTGATCTTCAAAGCTTCGCTTTTCTTTCTGGGCTTCGGCCTCGGCTTCTTTGTTTTTCGCCGCATGCTTGTTGCTCCCTTCAGCGGGGAAGAGGTTGATATGACCGTCGCGGTCCAAGATCGGGGCGTCTGACTTCTTGTTCTTTCGAAGGGCCGCGACCGTTGATTCCGCCCGTTTAGCACTGGCTTGCTCCGCATCTTCTCGCGCGAATCGTATATCTCTTACAGTATCATCCTCCCCGGCAATGCGTCTTCTTTTGCGAGTTCTTCCAGCTTCGTCTGCTGATGTTCGTTCTGGTCGACTGAGAGCCTCTGACGCAAGACGCGTGGGCGGCGGTGGAGGGGGCGTAGGCACTCTTTCTCCACGTAGTATCCGGATCCTTCGCTCGGCATCAACTTCCTGCATGCGGCGCTCATCTTCCTCCTCGAGAGCCTTCGCTTGGGCCTCATCACGCTTAACGCGAGCGACGTTCTCAGGGTTGTAAACGTTCCATGACTTCTTGCCAAGGAGATGACTGTAATATGTGAGCCAAGGTCAGAAATAACTTGAAAATGAATGGTGGCTTACAGTGGCATCTTGCTCGTGATTGCACCGAGCTGTAGTGTTACTTTGGAGAGAAGGAGCTCTAGACTTGGCTTATCGATAAGGCCCCCACCGCCTGACACTATTGCGGTCGCCGGGGTGAACCTCCAGCTCGTAGACTTGCTAACTTAACTTTTCCGCCATCTCCAAGGTCTATTGAATGCGCCTGAGAATCCTCAGGAAGGCTTTATATTAACGAGTCCGGATCGATCGCGCTAAAACAAGGTCCCAAATACCTTGTTGCCTGTTGTTAAAACAGAGTGGCGTCACCGCCAAACTCCCCTCAACGTATCTGACACCTGCATTGCCAACTACAAGTTCCCCTACGATCCAATATGTTCAATCGGAAGGATCTACCCAGCATTCAAAACCCCTTCGCATCCCGACAGGAACCGCAACGTCCGTCGCCACAGGGCTACGCGAACCCCAATCAAGGGCCTCCACGGTATGATTACGGCCACGTCCTTACGTCCGCGGGACATATTCCTGACGGCGATGTGCCCATGACTGACGCAATCTTTCCTTCAAGCGGATACGGAGCTCCCTCACCACAGAACATGGGCAGATCGCAGCAACAGATGCCTGGGCGCATGCCGTCTACAGGCGGACCTACTTGGACTCTTCAACCTACAAAGAGTCCCAACGAGAACTACATCTTTGGTAACCTGTATGTGGATTACAAACTCAGTTGTTTTTGGCTGGTCTCGGATACTTACATGGCGCAGTGTCGCTGTTTCACCCCAGGACATTCCTCCGAGTCGTGATGGCACCGATGTGCTTCTCCTCGTCAATGACGTCTTCGTATTCTCTGCCCGCCCTGTGGAAGGCTTCCCGCCTGGATTAATGGGCCTGTCGGACCCTCAGCGAACATGGGCAAATATCGGAATGAGGGATGCTATCAAAGTCCAGCTTTACGATCCATTCAGCCAAGGCGGCCAGGCTTATTTGGGATCTGCGGACATTGAAGTCAGCTTCGCGTCGATAAAGAAGCGAGTAGAGGCACCATATGACCAGGATGAGTTGGCCAATGCTGTCATTAGAGTGCGTTGATTCTACACTCGCGCTAAATTTTTGCGTACTAATTAATACCTACAGAATTTCGAAAACCAACTTTTTGCTCCGGGTCAACGGGTTTTGATGGACCACAAGAGCATCCCTCTTCTGTTGCAGGTCAAGACTGTTCAACGGGTCGACCTGACATCGGAGAAGAGTGATGCCAATGCTGGAGAGGTTGAGACAAACCCTACAGCCCGAGGAATCATCACACGGCATACTCAGCTCAACTTTTTCAAGGATTCTGCAACGGGTATCAATGTTAAGGCTTCCAACCGACGCCCTGCTGCCAATTCGATTATTCAGCCCGGGTTCAAGTTTGAGGATATGGGAATCGGCGGTCTGGACTCCGAGTTCAGCACCATTTTCCGTCGTGCTTTTGCGTCTCGTATCTTCCCCCCCCGGGCTGGTTGATAAGCTCGGCATTCAGCACGTAAAGGGTCTTCTGCTTTACGGACCTCCAGGTACCGGTAAGACTTTGATCGCGCGACAGATCGGAAAAATGCTTAATGCTCGGGAGCCGAAGATCATCAACGGACCCGAAGTCCTGAATAAATATGTGGGTCAGTCTGAGGAAAATATTCGAAAGATGTTTGCGGATGCCGAGAAGGAATACAAAGAGAAGGGCGACGAAAGTGGCCTTCACATCATCATTTTCGATGAGCTGGATGCTGTTTGCAAGCAACGTGGTAGCGGCTCCGGTGGTGGCACTGGTGTCGGTGATAGCGTTGTCAACCAGCTGTTGTCAAAGCTGGACGGTGTTGACCAGCTTAATAACATCCTGTTGATTGGCATGACCAACCGAATGGATATGATTGATGAGGCCTTGCTACGTCCTGGTCGTTTGGAAGTCCACATTGAGATCTCTCTTCCCGACGAGGCCGGTCGCCGCCAGATTCTCAAAATTCACACTGAGAAGATGCGCAAGAACAACGTCCTGGACTCAGACTTCGATCTGCCTGAGCTTGCAACCGTGACCAAGAACTTTTCCGGTGCCGAAATCGCCGGTTTGGTCAAGTCGGCCTCATCGTTTGCTTTCTCTCGCCATGTCAAAGTTGGCACAATGGCCAGCATTAATGACGATGTCATCAATATGAAGGTCAATCAATCCGATTTCCACCATGCTCTCGACGAAGTGAAGCCTGCTTTTGGTGTCTCGGAAGAAGAACTCTCCAGCCGCATCCAGTATGGTGTTATCCACTACTCTGAGACAATAAACGAAATCTTGCGGGAGGGCGAGCTATTCGTCAAGCAGGTTGGCCAGGCAGAGGCTACCCCCTTGTTCTCTGTCTTGCTCCATGGTCCCCCTGGTAGTGGCAAGACGGCTCTTGCTGCACGCATCGCTATCGACTCCGGCTTCCCCTTCATCAAGCTGATCAGCCCAGAGGACATGGTCGGCTTCAGCGAGCCAGCTAAGATCCAGCATATTAGCCGAATCTTTGACAGCGCCTACAAGTCCAACACTAGTATTGTTGTCATCGATAACATTGAGCGCATCATCGATTGGGTGCCCATCGGCCCCCGCTTCAGCAACAGCGTCCTGCAGGCCCTTATGGTCTTCCTCCGGAAGCAGCCTACACATGGACGTCGTCTGTTGGTCCTGGCTACAACCACTGAGCGTGCTTTGATGAAGCAGCTTGACGTGTACAACTCCTTCAACTCTGACATTATGGTCCCGAACGTGCAGTCCTTCGGCGAGCTGCGCTATGTCATGGAGCAGTCTGGTGCCTTTGATGCACAGGAAATTGCTCGTGCTTTGGAGAGTGTTGGCGGTCTGGCTGATGATGGCCGTGTCAGTGTGGGCATTAAGAAGGTGCTCCTAGGTATTGAAACTGCTAAGCAGGATGCTGATAAGGTCGGTCGGTTTGTGCGTGTCATTAACCGGGCCATTGAGGAGCAGTCGTTCGCTTAGAGAGTATATAGATAAGGGCTTATTTCCAAGCTGTATAATGAAGACTACCACTTTCAAAGTTGCTTGATCTTATAAAACGCTTTTTCTTCCATGTATACGAGAGGTTTGTCCTCTCCACAATTGTTCACGCTGTAGACCATTTCGAAGCAGTTTGATGCAGTGTTTTGGCTTATTTGGTTCGATTCTTAAGCCTATTGTCTACCATTCATCTCGCCTTAATTGATTTGGCTGCTATGGTGAAGTGAGTTCTTGCTTGAATAATTTGATGTAAATTCACATACTCTTTCTTGAGGGGGCACCTAGACCAAACACTGGCGATGTTTGCTTCTACATCTCCTCAGTCTTTTAACATTCGGCGGCCATTTTTCTTCCCCCTTTAGACTATAGGCAAGCAGTTAAAGTCCTTGTAAGCATCATATCTACCAGCTCTAACCAACAAAGTGGATACCTGGATACATCACACAGCCTATAGGCATCTCTCGCTTCAGTGCCATGGTTCTTAGGGCTCACTATGTATAGTACAGAGCCTTTACCTTGTCCCAATACACTAAAGCCCTATATCCACAGCCACTGGATAGCCAAGGATCCTTATCGAGATCGTCATAACGGTAAAAACAGCGTATGATTGACTAAAACCACGCCTATGTAGAGGAAAAGCGCGTCCATAGAAGCTGTACACGCACAAAAATACGAAAGGCCTATACAAAGGTAGAAAAACACGCCAACCGCTCCAAAAAAGCAAATTAACCCGTCCCGAGCTGTACCATCCCAATTCCCAAGTATCCTAAATGTCCCAAGTCCCGATTTTTTCCGAAGTCATAATAGCAGTCGTCAGAATAAGCAGCAAAAACAAAGCGTCCCAAGAGCGGGTCTAGCCACCGAATCAATAGTCGTCGAAGGTGTATTTCTTCGATGCCCGACGGTATTCGTCCGGGTGGACCTTCTCAGCCTTAGACTTCAGGGCGCTATTCGCAGATAAGATTCGTCAGCTTCTAGAACACTGGGGAAATCAGGGACCACGCAGGAACCACATGCGACGCTAATTTGGACGTCACCCGTCGATCCCCTGGTGCACGTGCCAAGATCTGGCCCGGCGGAGCGGAGATTATCTTGATTCCCCTGTCACGCGCGGAGCGGGGCGGAAATCTCGACAACGTCCATTCCATGCCAGGGGTGTTTTGGTTTGGTCTTTAGTGTGCTGCGCATTCCTTGCATGGGTGCGGAATTCATTTTAATGTGATGCTCACCTGACGCGCTTCTGAGTCCACTCGAGATCCCGCTTAGTTTCTCGGGCAGTCTTGAGTCCTTCGTTGAAGTTTGCTCGCAGGCCTTTCATGCGGCGCTGTGCCATCGCTTGCAGCTCGAGAAGCTCTTGCTGCTTAGCGTGCATCTGGCCGGAGCTAATTTTTGCGGCTCGTTAGCTTCAAATCGGAATTCAATTTTGACGTATTTTCAAAGTTGCGGATTTTGCTGTCTTGCTCTTTCTTGCGTTTGTGAAGGCGAGTCGCCCTTTTTTTTTGTCTGGCGGGGTGAAGCTTGCGCCCCGAGGAGCAGATTACTCACGTTTGCGCTTGGCTAGCCAAGCTCTTGTCCAGCGGTGTTGGGTCGAAGGCATTTTGCATGCGATCGCTCAGGACGTCGACAACATCCACACCGGAGTACGATACTGAGCTCGAATCGTAATCTCCGCCAGCGGAGCTGAAGGTCAGACCGCCGGATGTGCGGCTACCAGCAGTGGTACTTGCATCAGAATAATCTGTTGGTGAGCCTGGAACCCTGGACACAGGGTACATGCTGGCTGGTGCTGGTGCCTTGGAGGGCATGCTCATGGGAACAGCGGAGGGCTGATAGTACTGACGGTGGGCAGCCATGATGATCGATTGTTGATGAGAAGATTGACTGACTGGTGAGAAGCTCTCGGTATGTTAAGACAATGGTGTATAGGAGGACGATGAACTCCTTGAAGAGGTATGGTGCAGCAATATAAAAATGGGTTCAGGAAACTTAGGGCTGTTGCAATCAGGGCAGCTGGAAAAGATGAAAAAGGAAGAGGAAGGAAAACTAGGACTACCCGACAAAACGAGGGAATTTATAGACTTCGACGGGCAGTCTTCGCTCCGGCGGGGGCCCTCGTCGTGACGAGGCGAAGTGGGATTGCAAGGATAGGAGGACCTCAGGCGGGATCCATTGGACCATTCGAGGGACTAGGACTCGCACCCCTCCTGGGTATCTCCCAATCTCCGGCCTTCGGCTGCACCTCCTTCTCCGTATCTGCCCGCCGATTCGTCTCTTGGACCGCCCTGACCCCGCTCCGAGTGGGAATCGAGTGTGTCTGGGCCAGGGCGCCATTCCCGTCCAAGGTTTCCGCTCTCTCGTGGCGGTTTTTTCCCAGGATCATCGCCCTAGGTCTACGTAGTCTCCCGGAAGGTGTGATTACCTTGGGTCCGAGCGGAGACACTTGAAAATGCCAAAAATTTGAGAAAAAGTTGGCTATGAGTGGAGCAGGATGGGTTTTTTGGTCATGAGGTGGGAGTGGAGGGCAGAAGTATAAAAGAGCTCCTTCCCGGCTTCCTCATTCTCTACCTTTTTTTCTTTTTCGCCTCGCCCAAATTTTCCCCCACTTTCTCTTCAACTTCAATTTCTTTTTCTTATTTTTGGATTTACCCCTCCTCAATGGCCTAGGTTCTCGAAATTCGGTGGCTGGGAGGCGGATAGTCGACTCGAGGGTCGAGGTTGATTCGCTCGACAGAGGCCGGCCGGAACACGCTGCGAACTACAAAAACCGGTATGACTTAACATTTTTCGCCCCAAGCCTAGGGTCTCCCCTACAGGTTGAGTATCGACTGTTTATTAGTGTCTTAGCACTGGCCTCTGTGTCCGCGTGATGGTCAGATGTTGGAAAGGGAGCCGTTTTTTTTTTTTGCGGTCGACACATCCAAGAGCCGCGGTTTTCCTTCCGAAGCCTACTTCCCTTTGCAGTGAGGAAAGAAAAAACAAAAACAAAACGTCCCACTGCCTGACATCATCTCTGGGGTTCAGCAACCCAAAGCTCAAAAAGTAGGCCGCCTCAAGCATCAAGACCATGGCGAGGTCACACGGGATGAAGATCCATATGTTGGACATCACTGCATGGCCCGAACGAACCGTGGAGACCAACGATCCCAACTCGCCGAGACTATGTCCCCAATATCTTCAGGCGCAAAAACCATCTGCGCCATAGTCACATCGGGATCAGCCAAGTCCAAATGAACGATTGTGTGACTGATATGTGATCCGTTCAAGTCACAGAAACTCAAAAGATAATACACAGGCGTTCCATCGACAGGCTGATCCCTGCTTCCCCGTTTGCCCGCCTTCATGCGGCTATTGCTCCCGGGGACCACCAGAAGCCTCTGCGCCAGCCCACAAGTGGCTAGAATTGCAGGGAACTGTGAGCAATGGAGCACGGACAAGCGCTCTAGACGCCATGGGAAGAGGAGCATCTCCCCACTTTCCATGCACACATTCGATGTCTTGCTTGGCCTCAGGCCATGCGAAAGAGACCACCTCTGCAGGCCGTCGGTAACGCAATTCGATAAGAAAATTCACTTCCGGCGAGAACTCGTCATCATTGGTCCTGGCTTTTTGCTGACATAGGACTACCCAGGCTCCAGTCCGAAAAACAAAATTCAAAAATCCTTGAAGAGCCCAAGGGCCCTGCCGCAGAAGACCCATTGGGAAACTCCGATACCCTCTCAACAATACAAGCCAATGCTTGAAGCCATGTACACTGCACCCTAGCCGTGTTCTCTGCATGCCTTGCAGCCTGACAAGTGCCAATATGCCCCGTCGAACACGCATCCTGCCACCGAATTACACCGTGTCACCACCCTCCTCCATTTTTATTTCTTTTATTCTAATTGCCCACTTTTGCCCGAGGAATTAAAATCGAAAACCTGGAAAATAGTGGTTTCCTACTTATTCAAAGGGCCTCGCAGGGATGCTACGCCAACAAACTACCTTCCACGCCCAATCTCTTTTCCCGTTCGTCTCGCCTGGGCATCGGGCAGCACAGCAATGACGCGCAGAGCACAGCAACAAGTGAGCAACGAGGGAAGCCTCTTGTCTGCCTCGTCCAGAATTCCCACATCGTCATAGCCCCAACCATCTGGCCATTCACCGGCGGCTGATCCGCCCCTCTCTGAGCCTCGCTACTTCGGTCATACCAAAGGACCGGGCTATGCAGTTCGTCCAGGTCTTCATGAAACCCCCGGGAAACGAGTCTCACCATCTTCACCATTCTCCCCTTTTGTCCTCAATGTATACATGCACCTTGTCAACAAAGCTAACGAAGTTGCATGCGTTGCACACGAGCCCGGAGTTTTGGTCCGAGGGATTCCAGACAGCACTGTTCCCCACTCACATACACGCAGTTGTGCTAGTTCATTCATTCCCCTCTAGTTTCTCAGCCCATGAACCGCGACCACGTCGGTTTTCTGCTCCCCCCCCCCCCCCCTGTTATTGAGCCACTGCCCCAATTGGTTTCGGACTGCATTCTCTCCCCTTCGATCAGAATATCCAATCCCCAAGCCCTGAGTCGATCACCGTGGAATTGGACCAGACGGGACAGGGCGAGTGGGGTTAAGCGGGGATTTATTTTTTCACGATACGCTTCCTTCACCGCCACATGCAGCGCCATGACTGGCCGGTTGCCGTCGCCAACTCATCCTACTTTGCCGCTTTGGGCCGCTGTCCTTTTTTAATTAATTTTTTTCTAGTGTCCTTTTGCCTTCGTGCTTGTCCCGGATCTGCCTTGCGGAGCCTAAGAGAGAGTTTGGGTGTTGCATTTTGGATGCAGGGATTATAAGGGTTGTTGGGCACGATCTAATTCTTTGTCGGATACTCACGGCCCTTTTGGCGTTTGTTTCCAACAAGGCAAAAGATTCTCATGCAGGATGCAGAAATGAGAAGCCATGATTCATAATTGATTGTTTCAGACCTGATTTCTCAGTCCACGGGAATACATCACCTAAGAACTTAGTTTTTAGTTCTCAGTATGCTGATACTTGATAGGCATTCTCATATGAATACAGTATGTCATGTTCTTTGGCCCCCAAGATAAAACCTTCGCCCCCTTGATTCCAATCTTCGTGGCGACTGGGCAAAACTTTGCTCCGTCGGTTCTTTGATAGGCCGGAGACTACACTACGTACCCGAATTCCTCGCGCCTTGCGTTTCAGTGCTCTGACCGTGTCGCTTTTAATCGAATCTACTCGAGCATCACCCAATGCTTAGATAAGCAGGTTCACTCTTTGCGCTCGTATAGTCCCACCGGTTCTTGCCGATAGTTTTAACAGGACTGTACCTTGTACATGCAATGTTCCATGAGTGAAAATGTAACGCGTCTATAAATTTCGATTCAAATGGTTGTAGAGCCAAAGTCACGTCATGACGAGCCACGGCTAGAGCCAATACCCGAATGCATCGTATAACAACTCACTAGTATATGCACCGACATTGTCCATTCAGCTTACTTCAGCTCCCATGCGTGCTACGTATGTCGTTGCATCGCATCCTGATATCTCATGAGAAGACCTAGGATACAGTCAGATATACGACGCATATGCTTGTCCGAACCTACGTTTCAGGTGACTGGCCAAATGCCAGGGTTAGTTTTCTACCAACTCTTAGTTAGTACGTCTGCTACGTCTGCGACGTGCTTTCTCTGATGGTAAGAAAAGCTATCTCTCGAAGACTCTCCTTCTACCCTACTCCAGAAGCACTCGATAAGACAGATTCGAAAGCACCCCTTCTCATGCGCCGAGCTACGATATTGGTAGGTTAAGTGATGACGAGAAAGAGCAAGGGGAAAGAACGGGATAACAAAACAGCCAGGCGAGTAATTCAACGCTCATTCGGGGCAACTTAAACTATCTCTATTCAAGATAGACCCACTCTAACATCTTCTTCAGTCTTTCGGTACGTCAGTCACTTCTACTCCCTCCATTCTCTGAACTCCTTCACGATTTATTTATTCTTCTACGTCAAATGCTTTCTCCGATATACTTGACCCTCAACCCAACCACTCATAAAAGCACACGATGGGAACAAACAGTAGCAACAAGATGACAGAACACCCTGGATAGGACTGGAAGGCAAGCCAATCGCTTTTTAGCTATGAGATATATAAATGGGTAGAGCTCGATGCGTGATTGCCCATGTCATTGAGCTTTAATCAGCTTTAAATCTTATTGAACCCCCGAAAGGCCCGAAGAAAAGAGGAATAGTCTTTCCACCGCTTTTCTCCATACAAAGACATACCATACTCGACTAGAAGACTCGCTTCATCCTGTTTTCAAGAGCCAGCAATTTTTAGAGCCAGGTATGTACCAATTCGGTAGATTTCGAGTCAGAAGAGCATGATATACTAATATGGACAAGAATCGCTCGATTACAGTCTAGAATAGCAGAGCATGTCTAGATTAACTCGTTCACCGAGTCCATAGTCAATAGCTTCATACCTCGCCTGAGAGACCAGGCTCACAGCCACAGAGTCACAGATGCAGATCCTTATTGGTATTGGTTCAATTCTTCCTCACAGCTGGCTTTAGTAGACGAGCCATCTTCACCGTCTTTGTGGAAATGACTGACTGTTACCATTCAGATAGCACCTGGTCAACCCTTGGCTGCGGGGATGCTCCTCCGAAGATAGCCTCCCGTGGTTCTACTCCAAGTGCTTCCATTATAGTCTTCAGCCACCCGGCGTCGCTCTATGCACTCACTGAGAGTAGCGGCCGCATTTCTTTTGCTATCATAGTCACCGCGTATACTTCAAGGTGTAACCTGGATTAATCTCATTGAGGGACTTGTCGAGACAAATCGAACCGCGCTCGGCACCTGAGTCACTCTTTACGGATAGCCTGGCCGACAGCAGCAGAAATGAATGTTCCAAGGTCGGACAGAGGGATGACCTCGGAGCAAAACTTCAATATATTAGAATGGCGATTGATAGGTTGATCAAGTAGCAGACAGTAAGAAGAACTTGAAAATGGATTAAGGCTGCTAAGTAGGAACTAGAGTGAACAAGGTTTTGGGGCGGCTTTATACATGAATACCGTCATGGGTGTAAAAGATATCGATCTACTGAGATGGAACCTTTCTTGGGCACGGAAGAGGTGAAGTAAAAAAGCCTACTCGTGGACATATACCTGCATGGGAGCGGGGGACGATGAGGGCCTTGTCACATTCCAAGGTTTCTCTGTGATCTTGGAAGATTTGTCTCACTATCTAGTACAAATGCCACTTCCCAAGTGCTGAACCTTACGTTGCTACAGAGTGACAGTGTATTCGGTCTACCTGAATTGGTCTGCCGGCGATGATTAGTGCGATTCGTAGATGTGATCGGTAGCAATTTTTCCGGAAGACAGCGATTAGAAAGTCCCAGATCGCGTGCCTTCACAAAATGGCCCTTTCCTCTTGCCACTTACCGATCCACGGGTACATGTGTAGTGCAATTTCGCAGGTCATTCTGTGTGATTCTATCAATGAGGTATGCGTAGATCGAAAATTCAGGCCAGATCTGTGATTTGATCTAGTTTCGGCGATCCACTCAGTCCTTGCATGAAACTCTTACCAGAAATAATGTAGTCACAAGGTACGTGGCACTTCCTTCAGCTGATCTAGAGTAACTGTGGCTTCTATTGCAGGAACGGAGGAGAGAATCAGCTGTTTGAGGTATGTCTGGCTTGATTAGAAAACCGTGTAACACACTTGATACATGAAAAGCTCTCTGGGATAGTCTCTGTAGCGTGTCTACGTATGCCATTTTTTTTCTTTTTCCTCAATATCGGTATGTCTCCACGTCTGTAGAGGCAATAGATAGCTCGAGGCTCTATAGCCTACGAGCCATAGCTCTTGTAGACTAGAGAAGAAGCACAGAACCAATAGCGGCCATGGGGAATCTGCGTCTTTTTCGGGTCACAATGATCCATTGGGTTGAGGGCTGTACCGGCGGGACGGGTCGACCCTGCAGCGCGCAGATCAGGCACGCTTTGATATTGGAATATTTGCTTCTTGTATGCAGTCCTAGCTTACCTGTAAATTAAAGAGATCGGTTACAGAGCAGGTACATGATTCTCCACATCAAGCCGTCATCTATGTTCGGATCAACGATCGATTTTAGCTCTAGCGGGTATGATCGGAATGTGACAAGTACCGAACTGGAACAATTCACGACAACGTCGCCACCTCCCAGGACTGTGCACAGCTCTGTAAAGACGCTTCTACCTCCTACTGCTCTTTCGGGCCCAGTTATAATCGATGCATTGTCGGCGATGAGAACGAAAAGGACATGGTTACTGGTGCAACTGATGTGTTCCTCATGAAGAAGGTGGATGACGACCCTTTCGCACCGAATACCAATGATCCATTCGCCCCTGGACAATGTGACGATGATCTCGAGGACTGCCAGAATAATAAGCAGAAGTGCCAGGATGGTCTGCAAAAGTGCTAGGCCGCGCTCAAGGCAAAGGGTCTTAGGTTTACAAGTGCACGATGTGAGTCTTAAATCATTGTGGAAATTGACAGCCCCCGAAGACAAAAAAACTTTACTAATGGAACCTGAAAGGCGATCAGCACGATAAGGAGGAGGTGGAGGTGGCTGGTCAGAAGTACAAGATCTACTGTGACCGACGTGAGTTTCATTCAAATATTACTCCCAGCAGATATTGAGATCGGGGCTAATTATATCGCAGACCACAATACCAACGATCCCATCATCAAGGCGACTGGCATCCCATTCGTGGAGTGCATCGCGCTGTGCAACCACAGAAGTAGCTGCACTTATGCGCTCTGGAAGCAGGCCGATGGCCAAGTTTGCCATCTGTTCAGCCGTCAGGTCTTACACTACTGTCCCTGGTGTCATGTCCACCACCACTGGTGACAAGGACTGGAAGACTGGCGTTAAGAAGGTCTAAGATCCCGAAATCGTTGCCCGTCTTAGTATCGATGGTTGGAAATGTGCCATTTGGAAGCTTTATTGTCGTCGTCTGAGCCCAAAGTATCGAAATTCAACACACGGGGTCCTTTAGGGAATTTTACTTGCGCCTTTCAACTCAACCTGTGTTTTCATTGATGGATTGATGGATTGATGGAAGGTGGGATATTGGCCTTGCTTCAATTTGCGCGAAACACGCTTGGTTATTACTATTCGCATACATTCATTAACTATCCTATATTTCGTTCAGCTAGTTATGGCCCTTGAGAGATCAAAGACGTCTCTCTCTCTCTCTCTCTATATGTAATTTATTCCCAACGTGACTAGAATTCTTAGTCTTTGCCGTTTCTTCGACTTTGTAATGTCTTCCTCACTGACCATCCATCCCGGGATTTTCAAATCCAATGAGGACACAGAACTCGTCTGTACGGGTAATAGATCCGTCGAGACAATATTCGAGTGACCTCTAGTCCGCATGAGGAGCTCCAGCTGTGCAATGATGTGGTATCTAAGCTACAAAATTGCGGCTTCAGTAGTTACACCATAGATCGAAAGTTCATAGGTACCAAGGTGAATTATTATTGACAAAATACAGATCCAGAAGTTAGATCGGTCCAAAGCTGTCGTTATGCGCTCGTAATCTGGTATCTCAGGTGAAAGAAAAAAAAAATTTTAAAGCAAATAAAACCAGCATCATGACTGATCACTGGCAAGAGATAGAAAATGAAGGACAGCCCAACCCGGGCTGGAACGCCATGTACTCGGGTCTCAGGGCCAAAGCAAACCAACCCCTCCACATCGACGGGGAAGATGTGAAAAAAAAAAAAAAAAAAAAAAAAAATAATACACATAACTCGGCCGTCCGATAAGAATGGAATGGAATGCCGCATGCTGAAGTGTGGCGAGCTGGCGCAATGTCCAATGCAATAAATGCGATGCTTATGTCTTCGGGGGATGGATTCGTAAGTTCCAATGCGATGGGGAACCGGCTGTAACGAACACACAACAAAATGCACATGCGCCGGGTGATGAACATGTCTTTTGTCTGTATTCCCCCACTCCTCTTCCGTGTTTCAAAAATCAAAAACCCCAGTTGCACCGTGAACCGTAAAGCAGAAAACCGTTTCGCTCGATCATGTACTGGAGGTGCAAATAAAAGGCTGAAAAACAAGCAATCGAGAATATAGTGTCAAATAATCAAAGTTTATCGCCGTCTCAAAAGCAGATGGGATAGAACGGGAGCGTGGTAGACGTCATCATGCAAGATTCGTCTCCACTAACGGCGAGTAGTGGTTTGTGGATTGCCAGGATGCAACCGATCTCGAAGAAGGAGAAGTGGTTGATGGCTGTTGAGAAGTCCCATCATCATTTTGCCCAGTTCGTTATGCTTGATGGGCTTAGTGACATAGTCATTGAAGCCCGCACGTGCGGCATTCTCGATTTGTTCTGTCATCGCATTGGCTGACAGAGCCATGATCGGAATCTGGGGGTAGTGGTTCTTTTGCTCCCAGGCACGGATGTCTCGACAGGTATCGTATCCGTTCTTGATGGGCATTTGAATATCACACTGAAATGTATTAGCTAGACTCCCCTGCGCGAAGGAGAAAAGGAAAACTTACAATAATGAGAGAGAAGTAGCCCGGCTCTTTGGAGAAGACCATATCGATAGCCTCTTGGCCATTGGATGCAGTCTCCGACATCAGCTTGATTTTGTCAAGGTATTTCAGCATAACCTAGGTACTTGATTAGCATCATCGGAATTCTTATCAAAGGAATGAATGGGTCATACATCACGGTTGGTCTCGTCATCTTCAACGAGTAAGATGCGATACCCCTTGTTTCCAAGCTGTTCCTTGACCATCTTGGACATGGATTTGAAGTTGTTGTTGATTTCGCGAGCCATATCCTGATTGCGATCCTTGCTCAGCTCGCGTTTGCTCTCGGGATCGAAGATGGTCGAGAAAGCAGAGGGCTTGACAGGCTTCGGCACGATGAAGACCTTCTTTCCCGAGGTAGCCAGCTCTTTGACGCGAGTACTGATCTGACGTTTCTGGTACAAATCTGAGATGATCACGATCACAGGAGCATTGTTGGGCTCACACTCGGACACATGTTGGATAACCTCCAAAATGTCATCGGTCGCAGGCAGATTGAGAACCAGATGGGTGCAAGGCACATTGGAGCCCGATTGCGTCATGTCCTTCCACTCATCAACATCCGACAAAGTAGTGATCTTGTAAGGAACCTCGTGTGGTACAACTTGCTGGATGTGTTGCTTTGTCGATCGCCGTGTATTGTCAAGGGGACATAGGATAAAAATCGAAATAGAACCTTGCGGAGCAACTCCAGCCGTTGTGGACACTTTGGTAGGAGCTTCAGAAATGCTGACTGGTGGAGTCGAACGAACGGGAGGGTTTGTTACAGAACCATCTAAACTTTCTGTGCTGGATTGTTGCGGGTTTGTATGCGCATGTCCCTCGGTTTTTGGCAAGTTCAATGTTGGTGACTGAGCAGTAAAAATATCCGGAGTTGGGGGAGCAGAATAGGTCGACGACTGCAAGTTCACGCCCTTGGTGTCAGAGCTTGCGCCAGTGTTGCTAAAGGTGGGTGAGTGAGACCATGATGCAGGAGAATCAAGCCCCGGGGAGAGAGTGGACGGATCCTGTAACTTAGGATCAAAGTTCCGCAGCGGGGACAGTGCATATTGATCGTAAGATGTTGTCCTAGATGTCACTGGTCTTCTAGAGGCAGTCGAGGCTTGGCGGAGTAAATTGGGTCTCTCAGAAGGTGATGGAGGAGAGGGAGCATCAACCTTGACGTTAAAGGAGAATTTGGCTCCTTTGCCTTCCATACTGCTGGGCGTGAGCTTGCCGCCATGCATTTCAACAAGCTGCTTGGACAGGAACAATCCGAGTCCACTTCCAGCATTTTGCTGTGACCCATTCTCTCCCAATTGACTAAATCTTTGCATGAGACGGTCCGCATCAGTCTGGCTGAAACCTTTGCCGGTATCTACAACATCAAATTCCAAGAAAGTCTCAGTGGGTTCAATGTTGAGCGACGCGTCATGACTGAGATTACAGCAGATATAGATTTCGCCCTGAGCGGTAAACTTGACCGCATTGCCGACAAGATTGATGAGGACTTGGCGGATACGGAATCGATCACCGATAACCATTGATGGCACATCTTGAGCCATCAGGTAATTGATCTCGAGACCTTTATCAATGGCTCGGGAAGCGATAGTGTCAATCACATCCTCAATCATGGATCGGACATGGAACCAAGAGCTGACTAGAGACATCTTGCCGGCCTCAACACGAGAAACATCCAAAATATTGTCCACCAATTCACGAAGATTGATAGAGCTGTTCTGGATGGTATCCAGCATTCTCCTCTGGTCGCTGTCAAGCTGCGTATCAAGGATGAATGGGATGGTACCAAGAATTCCGTTAAGAGGGGTTCTGATCTCGTGTGACATGTTACTGAAGAACTTTGTCTTAGACTCCATTGTCTTATTGAGTTGACGCTCAAGGTTTTTGCGGTCATTTATGTCAGTACAAGTGCCGTACCACGAGGCTTCTTCACTGCCGAAGCTGCTTGTTTCAACAAGAACCAAGCGAACCAAATGCCATCGGAAATCACCTCCTCGGGACCGAAGTCGAATTTCAGTGGAATAAAAGACACGTCCATTTTCATCTTTCTGCAAAGATGCAACGCCACGCCTCACAAGTTCGTCCAGTGCGGATGAAACACCGTGCACTTCGGAAGCATGGCCGCTTCCTCCATCTGCAGATTTGTTTCTCTCAGCGGATCCATGGGTATTACGTCGCGTGTTTGAGGAGAGTCCGCCACATTTCTCCAAATCATCTGGATGAACATGCTTGGCAAATCCCAGATCGAGAGCCTCCTCGAGCGGCTGTCCGGTGTACAAGTTCCATTGTTCATTAACAAATATCAGGCCACGGTTTTCAGTCGCCTCAAATACAACTTGGGGGATTGAATTCGAGAATGCCCGGTATTTGGCATCAGTGGCAAACTTCTCCCTCTCCTGAGCGGCTACTAGCTCAGCAGAATGCTGCTCATGGATGTCAAGGAAAGAGCCGATCCAGTAAAGAACTTCTCCGGTTGAAGACAGCAACGGGTTTGCTCGAAAGATGAACCAGCGATACGCACCCTCATCGTTGAACCGTCTCACGCGTACTCTTTCAGTGAACTGGGAGCCTGTTCGCAAAGCATTTTCCCATTCACTAAAAACATGATCTCGCTCACTGCTGTGAATATTTTGCCAAGGATCTCGCAACCTCTGTTCCTGGGGCTTGCTCCTCCGGAACGCATCAAATTTAGAGTTGGTCCATATCACTTCGCCGCTCTGGGGTTTGGCCAGGAAGAGATGAAGTGGAATCGAATTGAGCATCAGCTGTGCTATAGTGTCAGAAAAAGGACGGGGTAGTTCACGTTGCAGCTGAGCATAAAATGAATTTGTCGATGCTTGTCGCGACGATGGTTGCGTCGGAGAGACCAGTGATGGCGGTCTCATATCTTGCATTTGAGATGTCATAGAAAGGCTCGGATCTTGGGGATTGGTTTCTTCAATATTGGATGCGCTTCCAGTGAATTTCCCGGGAGAAGTCGGAGTTGATTCGGCAGGCTTCATCTTAGCTTTAGGTATCCGTTGTCGATATTGCGCTCCGTTTTCACGGGGATGCTTGGGATGCTGAGCAGTGAAATAACTGTCGGTGATGTCGCGTCCTGTGATTGCTGGGGATAGACCTGCTGAACCCAGTCCTGCGTGGCCAAGTTCAAAACCAGGAGTTCCAAAGCTTGAGATAGCAGGGCTAAACTTTGTAGACGAGCGGTCACTTGGACTGGCGACACTTGCTCGGGCGGATACAGAGCCCTCATCCCCAACAGAATAACTGACATGGCCACTCAATCCTGCGACGAGTTCCAGCTCGCTGCTCGCATCAGAGAAGGTGCCACCAAGACCTAATAAATGACCGTAACGTGGAATTTCCACCTTTGTCGTCAGTTGACGTTCGAGTTGACTATATTGCTGAGCCAAGCAAAACGAGGTCGTTAAGTGAGGCATGAGATCTGTGAGGGATCTACGAAGGTTGGGCGGGTATGGCATAATTGTGGACAGCAAGGAGATAACGGCCACAGGAAACATTAAAGTTGACGAGGAGGGTTGGTCAGAGCGACCCCGGTGTAAGAGAGGGATGTGAATCACGGTCTTGGAGTGGTCGACTCCAATGGCCTCTAACGGACGTGTGTTGGAGTAATCATGGGCAGGTGGATTCTTCTCAAATGCACCTTCGTCGACTGCATGACTTGTGAAGAAAGGGTTTTGGTCGGCATGTGTGCGAGGTGCTGGAGAAGGCGCAGGGGATTGGGACCACGGTGACTGGGGGGCCTGCTCGTATTCATCATATTGTCGTAGGCCCAAGGCAGCAAGGCTAGTCGCAGGTTCCTGTTGCAAAGAAACCGCTGGAGCAGTTACATGAGTCCTGGGCGGTTCAGTCCCTGGCGTAACTTGGACGGTCTCTAGTGGACTCCGGGCTAGCTTGCTAAAAACATGGGCTGAGCTCTCTGAATATTCTCGCGTGAGGATGACAGGGCTTGTTCGGCCAAACAGCTTCACTACACCAGTACGTTTGATGAGAGGGTCTGACTCAACCTCCAAAGGTCTTGATATAGGAAACACTGCCTGTCGCACAGGGGTCAAGTTGTCCGGAGCCTCACTCGCTTCGGTTTGTGGTTGAGGACGCTGACTGCTCGAACATGGCGCAATATCGGCCGAGAATTCATCTGCAATACGAGCATGCTTTTTCTCCAATTTGATGCTGTTGGACTTCAACAGTTGCTGGGATGAACCCTGGTCCAGAGGCTGCTTTTTCCCATGGCCAAACCCGGCAAAAGAATGACGCGAAGACAAGGGAGGTCGAGATGAAGCCTTCGCGGAAGAGCTCGAGAAAGTGGTCGAGATCTCATCCGATGCCAGGTTTGTCTCGTTGCTAAAAGTCCGCACGACAGGTGTGTCCGGTGGTACATAGTCATGCGAATATGGTGTCTGGCCAGCATCTACTGATGGGCTACCATGTTGATTGAATATCGCCTTTTGACCCCATGGCACATTCTCTAGATCTGTCGCATCGCCTGGAACCGCAAGTGATACCCGCTCGGCGCCGTAATTTGCTTGCAGAATATCAACGAGGTTCGACCACCATCCATCTAACCCGGCATCCGCATTCAGCTTCAGCGTCAAATCGTACAAATTGGGAGTGGCAAAATCTGGATCATCGGGTATAGCGGTTGCTTGGGCTGGTAGAAAGCTTGGTGGAAACGAAGGCTGTACGGGGGTGGGTTTCTCCTCTGGTGATTGGGATCCTGACGACCTCAGCTTTTCGGATGGAAGTTTCAAGCGAAACTGGCCATCACGTCCTGCTTGCTCCGAGCTAGGTTTCATCGAGTCTTGTACTCTGGGGAAGGGGTAACAAGGTGTTTGGACAGCACTTTGGTTGGGGGATGGGGCTTTGATAGTCCCTCCGGAGCCCAGTGAGCCAGATGAAGGTTGCGCGATCGCGTTGGGCAGGTCTGTCACAGACGAGGTGGATAGGCATCGTTTCTTGGGAGGCTCGTTCAACTGTCCAGAAGGGACCTGGTTTGGGGCCTGTTGTTGCTGCATTTGTTGATACACAAGGAGCTCTTCCATCTGTCTTCGCAGCTCCTTCAAAGTTTGTGAACTCCGACCCTGGTCTTCCTGTCGCTCGCCGATAGATCGTGTATCCTCTGTGATCGGTGTTAGGCTGGAAACCTGCTCGGCAGAATCGCCCCGCGAAAAACGAGGTTTGCGGGTTGTCGACTTCGCTAATCCATCTAGCCCGAGTAAAAGTCCATCCTTGGATCTACCTGCATGATCATGGTCCAGGGGATATTTCGGCGACCGCGGGGCTTGTAGGAGGGGAGGTTGCGATACCGCAACGGGCGACACAGTCTCTGTTGGCGATGGGAAGGGAGGGCTCCTCCTGTTATGCACGTCCCCCATTCTTTTCGACACTCCGAGCAAATCAATACTCCTGGACGACGACAACGCGGGAGCAGGGTGAGGCGTTCATGTCTCGGCCGCAACGGTCGGTTCGCAAAATTCGTGGGTGGGGGGGGAACGCAAAGTCGTTCACGCAGAGGCTTAAGAGAAGAACGAACTGGTAACACGAAAAGGGAAGAAATATGCAAGAATAAAAAAAACAATGTCAAGCAGAGGGATCGCAAAATGGTGGTTGGGACGAATAAGCTCAGACGACTAGAGGCCCTACAGGCAAACGAAAGGTGTTTGGGGAAGGGCACAACAAGACCAGAGGTGTTGTGGGTGTGGTTTGAGGGGGATTGATCGGGATCGAGGGAACCAGACAAGAGTGACTCTGGAAACTGGCGTCAGTACCCGCCAGCCCATTGCTTGGATCGACTTAGGAGTGGATGAAGGAGGGAAAAAAAGTGGATTCTGAAGGACGGTCTCCGGGGGGTGCTATGACGTAGTGTGGCCCTGTGTCCATAAAAGAAAAAGCAAAGCCAAAAAAACCTACATTTGGTGGCTTGACGTTGGAATCTGGGTTTTGATTCGTCTTTGTGGAAATAAAACGAGACTATTCCTAGACAATACATACGGTGTCGAAGAAGCCGAAGCATTGGTTAAGAGGAGTTCGTCAAATGACCACCAGGACTCCGATTTTGAAACTTCCTTTAATACCGTAGAGTCATTATCAAAATACAGGGGGAGAACAGGGGAATCCTATCCCCGTCCATTTCCCAACCTCCTTTTCACCGGTTTCTTATCGTTGCCTATAGTGATGACTACTATAATCTTGATGGTGAGGCTAAACCCGTTTCTCTAAATACACTATTAACGCACTGATCAATTCACCGGTAATGGCCTATGTGGTGGCAAGAAAACCGTCCGGGAAATCAATGAAAACGGGGAACGGATTCGATTTCCTTGAAAATCTTACTGTGTAGGTGTGATTAGTCCATACTAAGTACGTTATGGAGTCCACTGCATGGTCCAAGGCACCTGAGCACTGGAATGTGCAAGCGCCTTTCCATCTGCCCTAATTCTAGACCCCACGGCCAACGCTGCGTCTGAAGGTCGATCAATGCCAAACCGCCGCATGGTGATGCAAGCGAGAAGGTCCAGGGGTCGCATTAGCGGTGTTTCTAGAAGCCAGAAAAATCCACCCCCAAAGTGGCCCCCCTGGAAATGAAGCGATCGACTGATGTGGCGCTCTCGGGACCACCGTGAACCCGCTTTCCTACCCCCCTTTTGGAATGGAGTCAAATGGCTTCGTCGAGGGAATCCCCTTTTTGACCCCCGACGATCTGTCTCCCTTTGGGTCATCCGATCATCACCAGGTGCGAGTCCTCCCGCGCGGACCTGTCGTCATCTGGCATATTGGGCCATTCCAGCCGTGCCGACTAACGCGCGACTCGAACCGAACCCTTTCAGATTGTCAAATCGAGAATGAATTTGCAGCAGGAAAAGGCTGGGGGAAAAATTAATGTAGAACATCATATCAGTCACTGAAAATGACCTTGAGAATACCCCGTGGTACGTCATGGGCTGAAGCCTCCATGAAGGAATCTCTTGGCTTTTCGGGAGAGACGATGTCCATAGGCTTTGGGGATACCTAAAAGCCATTAAGGCTGACTAGCCGGGCTCGTATTGGTCCACGGGGGGCGGTCATGGATTGGGAACAAACGCTTCTGACTGATACGGACCCGAGTTTTCCGATCGTGGTCCGGTGTACCGGTGTCAGCCGACAGTAAGGGCCTGGGTTTGGGGGATTGGAAGAGGATTCAATCAAGACATGAAATGACAATGCTCAGGTGAAGAGGTGGATCGAAGGGTTCCACTGTTGAGTTCTATACAGTGTTACCCGTGTAGTAACCCCAAGAACAGAAATAAGACCAGCCACTAATTTCGATCTTGTTCTGGTGGGCAGGACAACATACTACCTAAATAGACGGACAAAATGCCTTTACCGTTACTGTCATGAACTTGCAAATCCAACCTTATTATTTGGAGTCTACGGTGTAGGATGAATATTGAACATTGACAGTGGTGATGCACATAACGCAATATATACTTCCCGAATTGAGTCGTTGTGACCCGCAAAATAGATTTCCCGTCCCACTATCGCATGCGCTGTGGTTTTTGCACGAGCTACATACTTGATGGTTTCCCCTCCCCTTATCTTGTGATTCTGCATGTGTGCTAGGACCTGTTAACTCCTCCTTTTCCGAAGCGACAGCTGGACACACTTGGATTTGGGGACTGATTATCTCCATTTATCACTAGCGCCGGTTGGGCCCATGTCTATCCCGCTGCGATCCCGCTCTACTTGACGAAGTCGGTAAACCAAACTTGGCCAGGCTTGGATGGCTATAGCGCTGCAGACATCTGCTTATTCCCCCCTGAGATGGAGGAGAGTCACTTATTTAGCGACGACCTGCCGCTACCACCTGCCCGACTGTTCGAACGACTAGGCCACTTGCCTGGTTATACTTGGGATCAGTCCGTCGAGCCTTTCCACTCCACCTACAATCATTGGCACATATCGGGATTTCGCCATGCCGTTGATTCAGACCTCTCCACCCCAATCGCGACCTCCTCCGGCCCTGCCTCCTCCGGTCCTTCTAGCCTGACCCGATTTTCCCCCCGCACCGAAATACGCCCTTCCGCGCGAGGCTCCAATCGGAGGTTTAGTGTGAGCGAGACTAGCAGTGAGCTGTCGCTCTCACGAGGAGGCGAACATGAACAAGTCTGGATACCGGTTGTGGCCCGCGTCTCGACCAATTTCATCCGCCTTGAACGCGAGTTTCATATGCTTAGGTCTATTGTACAATCGTCGGACCCAGACTGCAACCATACCGTGCGACCGATCGACTTAATACGACTTCCTGCCGATCCCGTCAATGGAGGGTCCCTCTTAGTGGCTATCTTCGAATCTCCCGGCCACGACAGATTGCGCGACCTAGTCACATTTGGCCCTGCATCCTTTGTCGCGGGGACCAAAGGCGATCAAAATACAACCCCCAACGAGCAGGTCGACCTGTCGGCATTTTTCGATTTTGCGATTGGAGCGTGCGACTGCCTAGAAATTTTGCATTATGGTATGAAGACTGTTCATGGAGAGATTCGTGGCGATGCATTTCATTTTAGCAGCGAAATGGGATCCGTCAAACTCTCTAATATGGGCAACGGTGCACGTTCGTTTGATAATGTGCTGAGTGAAGGCTGGTCCTCTGTTTCCCGGGAGCTTGGAGCCAAGTACAAATTACAATTTATCGCCCCAGAGCAGACCGGCAGGATGCCTACAGAGCCAGATAGTCGCACGGATATTTACGCCCTTGGTCTCTTCTTCTGGTCCATGCTCGTCGGGAAACTGCCTTTTGAAGGCATTGACCCCGTTGAAGTGGTCCAGAATGTGCTGACCAAGAAGTTGACACCTGTTTCGGCGAAAAGGATGGATATCCCCGATGCTCTCTCAGCCGTTGTCCAGAAAATGACGCAAAAGGTCGTGCATGACCGTTACCATACAATCTCTTCCGTCAAGCGGGACTTGGCAGAAATAGCTAAATTGTTAGGTGACGGAGAAAGCGAAGCCTTGAATGATTTCAAGATCGCCCAGCGAGACGTGCCATCTTTTTTCACACTTCCTTCCCGAATGATTGGCCGACAGAAAGAATATGACACAATCATCAATGTAGTCGAGAAGGTCAAAAAGCGCCAGGCGGCTGCATGTGCTAAAGCATTTGTGCAAAGCCCCGCAACAGCTCACGCAATAGCCTCTAATTCTTCGATCTCGGAAGGGCGTGTGGATAGTTTCGACCTTGCATCTGTTTCCAGTGACTCCGGTTCATTCCATCTACCTCCCCGAAGCAGCTCGAATACCACTCAATATCATATTGCACATGTCAACCCCCAAGAGTCCATCGCGAGCAATGACACGTCCCCTCCTCCAAGGCTGAGGCAAACTTCGGCAGGTCCGGAATCATTGAGCCAAACACCGCCTGTGCAAATCCCTACCAAAATGAAAAGTCCTTCCCATTCTCGATCCTCGCATACCACGGACAGGGAAAGCCATCCTTCTGTTAGTACCAACACCAACAGCCAACCATCAACTCAGGCCTTCAGTCAAACTGATTCGTTGACCTCACTTGCGAAACAGAAGACCGGAGTGAAATTTCGCCACAATGGACGCTGTGAGGTGATTACAATTAGTGGTGCTGCTGGGATTGGCAAGACGGACCTTCTGAACCGGGTACAACCACTCATCCGTAAGGGTGGGTACATTGCAATTACGCGCCTGGACAGAGCCAAGCGGGTGCCCTTTGAACCGTTTGCGAAAGTCTTGGCTAGCCTTTTGCGCCAAATTTTCTCGGAGCAAGATGTCAATACCGATTACCACAACAGCATTCGATCAGCCTTGCGGTCCATGTGGCCCACACTCCACAAGGTGCTAGATCTGCCGGAGCAACTAATGGCACCGGGAGCCAAATACAAGCCATCCCCAAGAGTCTCTCTTGCCCAGCCAATCGCTAAACCGGAGGCCCGTGAGGACCCAACTAAGCGGCTTCATATTCCATGGATGGATCAAGGCCAAACATCTGCTGACTTCTTTTTGTCAAATGCTGCTTCAAACAACATGCGCTTGATGGATATTTTCGTTGAAATTCTGAGAACACTGTGCCAATACAAGCTTATCACCGTGTGCTTGGATGACCTCGAGTATGCAGATGACGAGACCTTGGAATTGGTATTGAACATAATCAAAACGAAGCTGCCATGCGTGCTTATTCTTGCAAGCCGCAAGGATGAGATTGAGTCTGACCAGATTCGGTCTTTATTTGAAACCGATATGCCCAACGTCACACGCATTGCCCTCGAGCCAATGCCAGAAGACAATGTCATGGAGTTTGTCGCTGCAACGATGCATCAAGAGCCCAACCCAACACTCACTCCTCTTGCCGCTGTTGTTCAGGAAAAGAGCCAGGGAAATCCTTTCTACGTGCGTGTCATGCTTGAAACATGCTACCGCAAGAACTGTATCTGGTATTCATGGAAGGACTCAAAGTGGCTGTTCGACCTTGATCGTATTTTCACTGAATTTGTTGCTCCTGTATACGGAGAGGGACTCGGCTTAGGTTTCCTGACAAAACGCCTACAAGAGATCCCGGCAGCTGCCAGGTCGATCTTGATTTGGGGAGCTCTGCTTGGAAGCCCATTTTCATTCTCGCTGGTCCAAAAAATCTTGACCAGTGAATTTGTGACCTCAATCGATGATGACGACGAAGAATTGGGTCTAACAAAACCTGGAAATGTCACCTTGGTCAGGCAATCAGAAAGTGATATTGTGGTTGGGTTGCAGTACCTTGTCCAAGCAAACCTGTTGAACACTGGTAAAACGGACGATGAGTTTAAGTTCGTATCCTTTGAGCTTTTTGCCCTGGATGGAATAATTTGACTAACCTTCGCTATAGATTCGGCAATGATCGACTTGCACAAGCTGCACTTTCATTGAATGAGAGTCGCAACGTGGAAAAGATGCATTTCATCCTTTCACAGGCGCTGATGAAATACTATCATGATCACCGTAGCCGATATTCCGTAGCTCACCATGTTGCACTTGCATCGCGCCGAATCAAATCGCGTGTGAGTCACAGAATTGACTACCGACGTATCTTATGGGAAGCCGGGCAGACAGCTGCTCAGTCTGGCGCTCGGCCCAGTGCTCTTTGGTATTTCCGACACTGTATCGCACTCCTTCAAGACAACCCTTGGGACGGCAACCACGCGGACGTGTATTATGACGAGACCATGCGTCTTTACATAGCGACGGCAGAAATGTCCTGGTCTCAGGGCCAGAATGAAGATGCTCTCAAGCTAATTGATTCTGTCTTCACTCACGGCAAGGATGCGGTCAGCAAATCAAGGGCTTGGGTAATCAAAGCCAAGATCATGGCTCAAATGGGTGACCATCATCGCTCAATGGAGTCCTTGCTTTCGTGTCTCGACGAACTTGGCGTGCACATTCGCGCCCCCACAACCTTCGAAGAATGTGACGTCGCTTTTTTCAAACTCAAGAAGTACCTCGAGTCTGTCGACATCGACGCCGTTGCCCAGAAGCCTATCAGCAAGGATCCCAATCTCGTGACGATTGGAGCTGTCATGGCAGAGGCCATGGCCGTCACCTACTGGGACGACGCGCTAACCTTTTACCGGATGGCAATCGAAATGATGCATATTCACATTTCCAGGGGCGGGTTCACACCGATTTCAATCGGCTGCTCCCATCTTTCCATGATCACACTTAGCCGTTTCAAGGACCTTGAGTTCGGTACTAAGCTCAGCGATCTCTCCCTTTCCCTGCTTGAACATTGTCCTGAGCTGTGGACCCAGAGCAGAGGCTCGATCGTCCATAACCTTTATGTCAGCCATCTCCGCGTTCCTCTGGCATCGACGTTGCCAGCGCTGGAGGCCTCGCTCGAAGCGTCATTTACAATGGGCGATCCGTACATCACATTAATTAGCATTTCCTCAATGGCTATGACTAGACTTTATCTCGGTCAGGACATGGCCCAACTGGAAGCATTTTGTTCGGAGGCTCCCGAGGATATCCCAATGTGGGCCCAAGATACGCGTGGCGGTGCCAGCATCATTGCTGTTCGTCAAGTTGCACGGGCTTTGCAAGGCAAAACGGAGTTCCGTTCCTCGGATAACGTTATGTCGGACGATGAGCACCGGACTACCTCATTCATGAAGTATTTGGATACCCATGCCAGCAATGCTGACAGACCTCGTGACATCTACTTCGGCCTCTCTATGATCCCTTTATTCCTGTTTGGACACTATGATAAGGCAATCCAGGTGGGAAACATCTTGCTCGGTACATCGTACAGACTCTGGTCTGTGCGTGTGTCTTACATCATTCATTTCTATCTCGCCATCTCACTTCTTAGTCTACACAATGACTACCCTGCTCAAGGATATCTTGACGGGAAAATGGATTTGATCCTCGGTTACAAGGCTGAGATAGACTTTGCTCGAAGCTGCTCTGATGCGAACTATGGTATGTGGGTTTTCATACTCGAGGCTCTCATCGCCGAGGTTCAAAATGATCACAATGGTGCTATCCAAAAATTCGAGGCCGCTATCGATCATTGTCAGATTCATGGATGGCCATTGGAAGAGGCTCTGTCACTCGAGCTGCAAGGTGAATTCCTCATCAGACGCGGCGCGAAACGGGCCGCTCGTGCGTTGATACAGGAGTCCATTGCTGCATGGAGCTCCATGGGTGCTAATGGCAAAGCGCTGATGCTTGCCGAAAAGCATGAATGGTTGCTCAAAACAGCGACCTCTGCTAGAACGGTTGACGTTGGATGTCAAACTCTTGACTCACTCATGGAGATCACTCATGACGCCGTTCAAGACGAGATTATCATACCCTCGCAAATAGAAGAAGACGAGAGAAGACAGCGCTGGATCGAACAAAATGGCGTCAGTTCAGACGAGAAATCCATGGATATCTCCAGCGTGGGTCTCGATATCATCGATCTGTCGAGCATACTGGAGTCCAGCCAGGTCATGTCATCTGAGCTTCAGATCGACAAGCTCTTCACGAAGATGCTTGAGATCCTCTTGGAGTCGTGCAACGGGTCCGATTTTGCAATCATTGCAACCAACTTTGATGAACAAGGATTTGCCATTGCAGCAGTGGCAGACTCTGATAAAGGCCAACGATCATACCCTGAGGGCTTACCCTTCTCAGAAACGGAGAGTCGAATGGCTCAGCATATCGCGTACTATGTCATGCGTACAAAAGAAGAGGTTCTGGTCCACAATGTCCTCGAGGACGAGCGCTTCTCCAATGTCGATGAATCCTATCTCGCCAATTACCCTCAGGGTCGGTCCGTCATTGCACTGCCAATCGTCCAGGCCGACCAACTGCTTGGAGTAATCCATTTGGAGGGTAAGCCGAACTGGTTCACACAGCGAAACGTGGTGGTATTGCATTTGCTTTGCAACCAGATTGGCATCTCGCTGTCGAACGCTTTGCTTTTCCGTGAAATTCGCAAGGTCAGCGCCAAGAATTCGTCTATGATCGAATCTCAGAAGCGTGCCCTCGCGCAAGCACGTGAGTCAGAGCAGAAAGCCAAGGTTGCAGAGGCTGAAGCCAAACACAATGTGAAGCTCAAGGAAGATGCTGCACGAGCCAAATCAATTTTCCTGGCAAATATCTCACACGATCTGCGAACTCCGATGAATGGCGTCATTGGACTTTCAGAGCTACTCAAGGGCACCAAGCTGGATAAGGAACAAGATGAATACGTGGAGTCTATTCGTGTCTGCGCTGACACTTTGTTGACCCTCATTAACGATATCTTGGACTTCTCTAAGCTAGAAGCTGGCAAGATGAAGATATCCACAGTGCCGCTCAACCTGAAGGAGACCATTACGGAGGTTATCCGCGCACTGCGCTTCACCCATCGCGAGCGAGGCTTGGATACGATTGAGGAGTTGGATCGTGTTCCTGCGGAGCTTGTCGTTCTTGGCGACCCTGTCCGCTTGCACCAAATATTCATGAACCTCCTCAGCAACAGCTACAAGTTCACGCCCAAGGGTTCCATTGTCGTCAAGGCAAGGACTGTTCGTGAGGGCAAAGGCCGCGTGCGCCTGGAATGCTCCGTGTCTGACACTGGAATTGGAATTCCTGAAGAGCAGAAAGCACGCCTATTCCGGCCCTTTTCCCAGGCTGATCCGTCAACAGAAAGATCCTACGGCGGGAGTGGCCTGGGCTTGAGTATCTGCAAGGCGATCATCGAGGATGTCCTTGGCGGTGCCATTTGGCTTGAGTCCGAGTCCGGAGTTGGAACAACTGTAACATTCCACTTGGTTTTTAACAAAGCCCCGAAGAAGACAGCTGTCAAGACCGCATGGTCGCAGGACCTGAGCCAAGCAGAAAGCAGACAAGCTCCCCGACCCACCATTCGCGATCTTACGCAAATCCCACGCGATCAGATTCGCGTCTGCATCGCTGAAGATAACCCCATCAACCAGAAGATTGCGGTCAAATTTGTGACTGGTCTCGGTCTCCAGTGCGAGGCTTTCAGTGATGGACGCCAAGCAGTGGATGCTCTCCGCGCTAGATCCAACGAAGGCAATCCATTCCATGTCGTCCTCATGGACGTCATGATGCCCACTTTGGACGGATACAATGCCACTCGCGAACTCCGTCGCGATCCAGACCCCCATGTAAACGAAGTCCTGGTCATCGCCATGACCGCTAGTGCCATCGAAGGCGACAGAGAGAAATGTCTAGACGCCGGAATGAACAACTACCTTCCCAAGCCGGTCCGATCGCCGATCCTGAGTGAGCTTCTTGATAAGTACCTTGCCCCAGTTCCATCTCACCCACGTACTCGGCTGGTACTGCGCGAGAAAGGGTCCAGATCAAGCATGGGTCATGACTCCGGCACGCCAACCAGCATTTCCTCATCCGGGTCGGAAGAAACAGCCAAACTTCCACCAGCCCGGACGTCTAAAGACATGATTACACACCACCATAACCCAAATTCCCACTCAAAATGATACCCTGCACCGTCGCACTGAATAGAAGAGATGAGGCGCATGAAGCTTTTGTCGTTATAGAGCTCAGCGACGCTCATGCTTGTTGATTTCCTGGTTCATCTTCATCATCCCAAACTTAAATACTGGTTATCTTTGGTTTACTATCCGTTGGAGTTTCCTCGGTTACTAAATCTGGCATGTTTATGTTTTATGATTGGTTTCATGAGTTGCATTTGATGTTTTCCTCGTTCTGGTCAATATTGCCCACGATTGTCATGGATGGTGTTATGGAACTTGACTGGGGCTGTATTATCTCCAATTGGAATCGAATTTCCGTTCAATGCATTCATGCTTCTACATATATCCCGTAATTCTGCCATTTACTATTAGAGAAATTACGTAGCAGACGTAAACCTGAACAGCTGAATCCTCATATTGGTTATCTCATTTCATCTAAGTCTGTCTACTGCAGGTGCTATCTATACCCATGGATAATATTGACATGTTTGATAAACCAAAAGAATCTGAATACACCAGACCAGCACCTAAACTCAAACCTGAGCCGTCAAGATCTGCTCAGAATCACCAGATACCTTTGACACCGTCATACACAACTCTCGACAGCTAAGTTGGTGGCCATTTACCAGATTGTCTGCGCTGTAGAGCAGTCTCGAGATACCACTTAACCAGTGATGACTTTTTCGCCAAGAAAGATGTTCTGTTTCCCACTTCCAAGGGGTTTTGTGGAGATTTGCGATAATGTCAATACTGGTTCGGATGAAAATATTGGCGGATCTGTTACTTAATTCCCCACTTCCCAAGGTGATGATGTGTAGCTATTCATATCAGAGCCGAGAGATTGAGCCCCCTTCAAGTATACCTGGCTATCTTTTGAAATTGAGTAGGACGCGTGGTGTCTTTCTCTAGCTGTAGACAACATCGCTGCCCAAAGCGCGACATGACGCGTCTCGGCTTTGCATCGGAAATGAAGTTTTCTTAGATTGATTCTGGTAGACCTTCCATCACCAGTGTTTGTCGATGGATTGATTCCAATTTTATCTACATACAAGACCTCCAGCACACATGTCATGTGCGGCCTCATGCTGTACACAATGCTGCATATCAGCCCAACCCTCCCGAATTCAAGGCCTTGCTACTTCTGCCCATGCAGAGGATCAGACCCAGTACCTACCAAAGTTCGTGCCCACCATCAATGCGGTGATCACTGGGTAGGCTTGTCTTTGATAGGCCCCAATAGCAGATTGTTACAACATCGTTGCAATATAGACCACGTTTGCTCTATTGCTTGTGCGACTGTGAGCGGGAATGCCCTCGAGTCCTGCTGGGGCCATATCTGTAAAGGTGCAAGCCACGTATGACGAAATGTGGGACAAAGGAGGACCAAAACGATACGGTTGCAAGGGAGGAAAGGTATGCGGTACGAAAGTCAATAATACTCCGAATGGGTTTCTCATGCTTGGTAAATGTGATCCGAAGAGCCGTTTGAGCGATGCGATTAATGGAAATGCGATTTGAACTATATAGACAAAGCATAGAGTGTAAGATGTAGTAACGCCAATGAAAGAGAAAAAAATCATAAACAAGGAAGAAACGAAAAACCTCAACAGAGTTGCAGGAAAGCCATCGCCTGCCGTGTTGAAGCTTTTTCATTCTAACCCAGCGCCAGAAATGCCCCTCATATCGCCGTTCAGCTGTATAGTTGCCGAAAAAGACTTGAAAGAAGATGAGAAAATCGGAATGAATGAAATCAGCGCTTTTGCCCATCATTTGCGTTCATGAATCGTTGGTCGCTGCCTTTTTTCCAGCTCTTTATATCGCCATGCCAACTGCTTCAACAGACTTTGATCAGAAGGCATAAGGCTTTTTCCTTGTTCGCCCAGCTCTTTCTCTGTCTGCAGCAACAATTCCCATCGCTTGAGCAGCTTGCCCTGAGCATCGGTGATTGCGGCCAGATTACTATCCTGAGACTTCATGCGCTGGTCCATAGTCGCGTGATATGACAATTTCGCAAGAAACAGATTCATCTCCGACTCATCGTATTTCAAGCCTTTAGCTTCAGGCATGGCGGTATCGTCAGAACCTTTTGCCGGCATCGCGGGTGAAAACCGGGGAAATGGCGAACGGGTAAGCGGACAGAGCCGTAGGAGATTGATGGATCTTTTGAGATATACCAATACCAAAGTGAATGCCCTCTGTCCGGATGGAATGCTGAAAAGCAGGTATTGACTGGGCGTGGCATGGGCTCACGAAGGAAGTGTGTATGCCATAGATAAACGCGGGCGTGTAGCGATGAGTCGGGAGGAATTTGATTGATGGCAAGGAGAGCGATGAGCGAGGGTTTCCTGGGGAGTCCCAGGGAGAGGGGAAAACAAAAAAACAACAACAAAGAATTCAAACGATGGGAACGAGAGAGTCGGAGAGGGAATTGCAAGGTGATAGAAGGAATTAAAAAAAAGACCGACGTTGGAATGGTGTGTGGGAATGCAGAATGGGAGGTGCTGTCATTCCCTTATATTGCAAGCTCACACACATTTCCCCATCGAGAACCTAAAATTGGTCATCCAATACCCGACAACCCCCTTAGTATTACCCGATAGCTGCTTCTAGGGTGATACTAGGGGAAAAGGGGGGCTACAAAACACCCCCAACGGTGCAGGACCAAGCCAACCCGGAGCAGATTGAATAAATAAAATACTGTATAATGAATGAAACCTGGAGCGGCGTATCGATTGCACCTTGTAGCGTAACGGTTTGAAGTGATGCTGGGTACTAACACTCACAAGTGTTTGTCTACGTAAAAAAGAAAAGCGCTATCTGTCTCACGATGATGGCAACCGAGCCAATCGACCCGACCGCAGTACAGACCAGGCTGTTGATTGGTAGGTTCTATGGTAGCACAATTTCCTACCGCCCAACCGGACACGCATAGGAACAATCTGCTGGAGCGTGGTCGAGAGATACAGCAGTCCCGTCTCGGTCCGTATGGCTGTGCGCGCAGGCTTGTGCGTTAGATTCGAAGTCCTTGATGGGAAGGAACGTTGGGCAACCTGTTTGATCGATATTTGCTTCCCGAGTGGTAGGTTTGAATGTACATCCTGACTGGATGAACAGCCTCAAAATATTGAGATTAACTGGGAAATGTTGGGAATCACCGCCCATCTTGAATCTAGCCACGTGGGAATGGAATGACACAAGCCGGATCTGGTATGATGAAAGCCTAGAAATTACACGAAAATAGAGTTGATGTAGCCTTCCAGCCAGTCTTTCAGCCTCCCCGTCAGTGCACTGGCCTTTTTCTTCTCCACTGGCTATACCGTACATGGTCTACCCGTGTCCCATCTCTGCACGGAAGGGGCATTGCGAATTCCCCGACGTCATCTACTAATACTGTGTATACAGAGCATCAGGTGGGGAGAAAGACATTATGGGGGAATATACGAATCGAAGCATACAAAGGAGCCTAGACTACCAAAGTAATAAAAAATAAATTAAAAAAGCATAAAAGCATGAGGTGATCGGTTCTTCATTGTAGACTTGGATACTTCTCGGATCCGAACAGCACCGAACATCGTGCCATTCTTCCAGGGCTGTAACACTGGCGGGTGCCAGGATTCTGTGGAAAATTTTCTTTTCAGAACACATGATCAATGAAGCCCATATAGAGCAGCAATGAAATGGCAAATTGTTTAGGTAGCAAGTAAACAGGAAGACCGGCGTGTTTGGTTAAGCCACTCACCTCAGTACCTGAACTGTTTGTGTGACGCTACATACCAATATTAGTGTTTGAGATGGGATTAAAACCCAGACCAGGAATGATTGTGGAGTATCAATCATGTATTATCAGCAAACGGGATGGAAGACATGGCTTATCCATGGTGGTTTAGGGCTGAAGATATCATCTGATTTCGGATCGCCAAGATTCAATCCCATTGTAGGAACAAGTCACAAGTCCCATCACAATCATAGCATCGTTTCTGCTTAGGTGGAATTGCTGGACTTGGCTTATAAGGCTTCACTACAGAAGATAGAAGACGAATACGGTGCAACAGAACACGCATGCCTCCGTCGGGAACGCACAGCTGCATCGGAACCGACGCCGTTTCATCCATCTCGCATGGACACCTCGGGTCAGATTTGGGTCCAAAGAGCCACTTGGGGCGTCCTTGCGTCCTTGCCATAACGCCCCAAAATAGTGGCGCATGCGAGGAGAGGATCCATATTTGCTTTTTAAGATTTCATGGTGGGTCTTGGTAGGACATCTACATGTATAAGGAGAATTATCTATGACTTTCGGGTAGATGCAGATTTTTGATTTCAGATGATGACCGATGAGTTTGACAATCTTTAGGATTGAAATTTGAGAGGCCGGGAAAATACATAGTTGTAACTATGAAGGTTTGCCATTCAAAATCCGAAATACATCACAGTCCAGACCTACCTTCCTCGTCCCGTCTGGCCATAGCCCTTTCCTTCTTTGCCTTCTCCATATCCAGTGACATCTTGACAGGTGACACTCCAGGGGTCTCGAACACGGTGTCAATCTCCTCTAAACTCAGCCCACTGGTTTCGGGAAAGAAAAAATAAGACAGGACCAGCTGGATGGAGTTGTATGCAATGTACACCACCCAAATCTTATAACCAATTTTGTTGATTCCCACGCTAATGCCATAGCTTTGAGCAGCGCTTGCGCCACCTTGAATCAGACTGTACAGACCCATGCCTTTCGCACGGAGTGCCAAGGAGAGCACTTCCACTGGGTAAAGATTGTGCATCGTAGCGATTAGAGACGCAGAAAATGTTTGGTATAAGAAGATCCAGAGAATGGTCAAAGCTGCAGCAGCGTGGCTTGAGGTAAGGCTGTACTGCCAGGATGTGATGGTCGTAGCGGTTTGGAAAATGATCATAGCGATTAAGCCGGCGAAAATGAGGGTTCGTCGGCGGAATTTGTCAACTAGCAAAGCCCCAACCGCGGTAAAGACGAAATAGGTTGCTGTGCTACCAATTGTAATTCCCAGCTGTTGCTTTGTGGTGTCAATACCGATGGTCTCCAGTGCCGGTGTCATCTAGAATGAATTTGGTCAGTATGTCCATGACCAAGGGGAAGATCCCATGTTCTTACATAGTATGTGATGATACCGCCACCGTTCCACTGCTGGAAGATTGAGTATAGGGTTAGAACCAGAAGTCGATAGCGAGCAGTCTTGGTGAAGAAGACTCGATAATCCCAGAAGTCCGAGAAGCCACTTCGATCGCCCTCCAAAGACTCTTCTATCTGAGCGACCACGATCTCAACAATTGGTTGGTTGACATCGCCACTGGTGGTATGGTACTTGGCTATCACTTTCTTGGCCTTCTCGCGCTGGCCCTTCATGATGTACCATCGAGGTGACTCTGGGGTCAAGAAAAAGATGGTTAAGCAGACAATGGCTGGGAATACAGCTTCAAGGATCAGAGGAATACGCCAGCAGTTGTTTCCGGGCAGGGTGTCTAGTCCGATCATAGCACCCAGCATGACTAAACTGCCTACTTGGAAGCAGGCACCGAAGAAACCAACCATACGACCGCGAAGATGGACCGGAGAAATTTCACCAATATACTGCGAGCTTGACATCAAAGCGGTACCGAAGCCCATGAAAAATCGGCCAGCCATGAACATGTTCAAGTTGGTGGCGCAGCCCTGTAAGATTGCGGCAAGAATGACAATCGCATTTCCAGCGAAATTGATTCCCCGACGACCGATCACGTCGGCAAAAGCCATGAATGGAGCACCACAGACTGTTCCAATGCTCATTAGAGCATTGATGAGTCCGTAAGTACTACCCGCGGTACCAAAACCAAAGTAGGTGTGCCATGCATCCAATGCATCAATTCCACCAATAACTCCCCAATCAACTCCAAAGCCAGCCTGGTTACAGCCCTGCACAAACATGATAAGACCCAAACGAACACCAGCCCATGACCAAAGACTCAGCGACTCCTGGGACAGCTTCCATAAGTCTTCTTCCGTCAATCTCGCCAGAGCAACCTCCTCAATATACTCTTCGCTCTTGGTTTTGGACACCTCTTCTGCCTGCGGCGTGATCTTCGCCATGGTGCAAGTACCGAAAGAGGAAGTCACAAAGTAATCGCAAATATGTACTGTACGACCAAGCAAACCCAAGAATAATTAGTTACTGAGGAACCCGGGGAAGAACCAAGGAGCGATCGCTTTTATTACAGCTCCAGTGAGCATGGAAAACCCGGCCAGGATCATGATGGTGGCTAAAGATTCATGCTCAGAACCCTATTCGGCCACGGAGACTGACAAGGATCCGAGACTAAACAGGGAAAAAAGGAAAGATCTGGAGATCAAGGACTGGGTCTCCTTGCTTCGCTGGCGTGACGCGGCTAGAAAAACGATCATGATTGGGGACTTAGGAAAATGGCGTGAGCCACACTACCTTCCCGGATGAAGAAATCACCAATCAAGCCCTCGCTTTCTCGAGAGAAACATTCTCAGGCGCTGAATGGGAGAGGTGATGGCTCGGGTTTCTCCACCACTTGCAAGCGAGTGCGGGGAAGTGTAGATTGAGCTTAATGCTTGACTTTCGCGCTAGTCTAAATGTCCGGATCAAAGTCAATCTCAAAGTCTGAATTTAACCGGGGTCTGGGTTATCTTACAGACTTTTAGAAAGGAGGCTAGCGGGGATCTTGTCCACGCATGAAACTCGTTCTAAGCTCGTTGATCATACTTTCATAGGCTCCACTAAGGTAAGTCCGATTATCCTTTGAGTCTGATTGACCAATCTACGACACTTTGTTTCCTCTTCTGCATATCCTCTTGACGCAACCTAGCATCCCAATTGTTCAATTACCATGAGTGAGCTGTGGTACGAACAGCCTGCAGCCACTTGGAATGAGGCTCTCCCCCTAGGCAATGGCCGACTTGGTGCCATGGTCCACGGTCGCACCGACACAGAGATGATCCAGTTAAACGAAGCTTCGTTGTGGTATGGTGGGCCTCAGCAACGAACACCCGAAGATGCCTTGAACAATTTGCCAGCTCTGCGACAAGCCATTCGCCAGGGAAATCATACCGAGGCGGAAAGACTCGTGACCACATGCTTTTTCGCAACCCCAGCAAGCCAACGACACTATGAGCCTCTCGGTAATCTTTTCTTAGATTTTAGACATATGCCTGAGCATGTAACCAATTACCGACGCTCGCTGGACCTCACCAATGGGGTCTTGCATGTCAACTATGAGCACCAGCACGTTACATACGAGCGACAGATGATCGCTACTGATAGTCCATCGGTCCTCATTCTGAGCGCTCGCTCCTCGGCTAAAACCGAATTTATCATACGTCTGACCCGAATGAGTGACCTTGAATTTGAGTCACATGAGTACTTTGATTCTGTCGAGACCGTCGGAAAGATCCTTGACTTGGAGGATCTGGGCCGTAAGGAAAATACTATCACCATGCACGTCACACCCGGTGGAAAGGGAAGCAGTGCCTGTTGTATCGTCCATGTTCAAGCTCTTGATATGGACGGAAAGGGCACTATCACCAAATGTGGCAAGAATCTTGTCGTCAAGTCCGATAATGCGGTGGTCTACATTGCGGCGCAAACAAGTGTGAATGGGAAGAAGGGCGATATCCATGCAGAAGCCGATATCAAAAGCATTCCCTCTACTTCACATGATATCTGGAGACAACAAGTCCAAGAGAACCAGGAGATCTGGAAGCGAATGCATCTGACGCTCCTACCAGACCAGTCGGACATTCCTACCGATAAACGAATTATAGGACCCAGAGACCCAGGCTTGATTGCTCTCTACCACAACTACAGTCGCTATCTCCTCATGGCCTGCAGCCATGAAGGGAGCGCGGATTATCCTTTACCGGCCAATCTACAGGGTATCTGGAATCCCTCCTTCCATGCAGCTTGGGGCTCCAGGTTCACAATCAACATCAATCTGCAGATGAACTATTGGTCTGCCAATCTTTGCAATCTGTCTGAATGCGAGTTGCCTTTGTTCAAACACCTCTCCCGAATGGTAGCCAATGGCAAGAATACCGCAGAAAAGATGTACGGGTGTCGTGGTTGGACTGCCCATTCCAATACCGACATCTGGGCCGACACCGATCCTGTAGATCGTTGGATGCCAGGTACGCTTTGGCCGCTCGGGGGCGCATGGCTCTGCTGTCACATTTGGGAACATTTTCAATTCACCGGAAACGAGGAATTTCTCCGAAAATATTTTCCGATCCTTCGTGGATGTGTCGAGTTTCTTCTCGACTTCCTGATCAAAGATGCATCGGGTGAATACCTCGTGACGTCCCCGTCAGTCTCGCCGGAGAATTCCTACTACGACAAGAAAGGTCAGAAGGGCGTGCTTTGTGAGGGATCCACAATTGACATCCAAATCATCGGCGCTGTGTTACGAGATTTCGAGTTAGTAACCGCGTATCTGGGCATGAGTGATGATCCTCTCCTCCCTCAGGTTCGCTCAACTCGCACTCAACTCCCACCCATAAAAATCAGCCAAAAAGGTTACCTCCAGGAGTGGGCTGAGGATCACGACGAAGTCGAGCCTGGCCATAGACACACATCTCATCTATGGGCCCTCTACCCCGGCAACGCGATCACGCCAGAAAAGACACCCGAACTCGCAGCTGCGTGCCGAGAGACGCTTCGTCGACGCGCTGAGCACGGAGGTGGTCACACGGGTTGGAGTCGTGCCTGGCTCATCAATCTGTACGCCCGACTCCGTGACACGGCGGAATGCCAAAAGCATCTGGACTTATTACTGGCCAAATCGACTCTTCCGAATCTGTTCGACAATCACCCGCCATTCCAGATTGACGGTAACTTTGGTGGGGCTGCAGGTGTCGTGGAGATGTTAATTCAGTCGCACGAGCCAGGATTTATTCGACTTCTTCCTGCCTGTCCGAGCGACTGGACGGGAGCTATCCATGGAGTCCGAGCTCGAGGAGGATTTGAGCTGGATTTTGGCTTCGAGAATGGAACTCTCGTGGGTGATGTCACTCTCAAGTCTCAGGGAACAAAGAAAGTCACTCTTGTTTTCCCGGGTGGGTTTGAAATGAATATTGAATATGCTGGCAATTCCAGAATCCCACCTGAGATATACTCTAGATAGACCTTTCATATGTGCAAGCTACGGGGGACGAATTATGTTGCGTATAGCATTAGAATCTAGACCAACGTCGTATAATCCCTGCGCTCTCCCTAACCCGTCACGGAGCAAGCACCGACATCGGCCAATTTCTGGATAAAAAGAACATCCACCTCAATAAATACTAGAACTTAGCCGGATGAGCCCCGCATTTCTTGGACTGAGAGTTTTATTTGAAGTAGAAAAAATAACAACGCCACCTATTGACCCCCCCCCCCCCCAAGCTCAAACAATCAATCAACCCCAATATGGACCTAGCTTCAGTACAAGACCTCAAAGACGTCCTCCGTCCAGACTTCTTCCACGGTTACGCCACAGCCGCAGCCCAGATAGAAGGCGCCTGGAATAAAGATGGCCGAGGCGTTTCGATCTGGGATACATTCGGCCACACACCAGGCAAAGTAGCCGATGGCAGTAACGCCGACGATGCAACACGCGCATACGACTTCTACCGCGAAGATGTCGCATTAATGAAATCCTACGGTGTCAACGCATACAGATTTTCGCTTTCTTGGTCACGTATTATCCCGCTGGGGGGTCGAAACGATCCAATCAACGAACAGGGCATCCAATACTATTCGAATCTGGTCGATGAGCTTTTGGCCAACGGGATCACGCCCTTCGTTACACTCTTCCACTGGGATACTCCACAGGCACTGGAAGATCGATACGGCGGGATGTTGAATCAGGATGCTTACACGCCTGATTTCATTCGGTATGCACGTGTGTGCTTTGAACGACTAGGCGACCGCGTTAAGCACTGGATTACCTATAACGAACCTGGCGTGTATACACTCGCCGGATACGCAGCCGGAGTACACGCGCCGGCCCGATCTTCTTTCCGTGAACGCAATGCGGAGGGGGATTCATCTACGGAGCCATTCATCGTCGCGCACACTGAGCTGGTATCTCATGGACATGTCTCGAAAATGTATCGTGAAGAGTTCCAGCCCTCGCAAAAGGGTACGATCGGCATCACACTGCATGGAAATTGGTCCGAGGCTTGGGATGAGGAGGATGAGCGCGATCAAGCGGCTGCGCAGCGTGCACGCGAGTTCGAGATTTCCTGGTTTGCTGATCCGGTTTATAAGACTGGTGATTATCCTGCTTCTATGCGTGCGCAGCTTGGTGATCGACTCCCCCGCTTTACGGAGGAGGAGTCGAAGCTTGTGCTTGGGAGTTCGGAATTTTATGGAATGAATAGTTATACGACTTTCTTCATGAAGCATAAGACTACGCCGCCAGATATTAATGATCATAAGGGGAATGTGGAGGTTTTTGATGTGAATAAACAGGGTGTCTCTCGCGGGGAGAAGAGTGATACTGAATGGTTGCGAGCTAATCCTGGCGGATTCCGGAAACTGTTGAACTGGATTTGGGATAGGTATCAGACTCCTATTTATGTGACTGAGAACGGTACTACTGCGAAGGGGGAAGTGGCGCCGACGCCGGAAGTTCTGAATGATAAGTTCCGCATGAAGTTCTTTGAGGGGTATGTGGGATATGCGTTGGCTCGAGCTGTGAAGGAGGATGGGGTTGATATTCGGTCTTATTTTGCGTGGACCTTTACTGATAATTGGGGTAAGTTTACCTGAGAGGATACTGGGTCATCGAGATAACTAACTTGCTGTAGAATGGGCCGCTGGCTATGGCGACCGATTTGGAAGTACTTGGATTGATTTCGAGTCTGAGGAGAAAACCCGCTACCCCAAGCAGTCTGCTTACTACTTGGATCGTCTATTCAAGCACTTGATTCGTGAGCAGTAAGTGGCAATAGAGATAAAATACACCTGCATAACTAGAATGTCACTGTACGGCATTTAAGGTTTGCCACCGATTGTGCGCCTCGGCTGTCAGTCATGACGGGTAAAGCAGCGTATTCTAGAGTAGACAGATAGAAAATTATTGCTCATTGGCCGTTGAAAATCTCAATGACAGCAGCTCAGTCTAATCTCGCATGGACAAAAGCATCCACCTTCCTTTCCGAGCGAGAAAGTATGAGATAAGACCAGTTGCGGCAGGTCACTGCGATAACCCTATCGGCTAACCCCCTCATGACTCCAACGCTCGGCTCTATGATACTGACCCCAATAGTGATCAGACATTTAAAAAGAAGCATATAACTAATCGTTTTTGGATTTTCCCCAACTCAACTCTACCGACAAACACCATAGTCATGCATGCAGAACCAATTAAACTGATATTGAAGGGAACCCCCCGAGAGGTATACTTCCTTCCCCGACCTACATATGAACAAGTCTAATCAGTATGCCAAGATCGGCCTTGAACATGGCCGTACTCTCCGAAACCAGATCCGCAGTCAGATTAGCATCTACGAGGCCATGTTCGCGTATACCTCAAAGCTATCCTGGCCCGATGTCCGCGAGGTCGCTAAGGACTTCCAACCCGCACTGAAGTCGCTCGTCCCGGACATCTATACCGAAATGGAGGGAATCGCCGAAGGAGCAGACCTTGACATCCTCGATATCGTCGCACTCAACTGCCGTAGCGAAATAGCCCTTGGAAAATTCTCCGATGGTTGCACGACTTTATGCTGGAAGAAAAGCGAAAATGCGCGTGTGCTTTCTCAAAACTGGGATTGGGCTACGCCTATAGGTCAGAATATGGCCATGGTATCGATTCAGCAGGTTGGCAAGCCAACGCTTTACATGGTGACTGAGGTAAGGTTTCCTGAGATCGTGGATGGAGTCGTACTGATCAATGCAGGCGGGTATCGTTGGTAAAATTGGGTTCAATTCCGCAGGTGTCGGTGTCTGTCTAAACGCCATTCGTGCAAAGCCGATGATAAGCAGCAAGCTCCCGATTCACATTGCACTGCGGCTGTGTCTCGAAAGTGTATCGGTGGGCAGTGCTGTGAAAACTCTCGAGGCATTAGGAGGTGTTGCATCTGCCCAACACATCCTTGTTGCAGATAGCACTACTGCTCTCGCACTCGAACTGTCACCTGTGGGCAATAAGTATATTCCAGAAAATGAAGCAGGACTTATCTCGCACACCAACCATTTCATCGAGAATCGATATGTGGAGGAGCCTCCTTGGCTTTCAGGATCTCCGATTCGCTTGAAGCGGGTTCAGGATTTGGCGCTGGAGCTCATTGCAAATGGGGCTTCGGGAGACGCTATTACACCTTCACTACTACGGGAACATATTTTTTCTGATACTTTCAATGTTCCTCAGGCTATCTGTTGCCAGGAAGATCAGGGTGTCCATGTTTCGATCCGCGATAACACTCTTTTTAATATTGTAATGAATCTGGAACCGGGGCGCTTGGGTGCTGAGGTTGTTTTTGGTCGTCCTGGGTCTGGCGAGGAGGGGCCCGTGCTCCAGATGCCTTGGGTATGACGTGTTGAAGGCTTGTGTACCAGTATATATAATACGACCAGGATGGGGTAATATCCTAGGTACTCAGTAAATAGACAGGCATCCTCATGGATGGAAACAGGCCCACTATGTATGTCTTCCGCCCCGAGCCTCTGATTTCTTTACTCTTCTGATCCCAAAACATTGGCACATCTTTCAGTATTAGCTCAAAGGGTATTTCTATTGAATTTCCCATTCTCCAAGCTTCACATATCCTACAGTATTGTCCCAGCATACAAAACTCACGTTGAAGCTCTGACTTAAAACGAGAAGGTAACGTCTATTCTCACGCTGTTCCACGGGTCAATAACGCCATGCTTTTTCTATACAGGTGTTCTTCTTACAGCTTGCCACCCGTGTCATTTACGCAGTTCCTGCTACTGAAGCATACGATCTCTCTCCCCACCCATCTTCCCACTTAAACACAACCACCCCGACCGATCGATGAATGGCCTATTCATTAATATATACGAGTGTCGCCTCGAAGGCTGTCTTATATGTCCGTGACGGGATGTTTCAGCCAGCTGGATATGAGTCGCAATCTCCCCATTCAAGTCACCAAAAGCACCACTTTATAATGACCTCATTGGCCTAGCAGGATAAGCACTCTAAATATTCGCCAGGCAGATGCGCCCCGAAGAGCTTACTATGCAAGTCTTTAGAGGCTTTGGTCATCTGCCTTAGCATAGAGATGTAGGTTCACCAAGAGTGAACATCATTTAGCTCAAATTTAAAGGCCTCCTGCTGATGAACAATCCCAACGATCGGCGAGCATCGACTACCTGGATTTCTCATCACGGCAAGCCGCACACAAGAAGTTCCGAAGAAGGCTCTTGCCCAGGTCAAGGCCTTAAGCACTCCATGAACTAGTACCTAGTCTTGCAATCTTGTGACATGCCTATGCTATGACGTTGAACACGATGCGGGGATCTTCTGCGCCTCTGTGCCTGTTGGTGTGCCCCTGCAGACCGTCATGCGAAGGGAGACTTCTATTATTGCTTCCCTGCGAAAGAGCATTTCGACTACTCTGGAAAACAATTCTCTGCCATGAACAGCGCGAAATCTGACTACTTGAGAAAAGCATTGGCCGGGGCGTTTCATGCGTACACTCAAGAAAATACTGGATTGGTTGAAAAGAGCTTACGATTGCCAAGGCCGATATCGATTGGGAGGAGCGAAGCCGACCTAACCTAATCGACTTCAGCATGTCAAGCCTCCCTGACCTAGAGTCAATCTATGAAGCGTATGATACGCTTGGCTTCGACATGAGGTACACGGAGCTCAAAGCCAGTACCAGCGCCGCTAGAGGATCAAGAGTTGCTACTTTCCCCATCTTTAGAAGACTCGCAACTTATGTGGTTCACCCATGTCGTTTTGAAGCGATATTGCGCATACACTATGCTAACAGGTTGAATATTATTTCCTCTAGTACACTATACCCTGTCGCCGACACCTAATCAAAGGCCTAGTCCGCAACAAGTTCACCGGCGTAGTCACTGGTGACCGTCGCACCCTGTTCCTCCATGCCCGACTTGTGACCTGGAATCAGAAGCCCTACAAGGATAGCCCCCTGGCAACTAGTGTCGCGAGGGGCCAAGAATGTTTTGGATTTGTTTATCCGAGTCAATAAGAAATTGATCCACAGAACATGCGGGGTATCGCCTGGAAGAGCGCATAAACCGACTGTACGATTGACAATCGCGAGGAATTGACTGGTGTAACCGAGCTCCACTTTATGCTGGGGGCTACATACTAATGCATGGGACTCGTCATTATTTGTGACGATCACGCCAAGTCCAGCCTTCAGCTGAGAGTCTCGCTGTGTGATACGACACAATAAGAGGGGCTTGCATTCCAAATCTCGGTCAACGGGACCAACCCAAACAGCAACTGTCAACCAGTCCAAGCCACTTTATTAATGAGCTGGTATCCCCAGAAGTAACCCAGGTCTGAGAATTCTAGACCAACTTCTGCCTAACCCTTGCCATGACCTCCGGCACTGTTATCCCCGAGGAGCGCCCTGTGGCAAACCCATCAGAAAATGATCCTTTATTGGCCCATTCGGAAGACGTCGGGCAAGATGAAAAGAACGTCTGGTTCAATCTAATTGCGGGTGAGATCACGTCGAGTTTCTATAACAGTCCCGTGAACTGACGATATCGACTTGGCAGATTCCGCCGGTCTTGCTCAGATTGGGATTTGGGTTGTAAGTAGATCAGGAATCCGCAGTCTCACGAAATCATCACTGTCACATCAAGATACATTGACTAATTTCTCTAGCTCGCCGCTCTTGTCTGGTCCAAGATCTTAGCCCAGCCAATCATCCTCTTCACAGCCCATCCAGTAAGTCAAACATGTGAATTCTGTGCAAGGAGGAACAAACATATCTAACCAATCCTAGCTCCTTGCCAGCTCAGCTCTTCTCCTCCAAATCCAAGGAATCCTCATCCTTCAACCCACCACCACCGCAACACCATCTCAAAAACGTACTGGATCGCACATTCATTATACAATCCAACTAATAAGCACTACCCTCTTCCTTGCTGCCTTCATCATCATCGAAATCAACAAAGGCTCCCATGCCCACTTCACCTCCGCCCACAGCATCCTCGGGCTTCTCACCGTTATCTTTGTCGTGTGCCAGTCTCTCTTCGGAGTCGTCCAGTACTTCCTGCCAGAACTGGTTCTGGGCAGTGTCGACAACGGAAAGAAATTATACAAATACCATCGTTGGAGCGGATATGTGGCGTTGCTGGTGCTGGAGATTCCGGCTGCGATCTGGGGGGCGACGCAGACGGACTACAGCATAGGTTTCTTGCATATCCCATTGTGGGCTGTCTTGGCTGCGTCTGCTGCGGTAATAATTGGCTTGGGTGCGAGGATTAAGAAGCAGAAGTTGGGATTGGGAAATTGATTCGAGATTGAGCTGGCGGTTGCTCTAATACGATCTATTTTTTTTTTTTTTTTTTTTTTTTTTTTGTTTTGAGAGAGAGAATGTTGGTGCGATCGTGGGATCATGCATCTTGATGACCTGCTTCATTCCGGGGCTTCCTTAGATATGGTATTTGACAGATATCTTCATTTGCAGGTGCCTTTTAGCAGTGTTTGAACTGTGAGTCTCCGAAAGCCTATTCCTTAGTTCTGGATTCATAGCCATTGGGCAAGCGATAACACCGACTGCGGTCCCATTCGTTGAGTCATTCGATGATAGCCTTGAGTCAATTTGAAGATGATTCGATAGCTTCCGTAAACATAAGAAAAGTAAGAAGAAACAAAACCAAATAAAGATAAATAATTTAAAATATGGAGGTTGAACAACATAGTTCGGGTGGATTCGATGGTTGGTCCAATTACCATTGCTCCACCGAACAGCTAATCCACATCCGCCAATTTCTCCAACTTCTCTCCTATCAACATCATGGCGTCCACAAGCTACATCTGCCTCAATTGCAGGCGGGCGCCCCGATACAGATTAAACCAGCTCCAACTCCGCAGTTTCTCCCTTTCCCCGCGCCACCACCAAATCCTCCGACCAGCAACGGCCCCAAAGCAAACACCGGACGTCAAGCACATCCGCCAGAATGTAGAGCGTTACGCTCAAAACTGCGTTGACCGAAACTACGCCGGCCACACAGGGTACCCCTCGCAAATTGCGGCTCTCTCGGAAGAAGCGCGCCAGCTAAACTTCGACCTGAAAACGCCCCGATCCCGCGCTAAACAGCTCGAGAAGACCATCGCAAAGCTCTCAATCGCAGCCCGCGCCACAGAAACTAACAATGCGCCCACGGACACACAAGATCAAGAAATCGCAGCTCTAAAAGCCGAAGCACAACGTCTTAAAGATGAGTCCGCAGCCATGACAACCCGCAAATCAACCTGCACCGAAGAAATCAACCGCCTCGCTCTCTCCCTCCCGAACCTCTCCTCCCCCGAAACACCAATCGGCGAGACTCCCCGTCTAATAAACTACCTAAACTTCGATCCCGCAAACCCGCCAACCTGGACAAAAAACTCTCCAGCCGACCTCCAGTCCCGCTCGCACGTCACAATCGGCACAAACCTTGGCCTACTGGATTTCACCAGCTCAGCCACGACAACAGGATGGGGCTGGTATTTCCTCATAAATGAAGGCGCAATGCTCGAACAAGCACTAGTGCAATACGCACTAAGCGTCGCACGCCGTCGAGCCTGGAAAGCAGTTTCCCCACCCTCAATCGTATACTCCTACATCGCCGATGCGTGCGGCTTCCAGCCCCGCGACCAGCACAACGAGCAGCAGATTTGGGCTATCGAGCAAAACGAACGTGACCGCGATAGTAAGCCCCAGCGCTCGTTGACGGGGACGGCGGAGATACCACTGGCAGCTATGTATGCGGGCCGCGATATCCCGGCTACAGAATTACCGTTGAAGCTTGCTGGTTCTAGTAGGTGTTATCGAGCGGAGGCTGGCTCGCGTGGCGTGGATACCAAGGGATTGTATCGTGTGCATGAGTTTACGAAGGTGGAATTGTTTGCTTGGGCGGATAATGTTGAGTCTACGGCTACTCCTACGTCAGATGATCTGTTCGCAGAGCTATTGGATATCCAGACGGATATTTTGACTTCCCTTCATCTTCCTTGTCGGGTGCTTGAAATGCCTACGGGTGATCTTGGTGCGAGCGCGACAAGAAAACGGGATATTGAGGCTTTGTTCCCGTCCAGACTTCGTCCGGTGCCGGCGTCCGGTGCTGCTGTTGATCCTGCAATCCAGGAGCTTGAGTCAGCTTGGGGTGAGGTTACGTCTGCTTCTATTTGTACGGACTATCAGAGCAGACGGCTTGGGACGAAGGTCCGAGGTGGTGCGGTGAAGGAGTCGCGATTCCCGCATACTGTCAATGGTACGGCGATGGCTGTGCCGCGTGTGTTAGCCTGTATTTTGGAGAACAGGTTTGATCCTGAGCGGGGTGTGGTTGTTATACCGGAGGTGTTGCGGCCGTGGATGGATGGTATGGAGACGATTGGGGGTAAACAGTAGAAGTTCTCCTGCTCTGTGTATATTATGATAGATCTTCTGGGGGTGTGTACGTATATGGTTGTATTTATCTGACAACTTATCGTCTAGTGCATTACACGCCACTTTGTGAATACTTCAAGTTCAAACAGCTAATCATGGATTTGACATGGATTTCGCATGGATTTGAGGACAATTTTGGGTTGTGTGGGCGATCTATAGAGAACCATAGACAAAGAGGATAGAGGCACCAACACTCATCAAGTCATAACACATTAAACTTAGGCGCAATAAGGACATCGCATCATAGGGAAAATCAATACATAGGAATACAACCAAACCACCTCTAGGACCGAACCAGCAGTCCAGAACGAGGTCAAATAAACCAAAGACGCCAGGATCACAACTCCAAAACATAACCAAATAGGTATCTGGAGGGCAAGCCGCCAATCGACATAAATAACCAACGAAACAAAACGTCGTAAACAAAAAAAAAAGGGATATGGGGCCCACATTTAGGCCCAAGGCAGATCAGCCTCTTCGACCCGCGTGCAGGTCAAATACGGCAGCCCTACATCGGGAGGATTTTCAATAGCCGCAGAACTTGCGCTACTTTGTTCCGCACCACTTTTCAGCTCCAGCTCAAGGAAGTTACGCATGAGCGGTTTAACGATTTCACGTGCCAGCCGTTTAATCTCGTCCATCTTGCGCTCGAAACGTTTAAGGGTTTCGCGGGTGTAGAGGGAATCCGCTGATTGGGTCGGGTGGATCTTCAAGAAACGTTTCAGTTCGTCGTGGGGCAAGTATGCCTGTGACGAAGAAGAGCCAATCAAGCGATATATACGAGCGGATGGATCAGGCGGCGTAACCGGTCTCGATGATCCTGCTTGTGAGCCTGGTGCAGGGGTTTGGGGAGGATTTGTAGCGGAGTTCTTGAGGATAGGAGCTGGGGGAGGAGTGGTACTCTCAATGAGCCACTGGCGGAATAAAGAGACAGCCAACCAGTCGAGATATGCGTTGTTAGGACCGACCCGTTCGCCGCGGGAGGTCGTCAAAGACAGACGGAAGAGTTTAGAATCGACGCGAGCTTTGAGGTCTTCCAAATCTTCGTATTTATCCTCGATTAGATCGAGGACGGCGTTTGGGAGAGGTGCGTATGAGCCGTTACGCAGGTTTGGTAAGGCCGCTGGCCATTGGCCAACGACATGGATGAGGGCTTCGGAGAAGATCACTCGGCTGCGGGCTAGGTATCCCAGCTTGAGGTAGCTAGGGGGGTACTTGGCTATCTGTTTGAAGAGCCGCGAGCCGAATCCTAGGAGGTGGTGGTCCACTCGGGGACCAGTGACTGGTAGCGCATCGTACATATCTGCCAGGGCCAGGAGAGACTTGCACTCTGTGTAGGCCGTGGCGATATTCACGCTGTTTAATACTGGTGGATGATTGTAGAACATGCGGAAGAGGTTCTCGTAGTCGCGAATCAATGGATCGGCAGTATTGCGGTCTCCCCCTTCGGTTCGTGGGAGGTGCACCACTGACTGCATTCCAGCCAGGTTTGCCATAGACCGGAAATAACCTGCCTGTGCATTGGACGGTTTGGTCATCGTTGGGGGGAGTCCGGTGTGATCGCCGCTGGTAAACATGGGAGCGTAGGTAGGTTGCTACTCAAGAGGTTGAGGTTAGTTATGGGCCTAGTACACCCCTTGCTACTTGCGAGTGCGAGTGCGACTGCAAGATGAGGATTGGACTAACCTTCTGAACAAGTATAGGCTCCTCATCCTCTCCCCTATTTTCCCAGTCCAACTCATACCTCCATCGTCGCTTCTCTCCTGGACGCATCGATGACACCCCATTATCAGACTGCGCGAGCGTAGAACCGTTGGAAAGCGAGTCGTCCTCGCTCACCCGAGACAATGTCCCATCGGGCTTCGAGGGACCCGGTGTACTCTGCCCCGACCATTCCTCCCTCGTGCTTGCCTCGAAAAAGCCCGAGCATTGCGCCAGAATCAACCGATGAAGAAGGTATCGTTTCTCTTGCGACCCAGCACGGATCGCGATCTCGGTGTCGCCCGTATAGGTGAAGATTGGGAAATCGTTGGACGAGGTCGATCCGGAGCCGCCGTGGTGGGAACGACCCGATCTATGACGGCGGGTCGAGTGCGAGTGACGCGACACCACGGACGGGGCACTCTGGTTTGGTGCGATGCGATCGACGATTTGAGCCTGGGATACCATTGCGCGCGTGAATTTCTGTGTTCATGTAGATCGAGAGATAGCGCTAGCAACGAAGAGGTGCGTCGGCGGTCAACACCTATTCGCGCAGCCTGATGCCGTCATTAAAAGCATGTAAAACGTGGGAAATGAGGGTGTGGGTGGGTGGATAAGGGAGTTGTGGTTAGAGAGTGGTATCGCGCCGGTGGATTTAGATTTAGTCCCCGCGATCCAAAACAATGGTTATAGATAAATTGCACCCACAAAGACAATATTAAAAATTTTAAGATGTATTCGGGGATTACAGGTACCTGAAGGAAAATCCGGAATCACGTAAGTCAAGTACTCTAGCCTGGTCTACTCTGTGGGTAGCATGTAGTGGTACAGGCCGCAAGCAGCTGAAATCGCAGTGGCGAAAGTCGCTGGCTGCAGGTTGAACCAATGACCGTGGAAGATCGACAATGGAATTCTAACTAAAATAGTTAAGTACAATTAATCCCCAATCCTATAGACCAAATTAGTAGGAATAGTTTGGGTTCGGCGGAGTTCGTCGGGACCTTCCTTATTGAAGCCCCTCCTTTCCCCTCGATCTCCTTTTTTTTTTCTTGGTAACTTCTACATCAATGAGGGACGGAGTAAATCATACCCAATAACCTCGGAAGTCACTCCCTGGGAAATACATCCTTCCGTATACGAGGTCACACGATTCCCACACTCCGGCTTACTTGAAACTCGACGCCCAAACCGCCCAACAAAACAAAAAATCTGGCCTTGAACGCTCATTCTCGGGACAGCTTCTATAGCTGTCCCGATCTGACCTCGCTGCAGATTTCGTCTCCCGTGATTTCTGCCGACGGTTTCGATCACGACATCAACACTGAGCCCTCTCGCTCGCCCTCCCCCGACCCGCTTGCCCCGCGCGTCAAAAAACGGTCCGGCCGACAAACCGTCTCACGCAAAGCGCGGGGCGTCATCGGAAAGGTTCGCGCTTTGCAGCGGATCGCCGCCGCCAAAATGGCGCATCCGTCCATCAAGATCGACACCAGCGTCCAGAGCACTAAACGCGGCCTACCGGATAGCGATGCGGGGATCGAGATGTTGAATGAGCAGGGGAATCCCCGGTTAGAGACAGGGAACACGGACGACGTCCCACCGTTCCTGTGCCAATCGGTGACGGGTGAGTCAAGCGGTGTTGCATGCGCCTATAGGAGAATTTTTGCTGCACGTGGGAAGTATGACGAGACTGACCGCCTCCGATAGAGATTCATGACAAGTTCGAAGATCTCGAGTGGATACAGAGAACTCGGATTTCGGATGGTATGGTGTCTAATGACCCTACTCATCCGTATGCGATCGATACCGATCCGAAGGTCAAGGCGAGGAATCGATACCTGAATGTGCAGGCGTATGCGAATTATCGCATACATCTGCAGGTTCCCGAGGGCGAATGTGATTTCATCAATGCATCTCCGATTATTCTGAGGGACTCAGTGACGCATGAGGAATTGAAGTACATTGCGACGCAGGTGAGTGATTGTTCAGTTCCATCCTAAGATATAGTTTTTGGCTAACCGTTCCGCTGCACAGGGACCCAAGCTTGGACAGCTTTCACACTTTTGGCATATGGTTTTTCATGAGAGCAAGGAGGTGGGTGTCATTATTATGCTCACCCAGACCGTTGAAGCAGGTCGGGAGAAATGCGCCCAGTATTTCCCATTGGATCGAGATCAACCGTCGATGGATATATTGCCCGAAGAACCCTTTGAGGCCTTGGTGAGCGAAGAGGCTCAACCCGACAATCAGCCCAGTATTCTGGGTAAAGTCACGCTTTTGGAATCCTTCTATGACGAAAAGTCCTGCTCCGAAGTTCGCAAACTAGAGCTGACTCTTGGATCCGAGTCGAAGATCGTTTGGCATTTCTTGTTTGCGGGCTGGGCAGATCATTGCAAGCCAGAGGGGCACGACCGCCAGGGATTGTTAGAGCTCATCAAGCTGTCTGCCTCTAAATGCGACTCTGATAATCCACGGGTTGTGCACTGCAGCGCCGGTGTTGGCCGAACGGGAACCTTCATCGCTCTCGATCATCTCTTGCGCGAACTTGAATCGGGCCAATTACTGCAGGTTACCGGTCCCGAGACCGATCCAGTTTATGAATGCGTCAACCAGATGCGTGAGCAGCGCATGATGATGGTTTACAATGAACTCCAGATGCAATTCATTTATGAAGTCCTCCGCGAACAAACAGACGTCAAGCTGGGCAAATACCCGCTCGAGTTCGGAAGTCCGCACGAGCCCCGATCTGCCAAATTACGCAAATTGAGTGATCCCTCAGCTTATGTGCCGCCGTCGAAGCCCGAATTGGAGCCGGTCCTGGACCGAATTCAGACTCCGACGCGAAGCTGGTCTGGGACCCCCGAGGGATCCGATGATGAGTAGCTTTGGCTTACGACTCCTTGCTTGTTATATGTATTCTTTCTTATTCTTCCCTTTGCGATGTGATCACGAATTCCCCGGCTTCTCGATCTTGAGTTATCCTGCTGCATCATACCATGGCATCCGGTGTTGTATTGGTTTTGTTGTCATTGTATTAAGTTCCCCCAATTGGCTAGCTGTCTTTCTTTTTGATCTCTTGTTTCCTTGCGGAAGCTTGCTCACCTTATGCCTTTTTCTTCTCCAATACCCCACAGCAGCTCGGTCGTTGATGCCCCTTGCGCCGTATGTAGTTCTACCCCCACTGGCTGGAATTTTCTAGTCCTGTGTTAGATGTGCTGTATATTAGCTCGATCCAAACCGTGTTTATAGTATATTTGCCAGCGCTTCGACGATCTCCGCGATACAGAATTACATACCTCGGCTCCGATCTAGGTACCCGTTGGCTACCTGTGGACACAGGTATATACAATCCCGAGACCCAAAGCCACTCTACCTATGACCTCTAGAACCTTTGACGTGACACCCACAAACTGTATACCTCAAAATTCAGCGCAGCTAGGCTTGCGTTTAGCTCGAGAATTTTTGGACACAAATACGATCGGTCGTAATTCCACGTTGTCATTAGAAGAGCATAGTGACTGTACATTTCGGGGCTGAACCCCATCGCTCAAGAATCATTGCAAGTATAAACCGAGATCAGACTGGATCCCGAGATCCTTCTCTCAACGAAAAGAGTTTGGACACCATAAAACAAGATAAAACAAAGCGCTGCGCAACACTAGATGACTGGTATCGTACCAACATGAGATTGAAGGCAATTCAGCTATCAATTAGACAGGATAGCCATCAAGAAGAGCATAGTTTCTACTTGGTAGGTTGAAGAAAAGTCTATCAATCACTGCGCTTGCCCGCAGGTTCCACGACCGGCAGACCACTCGCAGCGTTGGCTTTCCGGTCTTCCTGATAGCTCGGAGGAGATGATGATGGCTCAGAGGGCCCGGGACCATCCTCAGTATCCCAATTATCAACGGCATTTTCGTCCCATTGATCTACTTCCCGTTCTAGAGACATGACGCCCGATTCCTGCGGACCGAGGCCATCATCGTCACGCTCAGAATGGTTCATTCCAGTGCCAAGCTCAACATCTTCGCCTCCCTCCGTCATTCCAAAACGGCTCTTCCGGCGACGATCCAGCATCCGGCGGTGGTACCAGCCGCACAGACCAACGGCGCCGAGACTTCCGACCACATTGGCAACGATATCAAATGGGTCGAAGGGACGATCATTGGGGAGGAAACCCTGGACAACTTCAGAGCCAATACTGAGGCCAAGAGTGCAGACCAGGAGAGTCAAGTGCAAGGTACGTCGGCGAGTGGTGTCGAGGATCCAGTAGAATGTCAAAGACAAGAGGAAAAAGGTGAGCAAGTGGAGAAATTTGTCATTAGGCTGTAGATTTGTGGGAATCGTCGATGAGACGCTGTGTGGAAGAAGACCAATATATCCAGCAAGAATGAGAAGGAAGACGAAAGCTCCTGGGGATCGTGGTGTTTACATGTTAGCTTCTGGAGAAGTTGATCGTGCGATCGGAATCACATTACGTACCCGCGAACGGATAACGGATCCGCATGGTGGGTTTAATCAAGAGAGTATCGATATAGTCCCGTCAAAAATGAATTCGCAAATATCCCGATATGATCGGTGGTCAAGCTGTTGAAAATATTCCAGTGGAGGTTGGGGAGAGCAGTTTGCGGAACGTGGATCAATTGGCCCCAGCTGCTGCCTTGTGCGTCATATGTGGAGAGATAACGATGATAGAAAAGCGAGATGGTTGGGATATGTGGCAGTCAAGCAGTCAAAACATAATGAGTCAACGACCCAAGCTGCCCAAAGCAAAAGAAAAGAAACGCAAGTAAAACTGGAGAAGATCGGAGTTATCAGATCTTGGTGAAGTGGAGAGAAGTGAATGTAGACTGCGATCAGCATGGAACGCCCAAAGCAGATCTCCCCCATCTGCCGCGACTTTCCGCCTTTGCGCCTGCCGTAACTGTACTTCACCCTCGTCCAATCTTCCTTACAGAAGCTCCTGTCTTCTTCATCAAAACTTGCCTCCGTGCCATCGCTGTTGGCCTTTCCGACATCACCTGTCGCCTTGGCCGACCGTGCGGTTTCTCTTGATGCCTTTTTCTTCCCAAAAAACCACCTCCCTGTGAATTCTGGGCCCCGTGATCTTGACCGTGGAGAATCGAGTCTCGCCCGCCCCCAGAACCGGGGTTTTGGAGCGAGCATGTCGCTCGGTCACAACGCCTGGCCTCCAGGCAATATTCGCCCGCCAGATGAACAACAGGACTCTCCGCGCCCCGTCAATGGCTTGGTAAAGACATTGTCCGGCTCGCGAACCCCCCAAATACGCGGTTCGGTCAGCGCCGAGGGCCCGAATGCCGGTAGTATGACCTCCGAGCCGGATATCACCATCGAGGAGGACCCGCGCATTGCGACATTCCGCGAGCTATTCCGAACAAGCGAGGCGAAAATTAACGCGCTTTTTTCTGGTCACTACACCCCCGACGAAACCTCCGACGCCGCGGTCGCGGAGATCGAGCTGTCCGAGCTTAAAACTGAACGCGTCGATGCGCCGGCCGCCCCTGCCACTGCACCACCCAAGCCCACCCGCAAACTTGACGATGACTACGACGACTATGACGAGGACGACGATGCGGACATGGTGGATTCGGTCGAGTCGCCATTGAAAGTGAAATCCGTACCACCGTCGCAGGACTCCAATTCCGCAGCCGCATCTGCCCAGCGCCCGGAGACAGCCGCCTCTGCCAATGCTGATGGAACAAAGGAGTCTAAAAAAGAGTCGGTGGAAGATATACGGAAACAACTGGAGGAGGACAAAAAAGCGACGGAGGAAGCTGCCCGGCGCAGCTTCCATACCCTATTCTACACCCTTGAGAATGACCGAGATGCCATGATGGACCAGCAAAGGCTGGAAGAGTCAGAACGACAAGTCGATGCCGAGATTTCGGGACAGGCCAATGCTGGTGGAAATAATGCCGCTGCTGGCTCGAATGGATACAGCTCTTTGAGTAACACCAACCTTGGAGCTTCCAGTTTGACCCTGAAGAACCTCATCGCTCGGATTGACAAGAAGCGCGATATGGTTCAAGCATCCGATGCTGATCTCCGCAGCTTGCTGAGCGAGGTGCGCAAGAATCGTAGCAAGTGGGCCAGTGAGGACAAGATTGGCCAAGAAGAGCTTTATGAAGCTGCAGAAAAAGTGTTGAGTGAACTCAAGGCTATGACGGAGCATTCTAATGCTTTTCTGACCCGTGTCAACAAACGCGATGCGCCGGATTACTACACAAGTGAGAATCGCCTTTCCATCCCAACATTCACAAATATTAAGCTATGTTCTGTATACTGACCTAGACACCAGTAATTAAACACCCCATGGATCTCGGCTCAATGACTAAGAAGCTCAAGGGGTTGCAGTATCGTTCCAAACAAGATTTTGTGGATGACCTTAATCTTATTTGGATGAACTGTTTGAAATACAACACAAACCCTGAGCATTTCTTGCGCAAACACGCTCTTTATATGCGAAAGGAGACGGAGAAACTCGTTCCCCTCATCCCTGACATTGTCATCAGAGACCGAGCTGAAGTTGAAGCTGAGGAGCGGCGACTTCAAATGGCAGAGCTTGATGGTGCCGAGGAGAGCGATGACGAACCCATCATGTCTTCTCGCGGGAGAAAGGCCCCCGGGAAATCGTCTAAGAAAGGTACTGCCCCTTCTCGCAATACCCCTAGTGGCTCTGAGGGTCCCCCAGGGACCCGCACCAGTCAACCCCCAGCACCTGTCCGCGCAGATTCAGACGCCGCCATGGAAACGAGCCAGAATGGGTTCGGTACTCCGCCCCCTGGATCTCATACTCCCTCCGACCCAGCAGGCCCTGGAGTGGGTGGCACAGCAAGCCAGCAAGACGACTCTATGGAAATTGATGCACCAAGCGCGTCAACTGTGGTTCTTAGTGCCCTACTTGGTCCCGGCGCAGATTTGGAAGACCCTGAATACAAGGTCTGGAAACAAGTCACAAAGAAGGATAGGGCGCTCATTGCCGCAGAGCGACACCGTCTTCTCAAAGGCGACAAGGTCAACCCCGAAGAACCGGCCTTGCTCCGAACCAAAGCCGGCATGCGACGATGGCTTCGCCATGAAAAACAAGCAGCCATCGAAGGTGACAAAATGCACGATGCATCTCAGGCGATGGAGCCTGAGGCAGCTGGTGAAACACTTGCGGAAGGTATTGAGGGCGAAGAAGAGAAGATGATACCATATTACTACGACGTCATGTCTGGTGTACCTGATCTTCCAGAGCGGTTGGCATGGAAGGAAGATGCGGAAGGTAACGTCGTGGATGCTTCAGAAGAATACCTCAGAATCCTCCCCAAGGGTTCTTTCCTGCAGCCCGACAGCAAGTTGTCTCGCAAGCTAGAGGCGAATATGCGACAAATGCAGGAGACTCGCAAGATTTGTTCCAAGGTTGGGATCGTGAAACAGATGCAGATACAATCTCAGGTATGTATAACACTCACGCTTTCTTCACTTCAGCATCGAATCTCATTCCCTCCCAGATGTATCAAAATCAATTTCAAAAATACAACCCGGAACCTTTCGCGGAACAGGACGTTCCCCCTCATGTCTTGAATGATAACGGCCCTGTCATTGCCCCTGGAACTTGCCGGGCAGCGCTGCAACGCTCCGTTGCCAAGATTTTCTATCACTCCGGTTTTGAGGAATATCAGCCATCTGCCATCGAAGTTGCGACCGATATTACTTCCGACTTTTTCCACAAAATCGGTGAAACGTTCAAATCATACATGGAAGCTCCTAAGGTTCCTGCCACTGAGTCTCAGGAAGCTGCAACGTCAGCTGCTGAGTGGAAATCAGCATACACCGAACCAGAGATCGTACTTCACACCCTTTCTGGTGTTGGAATCAGTATTGATGAACTCGAGTCCTACATTAAGGAGGACGTTGAGCGGCTCGGGACCAAGCTTGCTGCTGCCCACGATCGTCTCAAGTCACTGCTCACCGACCTGCTTCGTCCTGCTCTTGCCGATGGTGGTGAGGACGGTTCCAATGCGTTTAACGATGGAAGCGAGCAGTTTGTCGGTGGCGATTTCGCAGAAGATATCGATGAAGACTTCTTTGGCTTCAAGGAATTGGGACTCGACCGCGAGTTTGGCCTGTCCCATCTCAGTGTGCCGTTGCACCTCCTTCAGAACCGGATGTACAGTGCAGCCCAGTCACAGAACACCAGTACCACCCAAACAGTCACCATATACCCCTCTCCCCCATCATATTCCCGTATCTCAACCGACACTCTGCCCGATCAGATTGGGCTGGTGCAAGCCTTCTTCAAGGGCAAGCTTGACGCGAACCGCGATGAACCTCTTGTGGAAGATCTTGAACTTCCACCCAAACAGAGACCAATGGCTGTCAAACCTCGTCTACCAGCCTCCGGCAAGATTCCGCCCATGCCTGGTGTCTCAGGGCCCAATTCAAGTCCCCAGAAACGACCTGCTCCTCCAAATGCAGCCGCAGCGGCCAAGGCAGGCGCAGAACCAAGCAAGAAAAAGGCGAAGAAGAACAGTGGTGTTGCACTCGAGATGCCTAATTTCAATTTCGATGGGGATGCAGATCAAGGGTCTTCCTTCGATGCAAATAAAGAATTTTCGACCGACATCAAACCTGAGGGTAATAACTTCCCAGATGGGAACGACGAACCCAATACTACCCAGCCGGATAATGTGCCCATGACCAATGGTACCACCGTATGAGCCGACAAAGAGCTCTGTTACTATACAAGGCTTCTGAGCCGATATTTTCTCCTTCATTCCAATCACATTTTCTTTTACCCCTTTCATTTTCGTTGTCGTGTTTGTTTTATCTTTCCACAATATTTATCTATATGCCGGCAGGACTGCTGGCGATGAAATCCAAAACCCAGGATTCAATCCGCGATTCGAAATTCTGGATGCATATGATGCCTCGAATGAACGATGATACTACCCAAGAAAAAAGAGATTCCCAGGTCATAGGGAGGAAAACTAATCGGTCACAGTAAATCGATTCCATGCTTCTTCCTTGCCCCGTCATTTCCGTTTCATGTATTATGTCCTCACTGCATTTTTAATATTGTATTGACCACCTTGAAACCCCCTTTGTCGTGTTACATTCGCTGCGTGTACAATATCATACCATCCGTCGGCTTGGCCTTATTTGAATTGTCTTGGTAATTGTCTGAGAATTACATTTTTCTATTGGAGAGATTCTTTCCTACGTATTTCTGTCTTCTTAAAGCAATGATACAACGCTACTTACATACAAAAGTAGCATTAGTTCCTATAGTCTACCTTGTCTTCGTCGACCCATAGGAAACGTTTTCAAGGAAGGTTAAAGAAATCATACACGTTTACTTAGAGAAACTCTATAATCGGGATAGGTCGTCAACAATGGGACCTGGAAAAGGTATCTATCTCCAGAAATTGAGGATCTACTACAAGCCTTCTAAAGATCTCCATTCTCTACACGAATAACCTCGCAGACCATGGAGACATCACCAATGCTATTGGAAGTCAGATACTTGGATCTCTACCTGACGTGAAATCACAAAACCCGGCTTGGAAACCACATTTTGCGAATGCTGGAAACGGTCACAAGACCAGCGAGCTCCCACACTCAAAGTTGACTCAGGCTCGTGCGGCAGGGACCGATGAAACTCGCACTTGCACAGCTGCATAACGTTATGGGCATGTGGGTCAAACCTATCGAGCAAGGCTAGGTCACCCTCCTATGGGCCGTAACCGTACTTATAGCCGAAGACTCAAAGGTACGGTCTGCGCCGCTTCTTTCGAATGTTCTCTTCTCGACACTCGTAGCCATCGCCATGGTTCTCACTTTTGCCGTATCCCCCCTCCATTCATTTGTAACGACTTGGACAACGTTTGACCATTTCCAAAAGTATGCACGGCCGATTGTGAACCCCGCGTATATCTCGCTCGCTTTTTGTGGAGCTTTCTTCTTCTCTTCTTTTTTCACAGTTTTCGCTTCGTATTTTCAGGCCATCTCGTCTGCTAGAGGGATCTGTTCAGTTGTTTTGTCGTGAACTCTCAAAGCTGGCAACCAGAGACTAGCACCATCGCTCACTATCATTGGCCCTGACCTAGTTTCTTCTTTAGCCCTTTCATTTGCAAATCGGTATATGAGGATGGTCGCAACACATGTATGCGGCTCATGTTCCATCGTTGTCCAGTTGTACATGTCTTGGCTTTGTTGGATAAAACTGAAGAGACCATGAGGAACAACCGCTTCGACAAATAGTTGTTTTACATTGTTTCCCGAGGCTCATATCGTAAGGAAGTAAAGTATGCCATAGAAGAGAAGGAGGACGTTGTAATGATATCACATTTGCTTTGTGTTCACTTTCCTTTCCAATTTTAGAGGGGTTTCACTTTTTCACGAGTTCGATTGTGTATAGTCTGATGGCTCGACTTGCTGTTTGTTGCTCTTCGCACGAAGTCAATCAAATTTCAGCACGATGTCACTCCTTGTTCTTCTCAGTTGTTCATCCCGAAGAAGAAAGTCGACACATGAAGAGGGATTGGACAAACTGCTGTTGTTCGCCTGACCGGGCAATCCCATCAAGGATCCATGGCAGAGTACGGGAACCGAAGCCTGTTTTATTTTTTCGATGTTTTCCTTCTCTCTTTTTTTGTCTGTCTCATTGGCTCAATACCAAGCTTTTTCTTTTTTTTTCTTCTTTTTTTTTTTTTTTTTTTCTTTTTTTTTCTTCTTTTTTTTTTCTTTGGCCTATTCCCCCTATGATTGAAAGAAGAGAGCAACGCAAAACGTTATGTAAGAATGAAAGTTGAAACAGAAAGAAACGGACCTGCAAACTGGAACGATGTCAAGTAAAATCAATCTATACCCACCACATTGAGAGCGGAAGGTTGTTGGACGAGCCCCTCATGCTGAGGAGTTTGCTTTGGACCCCCTCTGGCTTTACCAGTGAACGCTCATGGGGCATTCGCCCGCCGCTCTGGGGCCCATCGGAAGAGTTCACATTTTCGTGATGACGGGCACGAGCAGTGATCAAATGCGAATAGTAGATGGCCGGGTGAATTGAGACAGGCGTGGTGGATCGGACGTACTGGTAGCTTTGCTCATAGATCATGTTTTCTAGCTCCTCGGGCTTGTGGCCAATCTCATCAAGAACGACCTTGTAATGGACGGGCCGGGCAGTTCCTTGGAGTGCCGCATGTGCGTAAAGGAGGAAGTCCCAGCCATGCGGGCTGGTGACTTCACGATCAATCAGAGTACCGGGTAGAGGGTTGCCGTTTCGATCAGAAGTGCTGTCTTTAGGGTTCGGGAATGCACGAAGATGGTGTCGCTTGTTGGCAATCACCACACACAGTTTTCCTCGCCATTCATCTTCCTTACAGGCCTCAGCCACAACCTTGCGGATGGCAGGAACTTCCTTGTTGAGAACACCACTGATCTCGGAGTCGGACACACCATCTCGGAAATAGTAGATCTGTTTCGGATATTGTTTCTTGCCAACCGTTTGGTACCACTCCCGAATCAGAGGTCCGAGGATACTCCTGATGTTCTCTTTGGTGATGATCTCTACCTTGGTTCCATTGCACTGGCATCCACCCATATAGCTAACTCCATTAGTATCATTGGAGATGCACATTGCCGCCAGAGATGGAGTCCAGACACCCAGTGCAGGGTGGGTCACATCGGCTCCGATGATGATGGAGCGCGGACGTAGAGTTGATCCAGTAGAAGTTGGGATAATGCGGTTAGTCACTCCACCGAGCTTGGCATTCACCTTCATGAGAACATTTGAGCTGTACTGGGGACGGTTATCTATGCAACGTAAGGATTGCAGAACCTGAGAAGGAACTCCGAATCGGCAATCGGCCGATTTCTTGATCCGAAGGTAAACAAATGCATCCTTGGACGGTACAATGATCACCAGAAGCTGAGGCTCCGCTTTCCAAGCCTCTTTTGTTTTTTGGTAGAGATCGTTCATTGCCTCGCCGATATCTTCCTTCATCTTGATGGTGAAAGGCCGGTTTGCAATGCTGCCACCGTGCTGTTTGTATGCCTTCATAAACAGGTCAAGCCATGCTTGAACCTGATCAAAGTTAATATCGTTGCGATGACCAGTAAAATATCCGACTCCCCATGAGCTGAGGGACTTAGTATTGGTTTTGAAGAACTTCTTTCCACGAAGATCCCATCGAGCACTAGTTCCTGGATTGTGTTTGACATTTCCGAATTGAATCTCTGGATTCGGCAACAGACGTGCTTTGGCCATAACCATCTTTTTCCCGATCTTGAGCCCATAATGTGCCAGGCTCGGATCTTCATCGTGGTTCAGGATGGTTTTGCATTTTCTAATGTGTTCCAGACGGTCGCCGGGCTTCTTGGCGGTATACTTGATCATATCAGCAGTCTGGAGATCAGTGAGCTTGAATGGCCATCGCTGAAGGTTCTTGATGACCAAAAGCTCAGCGGGGTAAATCACTCCCTGTTTGGTCATTTGAACAAGAGACATGTGAGGATGTTGCAAGGCCTTGTTGTATTTCATAAGGAAGTATTCCGCCACAGTCATTGACTTCTCTTTGCCTGAGGCCTTGTCATTGATCATCAGCTTATACTCAGACGCACTGGCGTCGATAAGCTTTTCAATGATAAAGCTCTTGTCCTTGTAAGGGCATCCATCGTAGTCTGGTTGGACACGAAGACCCTGAAGGTTCTTGCTGAGCTGGATGAAAGCAGGGCTGGAGTGTCGAACATTCCGGTTGTCAATCTTGGGGCGGAGCATCCTGGCAAGCTCGTCATCAGCGCCGGCCTTGGTCAGTCCTTTCATGGTACCAAGAAGGCTGATGCGGGAAAAGAAAACCGCATGAGCAGTATCAAGGTTCAGCTGAAGACCATTGACACAAGGTCGGATCATCTGAAAGATCCCACGATAGCAGGTGGCACCTGAATAGGCCCCAAGCGAGTAATGGAACTCATGCGCAATGTTCTTGTGTGACGGAGTCTCCTCGAGGCTTTGGAAGAAGTATGCCCGTTTGTGTGAAAAGAATTGCTTCGTGGGCCAATCGCGAATCAGGTGGTCAAGGAAGTCTGAAAAGTCAGTATACACTTCGTAAGAGGTATAGAACGACAAAGTACTGACTAAGTGCCTCGATTACAGACTCATCCAGCTCATGCTTCTTCTGTAACCACCTGCCGATAACTTCCAGATTGACCTTGCGGCGATATTTCATTCTGAAAACCACCTCCTTACCGTAGAGATCAAGCTTGCCCATGCCGGTACCGCGGGTCTTACCTCCAGCGTACTCCAATCGCTCAGAAATATCATTTTCATTGCGGACGGCGGACCTGCATACATAAGTATACATCCTCAAGCAAAGAACAATAAGTCTATTGAACGTACCAAATTGTTTTCGCTCCATCGTAGATGGCATCGGGAAATTGTGTTTTACGTGTCTCGCAATTGAAGCATCGCCGGAAGACGCGTCGGTCCTCATCGGCACTTACTCGATTGTTTCCGTGCTCGACGATCATCTTGACTTATAAGCTTATAATGTCAAAAAAAGAGAGCCGGAAAAAAGGATCACCAACCTCATATTGATGAACTGACTTGGTGGGGAATTCCTTGATCGGGTAAGTGTTCATAACCACGTCGATGGCCTTGCCAGAGTTGTTATAGCCCTGGCGATCGATTGAGCGGGTTTCATTGCGCTAGCAACTTTTAGTTCGCGAAATTTAAAGTAGTGGGAATAGCGGTAGCGAGTAATTTCTCGTCACCATGTGGGATGTTCAGGTAAAGAGGGAAATATTTAGTATTTACTTACCATGCCATACTTTGGCCGGGTGATGGTAACATCGCGGGCTCTCGAAGCGGAGACCTCTCGCTTGCCGTCATCATTAATACCTAGTCTCGACATTGAGCGCCTAGTCGCTTCAACTCTGCCCCTGGGGGAGGACATTTCTGAGGTGGAGCTATCAGGGAAAACACCTGTCAGCAACTTTGTAAGTATCAGTGGATAATGACTTGAAAAAAGAAGTGAGCAGGTGATGAAGCGGAAGTAGGAAGGGTAGGGCTTGCTCAATTATAAGTGTGATGCGGAAAATGAAAGGAGAGCTGTTTGCCAGAAGAGAAAGAAGCTCGATCAAGGCCATGCAGATAACTCACTGAGGGAAACTGAGAGAAGACCGGGAGCGCACGATTGAGAAGTCCACTCAGTGGGTCTCACCGGTAATAGGTATTTGGGTTTGGCTGGCCAACTTCGACGCCGACCGAAGTAATCAGTAAGTTTGTTTGCTGAAACTCGCACTTGCACCGCGAGCAAGGCGGCTTTCAGGTCACCGTCGACTGTGAATCTTGGAGAGTCAAGATCACTTAGGGGAATTTCAAAGGGCTTATCCTCCGCTTACTTGTATCTCGATCAAAGTTTCAATGAGTACCGAGGTCTGTATTGAAGTCTTGATGTGTCAAGGTTGGAGAGGAAGAACGGAAGATCCAAAAGCAAAAGAGAATTACGGTATTTATGGCAGTTGAGTTTGTTGCTGCCTATGATCCGTTTGCTACGACTCGAATCCACAGAGGAACTTCCATTCACACTATCTGCCGGTTTTGTGAAGTCCTCGTCAGGGATGTTGGACATCGCGGGTATTTTGTCACTCAACCCATCAACTATGCACTTGCTTATCAAACCGGTTTTGGCGTCTGCGCGCGTTCGTATACCTATATAATCAATGAACCAACATGTCGACCTATGCACAGATATATAAATTACAAGTATTCTCTTCGAATGCCATAGAAAACCCAACCCACATACCAAATCGGTTTATGGATGCATTACTTCGTGCACATGCCAAATCAACTCCAGCATCCGTACTGATCTGGTTTCTATAGTGAATCTTCCATTTTAAATCTTGGCATCATATATATTCATATAAGTTGAGAAGACCGTAGTATTCATCTAATTGGGAATCTATGTTCCTAAGTCTGCTACTGGGCGAAAGACCCTCGAGCAAAGAATGTCCAGCACGTCAGCTGACCTTTTCCATTTAACAATCATGAGAAACTATACTTCCAGATATTCATGGGACTTATCCAGCATCCGGATCTGAGGCTTCAGCTCATCAAGGTAGTAGTACTTGAGCTTTTGAGTGATCAAAAATTATGGTCCCAGAGTTGCGAAAAATTGTCAAAAGATACGTCGAAAAAAGTATTCAGCGTTCACAGCGATGTGAACACGTCGAAGGAGTAATGCCTATGAAGACGGCGACTTTTCTTACTTGTGTTCTGACTAAATCGATATGGATCTTGCAATTTGGCTTAAATCAAGTGAGCTCATGTATTCTTTGATACCTGGAAACTGAGACACACCTGGGCAGTAGCATCTTTCTAACTAAGCAGCATTAATCATAGAAGAAAGTCAATAGGCAAAAAATGCGCAGATATAATATATTGCACACCTGTTCAACCTTACGGAAACTCACCCCCATAAAATATACATAATCCAACGCTGAACCCTGAACCATGTTGCATCTTGAGGGATACATATTTTTTTTTGCATAAAGCCTAACACAATTTAGAGGAGTCGAAGGATTACAACATCGAGGCGCTCATGTAGCAGCCCAAGTGATGAGAACCAATACAAAGAAATAGACGCAGTAAGACAAGCAGTATCCGGCTGAAAAGGCTAAAGTGTTTTATTCATCGAGTTATCTGCCCTATCCAGGGAATGTACATATGTAGAGGAGACCCTCCTTATTAAAGGAACCAAAAAAAAATATGAGACCACAGGGCTCCCGATGCCTCGTGAAAATGGAAAAATGCCAACCAGACCGACGCCGGCAAATGCAACGAGCTTTTGGACTAACGCGTGAATCCCACCACAGCAGAAGAATGAAAGTGAAAGGCAAAGACTTTTCTTTCAGGGTCATGGGATGTTGACGGGATAGGAACACCAAATATGCGCCTCGAAGATTAGGAGACATGAGACGGTATGATGGAGGCGAGATTATACACAAAATATGAATGGAGATGATGATGAGCGCCAGGGACCTGAGCCTCAACGATAGGAACCTATTATTTGAAGTATTAGTCAAGGGGCCATTGGAGAAATTTTGCACAGAAAGCTTGCTTACCAGGGTACTGATTCTGGCTCGCGCCCCCTCGCACATTCGCTGGTAGGGGAATCTGGGCGGTAGAAGCTGGAATATCAACTCTGCGGAGAAGATCAACCATTTTTTCTGGCGAAAGACGGGATATGTTGTAAGCAGAGGAAGGAGGTATGATGCTGAGAAGATGGACCACATCGCGGGGCAAGGGAGCAGGAGATCCTTGCGGCTTGTATGATGAATTGAGTTGTCCGTTCAGTGGTGTGGAACGCTTCTGCTGGTCAACGCGTCGACCCTGGACGGCCTTCAGCGGGGACTCAGCACGAACAAACTTGCGGGGACGATCAGAATCATAGTCATCGTCGGCGGGGTAAGGCCGTTTGGGGGAGCTGAAAGAAGCATCTTGTGGGTCGATGCGAGTCTCCGGCATGATGCCGGTTGCCATTGTCTTTGGCCTGGTCTGAGTAGGAGACAGAATGGGCTGGAAAGACAAGGGATTAAACGAAGGTGTAGAAAATCGGTGTGTGAATTGATCCAGCGTGGGATCTTCAGGGTAGAGTTCTCGCATACGAGTTTCCAGGTTGATCACCTGAACCAAGTCACCGTAGCGGGACTCATACTCGTGGAGAAAAGAGAAGATCGGCTTAGCTTTGTGCACACTGTCGGGGTTGGCAGCAAATCTCCGAACAGTTGTTTCAAAGACGGCCCTTGCGTCTATTAAAGTTGGTTAGTGCCGTTTTCAGAACTAGGGGATATTTTCAACTTACTGATGATATCGTTGATGTCAATGAGATGCTTAAGGTATTCCAGGGCAAAGTTTTCATCCTCAGGGAACAACTTGGCACCTCTCTCAAAGATCTTGGTTGCTGCAGGGTCTTTGTAGCAGTGGTATTCCATAAGTGCACTAGCAATGTATACATCGCTAGTGATACGACCTCTCTTGCGAGCCTCTGCAAAGATCTGGCGAGAGCCTGCCAATTCTCCTGGTTTGCCTTTGCCCTGAATGCGACGCATGGCACGCATCAGTGCAATCCATGCAAAGGAGACGCTCTTTGAGAGAATGTTGATTTGAACACCATGGGCTTTCCGAACAGCATCAATTTGTGCTTTCTTGGCTGCCTCCTGCTCCTTTGCCTCAGTTGAAACATCATCGTCGTCGTCATTGGGCACAGTCTGCCCTTCAGGGATTTGCTTCGCAAATGCCTCTTCGATACGTAAAATGTCTTGAGATTCCCGAGCTTTGGCCTTGGTGATCAATTCATAGAGGGAATCAAGCAAGGGGTCGTAAGGCTCCCTGACCTTGGCTGCCCGCTTGACAGAATCCTGCTCCGAGTCGGACGTAAATTCCAACCGATCCGCTCGCTTAAAAGACAACAAGCAGCTCTCTGGATTGGCTTCGATACCTTGCTTGAGGAACTCGTTGCCCTCGTTCTCCATATCGTTCAGAAAGCAGAATTCGGAAGCGTCAAACCAGATCTCGGGCAAAAATCGGAGAGTCATCAAGGCCTGCTTGTAGACATACACGACGCGAGCTTTGAACGCAGCAGGGTCATCCTCTTTCAAAACCAACGGATCCTCTTTCTCCCAAGCGATCCAGCGCTTCCAGATTTCGACTTGCTGAGCATACTCAACGTCACCCTCGGATCCAGCGACAGGGGGCAACCGGGCCAGGGACGTTCGAACTAGGTCCCGGGTGATATTCTGCAGCTCAGTATAAGAGCTTCGCGCTGTCATGTACGATGGCGAGTGCTCTTGCAAGAACTTGCGGCCCTGGGAATGAAAGTCAGATCAAAGTGTAAATACGCGACGTAGCTAAACTCACAGTTAGCTTGTTGAGGCCCATCTCAAACTGATCGTATTCCTTCCACAAAGCATTGACAGCCTGGGTCGGAACACAAATTGCCCTTTGGTATGCTTTGCGCAACAAGTCCATCTTCTGCTGATCCTGCCACCCGGTGCCTCCAACGGTTCCTGGACCGGAACGAATGAACTCAACGTAGTCGGTCCAAATGTTCCCACCGTCCTTGTCCATTCCGACATACTGAAGAGCCAGATCGTACGCCGACGAGATGACTCGTCTCGCTTGTCCGGTGGTATCAGTGGTCAATGGGTTGCGGCGACGAACATAGTCCAGATAAACCGACCAAAGGTTCACACTCGGAATTGTAAGAAGGGTTCTATTGAATATCTGCTCTAGGCGGAAAAGTTCATTGAGTTCGGATTCCATTGTCGCATAAGCTACCCATTGATCGGCCTATGCTCCATCGATTAGTACCCTTGATTATTTGGGTGAAATTAGTAGAGATAAAGCTTACCGCCATGGGAAACACCTTCAAGAACTGCTCGTAGACCTCGCGTGCACTGTCGAGTCTGTTACGGCTTCTGTGCTCAGCAATTAACTCCAGCCATGCAGAAAGATCACCTCGGGGATCCTCATCAACCCGATCTTGCAAGATGCCCACCCGGTCATGGGGCAACCGAGATCTGCCAGCTGCAGATTCGTCAGGTACAGGAGTAGGAACAGTACTGCTTTGGTGGCTCGCATCAATCGCGGCCCCAGTCCAAGAAGCTTGGCCAGAAGCCGAGGGATCGATATTAGGAACAGGAACATGAGAATAAGAACTATTGACAAGATCTGGCTTTGCGCCCGCGCCCTCTTGGTGCGAGGATACATCTTGGGAAGTGTTTTGATTTGCATTTCCTGAGCTTGGATCTTCAGACATAGTCACAGGCATGGCATTTGTGTCATCCACCCCAAGTGCCGCTGGCGGCTCATAGTCCGCCTCTTCTTTGTCATCCTCATCCTCATCATCCTCAACCACAAATCCCCCAATCGTTCTGGTCTGAGGTTGTGCCGTCGCACCTGCGGGAGGCAATGGCGTGGACGACTGAGACTCAGCACGCGAGGGGTTCTGGGAAGAATTCGGAGAGTCACCAGCAGCGCCAGTGTCCGTGTTTTCAGTGGCAGTCGGGTTGGGAGCAGCGACATCATTTTCATCCTCCTGGGGGTATTCTGCAATTGCCTCGTATTGGTTGTCCAGGGTTTTCGAGGGGTCATATTCTTCTTCGTCGTCATTATCGGCAGGTTGATCTTCTGTTGAAGCCGCATTGTCAGATTCGGCTTCCATAGCTTGGGCCTGAAAGAAGGCTTGCTCAGCCTCGTTGTCTGCCATTGTCAAAGCGAAATCTGTGATGCGTTCAGTGAAAGGTGGTGAAGATCTGGGTTAGGAATGGGACGGGTTGAACACGAATGCGGGCACCGTGGTGAGCGAACGGTGAAGAAGGGGAAAGGTGAAGGGAGGAAAAGGTTCGCCGCTAGGATCTGGAGCTGACTCGCTGTCCCACCATCTAGATTCACCAAGTATCAAATACAAGGCAGCAACTGGACTTCACAGTGAAGGTGGTTCACAGCCAATGCCGACTAGCACAAGCACGAGCAAGTTGAGTCTGCAGCTATGTCACGTGGGCGGTGAGCGCGCAAGGGACGCGAGGTGCGCGTTATGGTGGATTTCGCGGGACGCTCTCCTCGCATCATGCTTTGGACTCGATCACTGCATTCCTTGCGGTGAAAAGAAATTTAGTGAAGTGGTTTTGTTTTCTCTTGAAATTGTTTTGTTGTTCCCCCAGATTTTCCCACCGCCCTATAAAGTTGACCACACCTCCTTTTCATTCGTCCTACTATCCCACCTTCTTACACTTCCCAACCCGTACATAATCTCTCGCAATGTCGGTCGTCTCACTCTTGGGGGTTAAAATCCTGAACAACCCCGCCACTTTCACCGCGTCTTATCAATTTGAAATTACTTTTGAATGTCTTGAACAGCTCCAAAAGGGTATCGTGGCGATTCTGTCTTCGAACAAAAAATAATGGAACAGCAAACAGTACTAACAATCAATCCCTAGATCTCGAGTGGAAGTTGACCTACGTCGGCTCCGCCACTTCGTATGTTCCTAACCAACCCAATTTATTAATGGGTTCAATGGACTGAACTAACATCAATTTCAGTTCTGAATATGACCAGGAACTCGACTCTCTTCTCGTCGGTCCCATTCCCGTTGGAGTGAACAAGTTCATCTTCGAGGCCGATGCCCCCGACCTGAAGCGTATCCCTCCCTCCGAGATCTTGGGTGTGACCGTCATTCTTCTCACTTGCAGCTACGATGGCCGCGAGTTTGTTCGTGTCGGATACTACGTCAACAACGAGTACGACTCGGAAGAGCTGATCGCCGATCCCCCTGCTAAGCCTGTTATTGACCGCATTCGCCGGAATGTTCTTGCCGAGAAGCCTCGTGTGACTCGCTTCGCTATCAAGTGGTATGTTGACAAACCATTGCCTATGCACCTATACTAATTGTCTCGTTTCTAGGGATTCGGAGGAATCTGCTCCCGCAGAGTACCCACCTGATCAGCCCGAGGCTGACAACCTTGACGATGACAGCAATGCCTACGGTCATGAAGAGGCCGAGCTTGAGGCTGCTCTTGTCAAGGAGCTCGAAGAGTCCAACAAGCCCGCCGAGGGCGACGACCACGAGATGGAGGGCGCCGAAGCAACTGCGGGCAAGGAGGACGATGATGAGGATGATCTGTCCGATGCTGGCAGTGAGGATCTTGAGGAGGAGAGTGATGATGATGATGATGACCTTGATGAGGAGGAGGGGGTGATGCCGACGAGGATGTGGAAATGGGTGATGATTCCGAGTCTAAGCCTGCCCAACCCTCCCATCCTGAGGTCATGGTTCAATAAACAATGGGTTTGGATCCCATTAGCCGGGTAACGAATGTCTCACTTCCTCATGTCACACCTTTCTATGCCTTTCAAATCTCTATGCACTTGATGACAAACAATATGCTACTTTTATGACACCTAGCCCATACCTGAACAATACCCCTTTTCAACACTACATAGCGTTGATCGGGATCTCCAAATAGAACCCCCTTGTGGAAACAATTCCGTGTAGATCCTCGAATTTTCTGGCGTTATGCTACTGTAAGATCAAAGCAGCAGTGGGTATCTCATGTAGGTATGTAGGAGCCATTCGGTTGTTTGTATACTGTAGACATGATGTAACGCATCCCGCATGGTTTGAGCTTATGAAGGAGGCCGGCTAAAGGAATTTGCCTCTATGGTGACGATCAATGTCTCAGAATGTTAGGACCAATCCCGACCTTTGCCAAAGTACCTACCTACTGCCACTGTTAAATAGCTAGGCATAGTAATGTGAAAAGGTAAGCTAGAGCGGAGTAGATAGTATAAAACTGCAGCTCAGATATAAACACCATATGGTTACACAGCATATACTCTAACTTTGCGTATACAGCCCCTACTAAAATGTCACGCGACATCTAAGTCCAAACACTTGGAAAACTGAAAGCTCCAATTTGGGTAATTAGGTCTAGGCCGTCTTTATGCAGAAAAAAAAGTCTCGCTAAAATGAAAACCTAGAGCCCGAATTTCGACCCAAGTACTGCAAAAAGATGGTCAGTGCGTGACTAAAGAATGCAAGGGGGGTGGAGAGGGGCCAAGAAAGGGCAAATGACGGCAAGTATTTCGATAGGACAATCTAAGAAGCGGAAAATAGGATGAAGTTTACTTACCGCCAAAGATAGCTTTTTTCTTTTGGTTTTGCACATACTTGCCCACATCTGTGGCGAAGTTACTGCTGTTCTCCTCCAGGCGATCCATTGTGTCGCCTACCATTCCAAGGCGCTCTGTGCGCTCCTGAACTTGGCGAGACATATATGACCCCCAGCCTTCCTGGTTACCTTGTTGAGGTGGGGCTGCGCGGCCTTCTCGGAGGGCTTTGCGCTGTTCTTCCTCGGTAAGCCTCATCTGTTCGAGCATTCGCTTTGAAGGGGGACGGTCTGGGCCTCCGACTATAATAATTGTTAGATGTCATGCTGCGATATAGGTATTTAGCTGGTGGGGGCAACGTACTCAGAATATCCATATCGGTGGGTGACACATATTGGGTACCGGAGATCCACTGAATATTGGTTATTGTAGGGCGTGGAGGAATGACTTTCTCTGAGTCGTAAAGACGATCTTGCGAGGGACTCCTATATCGATGTTAGCATGTTGCATTTGTGACGTTGTGGTAAAATCGTACAATGTAGTTCCTTTGCCCCATACGTTAAATAGGCTGACTTGCGAAGGTCCCACCCATGCCATCACACTGCCAGTAGAGGTAATGCATGCTTCCGAAAGGCGACGCATGTCAGCGAGATGGCTGATATTCTTGGATCCAATGTCTTTGAGGGCTGGGATAGAAAATGCACGGACATTTCCATCGCCGAAGAGCCCAACTAAGCTGTAGCCTCGGCCCTCAGTCTTGACCACTTGGGCTGAATCACAGAGGTAATCATCCCATGTTTTGTGTGCGCCCTTAGCGGTTGGTGGCTTGAAGATCCGGCATCCGGACACTGTAACAGCAATGACAACACCGTTAATCCTCACACCATTTCTCAAACCACCAACTGTATTCGGTGTGGCAAGGGCTTGGCCACCAGACTCCGCATCAATGGGGATTATTTTAATGACCTTGTCCTCAACGTTGGTAACTCCGACATAGCCTGCGGAGTATGTTCCATTGGCACCCGGAAGAATCTTGAAGGTGGCTAAGTTCCCCCTGTTTGTGCCGACAAAGCAGCAAATACTCGAATAATCTGCAATCAACCCTATTAGCTTTATCATAAGCATGAGTTTTTAGTAATGGCTACCTTCGCTTTCCAATGTCATTACGCCAAACTCGATGTGAGTAGGCCACTCAGCTGGCATGCTATCCGAACGACTTGGCTTCCGGAAACTGCTGCGCTTCGGTGCCTTCAAGAAATCGGAGATTTGTGCAATATGAATGATGGCAGGGCCTCGCAAATCTAGAATTACCAGGCCTCCACCCTCGTAGCCAGCAGCGACGAAGCCGACTGGGCTGTGTTTCAACGCTGTCACGGGCCCCTGCTGCATATCCAGGAGGGTGAGAGGCAGCATGCCCGTCTTCAACCCAGGGTCAGTCCGGTTAGTGATGGGTGTCAAGCGTCCAGGGCCCTGATTGGCACCAGGGGCCTCTTCTTGGCCATACGAGGCATTGTTGCCCCATCTGAAAATAACAAGTTCGCCGCTTGCCAGCCCAACAGACAATTCGCCTGTCCCGCTTGCCGCAAGTGACATTTCGGTCACTTCGATATTGCGAACCCGGCCCACTGCCCGAGCCAAGTCTACTTGAATCGTTTCGGAATTTTCAATCTCATCGTCATGGCCGCCATCCCAGATGCGAATGGTACCATCTGCGTGAGAAGTAGAAATTATGTTTCGGCCCTCGTAGCGTTTGAGAGGGTTCCTCGCCTCGGCACCGCCGAAGACGAACTTAGGGCCTTGAGCCCGGCGCTCTCTTAGCCCTAGCCAGGTATCACGAGAAACAGGTGTGAGTGTGACCTTGTTGACGAATGGATGAACGAATGTCAGATAAGGATGGAGCATGTTAGTTGGCGTAATTGCATGGCCATTTGGGAAACTCATGGTAAGTAATTCGCCCGAGGAGAGGACAGCAAGGATAGCGATTGGGTCGTGGGCCCCAGCGAAGTATGGCGAAGATCGAGGAATCAAACAATAGGTCGTGGCCATCGCACCGGGTGGGATTGGGAGACTGATGTGTTTCCTCGTCCTCTCAAAATAAGCGGAAATAACCTGCCAAGAGGATGTCTGATAATTAGGGGTCGGTCCCATATCCAAGAACGTGAGGCCCTTGTTCACATCCTGGGCAGACTTTCCGCCTGCAACCAAAAGACCTGTATCATCTGGATTTTCTTTAGCGCACCACGATACTTTCGTGATAGGCTCCTTAGGCCCCGTTGCTTGCTCCGGGTCTGGCCGGCCCCCGCCTGGTTGATCAACATTGGTAGCTTGGAGTGTTCGAGCATGGAGCTTGCGGCCGTCCTTCGAATCCCAAAGGACAAGACTAGTGTCCTCGTGGACAGTCAGAACAAAAATCCCATTCGGATGCCAGATCGCATCAATCAGTCGGGGCCTGCGCACGCCGCTGGAAGGCCTACCAGGGTCGCCACCTGGCGCGCCGACAGGGACCTCATAGATAAAGTACTTTTGCGCAATGTTTTGCTTGAAGGTGAATGTCACTGCACCTTCCGGGTATCCCACTAGGATCTTTCCAATGTCTCTAGTAGAGAATGCGAGCGACACCACAGGGCAGAGGCGGGACCTTGGGTTCTGTGCCAGCCAGAGGTTCGGGATCTTGAAAGCAGTCAAGGACTCTCGGTCTAGATCGTACGCGATCACGTCACCTAGATGAGAGTTAGTACCGATGGTTCTGACTTCACATTATTTTGTCAATCCACCAACCATTCGATAGACCGATGAAGGCGTAATCAAGGCTTGGGTCCGTCGCAAGGCATGTGGCTTGACCCGGAGGCGCATACGAGGTCACCAGACGCCGAGTATCCAAGGAGTATATGCTGATCTCATTCTTTGAGTCGATACTGACAAGCTTGTCGGCACAGAACTGAAGAAACTTCGCTGAAGCTTTGCGGGGAAACTCAAAGACCACCAACACTCGCCCCTGTCCAAACACATAGATCTGGCCACTTCCGAACTGGGTATCACTGGTGCCGACGGCGAGAAGGGACTGTACTGGTTCATACGCTATCACACTAATCTGCGAGTTCACACCGCATCGTTCGAACTGGAATCGCAATACGTTAGCCCGTTGTCAAAGAAAAAAAAGTTGCCTGGGATGCCAAGACGAGGGAGACGAACGTCGTCGAGCGCAAAGAGCTCTGGGGACAAGCCCTCAGACAGGTCCTTTTGAATACCAGCCTGCTTGCCTCGCAGAAACTGAGCCATTTCGTGCAAGCCGGGGTTGTGGCCTCTTTGCAGGAGGAAAATGAAGCAAGTGGAGCTTGGGGAATGTTCGCAGCTGACGACATGGCGGAGAGGCTAACGGATTGCCCCGCTTTCCGGGCGCCGCAGGGCAGAGCGGCTAACTGTTTGCGATCACAATCTATGAACCTTCATCTATGAGCTATGGAATTGGGGTCAATTGTATTTGTTTATCATTAAACACTTCGAATGATCAACAGACTATAAGCTCTTCCAAAAGAAGCCTTCGCCATTGTCTACTTTCTGTTGATGCCGGAAAACACCAAATCACATGCCGAAGTATAACGGTTCCACACCGAAATTCCATTATGCATTGATTTGAAAAAGGGGCTTATACCTTGCAGAAATCAACGCCTGGTCACGGAACCGAATAGGCTAAGCTAAAATACCGCATATTTCAAGGTTCTTTTGTATAAGGCCACATTCATGGCTTTCATTCGTAGTGATATGTTCCTGTCCTTTTTGCAACTCAATAGACAAAGCTGTGGACTTGGCCTCTCAGAAGTCCAAAATCGATTTATAAGGATCTTGAATACATTAGACTGTCGACTCTTTCTCCTTCGCGGGGGTATCAACCCCCTTCGGTGAGGGGTCGTAGATCTCAGCAACGTTAAACCGCTTCAACTGGTCATAATCGCTTCCCACGACACTCATTCCGATCACGTTCTACAGAAAAATATCAGTAATTGCTGATGCAAGCATTAATAAAGGAATTTACCTGAACAACATCGACCAGAATCATGAGATCATAGTTCTTCAGGTTGACTGGATGTTCGGGACCAACAACATCGGCGACAGTCTTGATGATGACATCTCGGTTAAGCTTGTTATTGCCCCGACATGTGGGCCTGATAGCATACTATTTTCAGGATCGTTTCAATTAGTATCAGGAACCAGATGGGCAAGATCATGGCTGTCCGTGGGCGAGTGCGGATTGGAATTTACCTTCTTTGGAGGGCCTCCTGAATGGAAGTGCGGCTTAAGAACCTCCTTCGCGAAAGCTTCAAGATCCACACTAAGGGTCTTTTTCATCATCGAAATAGGAGTTAAACGCTTAATGTATCGGCTCTTCTTGATGTCCTTGTTGGCTTGCGCCTCGAGACACAGCTCATGGACAATTTTCACAGGATCAACCGACTTGTCATTGAATCGTGCAAAGACCACTGCTCAATGATTAGCTTGACATGGGGTTTTAATGACATGAATTAACATACCACAGGGTATATCTAGCTGCATGGCTTGAACTGGGCGTGTCTTCTTCTGACTTGCCTGCATGCTCTCGAGTTCTCTCCGAATTTGCTCTTCAATGTCCGCATCATCATCATCATCATCCGAGTCTTCATCATCTGACTCGGCATCGTCCTCAAGGATCTAGGGGGAATCAGTTAGGAAACCGTCACACAGTAAATATGAAGCCATATATGCTGCTGATTTGCTGACCTGTGAGAGGATATCTGTGATCTCAGCGACACATTTACTTTCCCTGCCAATGTCGCAAGTCACAAAGATTCCTACATCTCCAGCTTCGATATCAGTGCTCTTACGCTGGGACTGAGTCCATTGTCCCTGCTGGCATGGTTAGTGTCCATTTCAGCGCATTTGAATCGACGAGCCACACCTTTCTGCGCTTGGAGGACTGATTTGAATTATTTGGCATGGTTCTTTTGCCTGGTCCGGCCATCGATTCTCTGTTGATAGGAATTTCCGTTCCAAAAGTAGTTTAAGTCGGCTATCGCGGGGCGGAATTTGTGTGGATGAATTAGGTTTAGCGGGTGCAAATCGTCTGTGGATCAGCAGGTCAACCCAAGCTTCAAGCTTCATGGTTGTAGTACGAACGTGAGAAAGTACATGGTTTTGTATCTACGGAATTGTTTTAAAGTCCTTTAGAATAACCCAATTGAATAGGAATCTACGTTAGCTCGTGGTACCTGTCAGTGTGATACAATTGTACCGGATGGCATGACATCAACGGTCCAATCATGACGTAGTTAGCCAGTCTCATGTTAGCTCTCGAGCTGATCCGGTAAGAAAACGTCCCGGATTGCCTTGTTTTACAAGTGGGAAGATCCGGACTGGCCCGTGAGATCTTTGTTTAAAAAGGTCTTGTGTTCTGTCAACCTTCTGGTTTCCCCTCACTTAACTCAATCCACCAGCACACCATGTCATCCACCGACATTGCTACGCGAGAGCTCAAGAATCCCGTGGACGTCGCAGAGTATTTATTCCGACGTCTACATGAGGTTGGAATTCGTGCTGTTCACGGAGTGCCAGGCGACTACAATCTTTCTGCTCTGGATTATCTGCCCAAGTGCGGTCTTGACTGGGTAGGGAACTGCAATGAGCTGAATGCCGGTATGGTTTGAAAGTATTAAATGATTAAAACTGTAAATGCTGATATGATTTCTGTACATAGGCTACGCTGCTGATGGTTATGCGCGCGTCAAAGGAATCAGTGCTTTGATCACCACATTCGGTGTTGGCGAGCTGTCTGCTCTTAACGCCATCGCAGGCGCCTACTCGGAATTTGTTCCGGTTGTCCACATCGTCGGCCAGCCAACCACACAGTCCCAGAAGGATGGAATGCTGCTTCATCATACCCTTGGCAATGGAGATTTTGATGTCTTCGCCAAAATGAGCGCCGGGATTTCTTGTTACGTTGCCAAGCTGAATGATTCCCACGATGCTGCGACCCAGATTGATAGTGCGATCCGCGAGTGCTGGATTCGCAGCCGTCCCGTCTATGTGACCCTTCCTACCAATATGATCTATGCGAAAGTCGACGGAGATCGCTTGAAGACCCCAATTGACCTGTCATCGCCCAAGAACGATCCGGAGAAGGAGGACTATGTGGTTGACGTCGTTTTGAAGTATCTCCACGCCGCCAAGAACCCTGTTATCTTGATTGACGCTTGTGCTATTCGACACCGCGCATTGGACGAGGTTCATGATCTAGTCGAAGCTTCTGGCCTGCCTACATTTGTCACCCCAATGGGCAAGGGCGCAGTGAACGAGGGCCACAAGAACTTTGGCGGAGTTTATGCAGGAAACGGATCTAACGCAGGAGTAAGAGAGGTGGTTGAGTCCTCGGACCTTATTCTCAGCATCGGAGCCATCAAATCCGATTTCAACACGGCTGGATTCACCTACCGGATTGGACAGCTGAAGACTATTGACTTCCACAGCAACTATGTGCGAGTGCGGTATTCAGAGTACCCCGATATCAACATGAAGGGTGTCCTTCGCAAGGTTGTTCAACAAATGAAGAAGCTCAATGTATCTGCGATTCCTCCGATCAACAACACTCTTCCACAAAGTGAGAAGACCTCCACTGACCAGACCATAACCCACGCGTGGCTCTGGCCGACTGTTGGCCAATGGTTAAAGGAGAATGATGTGGTCCTCACGGAGACAGGCACTGCCAATTTTGGTATCTGGGAAACCCGCTTCCCTGCAAATGTGACTGCGATCAGCCAGGTCCTTTGGGGCAGCATCGGGTATGCCCTAGGGTCATGCCAGGGTGCGGCTTTGGCTGCCAGAGAGTTACAGAATCGTCGTACCATTCTCTTTATCGGTGATGGCAGCTTGCAATTGACCGTTCAGGAGCTAAGCACTATTCTGCGCAACAAACTAACCCCTATTATGTAAGTCTTTCTTGCCACACCATTTCCATGCTTGAGAAATAGTCAAACTAACTGGGCTGTTATTACTAGCTTCGTCATCTGTAATGAAGGCTACACCATTGAGCGATACATTCACGGATGGGATGCGACCTACAATGACATTCAGACCTGGGATCATGTTAACATTCCCAAGGTCTTCGGTGGCGGCGATGGCTACAAAGGATACCGCATCAAGACCAGAGATGAGCTCCACAAGTTGTTCGCTGAGCCCAGCTTCAATGATTCCGACAGCCTTCGCGTAAGTTGAGACACGAATCGATAATTGAATTTGGCTAATGCAACGTGCAGCTGGTTGAGCTTTATATGCCTCGCGACGACGCTCCTGCTACATTGAAGTTGACTGCCGACGCGGCGGCCGCGCGTAACAAATAGGCGATTTGCATAACATGTCTCTAGAGTCGCCGACGATGTTTCGAATAAGGGCTACGGATCTGCAACCCCGCACCCAGTGTAGCGCAGTGGTTGGGATCATAATTTCGTCGTCCTTTTCTGTCTTCACCAGATACAAAATCCCCTAATTGATAGCGAGTCGAGTATAATGAATCTCTCCTCATGCATGATGAAAGGAACTCTACATTATTTTCCCAACGATGTTTCATGTAGCGGTGAATTACCGGTCTAGCTTAGGCGCTAGAGCCGTTCCTTGACCGACCCATTGACCGACCCAAGGATGTTGTGCGCCATAAATACAACTGTGAGTTTCTTTACGGGGCTTTCTGAGAAATTGGAAGATCAACTGGCTCAGGCCACTCATGAAGTTTCTCCATAGTACAGAGCTATGTAGATATTGTGGGGGCTAGGAAACCAAGTCACAGAGTGATATAGATCTCGATAATATTCATGACCAAACAAGCGATGAAATAAGCGTAAGCATGTCATATCTCTTGATGAGAACGAAAGAGACAATCGAGGTTCAAGAGAAAACGGGCAAAGGCCATAACTAAAGTAATAAAAGCGCGCATCCCATTCTTTCAGAAAAAGGTAAGACAAAATTGATGTCCAACTAATGGGCTGAATATCTGCCCTGGCGGTGGGGATCTGCGTTTATATGATTGGGAACACTCATCAATAGAGCCTAGCAGCTAAAAGCTCATCTGGGCATGGGTCAATATACTGCCTATCAGAAGGGCTGGCACAGATTAAGAAACTAGAAAGCAGGTGCTGAGACGTCGGCGGAGCTATGAATAACTTTAGCATGATATGTGCGATGTAGCGTGTTAAGGGTTTAGAAAAATTAATTTTTTAATAGCAAATAGTATACATCGAATTTTGATGACAATCTTTTATACAGCTGAATAAATGGCAGAGACATGTCGGCCACACTCAACCCGCTGCTCCATACTCTTAGTACGCTTACCAACGGGGCCTTTGTGTCGGGGCATAATCTGTAGTCGAGCTTCAGGCTCTGGTTTCTTCGACTCTGGAGGTGCCTTGATATGGGTCGGGCGAGATTGATTGCTTCGCTTTCCAGTTCCAAGTTGGAAATGCTCATTGCCTCCCCACCAGAAGACCTCATAGCCGAAGTCCTTCGACTTGTCCAGAGAGTCGATGTTATTGCCACTGATGGTTGTCTTGTTATCCAATACCGCAGCGGCATGGTTTGTGCCGACGGACATGTGACGCAAACGAATAGGGGCTAGCTGCTTCATCTTCTCGTCGTACTCGCCCAAGCCACTCAGGTCCTTCACTTTGGTGGGTGAGTCTTGAATGTGAATCCATTTCCCGGCCCCTAAGGTGCCCCAGATACCTCTACCACAAGACCAGGTTTCAGCAGTGACGGTGCCTAGGTCCCGAACCTTGGTGGGGTCTTCTTCGCTACCTAGAATCCGCTTAGAATCGACGGTGTAGAAAGTGGTGGCTCCACCGGCGGCAACACTCGTGATGGTCGGGGAATATAATGCCTTTCGGTAATACTTTTCCGCGGGAAGCGTAAAAGGTGTGTCCTTGAAAGGTGCTGAGGGCTCGTATTCCACGCCCAACTGCCCAAATGAGTTGTCTCCCCAGGCAAAGAGGCGGCCTTCCTTGGTCAACGCCAGAGAGTGGTAGTCACCAGAGGCGATCTGAGTGACCTTAGAGCCTTTCAACGTTGTAACTTCGTGGCATTGGTCTGCCGGTCCACTGGGCCTAGTGGTCCAGGTCAAGCCAGGCACACCAAGTTGACCGAGGCTTGGATACTTCTCGGTTGACGATGCCGCTGTGAAGACACGACCAGAGCTAGTGAGAATAACAACATGTTCTTGGCCACCACTGATTGCGGTGACCTTTTCACCAAGCTTCAAGGCTGGCTTCAAAATGCGGTAGCTCAAAGCAGACTTTCCTCCCCAAAGCGGCACCCAAGAGCTCTCCCGAGTTTTCGGGCCACTTGTTTGTTCCGACTTAGAGATAGGAACAGAGTAAATGTTTCCATCAGAGGATAAAGCAATGAGTCGACTCTCGGACAATGCAAGGGAGATCAGGTTTTTGCCTGTCAGGGTCTTGCTGGGCTTATACTCAGTCTCAGAAAAGCCCTTGCCCCACTGCACGAGATCACCGTCCTCAGTAATTGCAGCGCCAGACTTCTCATCAACTTTGAAATCCCGAAGCACCTGACCGTTGAAATACTTGAATCGTCGGGGAGATTTGATGTCGGTGTCTTTCGATCCTGGGTCCACTACTTTATATTCATTCGATCCCCATGTATAGACCCCAGGGCTTTTCAGACTTCTCTTCTCTTGAATAAAGTCCGCGCGCAGATCGTTAATATCAACGACTTCATTCTTGGGTAGCTGGCTGTCGATCCATGTGTCTTTCCAATTGCTTGTCAGGTATGAATATCCAAGGAAGCCTGCTGTACCTGCGACCGCAACCCCAAGCGAAGTAGTAACCCAGTTGGAGGGTGATTGCTTCGCTTTACCACTAGCCAGTCGTCGCCAAGGAGCATTCAGAGACCGGCCTGTCACAAGAGTCGGGCGGAGGTGGCGGGTAAATTGCACCGCGGGCTGTCGTACTCGATTTGCCAGCATGATAAATGTCGAATATGGCCAGCTAAAACATATCCATGGGTTTCGCTTGGGGGATTCAGGATGACCGAATAGATGAAAGGAAAGCTAGAATCACAAAATGCGGCCGGGGAAGCTACATGTAGTTTGCGTCAGATCGGGCGGACTCACCCGGCAGAACTTCCCCGATGCAATACACTTACGCATCTCCTACTCTGTTATTCGCAATATCCGTCACTGGCTCTGTGCTTCAACTGTGGCTTTCACAAGAGTGATGAGGAGGTGAAGCCCCAAATATAACTTTCTGCGCCCTGACCGCAACCATGCCATCCACGAAGCAGCAACGTGCCCGCCGTCAGACCGCGCCATCGGGCCCGCCGCGGAAGCCAACTGCCAGCGAAACACAACCGCGCCTCGAGTCAACACAAGAACAACCTTCCAATATTCTCCAATGGAGCATCCCGAACTGGAATAATGAATTGGAATTCTCCCAGTGGCTCAATGGTGTTAGGGATGACCTAGTTGAAGAGAGTTATGACCAATACCAGTAAGTATGGATGAACGTGGGGTGAACATTCTCGAGACTAATCTGGACCTTTTGTCGCAACCAGGAATTGCCTCGATGACCTCCAACAATCGAAGGAGCATATTGATGAAATATTGATGAACACTTTGACTCTCCTTGACGATCTATCTAGCCTATCCGAATCCTTCAGATCTGTCGAATCGCAGACATCGAACTTCGAGAAGCAATGTGAGGGTCTTCTGTCAGCACAGGAGCGCGATACAAAGCTCGCAAATGGCATTCAAAACAATCTTCATTACTATGATTTCTTGGACCCTGCGTCCCGGCGACTCAATGCTCCAGGCGCTGGAAATACAGTTCGCGACAGGGAGTTCTCGGACATGCTCAGGCGCCTTGACGTGTGCTTGGACTACATGGAAACCCATGTAAGTAGCATGGATTTTGCTTCTTGTAAGGTAGGTACTTCTGCTAACATTTGTTTTAGCCTGAGCAAAAAGAAGCAGAGGTATACCGCTCCAGATACCGGCTTCTCCTCACCCGCGCCCTTACCCTTATCCGCGGCAATTTCGTGACTGCTCTCAAAGATATCTACCAAAATGTCTCGAAGAAAGTTTCAGATCAGAACTTAAATGAAACAGCTCTGTCGGCACTTCTCTACGCCAAATTCAGGGTTGGAGCCCCAGAGTTGAAGCAGATTGGAGTCGAGATTCAGAAGAGAGCCGTACCACCCTTGAACCCGGAACAGAACAGCGAGGCCGAATATCAGAGTCTGATGAACGAACTACATAGCAATTATTCCGCCACTCGAGCCCGGCTTATCATCCCGCTTGTTCGCAAAAAGCTTATCGAGATCACACAGACACCCAGTTCAACGAAAGACTTAGTGTCATTTGCTCGCGCAAGTATCGGCTACATTCGCGGCGTCTGTCTAGATGAATATGATCTATGGGGTGAATGGTTCCACGGGCAAGGAGGATTATACGACTTTCTCGAGACTATCTGCGAGCCTCTCTATGACCACCTTCGCCCTCGAATCATCCATGAGGGTGACATTGTCAACCTGTGCCAACTCTGCACCTTGCTACAAACCCGGTACTTCCTAGACCCAGAAGAGGAGCCCGAACATAATGATTTAAATCAACTTGACTTCTCTACTTTGATCCAACCGGCTTTGCAAGATGTCCAATCTCGATTGGTATTCCGAGCCCAGGCTGTTCTCCGTGATGGAATTGAACGATACAAGCCTCGCCCCGAAGACATTGATTACCCTATGCACAGCCGACAGATGTCATTGACAGTAACCGACACTCAAATCTCAGGCAAAAAGGACACGACGGCAGCCACATTGATCGACATGACGAAACCTGATGGCGACGAGACACAAGACAAGGACGGAAAATGGGACTTTGAAACTCAGACAGCGCTCAAAGGGTGGTATCCTACCTTGCGCAAGGCAATTTGGCTTCTCAGTCGTATCTACCGCCTTGTAAATGTAAGCTGCCGTTCCCCAAAACCTATACAAGGACCAATTTTTACTCACCTACTTTAGTCAACCGTCTTCGACGATCTTGCACATAACATCGTTCACCAAACAACCCTATCGCTCTACAACGCCAGCAACCTAATCTCCAATAGAGCAACCCCATCAGATGGACAGCTATTCCTAATGGGCCACCTCCTAATCCTGAAACAACAAATCGTCGCCTTCGACATCGAATACGTCGCTCCAGAAGTCTCCTTCGATTTCTCCGGCGTCACAAGTACCTTTTGGGAACTCCGCGAACGAGGCGGCCTCTTCAATCCCCGAAACCTTATGCGCCTCGTTGGCCACGGTCTTATCCCCCGCGTTGTGGAGAACATGCTCGACGCAAAGGTCGAGCTGGACGGGCGTCTTCGCACTGTCATTAATGATTTTATCAATGCCTATGCTGCGCGAATGACCGCTTCCCTTCCTGCTAAGTTCATTGATACGAGGAATCTCCAGCGTGGAGAACTCATTCATCCTACTTGCCGTACCATTGAGAAAGAAGTTCCTGCACTGAGAAAATGCTTGAATGAGTACATTGACGATACGCGGATGAAGGAGACTCTTGTTGGTGCGGTGCAGGATCGGACGATCCAGATTTATGAGGACTTTTTGGAGAAGTATGCTTCTTCAGACAAGGCGAAGGGCTTCATTAGTAAGAAGGGCAAGGGTCGGGATGATGCTGTGTGGGATGTTGAGACCTTTGCTGAGTGGTGTGAGGGTGTTTTCAGAGTTGGGGTTGCGGGTTTACAGACTGAGGAGGTAGAGGATGATGATCCTTCGAGTACAACCTCTTAGACACGTTGTTTTTCCTTTATCGGTATGTCTTTTTTCATGGCATTGCGAGCATAGATACCATATGTAGCAGTTTTCAAAGGAAGCAATTCCAGTCTCTTACTGAAACGCTTGGCCATGTGCAGTCCACGGGTTTAGTTGACATCGCATAGTCTATAAGGTCCATAGATAGCATTGCACATATATGTGATTAGGTACTTTATAAGCGAAGTAATTTGAACTGAAATCACAGCCTCACAGCAAACCGAAAGGCACATTAGCATGAATAGTTGAGCCTATATTTACAACGAAGAGCAACGCCAAGCTCATGGACACCAAAAACCCATTCCATCGCAACCATTTCCAATTCCAAATCTCGCTCGAACGAAAGAAGAAACTTTCAAGGGGTATGTATATGACGCAGGACAAACAAACAATTATCAAAACACAGCTAAACCAAGTTTCATCCAAGAGAGAAGCACGGCGACTAGGCACTGGTTCTAGGAGGGCGGCAGAATTTTGGCATACAATTCAGTATCGAGGAAGTTGTACGTTGGATCCGATACACAGAATGGGTGCCGAGTGAGCAGGGTGCCAGCTGTGGGCCGTTCAGCGGAGTCACTGTCGTTCATTAGCATCTAAGTGTTCCAAAGGTTGAGGGGAGCATACACTGTGAAACAATCCCACATGAACGAAAGAGCCGCGAGAGACGCATTTGCGCTCACATCATCTGGAATAGGAGGAGCTTGACCAAGACTACCTAGCTTGAAGATCGCGCCGATTGCCTCTTCCTTGCTCCATGGACGACGACCTGCGAACATCTCTAGCACCACACAACCGAGGGACCAAATGTCAACCTTGGCACTGTAGCCTTGACCCTTGGACTGAATAACCTCCGGAGCCATCCAGAAGACTGAACCTTGCATAGAATTGGTGGAATCGTTGCCGTAGATGTTATCGGTTTTCTTAGAGATACCGAAATCGGAAATTTTGCATGTACCATCGAGATCCAAGAGAATATTGTCTGATTTCATGTCTCGGTGGAGAATTCCCTTGTCATGCAAATAGGCGAGACCACTGAGGGTCTGTCGAGTGAGCGATTTCACAACGCTCTCTTCGAATTTACCGTGTTTCCGTAGACAACTACCAACGGACCCACCAGAAATATACTCGAGGTAGATGGAAATGGATAATTCACCTCGTTCGCAACCAAGGTATTGAACAATGTTCGGATGCTCGAGATGCTGCATGGTATCGATCTCTTGGTCGAGAGCATTTACCATTTCCTTGATGCGGTCTCGGTCGGTTCCGGCAATCCGTGGATTGATCTCAACTTGTTTCACAGCCAAAACCTCACCATTGTCGGCATTCATGCCTAGGTAAACACGACCATAAGTACCTTTTCCAATTAGTTGACCACGGATGATACGGAAGGTAGGCTGGCGTTCTGGAACAGAGCCACTCGGCCCAGCCTCTCTGGTACCTTGCGGGATGGGATCGAGCCGGCTGATTCGACTGCCGGGTTTTGGACTGATCTGCATGATTTTGGCACCGAACATTTTCGTACTCTTGCGACGGAGCATTCCTGACTGTTGCGGACCAGAAGAGCTGACGCTTTTGGTGCGATGAGAATCATGTGCAACTTGTCGAATGGATTTGGTTCTTCCGAGGCCTTTACCGCCGCCAAATCCACCTCCTTGGTTCATCAACTTATTAGCAACGACCTTAGACCCTGCCTGCGGTCGCATGGTTGATGCATCAGTCCCGTAAGGATTGTTTGAATCCATATTCGACGATGGTATAGGAGGCGGTTGTGGCGGTTTTCCCCGAGAGTTCGGATCATCAAATTGATTGACCTTGGAGCTTGGCGAGGCCGGTTCATCCAGGTAAGGCGCGTCCAGATCGACATCTGGGAAGAAGCTATCTAGATTGTCGATGACTCCTTCCACAGGGGGTCTGCTAGCCCAGACATCTCCATTGGCAAATGAGTTTCTTCGGTTAGGAGGGTTCTCATCAACGGGCGAATGATCATGGTAGAAAGTTCCAGTGTCCTGGTTGTCAGAAGTATCTCCGCCAGAACTTTCTGCAGGGACTGGAGATGCAAAGCTGACCCTTGGCCCCTTGAGATCCGTGTTTACGGTGAGGTTGCGCTGCATGGTCTTCGTCTCCGGTTCAGGTTCAGGCTTGCTCTCGTTCTTGTGAGCCAAAGGAACCATGAAGAGACCATCATCAGACGAGTCATCATCATCAGAGTCCTCGGCTTGTGCCGCTGGCTGTGTGGTTCGCTGGAAGGAGACTTCGTTCTCCTCGAAATCGAATGCTGGACCAAACGACTTGCGGGTTGGCAGGGACGGCCGCTCGGGGAGGTCATCCTTCGCAGAAGAAGTAGCAAAAGATACAGGCGAATTTTCATTGATCTTTTCCGCGGAAAGTTTTGGACCACTTTGAGAAGAATCTGTAATGGGGTTTTTGTCAGTGTCCGGTCTAGCCATAGAATAATATTCACCAATATTACAAAAATATGGTTGGTGTGTAGGCGTACCCAATGTTGTCCTACTCGAGGCTGTTTCAGCAGAGTAAATGGTCGGTGGCCGATCATCCGAGCTGGCACTATCGCGACTGGCAGAAGAAGGCGTGGAAGAGACGTTGACCGATGGGTTGCCAGTCGCGCTGATTACCCGGCCAACGCCAGTGATGGCAGCCCCCAAGCTGTGGGTTCCAGGCGGTTTTCGAAGGGAATTGACCTTGGTGAGCGTGTTCGACTCGTTTGGAGCAACGGGCGGTCTCCGGAAGGGCACCAGTGTTTCCGACTTTTTGTCATCGGACGGCGAGACTTTCTTCGCTTCGAATGGTGAATCACGAGGCTTGTCAAAATCGATGACTTTTGCACTTCTGAATCCATTTTGATGACTACCATCGCGGGGCAGCCCCGGGGAAGGCGGGTGCCGTGAGATATGATTTTCCTCTTGCTTTCGCTCAACCTCTCGTTTGTATGCCTCATGGCGAGCAGATAGGTCGTCCTTATGAGGATCCGCTTGTGAGGAGGCACCAGGTGTGGTGGCCTTGAGTGTCGTCTGCCGGGAGCTCGTGAAAGGTGAATTGGGATTCGCGTGAGTCTGTGGTGATATCCTCGGTTCTTCACCCACGGGTTTCCGAATGATGGGGGTATGCATTGCCGTAGGAGACACAGCCTGCTTGTCGGGGGATACTGAAGATATTGAAACACCAAGACCATCCATTGGAGACGGACGGGGTTTTCTGCCTTTGACAAATAACAACCTCGGAGAACCATGTTGATCTGGTTTCTGTTTTCGAAAGCGAGACAAGGATTCGTCATTCATGTAATCATCGTGATCAGCTTGTCCAGGTTCAGTGAGAAATATTTGGGCGCTGCCCCATTCAGATATCCCTAGCTTATTACAAATGCCTGCACGAAGGGAATCTGGCGTGTCCATATCCGTAATGTCGATCAAGCGGTAATTCAAGCCGTCTACGGTCACTAGGACCCATTTTTTAACTTTAGCTGTTGTTGCTGATAATGGGCGCTCAGCTAGAGACAAGTCACTGGTGCTGAAACCAGGCACTGAATAAGGTACATAGCGAGGATCTGGGCTCGGGGGTTCGTGGTCTGATTCTTTAGGCGATGGGTAACTCGAATCGGTTCCTTTGGTTCTCTTTCTGAGCCGGTCGAAGAACCCTTTGCTGTGGTCCTTTGCGTGGCAAGAGGAAGGCTCCCCACCCCACGGCCGGCCATGGGCGTCCTGAGGTGATGGGCGAGCAGCCTCGGGGCCTTTGCGGTTCTCATAGTAACGGGCACCAATTCCAGAATTAGGGCCTCGGCCAGCGCCAGGGACCGAGTCAGTACTGTTCCCACGAGAGTGGTCGTGTCTGAAAGGCAAGTCTGAGGTGGACGATGATGCCTGTCCGCCATACGAAGGTGACGCAAACTGTGTAGCGGGACTGCCACTCTTCGGGCTGCTTTCTGGCCGAAGAGAAGAAGACCCTGCAAAGGTTGCCGCATCGTTAGATAGAGACGGGCTTTGGCGGCGATGTTCACCAAGGGCTGCCGATAGAGTACCACGTGTAAATTCTGATCGCGCAGGAGCAGTCTCACGTAGAGGGGACTCGTAGGGTGAGCCGTGCCCAGTGGGATTTGGCGTGGTGAAAGAGCGTGTTCCCTGGTTACCCTTTTGGCCGGAGGTGTTTGCGGCAGCCAGCTGCTCTGCAGTAATATCATTTGTCCCTTCAATGGCTGAACGGGGTTCTCGAGGAAAATAAGTAGTACCAGGCTCAATGACTGGTGCCTCCTGGCGCAGCGGTGTAGATACAGAAAAGTCCGTTGCTCCATCGTGGAGTTGGCGGATAAGTTTGCGAATACGCAGACCTTCGTTGCGCTCCACGCGTTCACGCTCCGAGTCCCATCCAGTGCCATTTCGGACGCACTCCTTAGCCAGCTGAGGATAGACAACCTGATGGATTTTTCCAAGATTGCCTCGCCCACCGAATTGGAGGCCCAGCTCCAAGAATTCAGCGCCTTGTAGCTCTAACGTTTTGAAAGTATCCTGCCAATCCTTGGAAAACTGGTTCCTAGCAAGCCAGAGCAGGACCTTATCGAGAGGCCATTGCGCTGCCGCCTCACTTGGCGAAAGACCACCCAATGACGCGCCACTGGTATTATGGCGATGACTTGGCGACTTTGTGAGATCTGTCACGGGGTTAACATTCTGTGGCGGCGGATTCACATGCTCATTAGGCAGTTCATGAAAATTATTGTGGATGCCAAACGGCGGGGCCATTGTTCGTCCTCCTCCTGGGGTCTGCGGATTGTATGCCCCTTCAGAATATACCGGGGCTCCCGCAGGGCGCTGCCCATAAGGCTCATAGGTAGACCGCCCGTGAAAGTGCTCATATAATGGTGGAAACCCGCCGATAGTGTCATTGCCAGGGACGTATGTTGCCGAGGTGAGGGGTGTATCTCCAGGGACAAAAGTCGCCGAAGGGTAGGATGTGTCCACGGCAGAAAAATTGGCTGGTTTATATGGGACGTGCTGAGGTTGAGGTGGCGGCGGTGGCAGAGTGTATCCGGGTGTCATGACCTGGCGAGCGTAGGCAGGTTGCTGTTGCCATGATTGAACATACCCTGTTTGCACTGGCGGTGGGCCCGGTGGAGGAGGTGGCATGCCAGGCACTCCGACAGGCTGGAGTTGCGCCGGCACCCGTGGAGGGGGTGGAGGAAGGCCTGTCGTGAAGTATTGTTGCCTTTGACCGTCCATGGCGAAGCGAGTGATTTGACGGTCCAAATTAAGGATTAACGCAATGCACAACCAATATTCTCACAGTAAGACCACGCGCGATAGAGGTCTTGAGTATAAGTCGCTATTATCATCCCGTGTGGTGGCGGGGAAAGGTAAAAATATTTTCAGTCGCGAGATCGTTGGCTTCGCATCATAAGCTTCGGCGACCCCGAAGTTGATTTTGGCGTTGAAAATGCAGACTAGGAATCGAATGACAGGAAGAAATAAAGCACCGCGATGTGTCTGATCGGAAAACAGCCAGCTGTTTCAAGCTGGACTCGATCCTGAAGTAATGTTAACGTCAACTGGCTGTCGCAAAGAAATTGGGCGAGAGGGCGATCCCCCTCCGATCGGGGACGAAGCAAGAGCAAGCGACGGGAGTTCAGATTCCAGCCACCCGTAGTGGGGAATTTCTTCCAAGATAAACAAAAGGACCTACCGAGACGAGACCGCAGGGATGCAAAGCGTTATGTGACAGGGGAACAAAGGAGTCAAATCTTCATAAACATTCGATGCCCGGGCGCTTGGGATCGTCACGTGGGCCTAGGTGGAGGTGTTGTTTCCCGTAGGGCTCATTTCTGTTGCTTCGGAGCAATATTATTGGATCGATGCAGCTTTGCTTTTCCCCTCATCTATCATTTCCGACTAAAAATAACCTAAATACAATTGGGCTCTTCGTAATTGTTGGGTCACCAGTCTTATCGGGATCTATGTTACTCTCCACGATTTGATTTTCTGGCCCCCAAAATATCTACACTTCTCTGTACTATGGAGAAACTTCACAAGTGGGCCTGAACCGGTCAACCTTCTAATTTGACGTCTCAGAGAGCCCCGTAAGGGACTGACAGCTGAAATTTGTGGCGCACAGCATCCCTGGGCCGGTCCAGGAACGGCCCTAGCGCCGGAGCTAGACCGGTAATCCTCCCTACACGAAACACCATTGGGGAAAAAAAAATCGAAGACTTCATTCCATCATAGCTGCATGAGAGAGTGATCATAATTGAATCGCTATCAATTGGGGATCTTCATAACTGGTGAAAATAGAGAGAGACGCCAAGATTATGGGACTTGTGCGGCATCCGGACCCGAAGCTTTAGCTTATTGAATTTGTATGAGCACTTGAGCTTCTTGGTGCTGGGGGAATCTGGGCCCCGGAAGTGTGACTAGGTATCGTTTGGTAGTTTAAAAACCCGAAGGTATCCGTGCCCAATCACTAGCGCGTTCTGGGCTATCTCCCGTTTAATATATCTAACGTGCTTATGTAGCGTCATTGGACTTCAACTTTGTGGAGTGCGTAGGAGGATACCAATTGGATCTTTTCGGATGAGTTTTCAAGCCAAATGATGCTGGAAATTTATTTCCGACAGATATCGACTTGACTTAGTGAACGCTGAAGTCCACGTTGAAGATATTTCGCAAATGGTCTGGGGGTTGCGATCTGGCTTGGAGGACGTTCAGAATTGATCAACATGGAACGAAATACCGAGGAGAATGTTCGAGGAGGTTATACCGCAAATCCGTAAATGGATGCGCTTGAAGAAGGTCTCTTTCGGATCTATGAGCCTGGAAGAGTCTTCCAGCAAGTAATGTGAGTATTCATAAAGCGTCCGTGACGAGAGACCGGTTTGAACCCCATCGAACCTATCTGGGGGTGGTTGAGATTGAAACTTTTTCAGCTCCATCCAGAGCTTGTTCAAATAGGACGATCTGAGAGTGATTGACTCCATTTCAAAGCATGTATAAAGGAAGCGTGGTGGGTTCTAGATCAGAGCATGATTGATACATAGTGTGATTCTAAGCATGACGAGACGTTTAAGAGTGGTGTAGGACGCATGTGGATATTATGCAAATTATGAAGCAATTTTTATGTACGGGATATATTTCTTAATGAGCACATTAAATTATCTATAATTTGAACAAGTATGGTGGTGTGGTATACTAGGTTATAGATATTTGCATACATGTGTTTGATGGTGTGGGGTCCAAAATTGAGCTGGGGAAATACTTTTGACTAATTAGTGTACTGTAATATAACATAGACATTTGAAGAACATATCGAACTCTTATACTGCATTGGGTACCTATGGGTGGAGTAGTAAAACAGTCAATATCACTGTTTGTCAGTTGCCTGTAAAATCCGGGCTGTTCATTCGCGGTTCCACCTAAAGAGACGCCTAGTATGTAACTGCCAACAATTAAGTTAAATTTTATGTGTAGGCCTAAGATCAAGAACGTTCCAATAAATACTCCGGATAGTTGGAAGTGGGTGGTTGTCTGGGTGACCGCCACCGCCTTGGCCTTATCGGATGCAAACCGAGCAAACAGCGCCGCGGAGACGCTTGGACCACTGCTTATCCAGAAATTTCCCCCAAAAAAATCCTACGCCGTTTCAAGCTCCCAAAACATAGCCACCATGCCTCGCGCACAGCAAAAGAGAGGCCGTCGGGCTGAGAAGAAGGCCCAGACGGAAGGTGAACCCAAGCGCAAGTTCGACGACGCCCCCGAAGAACCCGTCGCAAAGCGCATGAAGTCCTCCGAGGATACCGACGCCAACGTTACGTACGATCACGCCGCGGACTATGTTCCCCTTGACGCGGACTATGTTCCCCTTGATGTTGAGGTCCAGCCATATGGCGAACAGGAGGAAGGGGAACAGAGGGGCATCGACGACAATGGTGACATGCCTTTCTTCGGTCTGCTCGACACCGACGAACAAGAGTACTTCTCGCGCGCTGGCGAGATGCTCGAAGCGAATGAATTCGAAGACGCCGAGCAGAAGCACTTATTCATTGAGAGTGTATACCGGGAGGCCAATGGCAAGGAATTGAAAATTGCTTGTAGTCAGGGTTGCTCAAGACTCATGGAAAAGTTGATTTCGATGTCAGACGTCCGACAAATCCGCCGGATCTTCAGCAAGTTCATTGGTCATTTCCTTCACCTTGTCCAACATCGTTTCGCCAGCCATTGCTGCGAGACACTTTTCATCAATGCGGCTCCAGCGGTTATGCAGAAGACATCGAAGGCACAGGCGAAGAAGGACGAGGAGGATGGAGAGGAGGAACCAGAGTTGTCACTGGCGGAGATGTTTATGAGCGTTATCAAGGAGTTGGAAGGGAACTGGGGTTTCCTTCTGACGGAGCGTTTTGCGTCTCACACAATTCGAGTCCTTCTCTTGGTTCTCGCTGGAGAGCCAGTTGATGTTGAGTCAAACGATTCTATTGTTGCTAGTCGTGCTAAGGAGAGATTGAAGCTCTCGACAGCGAACACTCAAAGTGAGAACGCAGAGGACAAGGAGAGCACCGTGGTCAAGAAGCGAAGCGTTCCTGAATCATTTGAGCCTGCGCTAAAGAAGATCATGAATGATATGGTTTCAGGTCTCGACGATGTCTACCTGCGCGCTTTGGCCACTCACCCTGTTGGAAACCCAGTTCTCCAGGTCATGCTGACTCTTGAGCTCTCCCACTTCGGAAAATCGAGCGCTAAAGATCCCAAATCTATTCTGCGGAGATTGCTCCCCGATGAGAATGTCGAGGAGGGTACCGAAAGTGCAAACTTCATCCGCGGCTTGCTTTATGATCCCGTTGGTTCTCGTCTTGTGGAGACCATGGTGCGCCACATGCCCGGTAAGGTTTTCAAAAATCTTTACAAGAACAATCTTCGTGAGCGCATTGGTTCTCTTGCCCGGAATCAAACGGCCGGTTATGTTGTTTTGAAGACGCTAGAGCGACTCGGAAAGGACGACTTGAAGGATGCGATGGACCTTATCATCCCTGAAGTCCCGGGCCTGATTGAGAGATTCAGACTTATCGTTCCTCGGACATTGGTCGAGCGATGCGTCATTCGTAACGTTGACACAAAGCCTTTCGCCAAGGCACTCAAAGACGCCTTTGACCAAGACCCTGCCGCTCGTCTTCGCCAGATGCTCCGACTCGACGTGACCCCCGAAGAAGTTCCCCAATGCAACGAAGACCAGGAGATGCAAGATGCAGGCTACGAGGGCCACAACGAGCACAAGAAAAAACCCACATCTACCCATTCATCAGAGAAGCTTCATGGCTCTCTGTTCGCACAGACACTACTCTCTGTCCCAGGCCCACTGAGCGATCTCGTCTTCAGCGGCCTGCTTGCTCTACCATCCGAGACAATTATTCAACTCGCACAAGAATCCACATCCTCTCGTGTCCTGCAACAGGCATTGAAATCTAAAACTTCCACCACCCAATTCCGACGACAGTTTGTTCCTCGGTTCCAAGGTCATTTGGCTGAACTTGCTCAAAACACCAGTGGATCTCATGTGGTAGATTCTCTGTGGGATGCCACCAAGGACATCTTCTTCGTAAAGGAGAGAATGGCACAGGAACTTGTCGCCAACGAGATGATTCTGCGTGACTCGTTTATCGGCCGTGCTGTGTGGCGCAACTGGTCAATGGACCTGTACAAGCGTCGCCGGGGTGAATGGGTTGGCCGGGCCAAGGGCCTTGACCAACAGCCTTCTTGGACCGAGGGTCAGGGAGAGCGACCGAAGTCGAAAATTGAGTTGGCACGCGAGCGATACGCTGTGCAGCAGGGCATTCAAGACGTTAGAAAGGCTGCTACTGATGAACAGGCTGCGGCTGCTGAAAAATAAGACCAAACAGAATTCTATACCTTGTTAATACCACATCTCATTTTCATTGAGCATTTGTCTTTATTCTCCTTTGCTTTGCATTACAACATTGTCTAAACAATTTGACATTGTCATTCATTCTTCTTTCACTTCACAAAGATTCTAGCTCGACAATTTCATTGTCTTAGACAGTAGCAAATAGACCTTTTGTGAGTCGAATTGTGCTTTATTCCCAAGTCTCACTTATATGAAAAGGTCTGTTGCCATTGTAGACTTCTTACTTACCTCTACTTTAAGGCATGAACTCGAATTCAGTTATAAAATAACTTGTCCCCTACCATTAACACAATAAAATCCACCACTGCGCATTTCTTCGGATTGAGCGGCCACTTATCAATAACACGTGACGAAAGATCAAGCATCTCATTTCCAAAATGGGCGAGCTCCTAGCAAGCCAATCATTCGTCTACCTTGACGAGCCTTATAACGGCACACTGATAAGCGATAACTGCTACAACGCCATAACTCTCGAAGCTCTTACCCCAAACGGACCCGTGAACAGCTGGAACTGCATCATGCTCTCAATTAATGACCATCCATACCTGCGCCGACAGTACATCCCATCCAAGTACTACCTGCGACAGAATCCCCACGTTGTGGAGGACCAGGTATGGATTGGCGTTAGCATGGACTACGGTGTGTGCAAGAAACACACTGTGCGAGATTGGTTCAAAACACTGAAACAGGCTATCGAGCAGGGACACTATCTAACAACTAGGGTTCCAAAACGTGTAGGTGTTTACAACGGAACATTCTGGATGCAGATGCGAGGGTACTTCAAGGATCTAGACGATGGCCTTGTTCAAATTGCAGTAGAGCGACATGTGGATTTGTTAAAACAGCTTATACATCATGGAATTGTAACCGTCCAGAATGAGAGGATCCTCTCTCCCTTCACAATGTAGACGAATGACTAGCTAAGACTAGAACACTAACTCTTTTCACCATTTTTCTCTTTCACATCTTCCATATGGTCCTTGTGATCGAAAATCCTTGAAACTTCCTCCAATGATCTTCCCTTGGTCTCTGGAAAGAGGAAATAGGCCAATAAGAAGAACATTACCAAACAGCCTACGTAAACGAAATAATACTTCCATTGCAGAACGGAAAACGCTACCGGATTGACGTACTGGTTGAAGAAGCACGCGACAGCATCCGTAGATAACGTAATTGCCAGACCCTTTGCTCGGAGCTGAAATGGCAGGATTTCAGCCGGATAGGCAATGAACAGTGGCGAGTACGCTAGATCGAAGCCAGCAAAGAAGAGGAACAGCATTGGGACGACAGCGACACCTGCAGCTGCGATGTGCTTCTCTTGGAAGAGACCGGCTGCGATGGTGGTTATGGATAAGAAAAGAAGCATGCATGCTGTCGATAGCAACCACAGAATACGTCTGCCGTAGCGCTCCGATGCGACAGCACCAGCCGAGGACAAGATAAGATTCCAGATTTGCAAGCCCACATTGACAGCAGCTTCGTGGGAGGCTTTGGTAATGCCAACAGAGGCAAGAATCGGAGCAAGATAGTAAGAGATGATACCTATGAACCAGTTAGTCGAGTGATATCTTTTCTGAAGAATTGCTTCATACCGTTTCCAGCCCACTCCTGCATAAATCCACATATAATACAGATCGCAAGACGGTGCATATCTCCCTTCGACGAAAAGAAAGTACTCCAATAACCGGGTTGCTGGTGCTGCGCATTTATACTGATGCAAATCTGATGATACTCATGCTGAACAAGCTCATCATCCGAATTCCCATTAGCATGAAATTCAGCCAAAACTGCAAGGGCCTCATCTTTTCGTCCCTTCGAGACTAACCACCGTGGACTCTCAGGGACAAAGCACAGACCCACAAGCTGGGTTAGCGGGAAGAACGCCTGTAGCATGCAGGGTATCGTCCACGACCAGGTGGTGTGCATACTCAATGTGGCCATGGTAATCGCAGCGGAGACAATAGATCCTACACACCATGCTGCATTATAAAGTGCTGTGGCCGTTTGTCGATGGCGTGGATGCGCGATCTCCGTCGCCAATAATGGGGCTGCGGTTTGTGCTGTCCCCACGCCTACACCTGCTAGAACGCGGCAGCCGAAGAAGGCCCAGTGACTGTGTACAGCGGCCTGGACGAGAGATGCAATAATCACCAATGCCGATCCGACTGTTACGCATTTCTTGCGTCCAAGGATATCGGCAAAGTAGGATGCTGGGATGAAGGATATAAAGGCGCCGAGTGAGGTGGCTGCGATGAGAAGACCGAGGATATGAGGGTCGAGACCGCCAATGATCTCTTTAACTGTATAGGTAGAAAGTTTAGTCAATATGATTTGGTCCAAGAGTTATCTGACTTACACTCAGGCAACACAAGCAATCCATTTATCAAACTCCCGTTATATCCCGTTCCAGCAGATGAAGCGAACATAAATACAATCCCCAAGTTCAACTTTCGCAGACCTGGATCCCTGAGCCAGCCCCTCTTCTCTGTATTCGAAATGCCCTTCAGCTCCTCCGACATATCGGAATCCGTCATTCGCTCCATAGTCTACTACCGTCGAAGGTTCGTAAAAGTCCGTAAGTGGCCGTCGCAAGGCCGTCGAGTATCAGTCACAAAACACAAACCAGTCAGACATCCCTGTTCTATTAAGCTTTTATATTTAAGCTACACCTCATTAAACCCCGAACAAGGGTTATCTACATTCTTACCCTTTTTCTCCATGAAGCCACACAGCGGTTTGGGAAACTGCTGATCTAAAACCCGGGGAATGCAGGGAGGAATGCATGACCTCTTATTTTCAGAAACTGGGCACATGAGACGGAAACCAAGTATAATCTGCTCGAGATCTATCAAGGAGTTACATCATGCGTTGTATCAGTAAATCAGTTACGTTTGGCTTTTACTCGCACGGAACATAGGAATCAAAGGTTATCATCAAAATTCCAAGCAGCTCGAGCCCTAACTTTCGTTATATTACTCGTCTGATTCACCGAGTAGTGACGCATACCGGTTCCCCAGCCCACAGAATCCCTCGCACTGTTCTCCCACCTCCTTGTCTTTCCCTAGTACCTCCTCTAGACTCCACGCGATCCGCTCCGCGCCTATTCTGGCGCCTTCGAGATTGGGTGCTCCGGGTCCTAGACGTAGTCCGGCCATTCGTCCGGTCATGTATAACGGTACGTCTTCGCGCCACATTAGATCTTCTGTTAGACATGGGAGACCCTCTTTGACCTCGACGGGGTATTGCTCGTTCATGTGACTTAATAGAGACATTTCGCGCACGTCTGCGCGGGCTCCGGTCGCGAAGTAGATGTAATCGATTGGAGGTAGATTAGGGATTGGTGGATCCGTGGTCAAGGTCCATGTTTGGGTTTCCGGATCATATTCATGCGAGGCGATCACTGTGTTTGTATGAATAGATGCACGGTTATGGGCGGCATGTTGCTTGACAATCCTCGTGAAGCGAGGTGTAATACTACCGCCATTCCGGGCGGTTTTCATCATTTCAAGGCGTTCTAAATAGGTGTTAGAGGTCGCTCGAGATCACATTTTTGACTTCACGAACCTTCGTCGGTGTCTGCGGAGAAAAAGGCCGCTTTCTCGAAATTCTTGTATTTGCCCATCCAGGGCAAACTGATATCGAAATGCTTGACTGGGGATGAATTAGCAACAAGTCCCAAGAAACAAAATAAGACATCACTGATACTCACTTTTAAGATCGGAGCGCATCAAGAACCATACTTTCGTTACCCCCTTCCGCACGGCCATATCCACAAGCTGTGCTGATGAGAGTCCACCTCCAACAACAACCACATTCGTCTGCTGTCGAGACTGAATTTTCGTGCGTACATTAACGCTCGGGAATGTCTTTATGTCCATGCTGTGACAGCATGCATTAGAGCCCTCCTCTGGGCTGGAAGGCTTCCATGGAAAGATCTTAGAGACGCCTGCTCCGCCAGCACCGATAGCGAGGACAACAGCTCGACTGTAAAATTTCAAGCCAGATGTCGTGGTCAAAGTAAAGATCTTATCGTCTGACACTGGTCCATTTCCTCTCTCGGGTAGGTAATCATACGTCATGCCCGCAACCTCCTCTTTCTTTATCAGGTTCGGGTTATTCAGGCCATACCGGTCGATAACAGTATTGCAATAGTCGGCGAAGAGGTCTGTCGAAGGGGAATAATAGTCTTTGCGGTCTCGCTCGTCAATTTCGACTCCAATAGTTCTAGACAGAAATCCCGTTAGTACCTCCCTCTAAAGATCATCGGGAATATATGTGCATCCACAGATGTATACACAAAGCCCGACAAATATGTAACTCACTGATTCTTCCCACCCTGTCTCCGCTTTTTCTTCTTATGCTTGCTAACATCCTTCCCAACACACCCAGAGATCTCCCAAAGATCTCCTTCTCGTCCCATCTCCTGTGCATAAGCAAGCATCCCATCCCGATCCCCTGGATCAACGTGAAAGAACATCGGACTCCTCAACTGCTTGATCTCCAAAGTCCGGAACGCATTATTCCATCTTTGCATCCACTGGTCACCCGATCCATCTAGGACGAGTGTGGAGATAGAGGAAGAAGACGAAGTAGAGGAAGTCGTAGACGCAAGCGATGGAACAGAAGAAACCGAGTCCGATGATGCTCTGCGCTGTCTATCCGGCACCTCATCACAACATTTCAGCCCGCGATTCCACTTTTCCGCGCGAACACCGTTCTTCTTCGTTCGGCCTGCTTGGACGAGATTCATTTTGCCAGCATGTTTTTTGATCCAGTGGTATCGCTGGTGTTCTTCGTCGGTGAATACGGCCGAGGGTGTATCTTCGTGGATACGGGCAGCAACGCCTAGACCGCAGGGACCGGCGCCGATGATAATTACATCGTGGATTTCGCTTTCGTTATTCATATTGAGTAGGGCGAGAAAGGTTTTTATCACATGTGTAGTTCGCGATAGAGCGGATGAATTAAAGTGCAAGGCGTTTGTAGAATTTTACAGGGGCTTTCTCTTTTATATGAGGAGCACGGCCTTTGGCTATTTCTGCAATGTCCTCATTGCGCACGCTGGCTATCGAGGTACTCTTACTCCCAAGGTCCTTAGGGCTCAATAGAGAAGGTTCCCCACAGTGAATGTGGATCGGATCGGCGTTTAGAGGCTGTCAGCCCATGGGGACCTTGGAGCTTGTTGAATTGGACTTTCAACTGCCCGTATTGAGAAGCTCATAACATACTAATACAGGTTACTAGATAAAGTTTGAAAAATCATAGAAAAGAAAGAAAAGAAATTATGTTATCAACGACGAAGGGGGAATTGACAAACAACCACCAAAGAAAAACCCAAACCAAAGCGTTAATCGTGACAAGAAAAAGAAACAAAAAATTGTGAATATAAAACACAAATTACCACATAAACTCCACAGTAATCTCCAACGCCTCAATTTCAATGCCTTACCAGGCCAAACACCTATTTATGCCACTTCTTCGCCCTGATATCGATGTTCCTTGTTGATCGAGGAACACCACCTCCTTCCCGACGATGCCAAGCATCCTGAGGCCAAACCCATCCCCGAACCCGCTTAGCGTCACGACGCTCGCCAATTTGCGGCTCGGGTATCCAATTATCTTTAGGTTCAGGAAGGACTCGCTGCCGGGTAAGGGCACCCGGACCGCCGACGTTGAGGTGGGCGGAGGGTTGATGGGGAAGTGGAACGGATTTAGAAAGCATGAGCAGGAAGTACAATGCCAGACTTGCTGTCATGGGCGTCTCATGACGATCTTCCAAACATTCCGACTCAGGCACGGGTGACGGATGCCGTGAATAAGAAGAGCCGTGAGAAGAAGAAGAGAATGAACGTGCGCTGATTGGTGTCGCTAGGGCTGGGACATCGCGCGCAGACAGGGTGGTGGCTGCTGTTTTGAGTGGAATTGGGGCTGCGACTTCGAGGTATCCAAAGTATGGGACGTCGCAGCCATCGTCGCAGCCTGCGCGGACGCAGAGGAGTTCGATTTCGGTGATTATGAAGCCGTAGCGGCAGGAATGTTCTCTCATGCATCGCTGGAGATGGGCTAGGCCGTTTAGGTATTCGACGCGGCGGTGTGGTGCCTCGTTGCGCATGGCTGAGTTCCATCTGTCGAAACTTTTGACAATGCCTACGAGTCTGCCTCGTGGGAGTCCTGCGCTGGTGCATTCTTTGTCCGTAGAGTAGTTTGCTAAGAAATGTGGGTGTCCGTGGTTTTTGTGTCCGGTATGACGGATATCCGGGGCTGGATAGAGTTGGAGGTGCTCTGCGCCCTGGGAGACGGCTATTGCTGCGTTGACTCGTGGAGCGTAGAGGTCTCGAATTAGGGCAACGAGACCTGGCTCAGACTCTGGGGATAGCCGTGAGGTGGGAACGCCTACTGGAGGAGCAAGGTTTCCAGGAATCTCGGTGTTCAGAAGCTTGGTGAGTCCGTGAATGGCATCGATAGTGGCGAAGGAGAAGGAAGTCCAGTTGCGAAGCTGACGGATATCCCACCAGAAGTAGTCATGCATTCCGCGGGTAGGGATAACGCTGACATTACGGACCAAGTTAACTGCTTGGGTGGGAGAGGTCAAGTACGAGATCAAGTTGGTGGATGGTGGAGGGATGTCTTCGCGTGGACTCATTAGGTGCATTGGTGACCTCTGGGGACCATGGATTTGGCTGCAGCAATATTGAGGTGTCGGTACAGTCAATGGATGTCGTGGTGTGCGTACAGGGGCAAGCCGAGGTACTTCCACCGCCGGTTGCTGGGGTTGAGATGGATAGACCACAATGTTTGGGGTCACTGGGGTCACTGGCGTAGTTGGACAGGTTTGTGCCTGTACATGGGGCACATATTTTGGAAGCTGCCGGTAGGTAGGATATCCATAACGATTTAAGGTAGCCTCATCAATACCCGACGCCGAGACAGATCGACTGTGACCTCCAGATCCCTTGCGCTTGTTTGACGTGATGTTTACTGGAGATGACAAGGCAGAATGACTGACGAGGCTCGTGGTGACGATGGGTGAAATAGGAGATACCAGAGGCAATCTATCCCCAGCATCTGGTTGATTTCGCCGAAGGGATGGACGGCTGAGAGAATAAGGTGCAAATCCAGGAGTGTTTCGCGTGCTGGACAAGACCCGTCGATTACGCAAAGGACCGCCAGCAGAGACCGGCTCGATGACCACATCCTGGGGTCGAATCTTTGGCAAAAGTGCAGGGCCATGATGATGCCGAACTGGCGAGGTACCGGGACTAGTGTTCCCCGTCATCGTTGACCATGGAGAAGATTCAGCCGAGTAGATAGAAGAGGCAGATGCGTTGCGACTATGTCCTGAGCCAAGGTACTCCTCATAAGGCAAACCCGGCGGCGTGGTTGGCTGGTAATGAGCGTGATCGCTAGACATGGTGCAATGAAGGAGAGATAAATCGACAAATTCACTGAGCCTCAGTATCGAAGGGACAGAAACGTCTTTCCCAATGGCAAGTTGAAAACGAATGTAGGTCGAAGTAAGCTGTTTAGATCAGGACCCCTTCCGCGTGGAGGAAGATAGACATGACCGTGAAGGAGAATGCTTGGATATTAAATGGTTTGGGATGAGTAGGCTCAAACCAGCCAAGCAAGCAGATATAGATATAGAATAAGGGCCCACTCACGAACCCCAAGCGGATCTTGAATAACCTGAAACATGGAGAAAAGCTCCACGGTGACGCCAACGGAGGCTCATATTCTTTTTTTGGGATCCTGGTCTCCGATCTAGGGCCAGGCCTACTATGCGATGAAACGCGAGACAGCCGACAACTGTTCCTCACGTCGCGCGACAGGGTAGACTGAAACCCCGTAAAGGGTCTCTATCCGGGTATAGTGCGGTTTCAGCGGTCAGTCGCGCGTTAAGTTGTTACTATATTTTGCATCAGTTTCGACGGTATTCTTCAGATTCCATCTTGGGAATAGTGCGCTGCAGAGTGATCGAACACTTCTAAATTCAGTAACAATTAGGTCGTAATTGTCAGGTAATTAGCGGCCTCATCGCTCTAGGGGTAAACTCCAGAGTGGGAACGCCATGCCTCAGGAATCGCCGGGGATGAGATGGGCGGTTAGCTTCAGTAGAGAAAGATAAAAATAGCCAGAGCGTGTGCTGTGACAATGCATGAAGCAGAACTTTCAAGTCAGGGTAGATGGATCCGAGGAGGTTCCTCCATAGGGGAAGTTGGGAGTGTGATTACTTGGTCGGCGGCTAGAGATGTAGGTTAAGTCTCAAGTACGCGCCGGACGATCGTCGTCACACACTTTTCGAAGTTCCTGCGACCAGTAGATCACACCGAAATGTCCCATAATTAGCAGAACATCCGTTCATGGTTTCAAGTACTAAATTAGGGGTAATTTGAAGGCCAAAGGAGTCTAAAACCATGGAGATCAATTATTGAACACCACAGGATTAGTTGGACACCCTCACTAGCCCCCACCGGGGGTAGAGCGGTAATCGTAATTCAAGTCAGTAATCTGATCAAGTACATACCCAGGCACCTAGTTACTCGCATTAGACTACCAAGTAATGTGACAATGATAAGGAGTGATGTGCACTGGGATGGCACCTTGTGTGTCCTATACCGCAACTTGACCGAAGCGATACCTTGCATGCTGGCCCGAATTAAGAGAGGTCATATGGTCGTTGATACCTGGAAACCAGGTACAGGAAAATCTTGCCCGAATTGTAATTACCACGCTAGCTCAAACATGGACTAGTGAGATGTTCGACTGAGTTTGTGGTGTTCAATTATTGATCTCTAAGAACATTAATGTTTGCAGCTCATGTGCACATTTCTTAATAGCATTTTTTCCCCCTGATTTACGCGCTAGTGGACTCCACTTGACTCCGTTTCATGTGTGTGCTTTCTTAGTAATATTTGATAAGATTGCCTTGCATTAACGTGGCAGATCGTACGATTGGGAGTATGTACTTTGGCTTTGAATAGCTTCAACCTCTCTTTTCTCCCACATGTAAACAAAAGAATAAACAAAGTTGCACACAAACCGTAAACCACTACGATGCGTCGACTGACTCTAGTCTAGAAACAGAATAGGAGACCGTAGACGCATAAAAATGACCGAATGTTCAAAGTTCTACAATTCCGGAATATCGGAGTGGTATTCCGTTACCCTTGTTGAATTCTACTGTCATTTCCTAGCTGTGGATCTTTTTTTTTTAATCTTGAGTATCCTTACACCTTAAGCTACAGTGTGACCGTGCTGAACAAAAATTACCATCTCCTAGACGCTTGCATGGTGAAGTATTGGTAATGTTGGTTTGAGGTGGGTACTCATTAGTCTCATTTATCTCAAGAAGCACGTAGACCCACCATGGCGCTTCAGGTCCAATGGCCTATACTGCCCGAGTTCCTTGAGGTTCTTTTACTATAATCTTCTCGCAATTTTGTGGTCTCTCTTTATTTTGAATCCTCTTAAAAGGTTTAAAGCGGAGTGCTTGGCTGAATAGATACCGGCACCTTGATTTAAGGGTGTCAATTTGTTTGCCCAGGTGGATGTTGCCGACTAAGGCTACCCATAATATATCTTCATGATCCGTGATACATCAGGCTCCCGAAAATGTGGAAAAGAAATGAAGTGTTTTATTATGTTCTGGCATATAGCCAACTGTAAATTGATATTGTAGCTTCTAGCTTATTTCATCATTCATCCGAAAAATTTGCGTAACAAAAAAAATAAAAGACAATAATTATCATGGGCTTTGCACGGTCTATTCCAACGCAAAACTCATCGAAAACGCTGGTGGGGAATCTTTTGTGAACCGTCTAAATAACAGGCAGGGGGTCATATCCAACGGCAAAAGAACGGAACGAGCAGACCATCTAGGCCTTGATCTCGTACTTGCGGCGGAACATGTCATCGACCTCAGTGAGGAAGTAAGTTCCGGGCAGCAGAGTCTCGGTACTGCCGGAAGGCTTGAAGTTCTTCTGCAGGTGGGCGTGCTCGCGCAGCTTGCACATCTCATCGTAGGCAGCGGGGGTGAGAACGTTGCGGGCCTCGAGGCGGCTCTGGAGGTTGAGCTTCTCAACAATGGTGGAGACATCGCCGACGATCTTGGCGCTGAACAGGGAGGAGGCGAGACCGGAACCGTAGGAGAAGAGACCGATGCGCTTGGGCTCGTTGGGGGAGAAGGTGACGTGGCTGAGCAAGGAAGCGATACCAGCCCAGACGGTAGCAGTGTACATGTTACCGCACAAGTTGGCGACCTGGAGACCGGGGGAGACACGCTCAGCGAAGCGCTTCTTGGTCAGGGCCATGAAGGTCTTCTCAACGGCCTTGTCGGTCAGAGAAGCGGCATAGTCCAGATCACGGAGCTCAGGAGCGACCTCGGCAAAAGCGGGGTGGGAGGGGTTGGCCAGGTAGTCGTTGTAGAGCATGCGAGCGTAAGACTTCTGGACCAGCTTGCAGGTAGGGGCGTGGAACAGGAGGTACTCGAAACGGTCCAAAGCGGTCTGGGACTCGTCGGTGGCGCCGTTGGTGCCGTTCTGGTTGGCCTTGAGGGCCTTCTCACGGACATCGTAGGCCTTGTAGCAGGCATCAACAGCCTCAGTGTAACACTTCAGAGAGAAGTGGCCGTCAACGACGGGGTACTCGCTGGTGAGATCGGGCTTGTAGAAGTCGTAGGCGTGGGACATGTAGGAGGCACGGAGGCCGGCCTCGAAGACAATAGGGGCATCAGGACCGATAACCATGGCAACGCAACCGGCACCACCAGTGGGGCGTGCAGCACCAGCAGCGTACAGAGCAATATCACCACAGACAACAACGGCATCACGGCCGTCCCAGGCAGAGGACTCGAGCCAGTTGATGCTGTTGAAGACGGCGTTGGTACCACCGTAGCAGGCGTTGACGTTGTCGACACCCTCGATGTTGGTGTTTCCGTGAGGGGCAAAGAGCTGCATGAGAACGGACTTGACGGACTTGGACTTGTCCAAGAGAGTCTCAGTGCCGACCTCGAGGCGGCCAATGCTCTTAGGGTCGATGTTGTACTTGTTCAGGAGGGAGGAGAGAGTGGTCAGGGCCATGGAGTAGATGTCTAGGTTTGACGTTAGTTTTTGACTTTGCGCAATTGAAATAGAATGCCACATACCCTCACGGTCATCACAGAAGCTCATCTTCTTCTGGCCGAGACCGATGGTGTATTTGCCCTCACTGACGCCATCGTACTTCTCCAGCTCGGACTGGTCAACGCACTGGAGGAATTGTTAGTTCCTTAAACTCACGGATTCAATTGCACTGATAGAAGCCGGGGGCACAAACCTGGGAAGGGAAGTAGACCTCAATGGCCTTGATGCCGATGTTCTGGGGGCGGGCAGACATGGTGGGGGAGGGGTATAGAAGTGGGAATGTTTAAAGGGGTATAACACAACCAAGGGAAGGAAAGTCAAGTCAAAAGCGAAATGCAAAGGAAGAGAGATCTTGGACGAGAAATAAATAAGGATTCGAGGGCCCGTTTATAACAGAAAAAGGAGAATGTTGTGTACTCGGATCTACCGTGTACGATCTGTCACCCACCCTTTTTTTTTCTTTACAGTGGAGATGCCACTTCTACACCTTCCTTTGAGCCGAAGTGGATGGACTTGGGATCAGTTCGTGTTAGATTCTAGAATTGAAACTATGGTAGCTTTTTATTCACCGCTGTTTGATATTGGTATTAGAATTGAACATTCACATTGGCATTGGTGTTGCGAGAGCAGATCTTCAACTCGTATGTACCGTACTTGTAGATCTAGGAACAGGGTCAACTGGCGAGTCCAAATGTACGGTGTACAATGCAGTCTGTTCCATCTTATCAGGCTCCACTTGCTTCAAGTTGGAAGAATTGTTCTTGTTTCCCTGGTAGCGGTGGATCAGATCCGTCATCTCCGTACTCAGATGCAATACATATGCAGTGGCCTCACTTCGGATATCCTCGCTCCAGGGGATACAGTGGGAGATACTTGTAGACTCTTCGAGTATACGGAGTATTCGGATTAACATTCTTCATGAATGCCTCCGGACACTCCGCATTATGCCGTATGAGTGGGAACATTTAGATTAGGGAGTTAACCAGGGATGATCGTCCTTGATTTATGGGTTTTCCAGATGGTGTACCCTTGAACTCGTGGATTTTATGTCGCTATAGTTCTTCTATAGTTCTTGTCGATTACGAAATGGGTTACATAGAGACACGCGTTAAGGAAATACGAGTGGCCAAGCGTGGGTCACTGCGCCACGAGAGAACGAGAACAGGGAGATAGTCCGGGGCATCCATCAACCTTCAACCTACCACAACCCTAGCCATCCCTCACTCACTCCGGGATGTGGCACACTCGTTTTCTATTTCTGACAAATAAATCATGATCTGGAAGATCTCCGCATCCGCGCCCTCCACTTGCCACGGCTCCTGGGAGCCCACCCCGTGCCACTATGGGCGACGATAAGTTCGAATATCAGGAACTCCCCATCCCCTCCTACGAAGAAGCGACCGGTCAACCCTCATCCTCGCGCGAACATCTCAGCGATGGCAGCGATGCCGAACGTCAGGGGCTCCTCGGTCGCGAGGCCTCTCACTACCAACCCCCAACCGTGGAGTCCGTTCGCGGAAGCCTAGATGACCTTGCTTCATCGGCATCGGGCTCATCCCGAGGTTCAGCGGATGAACTGCGCCGGGAACTAGACCAAATGGACGTCGATGACTCCGCAACATCTTCCAACCGTCGTCCCCGATTACGACACCAATTCACCAAGCGGTTTTCCACACTCACTCGAACCCTCTCCGCAATCCATCGGCCTTTACAACGATACCTACCGAGCCTCCCCAGCTTTCGCTTCAGTTTTAATCTTCAAGATGCTCGGTCGCGCATGCGGGATCAAGGATGCCTCATGTTATTACGACTGTTCGCCCTCATGCTGGTCGTGACGTTGGTCTATGTGTTCTTTATCGGCGATATCTTCAACCTCAACAATCGCATGATCATGGGCCAGACCTACAGTTCCTCGTCGGTCGAGAATTTTATCCAGGGCAACATTAACGACACCAACATCGCCGAAACCCTTAAACACATTACCTCATTCCCCCATATCGCCGGTACCGAAGGTAGCTTTTATCTGGCAGAATGGGTCGAGCAGGCAATGCACCGGGCGGGCTTCGACGAGGTCGAGCGGGAAGAGTTCCAGGTTTACCTGAACTATCCGCGCGCTGATGGTCGCAAGGTGGCCATTGTCGACCCCCCTGCTTTGGTGTGGGAAGCCACTCTCGAAGAAAATGACTCCGAAACCCCGGTGTTTCACGGCCATTCCAAATCCGGCAATGTGACAGGACCTCTGATTTACGCGAATTTCGGGTCTCGGGAGGACTTCAAGCTGCTTGCCGACCGTGGTATCTCCCTTGACGGTGCAATTGCCCTGGTCAGATACTACGGCACCGAACCAGACCGAGCTTTGAAAATTAAGGCTGCCGAGCTGGCTGGCGCTGCGGGATGCATCATCTATTCTGACCCAGCTCAGGACGGGTTTGTCAAAGGTCCTGCCTATCCAAAGGGACGTTACATGCCAGCTGATGGGGTTCAAAGAGGTGGGGTTAGCCTCATGTCCCAGGTTGTGGGAGACGTTCTTAGTCCTGGGTGGGCTTCCACCCCGGGTGAAAAGCACCGGCTATCAATCGAAGATAGCCCGGGCTTAACAAAAATCCCCAGTCTTCCGATCGCCTGGCGCGATGCGCAGCGACTGTTGCAGGCCCTAGAAGGCCATGGCTCTAAGGTTCCCAAGGAATGGGTCGGTGGTGTACCCAAGATTCAAGGATGGTGGACCGGAGATCAGGATTCGCCGACAGTCCACTTGATGAACCTCCAGGATGAAGTAGAGAGGATGCCCATTTACAATGTCCACGGGACAATTCTTGGACTTGAAGAGCGCGACAAGAAGATTATTGTTGGTAATCATCGTGACTCATGGTGTCTGGGAAGTGTTGATCCTGGCAGCGGAACTGCAGTCTTTCTAGAAGTTGTTCGAGCCTTTGGTGAGCTGCTCAACTACGGCTGGCGACCACTTCGTACCATCGAGTTTGTCAGCTGGGATGGGGAAGAATACAATCTCATCGGCTCGACAGAACATGTCGAAAAGGAGGTTGAGAGCCTGCGGAGCAATGCCTATGCATACCTTAATGTCGACGTTGGTGTAGCTGGCTCCGAGTTCCGGGCAGCAGGATCGCCCGTGTTTGAGCGCTCGATGCTGCAGATCTTAGGACGTCTCTCTGACCCCACTGCCAATAAAACACTGAAGGACATTTGGATAGAAAAGGGCAGCAAGCTGGATCCCCTTGGCGCTGGCAGTGATTATGTGGCCTTTCAGGACATCGCAGGTACCTCCAGCATTGATTTTGGATTTGAGGGCGAGCCCTACCCTTATCACAGCTGCTACGAATCCTTTGACTGGATGGAGAAGTTCGGTGATCCAGGCTTCCAGTACCACAAGCTCCTCGCACAATTCTGGAGTCTTCTTTTATTGGATGTTTCGGAGAATCCCATGCTCCCATTCGACATACAAGCATATGCCCGAGCCATCACCGGCTGGGTGAAAGATCTTGAAGGATTTGTCAAGTCTAAGAAAGCCAAGGTTGACCTGGAGGTCATGTTCAATGCAGCAGCAGAGCTAGAAGCCAATGCAGTCAAGTTTGAGGAATGGAACCAGCTCTGGCATGATACTGTCTGGGGCTCTGGTGGATACGAGAGCAATGTCATGGCAATCCAGCGTGTGAACCACAATCTACGCATGGCCAGCTTTGACACGCATCTCTTAGATCTAGGAGAAGGCGGCGGCGTGAGTTGAATTTTTGCCCATACTTATTATTCCTTACTAACATAATTCTTCAGATTCCCAACCGCACCCAATTCCGCCACGTTATCTTCGGTCCTGAACTATGGTCCGGCTACGATGCCTCCATCTTCCCTGCCATCCGCGACACCATCAACACAGGCGACTGGTCTCTCGCTCAAAACTGGATCGATCGCGTTGCCGACATCATTCACACTGCCAGCAATGATCTCCTACACTAAATGTACATTACCTCCTTTCTCATTACTCTCCATTGTCCATTTTCTCATGCATACCCCTCACGCTTGTTCTTTGGCATTTTCATTGTTACTCTACCTAGGCACTGTACAGCCTGTCTCTGGTTGGAGTTCTTACATCTATATCTGTCTCTGCATCTCATTTTCCCGTCATATATACACCGGTCACTTTCCTCTTGTGGCTTCAGCGGCTTCCCTAGATTTGATCTATCCCAGTGATAACAATGAATACGCTCAATCTCTTATTACAAACAACAAAACTACATTTGGGTATCATAAAGAATAAACACGACACAAGGCCCAGCTGACACCACCTCAAACACGAGGTAAAGGCGGATCAACCGCCAATAAAGCCGGATGATCTGCCAAAGACTGCCAAAAGCTCGCCTCAAAATCCCACAAATCCTGACTTAACAAAGCAGCCCAATCATCATTCCCAGTCCCCTCCTCATGACTTCTAGGATCCGTCGCAGCTTGCCCACTATCAGAGTGAAAAGAGTCCAAAAACCGCTGAATAGTCTGCGTAGCTTTAGACAGCAACGCATAATTCGGATCACCCGGTCGAACGATGGTACCAATCTGCACCTCAGCCACAAAAACACTTAGATCTTGCAGAATCTTTGTGCGAGCTATATTCTGTGTCGTGTGCGTATGTTGTTTCAGAAGGGCAAGAAGAATAATTCCTGCCGCGGGGAGACCGTAATACGCGACCTGCGCAAGATCAGGGTTAGCACTGAAGCAACATTCTATAGAAGGATAAACAAAGTCTACCTTCCAAATAAGACCAGTTCCAGAGTTAGTCAACTGATCGCGTAGAAGGATACATTCCACGACAAGCGCGAGCATCTGCCCCGCTGTCTCGATGATGGGAATATCGGGTTCGGTCATGGTATTCAGTAATAAGAGGCGGAGTAAGAAGAGGACATGTAGATGCTGGAGACGAGCATGGGCTAGGAAGTCCCTGTCAAACGGAGTTCGGGAACAATGTTTTAGACTGCCACTAAGGCGAAGGGTAGCTGGGAGAGCGAGCCATTGTTCTTCGGCCTTTTGCTGGATTGTACTGTTTCCATAGCATCGAGTTAAAATTGAAGGTATGAAAGATGGGCTGATGCGAAAAAAAAAGTACCTGGCTCTTTGCAGACATTCTGCATCTTGCTTATCCTGTAATAATTCCCAGATCTCTTCTTTCAGGAACGCGCAGAGTGCAGACCAGCGCGAGTCGGCTCTATAGCCAGGCTTTGAATCGAGGTCCCAAATATGTCCATTATAATTTCGATTGTCGGTTGTTGTTGTTGCACCTGCAGTCGTATGACTATCTGTGCGTGGAATTGTCTGGCAAGAGGGGATTTGAAAATGGCAGAATCGTTTGTTCATCCGTGGGGGACGACCAAGAAAGATAGCAATGTTCTTGTCCGCGGAGTATATGCGCGCAAAAGCGGACTTGCGTAGTTCCATGAGAAACCGCGGGATACCAGGCTTAGCCTCGAGGTTCTCATGGTATCCCATGGCGAAGGTAGAGGAGATAACATCGCCGAGTTTCCGCCAGGAGTGATAACCTTGGTAGATGAGCTTATGAGAAAGATAATATCGCCGGGGAAATAGAGACTTACTCTGATCGCCATCCACATAGGAATGAACGATGAAATTCTCATATTGAGCAATTAACTGTAGATCATTGAGACAGTCCAGTGAAAGTGAAATCTCCAGCGCGAAATCACAAAGCTTCGTTGTTAGTCGCCTCAACGTATATTGATCTTCCTCCGCTGTATAAAGCAGTGGGAAGAATGGAATATCAATTGTAGCACGACTAACCGCCGCGAAGAAGATGCCGATTGTTTCCCAGCGACAATTATGATCCATGAACTGCATCGAGAACTCGGACAGGTCCATCGCTTGATGGAACTGGAGTGGCTGCGCAGAGTTATGGAGTAAACGCCGTGCATATGTTAAATGCCAATTCTCATCATTCACAGCGAAGAGCTGGCTCACACTTTCAGCGAATTGAGCCACGAAAGGTTCTGCGAGTGCAAGGTTCGCTCCCTTGGCAAGCCAGAACATCACAAGCTCTTTCATGGCGGAGAGAGGATATGCTGTTAGCAGGTGTCGGAGGACATCAGCTCCCTGGAGCAGCAAATGGTTGTCGCCGACCCATTTTGGATTCAGAGCTTCAGAGCTTCCGGTCTGAGTGTTGATGCTGTGGTCTCCATCTGTGGTGATGTGTTTAAATATGGCGGCATGGCTAGAGGACCCCAGGTACCCAGGATTTGGGTAGGGATTACGCCGAGGAGTAAAAGATGGTGATGGGTCCGGTGGTGGCAAGTTGCTAAATCCTCATTAGTGAGCCTCTCAGATTTCAGACATGCATGTGTATATTGTAGCATTGTTCGGTCGGTTCCACTTACCTCGGTTTCTCGATGCGCTTGCGCTTGAATGGCGTGGTGCGGTAGATGCACACGCCCTTGCCATTTTTACATCGCGAACAGACGGGCTGCTGGTGATCACAAGCAAGCTTTGCCTTTCGACAAGCTTCACAAGCAGCTAAGCGCGATGCCATCAACACTGGTAGGCGGAGTGTTGTCCGCAAGGGAAAAAGTTCTCGGCTACAGACGGGCGTGAGGGCCAGTCGGCGATAAGATAGTGGGGTACAGTTAAAAGCGGGGACCAATATAAAACATCCGGATCTGCACTTACTTCTTACATCTACCATCATACTCTCTTTACTTCAATTATGGCTTCCACCGACACCGTTAAGCTCGCGGATTATCTGCTCACTCGCCTACTTCAGCTAGGTGTCCAGTCTGTCTTTGGTGTCCCAGGTGACTACAACTTGCGCTTGCTGGACTTTGTTGTTCCCGCTGGTCTGCACTGGGTGGGGAACTGCAATGAGCTTAATGCCGCATACGCAGCAGATGGATACGCTCGGATCAATGGCTTGTCTGCTCTGATCACTACATTCGGTGTTGGAGAGCTGTCTGCTGCCAATGGTATCGCCGGCGCTTATGCTGAAAGGTCACCTGTCGTTCACATTGTCGGTACCCCACCGCGACCACTCCAGGACAATCGCGCATTGATGCACCATACCTTCGCCGATGGCGAATACAAGCGCTTTGCTGCTATGTCAAAGCACATCACGATCGCGCAAACCGAGTTGCAAGATGCCACGACAGCACCAGAGAGAATCGACTGGATCTTGCAGCAGGCTCTCATACACAGCCGCCCCGTCTATCTCGAGTTTCCCGACGACATGCCTCATGTTCTTGTGTCATCGGCAAATCTTAAGACCCCAATTAAAGTCCCAGCTGCCCCCAGCCCTGCATGTGAAGCTGAGGTTATTAACCGCATCCTGGAGCGAATCTACTCCGCTAAACAGCCCGCTATCCTGGTAGACGGCGAGAGCAAAGCGCTCGGAATTGTCGACCAACTCGATACCCTTATCAAATCGACTAAATTTCCCACTTGGACTTCCGTCTGGGGCAAGGGACTTGTCGATGAGTCCCACTCCAACGTCTACGGCCTTTACGCCGCATCATTCGGCGACAAGCCCGCACAAGAATATTTCGAATCGACCGATTTAGTCCTTACATTTGGCCCACACTACAGCGATACAAACAGCTACTTTGAAATGGCAGTTCCTAAGCCCGCCGCTGCCATCACATTCAGAGATAGCACTATCCAAATCGGATCAGATATCTACCGCGATATCTCTCCTCTCAAAGTCCTCACTGCCATTTTAAACAAACTTGACTCCTCCCGCACAACCACCGCTCAAGGCCCACCCAAACAAGTCATCACGCTTGATGATGTCAAACCTACCGATCTAGTCGCACAGAAGAACTTCTTCAGACTCGTTAACCCACTCTTCCGCGAAGGCGACATCATCCTCGCAGAAACAGGCACAGCAGCCTACGGCGGCCGAAATTTTAAGCTCCCGTCGAAATCGCGTCTATTCACTGCCGTCACCTGGCTATCAATTGGCTTTATGCTTCCCGCTACCCTCGGTACCGCGCTCGCAAAGCGGGAACTGAACAAGCCGTCTGGTGCACGGAACCAAGCGATCTTGATCATCGGTGATGGCAGTCTCCAGATGACAGCGCAGGAGATTAGCGTTATGATTAAAGAGAAGTTAGATATTCTGATCATTATCATTAATAATGAAGGATACACTATTGAGCGAGTTATTCATGGAAGGAAGCAGGCATACAATGATGTGCCGTTCTGGAGGAATACGAAGGCGCTCGAATACTTTGGAGCGGATGAAGAGGCTGTAAGGGAGAACACCTTTACGGCGAGGACAGTGGGCGAACTGCAGGATGTACTGAAGAATGAGAGGATCAAGGATGGGAAGGGGGTAAGGATCGTGGAGGTCTTTATGGAGAGGGAGGACGTGCAAGAGGGACCTTTGCTTTGGGTTTTGAACAAGCAGCTTGCGGAGGAAGAGGCGGCCAAATCTGCTTAGATGCTTCTTGAGTTTATCAGAGATAAATTTAGACAAGGTTTATCAAAATGGAGAATTTAATAACATTGAAATTGCCATGGTTGTGCCTAGGGTTCTGTGGGGTCGCAGTAACCAAAACATCAGCCGTTAAATCTAGTATGGTGGCCTTGCAAAGTTGGTCTCATTTACACCGTTAACACCGCGGAATACTACTGCTACTACTGCCTAGAACGCTTGATCCACCCAATAGCTCTTAGGTATGTATCAAAGCACCCGTAATGTAAATGCCGATAATGACACATCAATCCCCGGTTTCTGGCCATTTTACCACGTAAAGCTTCTTTCGAGCAAGTACATACATTGAAAATGGGTCTTAGAAAGTTGTAGGTCGAAGGCACCAGCCAAGTATTATTATGTGGATAATGGCCAGTCAAGTTCTGAGATGATTGTACAAGGGAACGTCAATTTATAAATTATCGTGATAATATTTCCATAGCACTAGGCTAATCTTTTGGATAATCATAATCATCATGTGCCTTTATAGGCAGTGGAGACTTCATGCGCCACGTTTTGGATCAACCCCAGGATGTTGTCGGGGATCACAAGTGTGAATAAAACAGACACGCCTCCATATTCCTTGCAGAGCTTAGGCACCCTTGGTTCGGCTGCGAGTGCGACTACCAACTCCCTCAGTCGGGACCGCCTTTTTGATGACCTCTTTCACTTTCTCCTTCTTGGAACGGCCGGCTTTCTTGGAATCTCCATTGGAATCTCCGTTGGCACCATCGGTGGTAGCTGAGGCTGGGGCTGGGGCCTCGGGCTCCTTGACAGGTTCTTTGACAGGTTCCTGTTCTGTCTCTAGCTTTTGTTTCTTGGGCTCGGGCTCTTCTGTCTTTTCAGCAGGAGGAGCAGCGTTATCCTTGTCTTCGGTGACTGGAGCTGGAGCTGGAGCTGTAGTAGAGTCAAGGTCGCGCTTCTCACCAGTTTGGGGCGTTTCCTTTTCGACTGTCTCCGTATTTGGCTCTTCTGCCTTCTTGGACTCTACCTGAGCTGCTACTGGAGCTTCCGGCTCTGAGGATGCAACGGGTCCATCGAGAGGGGGTTCTGTGGGTGGAGCATGCGGCGGCTGGGGATTAGGAGCCTCTGCATGATTGGTTTTCGCATTTGCTCGATCCTCTGTCACGGCCTCGCTATCTGGCTTTGCCGGATGCTCGACACTGTGAACTGGCTGAGTGGATTGGGCGGCTGGAACTGTGTCTGATTAGTCATCATATACTGAAGTGCAACAAATGTGAATAGCAGCGACACTGGCATCCCCAAAGAGATGAATACCTTAGAAAAGGTTGCAATTCATCTGGATGGACAAATTTGCAGCTAGAGCACACGTACCTGGAGCCAACAGGGGGTTTTGCGCGGGCACACCTTCACTAGCCATGGTAGATCGATGATGTCAGATATGGGCACGTGCCTTGGGGAAGGATAAAGAATTGGGATCGCTAGGGTAAGGCGACTGCAATTAAAGTAATACAGATAGACTACAAGAGAATAGTAGAGCAGAAAAGGAATAAGAAATGGATTTAAGACGTGGGAGAGGTGAGGTTGCGCGGTGACGTTTACTAAGAAAGATGGAGACGCTAACCCGATTGATTCCCTCGCAATGCGACTGGGCCGATTCGCCTCCTGCGACCCCATGCTGAGACCGCCGTCACACAGTGATTTGCTCTTCACCCATAACTGCTTTTCTCCATGCAAATGCCTCTTCATTCCCGTTGCATCCCGTGTTGCTCTCCAGTTTCTCGCTGCCTCATGTACTTGGTACCTGTATGCCAAGCCGATCTCGGAGAAGTTTATCCGGATGGCGCAGGGCGGGTGGGGTCTGAGTGCGGAGTACTGGAACCATCTTCGTCATGGCGCACTGAAGTGCTCCGGGAAATGCTGGACACTGAAATTGACGTCGTTGACGCCAGAGTGAAACATTCGTGTCCTCCCAAAATCAAACTAGGAATTTGACTGGAAGTATGGATCTGCGATAGCCCTGTCTCGGTACATCCAGACGATGGCTTGCTTTGACTGTCTGCCTCTAGTCTGACTGTAGACTGTGTGTTTATTCCCATATAATATTTCGTATTGACGGGTAGTCATTACCCGTCAATGCAAAGCCAAAAACCATAGAAAATCAGGTCAAGCTCAGCTCCAGGTGACTGTAAATGTCTCCTTCCTCCCTAACAGAAGAACGAATGCGAGATCCCTCAGCATTTTCCGTTACATTGCCCGGGAGCAACACATGCACATTGCGAGCCAAACCTGTTGCATCTCGAATCTTCTTCTGTTCGATTAGAAGCCGGAGAGCGTCACATGCAATACGAAGGAAAGCGTCTCGACGAGAATCATTCCAAGCCTGGACTTTGGGTGATGAAAGGGATTCCACAAAGCGAATGAAAGGTGTCGCGTCGGGATGAGTCGGATGGCAGAGGGACACGCTCGCAAATAACAACGATCGAGAGGATGCCAGAGTAGAAATGACGTTTCGGTACTCGTCGTAAATGTAAGGGACAATTGTCTCAGTCAACGGTTTGGCGTCCATGGCGGCACGACTTAAATGGGCTCCAGCTGCGAGCAACATCGGCTTTCCCGTCTTGGTTTGTTGGGGCGACATCGAATGTATGTGACAGATACGTAAATAATATTTGAAGGCCGAAGCAAGTCCTTCTCCATATCGGAGCTCAGCATCCATAAAGTCGGTGAGGAGATGGCTAATGCTTTGTTGGGCTACTGAATCTGTGATTCGACCATTATAACCGCCCAAATCGCGGCTCAGCAGCATTCTGATCCACTGGATAACGGTGTCGTGAAGCCCCTCGGCGACCATAAACTTGGTTAAAGATGAAGTGGTCGCCCGTGACTGCAGCAACATCTGCCGTGAGGCCCCATCGGAGGCCCAGAACCATTCAACCACGCGAGATGCGGCCCGCGAAGTTTTCATCGCCTTACTGACACCTTTCTCAGCAGGAGACCGTACTAAAAGCAGCTGGGATTTTAAACAGTTGGTGATTATTAACGGCGTGACAGAGCCTGAGGCAGCCAGCTCATCAAAGACGAGCATAGGGTCCTTGGCCAGTCGATTCTGTTCATCGATACCTCGGACAGCATGATGATCCGGACTGGTGCCCTTGGGCGGTACAATTCGGAACAGCGGATTGTCTAGAATCGTATGCAGATGCTTGTCGGTTGCATGACGTGAGGATTCGGTATTCAAGGGCTGTCGATCGCCCTCATGGGTGTCCGAATTGGATGTTGGGTACGCGTGGTCCAGCTGACGACGAAATGAAGAAGTGAGAGCGTTGAGCAACTGCTGGGACTCCCTTGGTGTCCGAGGAAGTGGCTGGTTGATTTTTGGCCAGGACTTGAACTGGAAAATAGATGTACCCTTCATGGTTCGGATGCGGTGAGTCCCAACTCGATGTGACAACTCCCAAGTGTTTGGCCCCTTGTGAAGGAGATCGCCGCGAGGGGTGGGCGGTGAAGACCCAACTTTGGGCGGGAGTGGATGACGAGCAGACCAAGTGGTGCGATCGGTCGTGAATGAGACGTAAATTGGATAGAGGAGCAACGAAGGGGATTCAATGGAAGAAAAGAGGGAGAAAACTTCAAGTGAAGTACTTGAGAATTGAATAAAATACTTAGTTTTAAGTCTACGTTCTTTGGAATCATCCAACTGAAAGACCAAGCAACACACCAATAGGCGCCACTCGCTAAAAAGCCAGGCAGCGCCAAGACCAGCTGTGACTGGGAGCAACACATCAGAACTTAGCTTTTGCCTCTATTAACACTCCCCCCCCCCTTCTTCCAATACCAACACTTTTCTTGCTTTTTGCTTCTCTCTCTGGATTGCTATCCGGCCCGTGTGCCTGTGGTCCATTTCTGGTGCTTTTCCTCTTGCGCGAGGGTGCCATCTTACACTTTTTCACCCTACCTTCTCAGATCCTTCCACGAAACCCTTGCGACATCGTGACTACCTTCCTCATTCCATTTCTTCCATCTCACATACCCACACACAATGTCCGACATTCAGAACCGACCCTCTGCTCGAGGCAGAGTATCCGCTCGCGGTGGCCGAGGTGGCTACAGCAACAGAGGTGGCCGTGGTGGAAACAGCAGATCCAATGCCGACAGCTCAGACATCTCATCCTTTGATGAAGGTGAAATTGGCCAGATGAAGAAGAAGTATGCTGACACTTTGCCCACTCTTCTGGAGTTGTTCCCCGACTGGAAGGATGAGGATCTGTTATTCGCTCTGGAGGACTCAAACGGTGAACTCGAGGAAGCAATTGAGCGCATTACCGAAGGTTGGTCCCCCAGAATCACAACATCACCCAGCTCGTCGGTATATCACCAATTCCATGACCTGTTGCTCACACAATTCCTTCAGGTAATGTTTCGCAATGGGGAGAGGTCAAGAAGAAGACTGTGGACCGGACCCGCCCCAAGCCCAAGGAGGCTCAGAGCACTCCAACCGAGTCGAACGCAGCTCCCATCCGTGCAGCCCGTGGGCGCGGTGGATTGGAAAGCCGTGGTCGTGCCCGTGGAGATCGGGGTCGTGCCGGCCGTGGTGGTCGGGCTGGTGCTCAAACAAATGGAGCTCGCGTTGTCAGCACTGCAGAGTCTGTGCCTGCGCCTGCGCCTGTGGCGACCGAGCCCGTTACATCCAACGTGACAGAGGAGGTTGACAATGAGCCTGCAGCCACAGAGTCAGAGCCCCAGACCAGTGTGATCCCTGAAGGCTCAAAGAAGGGTTGGGCTAGTTTGTTCGCCAAGCCTGCTCCTCCTCCCCCGCAGAAGAAGGCTCCGCAGCCCGCTCCTGTGCCTGTTGTTGAGAAGGCTCCCGAACCTGTGCCCGAGCAGAAGGCTCCCGAACCCGTCCCTGCCCCTGCCCCCGCCCCGGCCCCGACACAGAAGACCCCTGTTGCGAAGCCGATCCAACCTGTTGTCCCTGCCATCCCCGCCGCTAAGCCTCCCCAGGTTGACTTGACCGAGACGAACCTTGAACAGATCCCCGACGTGTCCGCTCCCGCTCCTACCGCGACTGCTGCCAGCACCGTTGGTAGTGCTTTGGACCCGATGGCAGCTGCCCAGGCTACTCCTTCTCGTGCTCCTCCTTCCAACGTCCCCGGCAGTGGATACAAGCAGGGTGCTCGTGCTCCCGGATTCCAGCGTCGTGTCATGGAGCAGCAACAGGCTGTCGTGATGCCCGGCAACCACGCGGTTGACCGTGCTGCTGTGCAGTTTGGAAGTATGGGACTGAACGGTGACGCTGTCGACATTGATGAGAACCGTGAGGAGGCCGAGACCCGCGCCCAACCTCCTCAGCACTCCCCTGTTGCCCCTCGTGCTTCCCTCCCTCCCACCACTCAGGCTGCCACTGAGACTCCTACCGCCCGCCCCGCCCCTGGTCTTCCCCCAGTTCCTCAGGGCTCCGTTGCCGATTCCTCCTTCGACTTCGCCCGCTACTCCGAGACCCAGAAACCTTACGATCCTTTTGCCATTCCTGCCAGCCAGCCCCAGCAGCAGATCCAGGAGCCTTTCGCCAACCAAGCCCCCACTCAGCCCGCTGCTACCACCGGCAGCGAGTACTCTCCCTTCTACGCCGCCGACCAGCAGCGTTTCCCCTACAACTACTACGATAGCTATGGCCAGACTCAGAATGCCACTGCTGCTCCCCGCGCTGCTCCCGGATTTGGTGTCTCGAGTGCTGAGGCTGCGCCTCAGATTCCTACCACTCAGGCTCCCAGCCGTTACGGTCCCGTCGATGCCACTAACAGTGGCCACAACACCCCCAACCCCACCATGCCTGCCGCCAACCAGACTCCTGCTTCCCAGCTCATGCCGGGCCAGCAGAGTGCCTACGGCTACGGCTACAACCCTTACTACGCCAACCCCCACTACGCTCAGTACATGAACCAGATGAACCAGCAGCCGCAGTACAACCGCAACCGCCCGATGTATGATGATGCTCGCCGCTATGACGACCCTAACCAGCCGCAACAGCAGCAGCAGCAGCAGCAACACTACGGTATGCCCCACAACAACCAGTACGGCTACGGTAACCAGTACGGTCCCTACGCTGGTAAGGGTGGCATGTACGGCCAGCCCCACGGCTTCTCCTATGACCACACTTCTTCGCCCGCCAATGCCGCTGCCAGCTTCAACCAGGGTACTCCCGGACGTGACTCCGTCTACGGTGGTCGGACCGGCTCTGCGCAGCCTGCCGACAACCAGCAGACCGCTGCTGGTACCAATGCCTTCAGCACTGGCATGTCGGACGTCTTTGGTCGGTCCCAGGCCGGTGGATTTGGTCAGAACCCCTCCGTCGCCCAGCAGGCTCCTGTGACTGCTGAGGAGACCAAGGGCTTCGAGGCCCCCAAGGCTGGCGGCCCTAGCCCGTCCCTCGCCCAGGCCAACCGCCCCGGCTCTGCCACCAACAACGTTCCCGGTCAGCCCCAGGGCCAGACCGGTCTTCCCCCGCTGCAGGGTCAGCAGGGTCAACAAGCGTTCGGCGGCTACGGCCACCTGAACCCCCAGTATGGCGGTCTTGGCGGTCTCAGTGGCCATCAGGGTGCTGCTTCTCAGACCGGTGGCTATAACAACTACGGTGCCGGATTCAGCAACTACTACGGAAACAACAACCGTGGTGGCTGGGGCAACAACTACGGCCACTAAGGAGAATGACTATTTAATATTTTTTTGTCTCCCTGCCATACACATATGGCGTTGCATATGCAGGTGTGAGAAAATCAAAAAGGGCGGGGTTTCTGTTCTATGTCAGACTTGATCACATCTTGTCCAGGCAATAAACAAAACCTCCTATCATTTTCTTTTTCATCTTTCTTTCCTCAACATCTGTGTAATCTCTACTCTCTTCTGGGAGCTTGGCTGGCTATTCCTTTTGGGGGGACTGGGTCGCGTTTTCTTTTCATGCTATTTCCTTTTGCTACACGCCCGAGGCGGTCTGTATTAAATCCATCAATTTTCCCCTCTATGTACCTCTTGCCTCTTTGTCTTTTTTTCTCTTTTTTTTTTCTTTTTTTCACCCTAGCTCTCGTCAATTGAGGTGTTATTCGGTGACGGGTTTCTCTCTTTCTATGTCCCTTTTTTTTGTCCTCTGTCATATGCATCTGGGTATGGCCGGGGTTGTGGGTGCTCAATGAGCCTTCAAAAAGTGTGATGAGTTATGTACGCACCTATACGAACCAGATATTGCAAGACTCAATAGATCCTCCTAGGGCAGAAGCTCATGACTCCACCTCGTATTCGTATTCACCCAATCTGCCCGTGCATATATGCTCCGTTGGTCACATGCGCTTCCTCGTGCTTGAACGCTTACTTGTCAATGGTTCCTTCCAAGTGAACAGCGTAAAATTTTGAGAATATTGACTTATCTTGATAAAACGCATCCATATTTGATTAATCGGAAAGACCTCGGGGGTTTACCCCGCACCTGCTACATTATATATTGGTGCTCCACCATCTGGGGATACATACCACTGTACCTGACGTGCATTCTACACAAGCAACGAAGATAAGGCTGAATAATAATAAAAAAAAAAAAAATGAAACCAAGATCATATGATTAGGTTGTTCAACTGTTGATCTGCTCGACTCAAGCATATAAGCAAGTGGCACGATCACTGGGACTATATACAATCAAAATGCATGACATGGTCCTCCAAATAACCAAGGACATCACAAAACCAACTCTATGTGAAGACAATCGGGCTAAGGGACAGGACTAGATAACCCGAGAGACAGAGTATGTGGTCCTGGCCCGGATCCACGAGAAAAAAAAAAAAGAAAACACCCAAAATGAAAATGAGAACGGCGCCTCAAGCCAAACAGATCTAGGCATCTACGCATCAAGGCCAAGGCCCTCAGGACCAACCTTGTGGTAGGGAGGCTGAGCACCAGCAGCACGGGAAGCATCAAAGCGCCAGATTCCACCAGTCTTGTCACCATCCAGATCCGCAGTGAGTTCCAGCAACCGAGCAAGCTCCTGAACGGTAGCATCGTCATCCTTGACTTCAACACGGTTGAAGAAGCGACGCTCCCATTCCCGGTCCTCGGCTTTCTCTACCCGGCGCATTTCACGCTGGGCATGCTCAATACGTGACTTGTGGGCGGAGACAGCATCCATGTCGTTCTTCTGGATGTTCTCAGCAACCTCCTTCCAGGCACGACGAGACTCGTACAGATCCTGATTTTCGATCGGGGCCAAAGTCAACGGAGTAGTCTTGTTCTCCTCCACAACCCAGGTATCGACGACATCCTTGGTACCGGCCTTCTTAATGGTGAAGGTGTTTGACCATTGGCCGTCGATGGTATACAGGGGCTTCTTCTCGCCCTCACTGGCCTTGTACAGGCTTGCGGTGAAAGTGTTCTTCTTTCCGCTCAACCAGCCCTTGCCGGAGAAATCGATCTTGGAGACGTAACCGCTGCTGCTGGCGATTTTGGCGGTCTTCTCGAGCTCCACGAAGGGAGTGCCGTAGATCAAGGACTCGATGTGCAGGTTGGGGAGGGTGATCAGGTATCGCTCCTTCTCACCACCGGGGAGAGTAAGGGTGTAAAGAGCGTGTCCGATCTGCTTCACCTGGATGGTGCTGGAGAAGGATGCCTTCTGAGCATTGTATCCTTGGAGCTGGAGGAGGAGCATGTGTCAATGATTGTGATTGTGAGGAGCACGTGATACACTTACCTCGACGCCATTCTTCTCGTTCGAGATCGCATACGCTGTAGCAGGGGGGTGGTGGCTGCAGATTGCTTGTGAGTATCTCGAGGATTCGATTGAGATTGGAAAAGACCACGTACCTGACCTGCTCACTGACCAACTGTGTCTCGCCAGTCTCGGCATTACCCTGCCACTTACCAATGAACAGCTCACCAAGGAAGGGGTTCAGAGGCTTCTTCTCGCTACCAAGCTTCTCACTACGGCTGCAGTACTGCTGGTGCAGAGTAGTCAGGAACCATTTGAGGACAAGGAGGGCCCGCTTCTCCGGATCCGACTCCTTGGCGGGGGCCACGAACACGTCGGGGTGTTCAGCCCAGTAGGCGGAGTACTCAGTGAGGGAGGTCGAAGACAAGATGAAGGGAGGGGCTGTCAGGGACGAGAGATCTCCGTTGAAAGAGGCGATGGACTGAAAATAAAAAAGATTAATTGCAGGAACTCGAAAATAAAGGTGGCATGCATCCCACCTTGAGGAAACTAGTCCACGAGCCCTTGCTGTGGGCGGGCACGGCGCTCTGGGGTTCTTTAGGCGACATTTTGAGAATTAAATTGGAGAAAAAAAGAAATAAAGTCAAACAGCTGAAACACAAGAAACTCCCTCTAGTCAAGCAAGTGGGGGGGATGAGTTGATGTCAACGGTTGGCGGTCAGAGGATAACGTCATGGCAAAGTTGCATCGGTGCCTCTCGGTGCTATTGGTCGATCTTGATGAACAGCCACACTGTCACCCCTACAGTATTAACAAGCCCTGGGTTCCGGCTGGGGTAGATTGCGCGTCTAAACTATGACTGTATATAAGAATATATAAGAACTCATAGTACTAGTGATACTCATGCCCGATGGGCCCAGGTGGAGAAAAATACCGTAGAGATCGAGGGGCAGATAAAAAATCTCCGATCCGTGTACATCTCAAACATGTCTGACATTTGCCAGAGCCCTCTGATATTCAAAAACAGCAAAAGTCCGTTGTTATCGCTTTATCGCATTGCCTAGAACATATCGGATTCTTTTCCGCACTGACTCGGCTGTGGCAGAGACTAACCATGTCCCCACGCTATCCTGTCTCAACCATTGGTTGCCATGCCCTGGATCGGACCCTGGAAGAGCCAGACTCAAGCCGTTTGTACTGCAGCATGGACATTTTACTGCCTTACGGACTACAAATCCGACGTTTTGACTGAATGTGACCCCGCCGATCCTCGGCCAAAGATAACCATCGCCGAAGATCCAAGCAGATTTTTCTTTCTGACTCACTGCTCTTAATTATATTCAATCAATGGTTTGCTATCTTTTCTGGTCCTTAAATTGTGCAATTGAAGCATTCTTCTCCTGATTTCGGGAACTATATCCCCCGCAGTATGCCATCGGAAAGATCCCGCGGTTGAAAGTTGAACTGATTCCATCTACGAGAGCCTCTCTTCTCAATTCACAAAAGCATAAGGCTTGGCCTTGGATATATCTTATTCTTATTTATCTCCGATCACTGTATAGCCCGCCAAAAGCGGTTGACATTCAGAATGTCCCCGACACACTCAACTTCCAGTATCGAGGAAGTTCCCTCGGTAGAAGAGATACAACCCCAAAGAACCAAATCACGCCGATCTGAAGCAGGAAATGACCTTCATTTGGTTCAAAGTCACCTATCCCATCATGATATGCCGGTCACCAACGACGACGAAGAATTCCACGAGGTTGACGCCGACCAATATCTACGCTTCTCGCATACCCGCAAGATAATCATTGTTGCTGTATTATCTTTCTGTTCATTTCTCGCTCCTATTTCCTCGACATCAATTCTGTCAGGTGTTCCGGAGGTCGCAGTGACCTATAATACCACCGGAAGTATTATCAACGCCAGCAATGCCTTGTACCTGGCGTTTATGGGTATCGCGGCTCCTTTCTGGGGTCCATTTAGTCAAGTGTGGGGACGGAGACCGGTCAGTGCACCATATAGTCCTCATGCAAGAAATATTGTTTTTCCAGGGGCTAACCAGATCTTCCAGATCTTCCTTACAAGCGCTTTTCTCTTCTTTGCCTTTAGCATTGGCACTGCGCTAGCTCCAAATCTCCCAGCATACTTTATCTTCCGTGTTCTCACTGCCTTCCAAGGAACGTCTTTCTTGGTCGTAGGCAGTTCTGCCATTGGTGATATCTACGAGCCTCGTGCTCGTGCTACAGCACTAGGCTGGTTCCTATCAGGTACCCTCATCGGACCAGCATTTGGACCTTTTATCGGCGTACGTTCATCCCCCACCATTTCCAACTAAACCAAACTAACTCATTAAAGGGTGTCATTGTCACATTCTGCTCCTGGAGAGTAGTATTCTGGCTCCAAACGGCACTAGGCGGCCTCGGCACGCTACTGGTATTCTTCTTCTTCCCAGAAACATACTTTCACCTCGCCAAAGCAGACCCAGCCCAGAAGTGCACCAAACAAAAAGCCAAGTTCCTTTGGCACCGTGTCAACCCCGCGCGCGTTGGAATTCTTCTCTTCTCTTACCCGAATCTTTTTTTCGCAGGCCTAGCCGCTGGCGCTCTAGTTTGGAACCAGTATTCCCTTCTGACACCTATCCGCTATGTCCTCAACCCCCGCTTCCATCTGACAAGTCCAATTGAGTCGGGCCTTTTCTATATCGCGCCTGGATGCGGGTATTTAGTGGGTACGTTCATGGGGGGACGATGGGCGGATCACACAGTGAAGAAATGGATCCGCAAGCGTGGGGGTGTTCGTGTCCCTGAAGACAGATTGAAATCCTGTCTCGTGTTCCTCGGCATCGTCATCCCGGGTTGCATTCTTGTTTATGGCTGGACTGTTGAGAAGGCCGTTGGCGGGATTCCGGTGCCGGTACTTGCGATGTTTATTCAGGGTGTTGCGCAGCTCTTTTGCTTTCCCAGTTTGAATACCTTCTGTCTGGATGTGATGCAGTCTTCGGGTCGAAGTGCTGAGGTCGTTGCCGGTAATTATATGTTCCGATATGTCTTTGCTGCGATTGGCTCTGGTGTGGTACTTCCAGCCGTTGAGGCTATCGGCGTTGGATGGTTCAGTACCATTAGTGCTTTGTTTCTTGTTGTCGCGGGTCTGTGTGTCTGGGCCACTACTATTTTCGGGGACAAGTGGAGACAGCAGGTTGATGCTAAGAATCAGCGGAAGGCGGGCATTACTGGGGAGCAGCCCTCTCAACCAGATAGTGAGAAGAGAGCCGAGGTCTAAGTATGGGGCCCATTTGCATATTTTTAATTCTTCTGGCAAAATTTAGATACATCACTGAGCAATAATGTTTTCTTCAGCCAATTTTTCTGCAATGTACAGCGATAGAAGGTTAGGCGAAGAGGAGAGAAGCTATCTATTTTCTTGAATATTGATTAAATTTTACTCTGCCACAAAAAGTCATCAGTAGATAGTGCTAGAGTCAATGATCTGACTTTTGGGGGAGATTTCCAACGTGCGCTTTGACCGGTATGTTCATTTGGTCACCTGGTGGTCTTAATACCTTAGTATCAAGGAGATCAAGCCAATTTCTGCATCAGATCCGGGTTAAAGCCAGCATTCCTCTATTTATAGATTCATAGAAAGCTAAACTTGGAGTTCTGTCAAGGTCAGTTAGACCCTGCTGTGACTTCAAAGCACGTAAGAATGATAATTATGGTATATCAAGTAGCGACCCATCAGCGCCTGACATTTACATGCACATCCTAGCATTTCATATTTGAAAGGAGGACTTGTGATTCGATAATTCAATTCTGCGCCGGAAATTCCGCTAAGCTTATATTTAGCGTGGTCACCCCATCCGCGGGTGTAACTGTGTCTAGAGTGTATCGATCTATTAGTCGCTTACTTGCGGAGCTCCAGGAAAACCGATTGGAACGATCCACTGCACATTGCCTTGAGCTTTGCACTTCAACTTCTTTTACCTGCATGGTAGCGAGGCAATTGGTTCTGGAGATCAAACAGTCCCCAACGGGTGAAACCATTACGATGCCATACAGCAAGGGGGATCCCCGCAAGGAAAGCTTTGTAGTGTGAATTGCGACGAGTTCTCAATCATTGTAAAGCTTCTCTTTGGAGGTGTTTGCCTCTAACGTCCTGTTGTGTAGCTTGACTGCTCTCATATTACAAGAGTCAGTCGGGTGATCACCATTCCCCAGGTCTTTATTCGTGATCGAACCTTTGTGCACCTTACAAGGTTATGAGAGAGCAACGAGAATATTAAAAATAGGAATCTCATTTAGACATATATAAACACCTCCATCCAGCTTCTTTTCAGTCATTCTCATCATCTGAAAATCCTCAACTAAAAGTCCAACTTCGAACCAAAATCTTCACCCACAATGGCTATTGACGCTGCATTCCTCGAGTCCAATGACGGCCAAGCCTACGTCTTCAAAGGAGATCGTATGGTTTGCATCAAAGTCGTTCCATCCACAATCCACGACAAGGTTATCTGGGGACCAAAGTCACTCGCAACCGGCTGGAAACCTCTTGCCAAAGTCGGTTTCACCAAGGTCGACGCAGTTCTTCCAGTCCCCAACAACAAGGGTCACATATGGGTGTTCAGTGGAACTCAATATGCCCGGATCGATATGGACAAAGAATCCGTTTGGTTTGGTCCTGCGCCAATCGCTAAGCATTGGCCGTCGCTCGTCAAGGCGGGCTTCACTACCGTCAGTGCTGTTTTCCCTACTCCGGGAGAACCGAATCATGCGTATTTCTTCCACAAGGAGCAATTCGCCCGCATCACCTTAACTCCCGGCAAGGATGAAGACACGGTTTACGATGGTCCTGCTCCTCTTGCCAAGCGTTGGCCGGCCCTTGAGAAAGCAAAATTCACTACTATTAATGCTGTGATTCCGACTCCAGGATTCGCTAATGATGGATACTTTTTCTGTGGCGAGCAGTATTTACGTCTTACTGTTACACCTGATGATAACCGTGACACGGTTGTGTTTGGGCCTGCTCCTATCCAGAAGCATTGGACTTGTCTTAAAGATCTGTGATCGCGTGTAACGTGAAGGGGCTTATTTTGTGGGGTTGAAAGTGAGGAGTGATGATCCTTTTATCTGTTGCTGAGACTGGTCGGAATGTATGCGTTCCAGTCAAGTGCCAGAAAAGGGAAGCAAAGGGCTCCGGAAAATGAGTCTCAATCTCAGACGCTAGTTACAAGTGAAGAACTATAACGTGAAATTGATTATAATGCAATGATCTTGCATGATCATTGCCTATTTGAAGGAGCTACATCAAATTAGTCATTCTAGGTGTCGTAGGTCATCCATATGATAAGTCGAGAACGAAATTTCCAAATCTGGAACGACCGGAAGGCTTTATATGTAATATTGTTGACGGTAAGGCTGGGTAGAGATCGGCTCCCTGAGCAGCCCTGAGCCCTCTTTGAGCACGCCTCGAGTACCTATCCCGGGCCAGTCCCTGCGGTCTGTCATCTTGCTTCTACATTCTTACCTGCTACGCTGCTAGCCGGGCTAGACCCAGTGTTCCTGGGAGCTGAGCCGCTCACCCGGAGATTTCCTTGCGTAAACGACGATATGCACGATAAGGTCTATGTGATAACTTTGGTTGGAAATTAGATTGGAAAGAATATTATTTTGATGAAAATAAAGAGGGACATGTAATGTCGAGACGGATATATGAATGCCCGATATCTCAGCCGCCCATCAGGGGGTTCTGTAACTTGATTGTTTATTGATGAACATTGCATGCCAACTGCCGAGGCTCAAATCCAACTCTAACTGTTCTGTGATATGACTCGGCATATCCTCCTGTTTATGCCACCTGGAGAAGTCGTACCCTGTGTCTTAGTACACCATAAACCCAACGATCATAACCAACCCAGTGAACATGATCCATTGCTCCGGGAAAAATGATGTAGCTACCGAGCACTTTGCTGTGTCTAAATTCCTGTATACTAGCGGAAGTTCCTAAAAATTCTAAGTTATAAAGGACCACATACCCCCTCGTGCCCATGAACACATATAAAGGAAGCTTAGCGTAACGTCCTCGTAGAGTGTAGCGTTGTAGTAAGTCGTGTTGTAGCAAAGGTTTTTAGCCTTACAAATCTCCGATTTGTTCGTGGATTGGAGCGTGAATGAGGCGGTTTCACACAAGCACTTCACATGAGACCGCTTTGTACTAGACGCCCCTGTAGAATAGTTCCCACACTTGGTGGTATTGAAAGTTGCATCATAGTACTGCTCCCCACAACATGGCTGCATGCAACTTTGGAACCCGTCCACCCAAGCATCATAAGAGCATGGCGTGTATGCAATTACGCTCAAAGCCCAGCAGAGCACCAGGAAAAAATATGTTGAACGAGGACGATGCATGCTCCAAAGTCAGTAGGAACGTGTGGAAAAGAGAATGTTTGAGAATTACTTAAACGTAACGGTGGCAGCGTTGTTTTTCGAAAAAATTCCAACAAAAATTTTGTTGAAATTCACTTCATTCTTGTACTTAACAATATCAGTTAAGGCGTCAACTTAATTTCCTGCTAGACCCGGAGTGCTATTTGAGTCTCCATATATTGTGAATGGTACTGTAGCCGACCTACAATGTCTCCACTCTTTCCACCCCACTACCCGGCCTATGTTCGCCTCTCAGATACTGCGAGTAGCCGAGAAGTTTTTTATTTAAGAGAGAGCTAGGAATATATCCAAATCAAACCACCAAGTTCTTCAAAACCCTCCGGTTTGTGGAGACCGAAATTCAATTTCGATCGCATATATGAGCTTCGAAAGCGACAAGTCACTTGAAAATGTCCCGGAAAATCTCTCATATCCTTTACGCTCCTTCATCGGCTCCGCACGGGATTTCGATAGTCCTAATATAAGTGCCAGTGTCAAGGTTGTCAAGAGCTTAGCTTCCCGAGGTCGGTTTAGCGCTGCCCTAAATAAGGCGAAGGTGCCGCTAGCCGATAGGACGTGTCGGCGGAAATTCGGGAAGAACCTGCTATTTTAGTGCATAAGGGACACTTTTGCTCGACAGAAAGACTTTTAATTAGGATCTAGTCACTAGGGGTTCAGGGGTTCAGGGGTCCAGGGCCCTGCGCAGATTCCTTTTGCATGACTTAAGACTAAGTAATGATCGACAATTGTGGACGTATATATGATTCTAAAACAATTCTTTCATAAAATATCTACAACAGCCTGACTTTACTATTTTAAGCTTTTCCAAACAAATTGAGCGAGGCTTAAGTGGTCTATGCTAGGTAACAAACTAAGCCGAAGAGATCCTCTTCGGCTTTAGTCCGCGAAGCTTGGAATGCACTAAACCTAAATCGGTGTGCTTAACGAAAGATGTAGTATAACTCTCGGATTCTCGACGGGGACTACTTTATTTAGAGACAAGCCTTTTTCCAATCGATTATCTCATTTACCACCGACAGGCCGGATACCCCACCACTGGTGAAGCTGAGCCGGAAGAACCGTAGATAGAACCCTTCGTGGTCAGCACGGTGATAAAGCTTAGCAGCTACGTTGAACTACCGTCGCCTAAAAGTTATACAGAAACTAACATACGTCTGGAGCTAATTACAGGATACCCACACATTGCCAAACGAAGGAAGCATACCTCCATTAATCATTATGTAGGTATTTCTGAAAATTCATCGGCGAAATAAATGACCCAACCCAGAGATTGAAGAGTAATCTCTACATTCTGCTAAACACGCTCTGATAATTTCAGCATCTATTGATCAATGTTCTCGTGGTGTGCATGCTGCGAAGTCTCCTTATCCTGATCTGGCCCAGCTTCAATCTCTGCTTGAGTTTGAAGTACTTTCTCTTCGGCGGGCGCATCAATATGGGCATTGAACTCCTTAGAAGGATTAACCAGGAACAAGGTAGCTATGAAGATCCCCATGATTAGCAAATGCAAGAAGTAACAGAGTCCTCAAGTGCCTTGAGTGCCACGATCACGTACCTATAGCTGCCACAAAAACGAAACAGGCAGCTGTGATCCAGGCATCGCGAAACGCAATGCTATATGCATCTTTGAATGCGGCGAGCGCCGCCATCCCTATAGCTGGCGTAACGCCCGGAACGGACTCCAACGCATTGGCGCTCCCTGATGACAGGGCGCCGATAAGTGCAGGTAGCTCAGCCTGTGGAAATCCCAGCGGCAGGATGGCTTCAGCAATGTTCGGAACCAGATTTTTTGATAGGGAGTTATGAATGATGGCATTGTTGATTGCCAGTCCAATTGCGGCCCCGACGGATCTGATGGAAGTCATCAAGCCGGATGTGATCGATATCAACTCAGGTGGTGTATCCAGTTGAGCGGCTACCATGACAATGGGTAAGATCATTCCAACCCCGAGACCGGCGAATACGGGGTATCCCCAAAGGACGGTGAGAGGAGTGCTCGGTGTTATCGTTGCCATGAGGACATTGAAGATGACCAGAGATGAGACGCCGACAAAAAGGGGGCTTCGGACGACTTTTCTAGCGGACGACCATGATCCTGCAAGTGGGGCGAAAGCGACAGACGAAAAGAAAGCGATGGCGAAATGGAGAGCAACGGTCCAAAGTGAGCCCCCGGTGAGTAAGCCAGTTTCGAACGGGTAGTAATTGTTGCAAGTAAAGAAAGAAAGACCCTCTGCAAATGCAATGGCGAGAGAGATTGGGAAGTTCCGGCTTTTAAAGAGACCGTGATGGAGCATCCCGTCGCTCTTCCAGCGCCACTCGTAGAGAATAAAGACGATAAGGAGCACCACGCCAATGATGAAAGGCGCAAGGATGTGAGCATCAGACCACGTATAGGGATTCTGAGACCACGCAAGACCAACACAAAATAGGGTCAATCCGGGCGAGAACGTGCCAATACCAATCCAGTCAAGTCGTCGCAGTTTCTCACGAGTATTCAACGCAACTTGAGCCTCTCGAGGGGGAGGGTTATAAAAGCAAAAACAGAGTATTGAAGATGCCATAAAAAGCCCGGCGACGACATACCAGTAAACTCGGTAGTTGTCAAGGTTGTTATAGCGAAGCAGTGAGCCACCCAACAGCAGGCCAGCCACGGCTCCCAGTCCCGCAGTCAAATTTATTGTGGCCTGCGCCGTCGGTCGGTGTTTTCGTGGTAAAACCTCTGAAACAACGGCGAAGAGCAGAGATTGGCTGCCAAAAGACATACATAAGAGGCAGAAGCCGCCAATTACCATGGCCATTGACGTTGCCCGTCCGATAATAAGAGAGCCGGCGAACCCACAGACCATCAGGACAACCAAAAACCATTTTCGACCCCAGTAATCAGCAGCCTGGCTTATTGGTGGAGTCAAAACAGCAGTGAATATAGTAAGAATTGAGCTTGGCCAGACGCTCAAACTGCTTTCATTGAATAGCGTAGTAATCGGCTGAGCTAGAAAGCCGGCGCCAACAACAGCGAATAGCTGTGCCAGGTAGATGAAGTTGATAGCCTGAAGACTGGTTAGAATATGATTTGGACTTTAAAATGTCCAAGAACAAGGCATGGCATCTGTACAGTAACAACTAAGATTGTCTTGAGGCCAATATGGACTTCCTCGCGGAAGGTAGAAGATCGAACGGGTGCCATCTTGTGAATAGGTCATGAAAAAGGCGAAGATCTGCGTTCCTGCAGAGACCATGTGGATCCAAGGTTGTTTCTATACTCTTTTGTACATCGGAACCCCACAAAATCTAAGTTTGGGATTACGCGGGGTACACTCGGCATGTTCACTCTCGTGTACGATACTCGCCCGTAGCTCCTCTTAGCCCTTGCCACCATTTCTTCCACCCAGTCATAGGTGCAGTACAGTCTTTGAAAGTGCCTAAAATCTATCCGAAATGAATCAGGGAATTCCGAGAGGCCTCGACCAGCTCGATCAACTCTCGGCATCCAGCCACAATATAACCGAGCTCATTTGGGGGTTTCTTAAGTAGCTTTCAAATGATAAGGGTATCTAGAGCGTCATCATCTCAAAGGTTCTGGAGAGGTCGTCTTCTACATGTCATCGCTACTGTTTCTTAATATGCTTCGGAGCCGGGTCTCTAAGCCCTAAACTTACAAGACTGGTACCTCTCCCGAACATCTTCTACACGGAGGAAGCAAATGTCGGGAAATCCGATATCAAAAAATCATAACGTACATTGACTTTTTGCACTCTCTAGCTGCATTAGAGGACATTGGTCTTTCCGCGTACATTCTGTCCGTAAGTTCAGGACTGAAGCCTCGAGGCGCAAGACACTTCGAAGCGATAAGATTGAGACGTTAATATCGAGACATGATAAGCCCCTGGATTAAATATACAGCGGGCGTTTCTATCGGCATTTGCGGGGTCGGTAGTCTTGATGGTGGGGATGCTCAGGGTGGGGTAGTCCGGGAGATGATCAGGGCCCTGTGGACCCTGCGCCTAAGCTGGAAGGAATCTGACGGGAAAACATCGACGGCTACGAGAGGCAAACCAAGTACAAGCGAATCAAGAATTTTGCAAATACACCTATTGTACATGGTAGACATGACTCATTATCTATCCATATAACCCGAAACTACCAGCTCGGAATTTCCGCTGCTCTCCTTTCAGCTATTACCATGGTACTCACAAGATATAGAGTTGACTGTATACGAGGACAATGATTCCCCACATTCCGAGGGTAAAAGCTCTGGCCCGAACCCGTGGCCATCTGTGGGCACCAATAGCATCCCCGTTGACAATTAGGCCGACCACGAGCTGATAAAATCTACGCCCAGTGGGACCAGTTGACGAAGTATCTCTAGAAGATAAAATGCAATATAGTCATACTAAGTGACTAATTAAATGAAATACCCTATTACAGCCCCTATTCCGCAACATTGTCTCCCAAAATAGTTCCAGGACTTGCACAAATCTCTTTTAAGACCTGCCCAAGCCACTTGAAGTCTTCCAACTCCAGATAGATCTGTCCACTAAGTCGAACCCACAACCATGAACCATAAACAAAGGGAGAAGTAGAAGCAGAGTAGTCCATCACAAGTTTCTGATGCAGACGAGCAGCAAATTTGTTTGCTTGTAGAGTAGTCAGAACAGGCCATTGTCCCGTTTCCTTTGCTTCTTCCCCTGCTCCCGAATCATTGATAGTGATCGGAAGACGCACATTGGCAAAAGCACAGTCTCGAATACGACAAGGTCCCTCTCTCTCCGATCCAGGTTCCCCTAAAACATTCGTTCCGAGGATTTGAGCGACGAGGTTACCACCTTCAAATGCTATCTCTCGAATGTATTTAAAGATAGCATCCTCGCCCCCAGGTATGCGCGCTCGGAATCCCAGGGCGGTTGGGACAGTCAAATAGGAAGTGTCGTCGGTGATTGCTGTGTTTTGAAACATCATTTCAAACGATGATTTTGAATCAGGATAAGCTGGATAGTCATGCTCCTGCGCTTTTGGGATGACAATGTGAGAGGTTGGAATTGTCGTACGGATCAGGTTTTGATTGCGGCGAGGGACATGGAAGACAGAACACCCTCTGGGGTTGTACAGCCACCTAAATCGAGGAATTAGACTCTTCATATCTCATCGGCAGACTTGTGGGTTCGTGTTCTTACTTATGGGTGATGCTCACGAAAAAATCAGGTCTGATTTTGCCTAAATCGATAGGAATTTGACCAACTCCATGTGCACCATCAATGCAGCTGAGAATCTGATGCTCGCGACAAACTTCCGTTAATCTTTCGAAAGGAAGTCTGACACCAGGCATACTGGAAACGGTGTCAAAAATAGCGATTCGGACGTTGAACCCATCTTCCTTGGCTTGCTGCACTGTCTCCTCAAACTTGGCGACAATATCTCCGTGGGTCATCGGAAGCACACAGTTTATCTTCCGAGCTTTCAGTTGGGTAGTCTCCATGACAGACTGGATCGTTGTTTCACATGCAGCGAAGATAGTGGAAAAGTAGATGACCATATCTTGTGGACCAAAAGAAAGATTTCGAAGCACAGTGTTGATAGCAACAGTTGCACTTTTCACGTAGACAATCTCGTTGGTTGGAACATTTAAGTAAGTGGCCATTGCCTTTCGGGAAGCGTCCAGCAGTTCGGGATGTAGGTAGCGAATGAATCTGTCCGGACCTCCTTCGAGTTTATCTTGGAGCTTGCGGTGCTCATCTCGAACCTCAGCAGGAAATGTACCATACGCCCCTAGCTAGACATTAGTGATGGTGAGGTAGAAGAGTAAGATATGGAATCTAACCATGGTTGAAGTTTTTCCAATTTTCATCCAGAAGGAATTGGTCGAGCATCGAATGCCCTAAGGCCTGCGATTGTGAGATTGACATTTTATGTCGCGAATTTTTTAAACTGGCAGTGTTATAAATGAAAACAATTGACAGGGAAACATCATCTATAAGAATGGGCCAGTCACCCAAGTGGGTCCCGGCTCGTTATTGACTCATCCGAAGGGCGCGAAATGTGTAGATAGATATCTGATCCCGTCTCGAACCCTTGTTATCCTTGAATAACCGTGTCGGTCAACTAGCTTGTGAAATGAAGCTTTGGGGCACACAGACGTGAAAATTAGAGAATCTACCTTGGGTCCACGACTTGTCCACTCTAAGCTATTTTGAGGCACATAAGCTTGCCGCCGCTATAAGCCCCCTTTATCCCAAAAAGAAAAAAGGAAAAAGGAAAAGAAACGAATATTTAAAACTGCATTGATGATAGCAATGCTCAGTACTCTAATCGTCCGCACTTGCTCTGTTTCTATCCTACGTGAAGTTGGCATTGCTGTACGAATTCTAGGCTTGGACCAATTTGTTTTCTGAGATCATATAATGTCTTCTAACCTAATGCATCCATATACTCTAATCGAATATAGGCCGAAAATAACCAACCTATACTATTGAGCCTCTGTGGCTTTATTATCTCCACTCACTACTCCCTTCCCCTTCGCGAGGTCATCTGGGCTCAATCCAGTTTCCGCAACAACGCGATCTACCTTTCGCTGCTCGGTAAACTTTCGGCAGTCTTCACGACCCTTCTCAATGTCCACGAATCCAATTGCAATCATGGCACCTGTACAAATAGCAAAAAGGAAGGGGAAGCCCATCCAATTGTTCCGGGTATCGTTGATGATGGCCTGAATGACATTCGGACCAATAATGGAAGACTTTGATTGACTTGAAGTTAGCAGAGGAGTGAGGTTATTGGAGGTTCGCCACTTACTGCTCGATTGGTGATTCCGAACAGTGCAAAAAACATGTTATCATAGCCGCGAGGCATGAGCTCGCTGATCATTGTTTGGGCGTACTGTGTAAGCCGGTGATTAGCTAATTTCCCGGGTGGGGAGGAGGCATGGAGGAACGCACAGCATAATACGGCGCTTGGAACAACCCAAAGATCACATTATAGAAGTAAAATTCCCACTGAGACCCGTCAGTATTGATTCGTTTACTTGACTGAGCTAACATACCCTATGGTGATAGCCAATTCGGCTGGTCCATAGCCCCAGCATCCCCCAAAATGGAATGAAAACACTGAAGAAATTGGTGATCATGAACATGGTCTTAGTCTTCAGCTTGAAGTATCGCTGGATGTACCAAAACCCAAATGTTGAAGTGATAGAACAGACAGCTTGCGTAATACCGAGGTAGGTGATTTGCAAGAAGGAAAATGAGACGTAGTCGTTTTGGATAATTGAGACGAGAGTTCCTAAAACAGATGAGCGAAAGCTTTTCAACCACAGCAGGCAACATACCAGTCGTGTTAAGCCCATCTGCTAGCAAGAAATATGCCACAAAGTACAGAAAGGTCTGAGGAAGAGCTCGGATCTCTCTCATCGCAAGCCAAATCTGTTTGAACCCAATGGTGGCATAATTTGAGCCCTTGGGGACTCTAGGACCGGGTCGCTTTTGCTGAAATAGAAACCACCATATCCCGAGCACGACCCAATCTGTTCAACCGGTCAGACTGTACATTGCCTTCAAAGAAAGTCACCTTACATGAATTAGTGAGACACAGTGCCAGATTATTCGAGTACTGATTATTCTGCATCGGGAGTAGAACGCTCAAGTTCAGTACCAATGTGAGGAAGTATCCAATATTGCTATGCGCAGTCGAGATATTGCTGTATACTATTTGTCAAAAGCATGAAAAAAGATATTGGGATGACTGTTACCTTATATGATTTCTTTCCAAAGACTCAATCGCATCGTATTCCTGCTGGTTGATCTTGCCTTCTCCAAGCTCATCTCGAGCCTTTCGGACATGTGGCATGTACCGTGCAAGTCGAGGAAAGACAGCAGCATAAAACACCAGGGTCGCGCCATAGGCGATATATGCCACAACGTACATGCCCATGGCAGCAGGCCATTGGCTAGGCTGTCGGATTGCAAGCATGCCGTATTGTAATGCCCAGGCGACGACCGTCAGAGCCAGAAGAAGCCATCGTCCGAAAGAGCCGTAATCTGCAGCACTTCCTAACCAAACAAATATGACTGTCATGAAAGCAAAACAGAGCCCGTTGGCAATCAAGATCACCGAGGATGTAGATCGCGTACCACCTGCCCACGGCACCACGCAGGCGGATGAATCGGTGCAAGGCTGAGGCGGGTTGGTGTCGGGTATGTATCCGGCATTCGTCAAGGCCCATTGAAATCTGGCAAGTCAGCCTCAGTGTGCAGTGTTTCCAAGGTTGTGCATGTTCATGCAGGAGTAGCATACAGGGCTTGGCTGTAGGAGCCTGGACCGACGCCATTGTCACCTGATTTGTGGGAAAACAGTCAGCTTCAGGCCTTTTACCCTGTACTGATGTCCGTGATGGAAGCATACCGTTATAGTAGAGATAATAAGACCAGAGCTCTTTCCGAGTGGTGGTAGGTTGGTCATAGGCATCTTCATCGACGCCAAATAATCGCTCATATTCCTGCTGCGTATCACTAGGCTGCGTGACTACCACTTCATCGACAGTGGCATCTTTGGATACTTGCCCTCCAGCTGCTTCATGATCGGTTGAGCTCGCCATGGTTCCGTACTCACCCTGGCAGAAACCTCGGAATGAAAGGAGGAAGAGAGTTTCGGGCACTGCAGTTGTTGATCTACCCCGCATTCTTCATGAGATAGGATACCCTTGCTACAATGGCACTTTCCCCACTTATCTTAGCTTATCTCAATGTGACCGTAGATGTTGCATCGTCTCTACCATATCTATGCAGGTGAATAGTTGCTGGAGATCTTTGCACCTCCAACGTTACGTCGCAATCACCACATAGTCCTCATCGTTTGAACAGCAAGTAAGAGAGTAAGCAATTATCATCAAGTAATCTCCATTGAGGCCCTGAGCGCTAATTGCCGCCATAGTGGAGCCGGTAAATCGGGCAGTTTCCACTTCTCGATTCCATCCCCGCGCGACCGTTGACTACTCATCATCACCTCGGGTCTCGACATTATGGGCTCAACAGACGTCCAGAAGCAGGTTGGCCAGGTATGAGAAGTTCAACTGACCCACCGTATTATGCAAGTGACTGAAAACTCTAGTTATTTGCGGTCGGCTTTCACGGCCACACCCCTAGCCCGGAGATCAAAACACTCATTCATGACTACCACGTCGGAGGCGTCATTATCTTCTCTAGAAATTTCCAAGATGCCACCCAGCTGCAGGTGAATGCCTCCCAAATGTGTCATCATGTCCTATGTACTGACGCATCTCTCGTAAGGCTTTGACCTTGGCCTTGCAAAATGAAGCCAAACTGGCCGGACACGCGCGACCTTTGCTCATTGGTGTTGACCAAGAAAATGGTCTGGTCACCAGAATTTGTCCTCCAATCGCTACTCAAATTCCAGGTCCGATGGCTCTTGGTGCCACTGGCGATCCAGAGACGGCTTACCAGGCAGGCAAGGCCACAGGCGAGACCCTAGGGTTCTTCGGTATCAACATGAACTACGCTCCAGTTTGCGACATCAACTCAGAGCCCTTGAATCCAGTGATCGGTGTCCGCAGCCCGGGTGATCATCCGGAATTTGTCGGCAAGTTCGCTTGTGCCGCGGCGCGGGGTCTTCGGGAGCAGAATGTTGTTCCTAGTGTGAAGCATTTCCCCGGTCATGGCGATACAGCTACCGATTCACACTATGCGTTACCGGTCATCCCAAAGGATCGTGACGCCCTAGATCGATGCGAGTTGATTCCATTTCGCAGAGCAGTCGCAGAGGGTATTGAGACGGTGATGACTGCCCACATCTCTCTACCAAAAATCGACGACAAGCTTCCGGCAACGTTGTCACCTAGTGCGCTCGCAATCTTGCGCAAGGACATGGCCTACGATGGAATGATTATTACTGACTGTCTTGAAATGGATGGAATCCGAGCTACTGTCGGTACTGAACAAGGCTCTGTTCTTGCGATCAAAGCTGGAAGCGATAGTATCATGCTGTGCCACACTTTCGAAGTGCAAGTTGCCTCCATTAAGAAAGTATGTGAAGCAGTCCAGTCTGGAACGATCGAGACATCTCGCTTGGAAGAGGCATGCCGTCATGTTGCCTATGTAAAAGACAAATTCTTGAACTGGGACACAGCTTTGCGTCAAGGTCATCTTACAGAGCTTGATGCACTTAATAACAGGAATGCCCCATTTTCCAAGGAAACCTATGAGAGATCGGTCACTCTTGTTCGTGACACTAGTAAGACTCTGCCTCTCCCGAGAACTGGGAATATCGTGCTTCTTTTCCCTGGAAGTAAAATCCCTGTCGGAGGCGCTGTGGATGGTGAGGGAATGGGTCGGCAAGGGTCATATAAAGTTTCCCCATACCTGAACGCGCTTCGATCTCACCATCATTCTGTCATAGAAATCAATTACAAGGATACAGGACTCTCCAATGAAGAATGGGATGTCGTCAAGGCAGCTGAGGCTGTCATTTTTGTCTCCATAAATGGAAGAGAAGCACCATACCAAGAAGCACTTGGTCGTGAACTTCCACGACATGTTCGATCGCTCGTTTCAATTGCAGCTTGCAGTCCGTATGACTTCTTGGAGGTCCCTGAACTCCAGACATACATCACAACTTACGAGCCAACGATTGAGGCTTTCACTGTCGCGGCAGGCATTATCTTTGGCCAGGTGGTACCAAAAGGATCTCTTCCCATCCAACATGGTCCTTTAAAGAGTAATACGCCTGTGACAATCTTCGACACCGAGAATGATTTGGATGACGTGGTATCTGCGTGGAGTGAGATCTTTCCAGCCTACAATTTACCGTCAGATAGCTTAAAGACATTGATTCTTCGGGGGAATCCGCACCACTTTGTTGTCCGGCTCGGCTCAAAATTGGCGGGATTCTGCCTTGCCTATCTCAACGCCTTCGGTCCACCAGCGACTGTGCACATAGCAGTCCTAGGGGTAGCTTTAAAATACCAAGGTCAAGGAATCGGCACGTCTCTTCTGTTGGAGACTCGGTCATTCTTCAGAAAGAACTTTGGAATCCAAAGTCTACAGCTCGGCAGCTCGTTCCCTCGCTTTTGGCCCGGGATTCCTCGTGAATTTCCTGACTCGGTGCAAAATTTCTTCATCCATCGTGGCTTCCGGCTCAGTTCACCCGAGAAGCGATCAGTGGATCTGTATCAGGACATTCGCAATTTCCAGTCCCCCGAGAAATATATCAAACGGGCACAAGATCGAGGCTTCCGCTTCGCGCCTCTACAGCCCGAGGACTACGAAGCATGTCTGGTTGGTCAGAGGAAGAACTTCTCTGACAAAGCTGTACGTTTGTATAATCTTTGACTCAAAGAGTATGATCTAACTGTCTCTCTAGGGGTGGGTTGAAGCGTATGTAATGTTACATCCAAGCAAATTTCCATCTTGTGTGATGACTGCCTTCGATTCCCAGAACCGGCAAGTTGGGTGGACACTGATGCTGCCCCCGTGTTCTGAGGTGAATGAAAGCTGGGCATTCCCGCAAATATGTGGTCCAAATACTGGCCTGATCGGCTGTGTCGGTGTTGACGCCGATCACCGAGCATCCGGCATTGGTCTCGCGCTCATCTGCCATGCCGTTGAGAATATGAAGCAACGAGGGATTGAAGGGGTATTCGTGGACTGGGTAGCTCTAGATGGATGGTATGAGCAGGTCGGGTTTACGACTTGGAGAAGCTACCGACCCGGTGAGATATGAGATAGCTGCTCCTATATTCCAGAGCATTTTCGACTCTGAAATATCACCACGACAAGTAGCTCATTGTCCCAATAGTTATACATGCTATAGACATACATTTACCATAACCCCACAGACTGTCTGCGACAAATTCACACGTAATTATATTCTTACTGTACTTAATAGTGGCTATGAACCTCATCTGGAAGCCCATTAATGCTTATCAGAATTCTCCATAGCATCAATTCTCGCCCGAGAATTCTTAAACCCCTCATTTCTCTCCGCATCCGTACGCCCAGTATCTGGAATATAAGCCCCCTTCCGCACAGCACCCCTCTTCTCAATCTCATCAACCCACTTCTTCACAGCAGGGAACTCAGCAAGATCAATCTCAAGCGCACCAGGGGCGCTACGAACCCACGAGAAATTCGCAATATCCGCAATGGTATACTTACCACCGGCTAAATAGGGGCTCTCCTGCAACCGGGATTCGAGAACAGAATACAAACGCTTCGTCTCGTCCATATATCGTTTGATTCCATAGTCTGAACGCGCACCAGCAAAGAGGCGGAAATGGTTTGCTTGGCCTAGATTAAATCAGTCGGTGCTGACCTGGGAAGCTTGGTGAGGTGATAACATACCTTGCATAGGCCCGATACCACCCATTTGGAACATGAGCCAGTTTAGCTGCTCAATGTATTCGGGTGTTCCCGGCGCATAGCTGATCTTGCGATCAATATCATACTTCTCAGCTAGGTAGAGCATGATCGAGCCGCTTTCAAATACGCGCTGTGATTTATCGGTGATTGCAGGGATTCGGCCATTTGGATTGATCTTCAGGAACCAACTGTCATCGTGTTAGAGATAGCCCTGTTGGAAGAGTTGGGGGATGTTCCAGCATACGCCTCTTTTTGAATGTTAGTGCTGATATCAATTGGCACGGTCTTGTAAGATAGGCCGAGCTCTTCGAGGGTAATGGAAGCTTTAATGCCATTCGGCGTGGGCCAGCTGTACAAGGTTATATCTGACATGGCGGTGGATGTTGAGAGTGCACGGAACGTCGATGAGAATTGAGAGAGTCGCGATGCAGCTTTTAATGAGCTAGAGCCCGTGCGGGGTAACATCATTATGAGATAATTGGAGCTTTGAAGAACTTCTGACTGGCTCTGGAGCTTAAATATGTACAACGTTCCATGTTCTTGACGCATGTGTTCCCCGGGGTTTCAAGCTCATTTGTCAGCATCGCGCGATGGCGTCATTTTGTTATTTGCGAATGAATGCCAAATTTGCTAGAGATTATAGGCATTGAAGCTTTCAATTTACCTGAGACTTTTTTTTGCATATTCCTTGTACGTACTCTCAACTTTTAAATGAGGAACGTGGGATAATCTAGATTGCCTTGACTTGAACTCGAACGCGGGCTGTTTCCATTCTGCCGTTATTCACCGGTATTTCAAAAGTGCGTGTGAATAGCTTCATCTACCACATCCCCTCCGAAACTGAGCATGACTGTTCTTCCATTTACCACACCTAATACTTGGATATAATTAAATCTGATTGGATCATTATGTTGTGCGGATCAAAATCTAGCTATTTCATTTTAAAAAAATAGCAAACATCAAACCCAGGGGGGCCCCTCGGCGCCTTACGGCTGCTTTCAAGGGGGTCTGCCACTGGGCGATGTTTCCCGGTTATTGACACTGTACACCGCAGGCCCCGACGGCTAGCCTGCAGTGCACCGATTTACGGCAAATGGGAGGGCTTAGCCAACTCGACCACTCGGTGTCAATTGATAATTCTAAGACCTGGAAGTAATATCTAAGGGAGCTCAGATTACTAGTCCTAATCGACGTTTCCATTGCACCTTTTGAGGTTCCGAGACTTCCAGCATCCAAGGAACTTAGCAATTCTATTTCCTTTACGGGTCTTTCCAGCCTTTTTTTCGTAGGGCTGTTGTCAGTGTAAAGTTCAAAGTTCTGGTAACTCAACAGCAGATGCACCATATCTATTGACTCGCTTCTAGGCTCTTCTGAAGGGTTATAGAGCTTTCCGGAAACGCATGTAGAGAGCCACCGAACAATTTTACTCATTGCATTAAAGTCAGCATATCTTGAGGTTGATCCCAGGTTCCAGTTCTATTGTTTGTTTCGTTTGCTCGTTCTGCATGCCATGTGACCACTTAGCTCCTCCCTGATGCGATTCCTTGCCCTTCAGACGATTGATCTTGAATTTCAACGATTATGGCTGCTTTCAGTAACCCGCATGGATGATCCCCACATGGTTTACGGCCACGAGCTTCACGTTACAACCCCCAGACGGGATAAATCGACCCGCTCGAGCCTCGCCGAGATTCCCCGCCTACTTCTCCGGATGCAGATGACACAGCAAAATCAGACCACACTCATGTGTGACCTTGCCATTTTGCCATCCCTGCGCTCGGGACTGGCTTGGCTCCTTGGGGCACAAAGTCTTACACGTGGACATTGTACTTGGCAGTGTGATGCACGGAGCGAGCGTAACAAGGTCTAGTCGGCAAGTCAGGGTACAGCCCGGAAGCCGAGCCGTTTCGGCTTCGATGGTCAAAATGGCCATGCGGACAGAGGTCGCTGTTTATTTCTGCACCGTACGTGGGCTAGACTCACGGCTTTTATTCGGGAAGGAAAGCACTTCCCGAGAGGGAGTCGATGACAGGGGCCAAATGGATCTGAGCGGCCAGGGATCTTGTTCGTTAGCGTCGGGCACAGACTACCATAATTTGGTAGCTTAAACTATCTCCAGAAGGATTACTGCGGCAGCTGGGGCCGAATCTGATCTTTGGTCGGTATTGGGGTAAGTGATAGTGTCTAACCCCAGATTGCCCCCACTCTCCCCGTGGAGAATGCAACCCGATCTCGGTTAAAACTCCCTTGCATGCCACGAAGGGAGGACCAAATTCGCCGGATGCGATATTGTTCTCGAATCCGTGGAAATGCAGTACACGCTTGGAGCAGCATCCCAGTCGATCCGTTTCAAGCCACCAAAGTCAGCTCGTACAAATCTTGACGGTAGGGATTAGGCTCATTAGCCCGAACTTAGTATACTCGTATCATGCATCAAGGGGCCTCAATCAGCGAATCACAAACTACCGAGGCTCTTGGTCTTGTGTAAATTCCCAGCAAAAGGAAAGGGAAGAAAATTCTGAGCTGGTTGTGTTCCAGTTGAGGCCCGCACTCCAATGGACAACGCCAGTGGCGTTAAGTCTCCACCAGCATTTCATGCACAGTGCCTTTGCGCCCCATGCAGCATGGCTTCGATGTTATCCTGAATTTAGCGATAACGGTCAGCTCCATAGTGACTGACCCAATCGAATATTAAATTGCCTTAAACAAATGAAATACTCGGATCAAGTTGAGCTTTTGAATTTTGAACAAAGAAAAACGAGCTGATGATGAAGATACAATGGAAGAGAATTTGGCAAACGCCCCAGAGTAGGCATTTAAGACTACTCTCAGAAGGCAGTCATCCGCATCTTCGAAGGTCAGAGCAGCGCAAATTGCTAACTTTGAATTTGACTTCGTGTCTCTCCCTAGCCGGGCAACGTGCCAGGTGCTCAAGCATCAATCCACGCGGCAGTGGGCCAAGAGTTACCAAGAGCTGTGGTGCTATGACTAGCAGAAACTAATCAAACGGACCGGAAACACACAAAGTCTGTCCAGGATTCGTGCCCAGACTCCCCGCTTCAGCTATGGGTATTACCCCATGGGCAAGTGGACCCCTCCCCCGCCATAAAGATCCCATATAGTAGCATTCTAAATGCACGAAGCTAGCTCTGCTCTAGGTCTAGCTGTAAAAAAACGGAACAAGAACTCATGTGGCCCAATTAGCGTGCGCTGACCTTTTCAACCGGGCTAAGATGGGAAAAGGAACCTTCCTGCATAAACCATAAAAGCCGGCAACTTCCCATCAGAATTGCTTGTTCTTTTCTTCATTTCGCAAAATCTTGCGTGTTCAAGGCAACCCGTTGTCTTGCACACCCCACATCTCCTGCTTTGCTTCTACTTTCTTCCTCTTCCCCCTCAATCCTCGCATGACTTCTCGATACTCGACTGTTACCCTCATCACGTTTATTCAAAATGAAGAATGACACTCTCGAAGTGGAACACCCTCAGGGGTCGGTATTTTCATCCTCTTATAAACACAGAATATTAACTATCGGCAGCATTGACTATGACCACAGCAATGCTGAGAAGGGTCATCTTGAGGAGGTAGATCTGCACAACAATATTTCTGCCAAGTACGTTTACAAGCTCTCACATCTAAAGCTAAACCTTCCTCCAGACATCGACTAACCCAAAAATAGAATCAAGAACCCACTCGCCCATCTTACCGAGGCTGCGGTCGTTCGGGACGTCGGAGAATTCGTCCGCCAATATGATATTCCCCTCGAGTACCATGGTTATCTGACAAAGGGAGCTCTTGTTGCACGGGACCCTACCGCCTACGAATCCGTCCCAGATATTCACCCTGAGGAGATCGCCGCTCTTCGTGATGAGGTGAACCACAAGTGGCGCCAGCCTAAGGCCCTCTACTTCACTATCATCCTTTGCTCCATCGGGGCAGCCGTTCAAGGCTGGGACCAGACTGGCTCAAATGGAGCCAACCTTTCCTTTCCCCAGGCCTTTGGAATTCCGGAAGATGAAAGTATCAAGAACCAATGGCTTGTTGGACTTATCAATGCCGCTCCTTACATTGCCAGTGCCGGTCTAGGATGCTGGCTATCCGATCCGTGCAATCGCTTCCTTGGTCGCCGTTGGACAATCTTCATCTCTGCCATCTTCTGTATCATTGCCCCTATTGGATCTGCCTTGACCCAAAATTGGCATCAACTCTTCGTCACTCGTCTGCTACTTGGAATTGGAATGGGCCTCAAGGCCTCCACAATTCCCATCTTCTGCGCTGAGAACACTCCAGCCGTCATTCGAGGTGGCCTGGTAATGTGCTGGCAACTATGGACCGCATTTGGAATCTTCCTCGGTTTCTGTGCTAATCTAGCCGTGAAGGATACTGGTAACATATCGTGGCGTTTACAGCTGGGATCAGCCTTTATCCCTGCTGTACCTTTGCTCGTCGGTGTATTTTTCTGTCCCGAGTCTCCCCGCTGGTATATTCGACGGGGTGAGATGAACAAAGCCTTCAGTTCTCTCCTTCGTCTCCGTAACACTCATATCCAGGCTGCCCGCGACCTGTACTACATTCACGCCCAGATTCAGATAGAGCAGAGTATCATTGGTGATAGCAACTATCTCACTCGTTTTGTGGAACTTTTCACCATCCCCCGAGTCCGACGTGCTACTCTCGCCTCATTCACCGTGATGATTGCTCAGCAGATGTGTGGAAGTAAGTCATATCTCCTACGTTAAAGAAGAAACAACTTGCTAAGCGACTCTAGTCAATATCATTGCATTTTACAGTTCCACTGTCTTCAAAAATGCCGGCGCAAGTGATACCGCAGCGTTATTCGCGTCGTGGGGCTTTGGACTAGTCAACTTCCTATTCGCATTCCCAGCGATTTGGACAATTGACACTTGGGGCCGACGTGCATTGCTTCTCTTTACTTTCCCACAGATGGCTTGGACATTGCTCGCGGCTGGATTTTGCTTTTACGTTCCAGGCAATGGAGGAGCACATCTTGGCAGTATTGCCCTCTTCATCTTCTTGTTCGCCGCGTTCTATTCCCCTGGAGAGGGTCCAGTACCATTCACATACTCCGCTGAGGTATTTCCACTGTCTCATCGTGGTAAGTTCTTGGAATAATTCATAAAGTTCTGTCTTCAAGCTAATTTCCACACAGAGGTTGGCATGGCTTGGGCCGTAGCAACTTGTCTAGGATGGGCAGCCGTGCTCTCAATTACGTTCCCCCGTATGTTGGCAGCAATGACAGCAACCGGAGCTTTTGGTTTCTACGCGTGAGTATCTTCAAGTTGTGAATATACTACGACGGTATCTAATATGAGATCTCTTCCCTAGTGGTCTAAACATTACCGCATTAGTCATGATCTTTCTTTGGGTCCCGGAGACGAAACAACGAACTCTCGAAGAATTGGACTACATCTTTGCAGTCCCTACTCGGGTCCACATGCACTATCAGCTCTTCAAAGCTCTGCCCTGGTGGATTCAGCGTTACATCTTCCGCAGAGATGTACAGCTTGAGCCTTTGTACAAGTTTGATGATTTGCCTGGCTACGGCGAGAATGTCAGTGAAAAGGCAGTAGCTGATGTTAATGTGAAGAATGATACTCATGTGGAGGAAAAGATTTAGGGATTGATTGATTCTACTTATGATGTTGATGAAACTGGAAGATTTGCGTTGACTTGATGAGGACATCTTCACTTTTGAAACATGAGTTCGCAAGTCTAATTGAATGAAGTGACGTTACAAGATAGCCTTTTCGACAGAAAGAATTTGACAAATCTCAAAAAGCTCTATCTACTGCCATATCTCTACACAAAGGTCGCACTTCTGCGGAGTGAAAACTTGTTTCAGATGATCTATTTTCTAAATCTTCAATGCTTGAGAATAAGGCTTCATGAATTTTATGGCACGAAAAAGCAGAACTATAAGAGACAGCGAATGTAAGGAGCAGAGGAGGCCACGGGCTCAGAGGGGCAGTCCAAAAAGTTAACCAATGCTCATTTTAACGTTTAGGTCCGAAGAGACTTTAAGCGTGAAGCCTGCTAACTTGTATACCCCTCAGGGCTTCAATCCCAGTGGCTGGGACGGTCTCGATCCTAGCTGGCGGCTCAATTTCCAGTCATTGATAATCTCAATGCTGGGACACGTTTCAAAGCAGCTGAACTGGCATCGTGGGCTCTGAAGGATCTGGAAGCAAAAAGCCCGCAAATTCCGCGATGCCAATCTCTTCCGCGGCTTTCGGATGCCTGAGGACTTAGCCAAGCGGAAATTAACTGCGGTTCCGCCGGTATCTGTGCTGAAAACAACACTGAGGACCAGTTTGCCTTTGTAGAGGGCGAGTAAGCCTATGCTGCTCTGGTGGTCCTCAATCATCCGATCCCCTCTAGGGTATTTTGAGGACAAGTCAACGTCTTACCTGCTATAACGATAGCTATGAGAGTGATGTCTCGGTTGGCCATGATCGAACTCACTGGTGGCGTGCTAAAAGCTGGAAACTTGTTTGAACCGACAACTTTGGGTGCTTCGCCTTCAATCTTTTGCAGCAGGATTCAGACTTCCTGAAGGGCCGCTAGCAGATTTTAACAATGCTACCTCCTTCTTGGAAACTTACATGTCTCCTATACTGGGGAAATCAGAGTGTTCGGGCTTGGACGACATGATCAGAGTCTTTTTAATAGCTTCCCTGATTATACCTACAGTCCAACGGGACCGGCCACGAACTACTAGAGGCGATACGCTTCCATCTTTGGAGGTCCCTAGTACTTACCACTGGTGCCGAGAGGGTATAGCGCAAGAGGATGAGATACTAAATGAGCATGGTTAGACAGACAGATAAAAGTACCTACCCGTGAACCTGCCCAGGCGAATAGTTTATTATTTTTAATAGCAACTTACCACTCGCGGACCTTAACTCAGGCGCCTGGGAGCTTGTATTCATGGGTACTTTATCGAATTTGTAATTCCACATTCCGCTCGGGAATGTCATCAGTATCGTGTTGATCACGGCCGCCCCTGGCACATTCCTACGCCCGGCGACGTACAGTATCCGCCTATTCTTCCATAATATATACTTGCGCAACAAAAACTGGTGGTCAAGGTTGGCCCAACTTTTTGGGAAATTAATGGAGATCTTCTTCCAGTGTAAGAAGAGATTTACAAGAGAAAAGTAAAGGTTAAGTCTGACTGTTTACTGATCTCCGCTCCAAGCCGATCCAGCGAGCCCTGGGGCAACGCAGCTGATCCATGGTAAAGGAACATCTGATGTGGGTACAGTGCAAGATGACGAGGACAACTTCTTCCAGAATAAAAGCGAAATGAGGGTAGGGTCAGATGGTAAATTTTTAACACAAGATAGTAACAACTGGAGCAAGATACAAGTCATGCAGCAAACAGTCATAGGGCTTACGCAGGTCACGCTCATGACGACTAATAAGGTGTATCACGTGGGAGTTCGAGATGTTTTGGTCCACTTCCGCCCCTCACTCTCTCTCTTCTGCCCAAGAGCATTCCGCTGCGTAACTTGCTTTCTCTTGATCCCCATGGGCGACCTGGTGGCTCTCCAAGCTTCTTGAACAGATATTTGAATACCTCAGAGGAAAAGAGCTTTTTCTGCGGTCGTCGTCCGCTCTTCATTTTTCCTGCGTCCCCACAAAAGCTGCCCTCGCCCAGCCTCCATATACCAGCAGCAACGGTGGGGTTCGGACCCAGTGGGCTGCTGGGTGCTCCTATAACAATCTAAAATACACTATCTTGACCGCCTCTTCTAAAGCTCCTTCACTCCATCGCGGGACTCCAAAAAAGGGCAAAAAAACACAAATTTTACTAATTGCGTTTCCCCGCTGTTGAATTCGAACTTTCCGCTTCCTGCTCGGGGAATCAACCTCCTGCCTGTTGACGGAGAAGCTCCTTTTCCCCTATTTACATCTGCCTCGAATTGACTTTGCCCTCCATCCTCTGTGAAGCACCGTCATGCCCTGCTTTAAAGGTCTCGCAGTGAGCATCCACACTCCGGATGGCCCGATTTCCGAATATTCCATTCAGCGACACTCGCGCGCTTCCCGTATAGGTTGCTTCATTCCGGTCCCTCCGCCGAAAGTCCCTGACTCCAAGAACGGCAAACCCGAGCAGTCAACGTTCGCGATCTCTATCACCCTCCTTAATCCTGGCCAAGATGTCCCCTACTCTGCCCCCAAATCGACACCCGATTGCCCATCCCCGAAGCCAAAGGTTGTTGGTGGTCTTCCAGGCCAGACATCCGAGTCCGGCACGGTCGCACCATATCAGGCATTGACCAATGGGGCAAATGAGACCGTGGCGGCGTATATCTACTTCGATGGTAGACAGAAAGAGGAAGTGGCCACATTGCTACGGAGGGGTGAGGAGACATGGGTGAACTCGCGTTGGGTGAGCATACCAGATTCTGAGGGCGGAGGCATCGCCGAGCGCGAGTTCCTGTTCCGAGAGGTCGGTCTGGAGCGCTGGCTCAACGGGTTGGATCTAGAAGGCAAGGATGCGGCTGCCAAAATTGAGCGCCGGAGGCAAAAGATGGAGAAACGCCGGGCGAAGCGCCTGGAAGAAGGTCAAACTGCTATGGAGATGGAGGCGAATACCTCAGCCAAGGACAAAAACATCATGCGCTATGGAAGCGATGCCAAGGCGCCACTGGAGAATGTGTCTGATGATGATCTTTCGGACTCTGATGATGATGATGACCCGATTCCGGAGACAACTGGTCAGATCAAGGTCGCTCTGTTCCGTGTTTTGGCCTCAGGAGAAATCAAGCGGGGTGAATATTCCCCGCAATTTGATGCTCATGATGATGATGAGGAAGGAGGCCAGGAAGGTGGGAATGGAGCCGATATTGATCACACCACCAGTTTCGCAAAGCCCAAGACTCTCGATCCGAAAAGCATTAGCACCCAAACGGTTACTGGCATTGATCCGACTGATAAGCCCTATGCCACCTTTACTTTCATGTACCGTGGAGAGCGTACGTTAACTCACCACCTGTCTCTAAATTCGAAATGCTAATGATGGATGAAATATACAGGACAATTGCAGAAGATGGGCATTCTGAAGGATCCCAAGGCGCCAGAAACTCCGGCAGCGAAGCGGAAGTCATTACAAGCGGACTTTTCCAGTATTGGCCCTCTGAAGCCTGGTGGAACAGTTGGGTTCCTCAATTTCCGGGACCAAGAAACCGCACAGAAGGGCAAGAAGGGTGAAGACGAAATGGACAGTGATGACGACGACACCGATAACCCGATCCTGAGCAAGGCCGACGATGAGGAGACAAAGGATGACGACCGATTCTTGTCTCCCGATGATATCAGGCGCCAGGGCGAGCTGGAGGAAGGTGTTCGCAAGATCCGGGTAGGTGAAATCACCAATATTCTTATTGTCCATGATCTAACAAAGCCACAGCTGAAGCGCCAACACTCCGCCGAGCCGTTTAGTGGCAGTGGTGACAACAACTCTACCGGCACCCCGGCTTCTGGAACTACTCCACCCCCGCCTAACGATCGCGCGATCACCCCGCCTAAGACTATTTCAGATGCTACTGCTGGCCCCTCGGAGCCACCCCAGCTCCAGGTTGAGCCCCCTGCCGGGTTTCTAGGAAGTCCTCTGAAGAAGCAACGAGCGAGTGTGTCTACCGCAGATGAGAATGCTCTGCGGCGTCGCATTGCCGAGTCCTCCGGTCGGATCAATGAGGTCCTTGGCGCTGGTACGAAAGATAGCTTACCTGCCAGTGTAGGGTCATTTGGTGATAAAATTACGGCCACCGAGCCGACCAATCCATCGGTCGAGGATGAGGAGCTGTAAGACTTGGCACGGTAGCGCTTGTTTTGCTAGAGCTCCGGAATGGCGCTTGGAATAGAGTCTTGGAGCCACACGAAGGCATTCGCAACTGCCCTTTTCTTTTTTTTACCTTTTACGCCGTCATGTCCAAATCAACTACAGGAAGCATTCGGAAAGGGGGATACATTAGCTGTGTCGCTTATAGGCGGCTTGTTTATAAATCCGTAGGGAGGTGTCAAAAATCATATTCCTTCCTCAAGTCCAGACTTCTGAACGTAGCAACTGCACCATGCTTGCAAGGGGGTTTCCACGCCTCAGACCCGCGGTTCCATACAGACACAATCGGACTCGGCCCGCTCGCGTTCTCCACCAGGTGAATCAACCCGATCCGCTGTTCTTCGACATTGACATTGACATTGACTGACATAGACTGCGCCAACACGACCCAAAATGATTCTCGCACGCTCATCCGATCCCTTAGTCTGGATCGATTGTGAGGTAGGTGGTCCCCCGTTGTCTGTCGAGTGCGTACACGCGTCACAACCACACCATATGAAGAGAAGGAGAGCAAAAAAGCTCACCCGCAACAGATGACCGGCCTCGACGCCGAAAATGATCAAATCCTTCAAATCTGCTGTTTCATCACCGATGCACAACTCCAAATCCTCGAGCCCAACGGATTTGAGACCGTCATCCACCATCCAGACTCCACCCTCAACGCCATGAACCCGTGGTGTATTGACACGCACGGTCGCACGGGCCTCACGGCCGCCGTCCGCGCCTCGACCACGAGCCCCTCCGTCGCTGCTGAATCGCTCCTGGCCTACATCAAGCGCTACGTGCCAACTCCGCGCACTGCCTTATTGGCTGGCAATAGTGTACATGCTGATAAAGCATTCTTGGTGCGTGGTCCGTACGCTGCGATCATGGAACACTTGCATTACCGGATTCTGGATGTTAGTACTATTAAAGAAGCGGCGAGACGGTGGGGTAGCGATGAGTTATTAGCGTCTGTTCCACCCAAGCGGGAGGTGCACTTGGCGAGAGATGATATCCTGGAGAGTATCGCGGAGATGCGCTATTATAAGGAGAAATTGTTTACTTAGATGTGTTCTTGTTTCCCGGGTTATGAACTCATGATACTCTTGGCGGGTAAAGTTGCTGGAGCTCAGTGCCCCGCCCCGCTATTCAGGGAAAAGTAAAACAGCTTCAGAGAAAGTCAATGAAATAGCGTTGAGGTGGCAATCGGTCAATGATCCGTAATTAGTAAAAGCTATGATCAATTGGAAGCTCTTTCATAATTGAATCTCCGTCCAATTGGCAGGGATTCATAGTAAAACGCCATGTTTTAAATTCGTGTAGTGGGGATGATCAACACATGACGCCAACCCCTCTCTTCTTCCAGTCGGTGAACTTCCTCTTCTTTTCTACACCACTCTCTAAGGTTTCTCACCATGTCAGTTCAAACGGTTTCCTTCCAGTCTTTTGCTGACCAGAAGCCGGGCACGTATGTGTTTGCCTCTCCTGTCCTTTCCACTCATTTCTAACGATGCCTCCAGTTCTGGTCTTCGCAAGAAGGTCAAGGTCTTCCAGCAGCCCCATTACTCCGAGTCCTTCATCACTAGCACCCTTTTGTCGATCCCTGAGGGTGCTGAGGGTGCCTTCCTCGTCATTGGTGGTGATGGCCGTTACTACAACACTGAGGTGATCTCCAAGATTGCCCAGATCAGTGCCGCCTACGGTGTCAAGAAGCTCCTGGTGGGCCAGAATGGCATTATGAGTACCCCTGCGGCCAGCAACCTGATCCGCGTCCGCAAGGCCACTGGTGGTATCTTGCTGACTGCCAGTCACAACCCTGGTGGTAAGTCACACCCTTGATACTCTCACCAAGGCCAGGCTGCTAACAACCAATTCGAATAGGTCCCGACAACGACTTCGGTATCAAGTACAACCTGGCCAACGGTGCCCCCGCCCCGGAGTTCGTGACCAACAAGATTTACGAGACCTCCAAGTCCCTCACCTCCTACAACTATGTTGACGTCGGCGACGTCGACACCTCCGTTATTGGCACCAAGACCTACGGTCCACTGGAGGTCGAGGTTGTCCACTCCACCGCGGACTACGTGACCATGATGAAGGAGATCTTCGATTTCGACCTGATCAAGGAGTTTCTCAGCACCCACAAGGATTTCAAGGTTCTCTTCGACGGCATGCACGGTGTGACCGGTCCCTACGGCGTGGACATCTTCGTCAAGGAGCTTGGTTTGCCCGCCAGCAGCACCATGAACTGCGAGCCCAAGCCGGACTTTGGCGGCGGTCACCCCGATCCCAACCTCGTGTATGCTCACGAGCTCGTCGAGGCCGTCGACAAGAATGGCGTGCACTTTGGTGCTGCCAGTGATGGTGACGGTGACCGTAACATGATCTACGGTGCCAACACCTTCGTCTCGCCCGGTGACAGTCTCGCCATCATTGCGCACCACGCGAAGCTGATCCCCTGGTTCCAGAAGCAGGGTGTTTACGGTCTTGCCCGCTCCATGCCCACCTCCGGTGCCGTCGACCGCGTCGCCAAGGCCCAGGGCCTCGAGAGCTACGAGGTTCCCACTGGCTGGAAGTTCTTCTGCAACCTGTTCGATAACAAGAAGATCTCCATCTGTGGTGAGGAGAGTTTCGGAACTGGTAGCAACCACATTCGTGAGAAGGATGGTGTCTGGGCTGTTGTTGCCTGGTTGAACATCATTGCCGGTGTCGCCAAGCAGAAGCCTGAGGAGACCCCCAGCATTGCCTCCATCCAGAACGACTTCTGGAAGACCTACGGCCGTACTTTCTTCACTCGTTACGACTTCGAGAACGTTGACACTGACGGTGCCAACAAGGTCGTCGCCACTCTGGCTGACGTCGTTGCCCAGGGCACCTCCGCCGGTGAGATCGATGGTCGCAAGATTGTCGATGCTGGCAACTTCTCCTACACTGACCTTGATGGCAGTGTCTCCAAGAACCAGGGTCTTTACCTCAAGTTCGACGATGGCAGCCGTATTGTCGTGCGTCTGTCTGGTACCGGCAGCAGTGGCGCTACCATCCGTCTGTACATTGAGCGCTACGAGGACGATAGCTCCAAGTTTGGTCTCAATGCCCAGGAATACCTGAGCGAGAACATTGCTTCGGCTCTTAAGCTCCTCAAGTTCAAGTCTTACGTTGGACGTGAGGAGCCTGATGTCAAGACCTAAGCAGTGTCTGCGTTATAGTGTGACCCGCTGGATGGGGATCACGGCTTTATTTTCGATGTGAGAAGACGATACGACGACCGCGGAAGCCACGTATGAGATAGAAATAGCAATTTGTTCTAGTAATATGATGTCCATTCTGCAGCGTTGACAAAAATTGGAACTGGTTTCGTAAGCTTTCAACGTTCGAATATGGTTCAATCTTGCTTCGTAAAACGGAACTATCTCGCTATCACCGTAAATTTTGTCTGGAAGTGAAGATATTTGGTATATTGAATGAGGCCCGGCTGAGTGACAATTTTCAATCCCCATCTGTGTTCGGTCAAGCCAAGTGAATTCAGGTAGCAGTCTGAATCCTTTACTTTCTATGTGTTGTGGTGGCTCAATGATTGGACTGCACCAGCAGGGACACTTCGTGTATAACGACCTCCGAGTAGAAAGTTCTTCATGCAAAATGCGAACACGTTATACCCCAGCACATCGACCAAGCCGAACCGGTCAGATGAAAGCACTTGAAGAGACGACGTATGTGCATCGCTGCGGATATTCATCCTGGTCATTGAACTGTATTGGAATGGGACAGGCATTAAACCAAATAGCGGCGGTGCTGACCCTCCCCCTCCGGGCTTTGGACTACTGTTACTTGTCAAGCAAGGATATATTTCAAGCAAGAGAAAATATTTCCTTGCATGCAGAGATGTTTCATACTTCGAGAAATCTCACCAATTGAGCCATGGCTGAAGTACAGATTACTAGGGTGAATGCACCATGCAATAAATCCTTATCTCATGCAGTGAGAGGCGATGCATCGAATACACCGATTTGAGCGAAGTCGGAGCATTTGAGATGACAATATGGCGCCTTAATTATGCCATAGATTCTAGCAGGATCGAGACTCGCGATGGTTTGATAAAGTCCCCGCCCTGGTTATTAAAAAAAAAAAAAAAAAAAAAAAAAAAAAAAAAAAAAAAAAAAAAAAAAATCCAATTAGCTGTCATTTTCGAAACATCGTCACATCGTAATACTTTCTTTGAAAATCACACCAAGCTCGCAGCCGAAGCCCTCAACTTCTCCTCCCACCATTCCCTCCAACGCACAACCCGCTCCTCACGCCTCGCCTCTTCAGCGGCAAACACAACCGCATGGCTTCGCACCGCCTCCTCCAACGTACAACCTACGAATCTCGCCTGCGCAGTCTGAATATCCATACCCCCATTCACCACAGCCTCAACAGCAGCCACATACTGTCCAGCAAGTCCATAATCACCACCTCCATGCGACTCAGCCCTCTCAGGCGGCGGCTTCGGCACATTATGAACAGTCGTCTCCGCAGAAGCAAAGTTATAAATTGAAATGCGATGACTGTCATACTCAATCTCGCCCAAAGTCCCATAAATCCGTCCCCTTCGTTCACATTGTTTCTCCGTAGGTGCAATCATATGGAACGAAGCGGTCTTCGCAAGCCGGTATGGCGTCTCAGTCTCATCATCCCACGAAACAGTAACAACCTGATCATCCACAACATCGTTATCAGCCTCATAAACACACCGTCCATACCAAGGTCGAGCCGCGATCTCCGAATCAGAATGCGTATTGATATTCCAGTCCTCGCCCAATTTAGCAAGCAACTGTGCCTCCGCAGCATGAATACCTTGTCCCTGATACGCATCTTCAATATCAGGACAGACAATGTCGACCGGCCACCCCGTGTGTCCCTTCGCAAGATGTCGATCATCATATATCCGCACGGCACTGTAATTGCAATCCCTCTCAGCAGGACAAGAAAGACAATTCGTGGCATCACCCGCGTGAACCGGTTTCCGTTTCCGCCGGAATTGCGTCAAAGACCCAGCTGATGAGATACTCCGTGGGAAATGCGGATTCAAGCCTTCGTTTTGCGCGTTCTCGGCTGACACAGGCGAACAAAGTAGCCAGAGAATAAAATCGATATCATGGCATGATTTCGTTAGTAGAGAGCCATCTCCTTTCGCTGTTGCACGACGCCAGTTCCCGCGGACATAGCTGTGCGAGAAATGCCACCAGCCCACTGGCTCCGTATGTTCCAGTGAGACTATATCTCCGATAACACGGTCTTCGAGTAGGAGTTTGCGAAGTAGTTTGTTATGAGGACTATAACGAAGGACATGTCCAATTGAGAAAATCGTTTTCGGGGCGAGAGCGGCCTCATTTGGACCCTGGGGTGGTTGGAGGGTCCGGTAAACGGTCAAACAGTCATCCAACGAGAGGGCCAGAGGTTTCTCGCAGAGAATATGTAAGTTCAGCGGCGCGATCGCTTGAATGATTTCGACGTGTGTTTCGTCTAATGTGCAGATGAAGACGCCATCTACGCCGAGTGGGTGATTCAGCACTGCATGCTGGTCCTCGTTGTGGTCGCTCTTTTTGATCTTGCGTCGCTCGGTCTCCCACTGCACCCACTCACGCCAATCTGTAAAGTCCTGTCCCTCTATGGGTGTCTCCGAACCCCAGATATAATTCCGGCCGAACTCGCGCCTTTTGAAGGCGTGCGGCTCGGCGACGGCGTGGATAGTTCCTGGGGTTGTTCTCGTGACAGCACGGGCGTAGGCGTTTCCTCGGGACCCAGCGCCGATTACTAGGTAGCGGGTTGCCCTTGTTGAAGGTTTAGATATCTGGGCGATATCTGGAGGTGGGAGTTGGGGTTCTTTCATTTTCGGTGCAGATTGGTGATGGACAGAAGCTTAAACCTGGGACCCGGTGATCATATGGATCAAGTGTTCTTTTCTGAATAGGCCCTTGGCTGGGTTATAACTTATACACGAGAGCTATTCAATACAAGGTTGTACCCAAGATGCGGGGAGATGGAACATCAGCAAGATCGGGCGGACGATGATTGGCGGTCAACCGTCGACCGTCAGAGTTCATACCACGGGACGGCATCTATACCCTCAAGCCCGCTTTTTGGGCAGGTCTAATCGTGGGGATTCAGCAAGAAATCTCCATGGACGTTCTTCAGAGTTTGCTAGAGTGGGATGAGAAGAAACGCTTTCAAGTTTGCTGGTCCTTATCCATGCTGAATTACACTGAACACGAGATATTCAAGCTCCATTATTTCTAGAATGATATTGCCTACAGGCCGTATAATGAACGTTCTATTCATCCGTATAACGAATGTTTTCATCCATCTGCATCATCTGTAGGATTCCTTTAAGTGTTGCCTGGGCAGGTCGCAACACTTCAAAATTGCTTTTTTGGAAGAATTTAAGCAGAAGACTCACACAGTTGCTGAAACGGAGGAGATAATAATATAAATATAGATCATCATTTGCATATTTCAGATGAAGAGAGGGACAGGGGGAGGGAAAGAATGGCTCATTCCGCCAAGGTGTGCGGTGGAGATCATCAACCCCGCATCAACATCATTGTGAGTGCTGTCTATGGCTAAGCCGCCAGCCACAGGTACCAATACCAAGCATGCCTTTACGAATTGAGATTAAGAGCCTTTTCAGACGGTCTGTCAAGACAGACCTCCCGGGCCAGGCCAACTCAGCGGAATCAATCTCCACGGCGAAATCAATAACTCAGCAAACCATTAATCCAAAACAGTCGCCTCGCGCTGAAGATCAACGCGGCAAAACAGCCACCCCACAGCTTTTAGAGTTAAAGGGCCTTTGGAAGGAAGCCTACGAGGAGCTTTACAAGGAAGACGCACGCTTGATCGAGGCGTACGAAGATGCACTACTCCAACAAGACGATCTTGGGTCACAAAAATCATCAGCAGAAAGCGATACCGACACACGTTTGCGATCTTTGGTCGAGCGCCGATTCGAAGAGATAGAAGGCTCGAGATTGAAAATCATATTTGCAGGAAAAGAGATCACTGTCCGGGAACAGGCCCGTCGGGCAATTGACCTGATCGTCTCCCTCAAGCCATCCATTGCAGTAGCAGTGGGTGCAGATCCACACGCAGCATTGGCATGGGCGGGTTTCATGCTTCTCCTGGCCCCAATTTCCAGAACTCTGACCCAGGATGAAATTGCCATGGAGGGTTTCGAATATATTCTGAAGATTCTGGTTCAATATCGAGTCTTGGAGTCTACCCACGTTGAGATATATTTGAATGAGTCAACTCCAAAGTCCAACGACGTCAAACCTCTGGACGAGCTTGGATCGTCGATCAGATCTCAGACCGTGAAGCTTTATGTGGCTGTTCTGCGATACCAGATGCGACTAGCTCAGCATTTCGCACAATCGGGTTTTCTACGGTTCTTTGCGGATTTGAAGATAACTGACAACTGGGATAGTATGCTCCAGACTATCAAAAAAGTTGACGAGTCGATAAATCGGGAGCTGAACACTGTTTCGGGCAATACTTTGCGACAGATCGAAAGAGAAGTACAGAGGCTTCATTGCGAGATAGCAGAATCACATCATGTGATGAGAGAAGCACTAGGCGAAACAAAGGTACGTCAAATTCTAACTTACTCTGGCGTACATAGGTGGAACTGTTTTGTAGGCAGTCAAGAATATCCAGCTGCTCGACAGCCTTACCACTGCCAGCGGGGCGGCGTTCAATTCCTATGAAAATCGGAATAAACCCCAATGCTTAGAGGATACACAAACCAGGGCTCTGGAACGAATACAATCTTGGTGCGCCTCTTCCAATCGGAATATTTACTGGCTCCGAGGGATGGCTGGTACAGGAAAATCTACAATTGCCCGCACATTCGCAGCAGCTTGTCTTAATCGACAATCTTTGATCGACGGCAGCCCACTACCCGACAATACATGCCTTGGTGCAAGCTTCTTCTTCGATCAAAATGAGCGAGATCGGAACAGTCCGAGAAATCTTTTCACCACGCTTTGCAGGGGCCTTGCAGACTCACTTCCTGGCCTAAAACCTGAAATATGCAGGTCCATCGAAATGCATCCGAATATCCAGAATGAGATGCTTATCAACCAATGGGAACACTTGGTCTTCCAGCCTCTTCTGGAGCTGGACAGGCGTATCTTGACTCCCCTGACATCTATCATCGTCATTGATGCATTCGATGAATGTGAATCCGAATCGGAAAGCGACATTGACACGATTCTACAGCTCATCGCCAGGGCTCAAAAATTGAATACCATACACTTGAAGTTCTTCATCACCAGTAGGCCAGAATTAAACATTATTTCCAGCTTCAACGCTATCGTTGACGATCTCCATGCGGCTGAATTGAATAAGGTTTTAGTCTCTCGTGACAAAAATGCGCCCAAAGACGACATCACGAAGTTTTTGGAGCACGAAATTGCCATCATTACTCGAAGAAAAATGCTCACGGCTGACTGGCCTGGTGAGGGTAAGATTCAAGAGCTTGCCTGGAAGGCTGATGGTTTATTCATCTACGCCGCAACGGCGTGTCGCTTTCTCAGCGACCGAAGATTAACCAAGGAGCGCCTGAAATCGCGTCTGGATCTTCTTCTCGATGGCAAGGTGGTGGAGCGTTCTCCACAAAAGGGCCTGGATGACATTTACAGCCGAATCCTTCAATTCTCAGTCATTGGAGATGCAATCGAGGAAGAGAAAGAGGACATACGGAATCGGTTCCAGGTAACTGTTGGAGCCATCGTTATGTTGTTCGAACCTCTATCAGCGACTGCTCTAGGCAATATGCTGTCAGTACCGGAATCCACGATTACAGAGACACTGCAGTGTCTCCTTTCGGTTTTATCCGTCAGTGAAGAGGATAAACCTATTCGCCTTCTCCATCTCTCTTTCCGGGACTTCTTGCTCGATCCTCAGCGATGTGTCAACGAAAACTTTTGGATCTCACAAAAGAAGAAGCATGGTGAGCTGGCTTCTGCTTGCCTTGATGTTCTATCCAAGACTTTGAAACAAGATATCTGCTGTCTCAATGACTTTTCTTCTCTCGCTGCAGAGGTTCCGCTCTCTCAGTTGAACCAATACCTTCCAGCTCATGTCCAATATGCTTGCCGCTATTGGGTCGACCATCTTCAGCGGGCCGGCACAGATTTGAAAGACAGCTATCAAGTCCACATATTTCTGAAGGAGCATTTTCTACACTGGCTCGAGGCTCTAAGCCTTTTAGGCAAGATTTCAGAAGGAATATATGCCATTATAGTGCTGTCCGAGTATATAGGCAGCTTGCCATGGCTCTCCGAGGATATCTACAGCTCGGTGAGCACCAAATCTCAACCGCGATGTTTATCTAAACGCAAAACACTGACAAATGTGCAATCTAGCCTGATAGTAAGGTGAATCTTACCGAAATAGTCTCCGACGGAAGGCGCTTCGTACTCAAATTTAGGTCAATCATCGAGATTGCACCTCTTCAACTCTATAGATCAGCTCTTCTCTACTGCCCAGAGCTGAGCATCATTCGACAGACATATAAGCACCTGGTTCCCAAATGGATAATCAGTTCGCCCACGGTAGAGAGGAGATGGAGTCCCCTATTGCAAACACTTGAAGACCAGCAAGCACTCTACGATGTTGCCTTTTCTCCCGATGGAAAAATTGTTGCATCTTCATCGGTTTGTCTCTACGATGCAGCGACGGGAACCCTACTGAAGACCCTGGATGCTCTTAGCGAGGATAGCAATCGAAGCGAGGGAAGTGCTGTTGCATTCTCTCGTGACGGAAAACGCGTGATCTCAATATCATGGCAAGGAGCTCTCCGGGTATGGGATGTATCCTCCGGTCTGATAATCTCCGAAGTGAAAAGTGCCGTCGTCGGTACAACAGCATTTTGGAGGATTTTCTCACGAGATAGGACTCTTGCAGTGGCATTGCTGAATAGCAATACGGTCGAAGTCATTGACATTGCAAATGGACGAATCTTGAAGACATTCCAGCCGCATGGGGAGAATGCCGTGGATTCTTTAGCACTCTCCCAAGATGGCCAGCATCTAGCATCAGCCTCTAAGAATGGTGCTATTCAGCTCTGGAATACAGTTACAGCTGCCCCCAGACATGAGCTCAAAAGACCCTTCGAAGATATGTTACTGGAAACTCGACTTGCATTCTCCCCAGACGGTAAGTGGCTTGCGGCATTGTCCAAACTATATGCAATCTCGCTTTGGAATCCTGCCAATGGAGAGTTTATGGGTGAGATTCCTGGCTGGTTCTACGATGCTTGCTTTTTGCCTGATAGCAATGTTCTTGTGACATCTTGCGAGACCAAAGATGGCGATTCCGGCCTCGTCAAATTATGGGACGTCTCATCAAGAAAACTACTGAAGGCAATCCCGGCCAACTGCCTTGGGCTACAGCTTTCGCCGGACGGCAGATACTTGACATCTGCACCTCTGCGACATGGAGCTTACGACTCACAAGGAGGTGGCAGAAGAATTAATGTTTGGGACATAAATACCGGAATGATTCACAAGGTTTTTCACAGCCCCTCTGACGATCTGAGCTGTCTCACGTTTTCAAATGATAACAAACTCCTGGCCTCTGCATCCGATTTCAACGGTACCATTCAGCTTTGGGATCTGGTCACCCACTCCCAATTCTTACACGACTCCCAACAAGATGGAATTGACAGCTTCAAACTTTCTCCTAATCGCAAGATAGCCGCTTCTATCACGATTCCATACTCGAAGGTTCGTCTATGGGATATGGAAACCGGTGCACTCCGAGGAGAGGTTTCCGGTGGAGTCTCCTCATTCTCGCCAGATGGGAGATGGTTCGTCACCTCCAACGGGAAAACAGACGATATCTATAATGTGGCTACAATGGAACTTGTACACAGCGCTGAGAAGCTGGACCCCAAAAGACCGGGACGATTCGCGTTCAGCCCAGATAGCAAGTTTCTCGCGCAAGACTTCTCCGATCCAGTCTCTCATATGGCAGAAGATCGAGCAAACGAGATATACGCCGAAATTCCAGATGATCAGCCTATAGTCCGAATATGGGATGCAGAAACATGGAAACTTCTCTTCACATTTGAGGCTCGCTATAACCGTATCACAGCGATGAAGTTCTCTCCGGATAGCACCCTTCTCGCTGGTGCGGTATTTCGTCACCTGGATCGACCCCGAGCAAAAGAAACCAGTTTCATTATTTGGGATGTTCTCAATGGGTGCCGACAGAGAATTGTCACTGTTCCCGTCTTTATTTCTGAATGCTGGACCGCCGATCTTGCATGGTCGCCTGATGGAACTACCGTGGCCTTGTTGACAACGGACCGGAAAGTAAGACTATGCCATGTGGCGAGCGGGCAGGTGAAAACTTTGGACTTGCAAGAGAGGGGAATATCTGTTGCCTTTTCGTCAGATGGTTTACTGTTAGCGGCTGGATCGATGATTCAAGGTTCCATTGAGCTTTGGGATGTGCACACAAGGACTAGGATTGGAATACGCAAGGCCCTTGGCTTTCATCACTGGTTGCAGTTCTCAGAAGATTGCAAGTCGATAGAGACGGACCACGGTTGTTTCGATGTTGATGCCTTTTATCCTGGTCAAGAGCTTGCGAGGAAACGTGATTTTTTGATTGAGTACGATTGGGTGATCTATGGGGGTGAAAGGATATTGTTGCTTCCGATAGACTATCGAACTACCTGCGCTGTTGCTGTGAATGATCTGTTACTGATGGGACATGCATCAGGTCGTGTCACGAGTCTTCGGATTGATGCCACAAGCTTTGGATCTATATAGAGAATTACTAAATGGGATGATGAAGATCAAACATAGTCATTCCAAGGTTACTGTATTCAATATATATTATGCTATTGAGATACACATGAATCTATGCTTTCTAGCTACCGACTTCCACCCTGTGCCCAAGTACAGATCGAGCTTCAGCCTCACTTAATGTATCAATCTCCAACTCAACAAGAACAGCACGAGCACTCTCGTTGTCTTTGAACAATCTTTTTTCCACGTCCCATAGGTCCAGCCCAGCACTAGACTCATTAACAGCTCCATCGCCGGGATCAGCGACCGACGGAATTAGGTTGAGAAGTCGCAGACCCTCGTTGAGCTTCTTCATAATCAGCAATGAGCCGCCTGGATGGCCAGCCACACCCAGGGTGTTATCAACCACGCTGCATATTTGTTCAACGTCACTGACTAATTGGTTCGCACCGGCCGCGGAGAAAGTATTCCGAGTCAGGACGTGATCCCATATGTAAGTCTGAATGGAGAGGAGAAGCTGACGCGACACTCTTCGTAGAGGCGCCACGCCAAGAGCCTTAGAAAGGAATGCAAGTTGGGAAGACAGGGTGCGCATCGCGTGTGCCAGATCAGAGGAAAGTGAGAGAGGAGAGGATGCTGAGCCAGCGGATGGAACGGAAAGAGTAGCCCAGGTAGCTACACGGGAATAAGGCTTCAGGGCAGCAGTGATGTTCGAAATCAGGGTGGAAGTGATGATTGCTTCCGATCGTTGTCGAAGACGACGGTATGCAGAGGCAGTTTCATCGAACAAGGCACCGTCCGATGTTTGAGGATTTTCTACCCCATTGACAGCTGGCGAAGTGCGCGCTGCTACTTCGGCGACGGTCATGGAACCTGCGACATTTTTACCCCCTTGGCGAACCCGTTCTTGGAGCTCGGACCAGAGTTCGACAAAGAATACATCGTTGCTCCAGTCCTCCATCTTCTTTTCGAGATACTCGGCACTTCCGAAGACTCTGCAAAGACGCTCTAGACCTGCAACGTCTTCTACACTGGCTTGCCCGTCTGCTCCTCGTACTGTTCGGCCTAGTGTAGACGTCATGGCAAGGTAGGCCTCCAAAGCAGAGTGAAGGCGCTCGTGAAATTGATCGAAAATTGTGATTTGAATGTCGATGAGGAATCGCAATTTCTGGCTGAAGGAAGATAGAGGCTGGTAACGTTCTGTGATGGTCTCCAGAAGATCGTTTACTCGAATTGCGGATTTTGTTGGTTTAGTGGCGGTCAACTCGACGCCATCATAATCAATCTCTCCACCGTCAGCAGTCTCGATAATATCCTTGTATCGAGCCAGAGCAAAATCTTTCTCGACTTGAAGCCAGCGATCATAACATCCCTGTTTGGCAAGAACTTCTCCAGTCATGCCCTTCCAGTTTCCATCGGAGTAAGGATCTGGTAAGTAGTTCCAAGTGTCCCGAATCTCGTTGTCAAATTTCATCAGCTCGTGTATAAAATGGCTGAGCAGTTGGGGATAGTCGGAAACTTGTGGGAGGAATGAGTCGATTTTCTCTCGTAACATTGGCATGAGAGCATTGATGAAAGCATGTAGTGCATTATGAAAATTCCATTCCAAGCTGACACCTGCCAACTGAGCCTTTGCATCGAGAATTGGCTGGAAGTATGAGGTAAAAAAGCCACCAAATTGATTTATGAGGTCCAGAATATGGGAAAGGAAGTATTCCGGCTTGTCGAGTCTATTTGTCGGCTTGTCACCGCTGAAGTGATACTTGAAACGCAGATCCAATGGATGCACCATAACCTCAAGAGGGAATAAGCAAGGAGGTTCGGATCTCTGGTTGATGCTCAAAGCATCACGATGTGGGAGTTCTGGTGTCTGCAAGTCAATCAGAAGCTCAACATCATGTCTCCATTGATCCAAGAATTTGTCCGTGATGTTCAACTCCCGTGATGGCCATTTCAAGGACGTAAGCGTCTTCTGTAGTTGGTCGCCAAAGAAGGTCTTCAACTGCTCCCTTAATGCAGACGCCAGTTTCTCGGTATAGTCGACAAGGTGGGGCGCAGCGCCCTCAGCAGCAGGTTGAGCTTCTTTCAGGGATACCACGATACTTCGTAGCTGGCAATAGGGTTGTAAAGCGGCTCGAGGATTGGAGGAGATACTGGACAAGGCTTTCTTGCTTTATTGCGTTGTGATTAGTGTAATTCAGTTCCAAATGTCGGCGAATGCATACCTCAGCTCTTCGGCCTCCTTCAGCAAACTCACATATCCCTTAGATATCTCCAGCCGCTGAAGCCTTTCCATACTCTTCTCCAGCCGCCGTACAGCCTCATCGCTCGTCTCTGATTGTGTAATCGCCTTCAGCCGCTGGTCGATGTCCGCCTGCTCGGCCGCGAATGCCTCGGCACGTTTTCGAGTAGCTTCAGCATGGTCGTTGGATGCCTTTGTCGCATTTGAGAGGGCCTCGTGCGCATCTGTGAGCTGGATTGGCATAAAATCAATTAAATGTTCTGCGTGGAGGCCGCAATTGCGGGACACGAGGGGAAAGTACCTGCTTCCGCTGGAGCTCCTGTTGCGCGCGGAGACTTGAGAGGAGCGAGTTCAGACTCTCAAGATCAGCAGAAATCTGGATTTTATCATTAAGATAATCTTCGACTCGTGTCCGCTCGTGCGAGGACAGAGACGTGGGTGGCGCCATTGTTGCGGAGGGAAGAACACGAAGCGCAACGATGTTCGCGATGTTGATCTCCGCCTTTCGGACTGACGTCTGCCATCCGCAACTGCTCCAGTGGCAATGCAAGTGCCTGCTCACCCATACATTGAAATATGTCCAGCCCAGCTAAAAAGCGCAAGCACAATGGTAATGAATCATCGCCGCAAAAATCGCGCGGTATCGAGTCATTCTTTAAAGGGCAGACTAAACAACCCGTGAAAGTCGAGCCCGACGTCACTGAGCAGACCCTCTCGGATGAAGCTTTGGCGCGCAAGCTCCAGGCTGAATGGAATGATGATAATAATGATCAACCCTCTACTTCAAGTGATACTCAACCTACGACAATAGAATTCGAATCAACTACAGCTCCGCCAATCCCGTTAATACCTGCAGATACAACACCGGGGACTTCAACGGCGGCCAAAAAGAACACACTATCGTTGCAATCATCCTCAGGTACAGAGGACACAGTTTCTCTTACCGTACCCTTTGATCAAAGCCCGCAAACATTTGACGCAGGCAAATATGCAGCGGAGTTGCGACCGCACTGGGCCTCCGAGGGCGGCGATGCTACCTACGCTCTGCTAACAAGGGCTTTTGTCCTAGCAAATTCAACCACAAGCCGAATCAAAATTGTCGATACTCTCGTCAACTTCCTCCGAGTCCTAATCGAAGGCGATCCAGAGAGTCTCCTTCCGGCTGTCTGGCTAGCAACCAACTCTATCTCGCCACCATACGATGAGCTGGAGCTAGGATTGGGCGGTTCATCCATCTCCAAGGCTCTGAAGAAAATATATGGCCTGGACAATCAAGGCCTCAAAACGCTTTACGATCGACATGGAGATGCGGGAGATGTTGCTTTCGAAGCTAAGAAACGCCAAAGCTTCACATTGGTCAAGCCGAAACCTCTGAAGATCAAAGGTGTATACCAATCACTCCTCAAAATCGCCAAGAGCAAAGGGTCCGGAAGCCAGGAGACAAAGCAGCGAGTTGTTGAGAAGCTCTTGCAAGATACGCGTGGGGCCGAGGAGAGTCGATATATTGTCCGCACTTTGGCACAAAACCTCCGAATTGGCGCGGTGAAAACTACCATGCTCATCGCTCTTGCGCGAGCATTCCTCTACTCAAAGCCTGCTGGGGCAGAGTTCACCGTTCTCCCACAGCATGAAATCGCGCGGCTGAAGAAGGACGAACTCTCCGAGCTGTACACTAACGCAGAAGAAATCGTCAAGGCTTCCTACGCTAGACACCCAAATTACAATGATCTCGTCTCGTGTCTTTGCGAAATCGGCGTGAGTGAGGAACTGCTTCTCCGGTGCGGCCTGGTGCTACACATTCCACTCCGACCAATGCTAGGAAGCATCACGCGCGATCTTTCGGACATGTTGACAAAACTGCAAGGACGAGACTTTAGCTGTGAATACAAATACGATGGACAGCGAGCTCAAGTGCACTGCGACGAGAACGGCAAAGTATCCATCTTTTCTCGTCACTTGGAGCTCATGACAGAAAAGTACCCTGATCTGGTATCGCTTGTCCCCCAAATCCGGGGTGAGGGTGTCTCGAGCTTTATTCTGGAGGGCGAGGTAGTCGCCGTGGACCAACAAAATGGCGACTTGCAGCCATTCCAAACTCTCACCAACCGAGCAAAGAAGAACGTTGACATCGGAGCCATTACCGTTAATGTCTGTCTATTCTCATTCGACCTAATGTATCTCAACGGCTCGCCGCTTCTAGATCGCCCGTTCCGTGAACGCCGCGAACTACTTCGGAGTCTATTCGTCGAAATCCCTAGACGATTCACCTGGGTAAAAAGCCTCGATGCAACATCCGCAGATTCAGAAACTGTACTTGAATTTTTCAAAAGTGCCACAGACGCCAAATGCGAGGGAATAATGGTCAAACTCCTCGACAATGCAATAAACCCTACCAAACAACCCATCGAAATCAACACCGAAGAAACCCCTTCAATAGAACGGGAACCCACCACCAATCCCCAAGAAAAGCAAAAACCCAACAGCCGCCGCAAAGCCCTCCTATCAACCTACGAACCCGACAAACGCCTCGAATCCTGGCTCAAAGTCAAGAAAGACTACAGCACATCATCCGAAACCCTAGATTTAATCCCAATAGCCGGCTGGCACGGCCAAGGCCGCAAAGCAAAATGGTGGTCCCCGATCCTCCTAGCAGTCCGCAACCCCGAATCCGGCGCACTCGAAGCCGTAACAAAATGCATGTCCGGATTCACGGATAAATTCTACGCAGCCAATAAAGAGAAATACAGTCCCGGGAGTGCAAATGTTATCTCGAGACCTGCGTATGTGGAATACTTCGGTACGCCGGATGTATGGTTTGAGCCACAGGAGGTGTGGGAGATGGCTTTTGCAGATATTACGCTTAGTCCGACCTATCCGGCTGCTATTGGACTTGTGAGCGAGGAACGGGGCTTGAGTTTGAGGTTTCCGAGGTTCTTGAAGGTCCGGGAGGATAAGGGAATTGATGAGGCTAGTTCTTCGGATTATTTGGCGCTTTTGTGGAGAAAGCAAGGGGAGAGGGCGATTGAGGCGGGGGCAAAGGATGGGGCAGATGATGTGGGTTGGGCAGAGGAATGAATTGATATGTTGGTCTTCTAAAGTTTGGGGACGAATCTATGGTGGATGGGGTAATGTAATGCATATAATATAGCTTATGCAGGAAATGATATACGATTAGATGAATCAAGAAGAAGTATCGGTAGACAAAACACAGAGACTTCAAACTATTGGCTATATTCATGTGGTCGAAGACCTCCTGTGTAAGAGCAGGCAAGTATTAAGTACACGGATCATCACGATGAGGTCGGGTACAAAGGATCATAAGGGACATGTTGAGTGCAAAGGAAATGCAGGCAGAACTGCCGTGGCAACGCAAGACAAGGTATGAATATAATAAACGTCATTCATGGAACAGAAATGCAGGACATGGGCCATGAACAAAGGAAACGCCGTGGATGCAGGAAGGATGTGCTTGATAGGAAATCCGAGACTAGCCTATGACAAAGGCCTCGGCACGCTTCAAGAGGGGGGGAATTAAAAGGTCAGGGCAGATAAGTAGATGCATACATAGCAAAATCGTCAAGCCGTCACAAGAAGTAATGGGAAGCAAGGGGAATAAATGGACATAGAAGTGAAAGAAAAGGTGTTGAGAAGAATATGGAGAAATGCGGACTTAGGGACGTAGCTCGCCTCCAAGTTGCAGAGCTAATCCACCTGCACCCTCTTTGGTGGGCATTCGAGGAGAGCCGCTTGGAGGAACGAGAGCGTCAAAGTTCAACCGTTTGCGGGCATCCTTGTTAGCAAGAGGGGTGCGAGAAGGGTTTCCCGGAGTTCGACTACCCCAAACTGGCTGTGCAGGACTGGGTGTCACATTCACAAAGTCCGCAAAGTTGAATTGCTGGCCCGGGGTTCCAAGGACAGCATGTTGACTCGGAGGAGTTGACGGAGGGAAGATGTGAGCATGCGAGCCAGCAGCCACCCGAGCCGGAGTTGGTGAATTCGCCAGGTAAAGCAATAAGCCAGCCCCATCATCTTCATATTCACCAGGTCGATCCGCTCGTGCCAGTCGTGCGTGCTTTGGGGGCGGAGTACGAGGAGGCGAAGAGCCCACCATGGAGCTCACATGCTGGAAACTATGCAAGGGCAAATCAGGATCGTTCTCTTCATCGGAGTGGCCGTGGTATCCTGGCGATGACATTTCTGGGATTGGCGCCTCGGACATAAAGGGGACTCGGCTCCGTCGTGAGGTGTGGCGGATGCCCAGGCCGGGAGAAGACTCGGGCAGTCGATGGGAACTCTTCCATGACACTCGGGGCACCTTTGCTGGACGTTCTGAATTGGAGTCTGACCGAACACGCTTGCGGCCTGCCGTCAGCATTGGCGCCATGGCGAGAGAATCAAAGGTAACGGCATGCTTGTTCCGGGCCGATCGAGGAAGTTCCTTGGAATAGGTCGAGGCTCGCAAGGGCGGGGACGTAAAGGGAGTCTCACAACGGCTGCGAGAGAAGTCGGAGGAGGAATCGGAGGGCTTTTCAAGATCAAGGCGACCCTTGTTGTCTGGAAGGGTGGAGGTCAACCCATGAAGCCGGCCATGTTGGTACTTGAGTTTGGCCAAGCCCAATCGGTCCTGTAGACTCAGAGACACCTATGATCCCCGCAAATCAAGCATTAGCTAAAGCTGTTCCTGACAGGGTCCAAGTATGCAACTTCTTGCGGTGGCAACTCTACAGTTGTGTTCCTGCATCAGGCACAAGACCCAACCACCGGCCCACTTGCAAAATTTGGTCCATCTCCTCCCTTCCTTTTTCCCCTGGATGCGCTTACCTGGGCAATATCAATCTTGCGAATCGTTTTCTCCGCTGAACCAGGCTGTGGCAGGGTCATGTTGGGCAATGATGAAGAGAAAGAGAACCTGACGGAGACCCAGTTTGCGGGTTGGCAAGGCAAGGGCGGGAAAGGGAGCCAATTGGGCGATCGATAATGGAGCCGAAGGGCACACTAGCCCCAAATTGCCCTTGATCTGAGATTTGGTGAAGAATATAATATAATGGGTCTTATAGAGAAATTTAATTGAATGGGGAAAAAGGTTAAAATCAATCAACAAAAAACGAAAAAGGAGTGCAGAGTTATGGTTCGAAGGTTGTTGTTTGCGACGCGTTCCACGCGATCAATTTACGCGAAGTCGTGTTCTTACTCATTCCACGGATGCACACATGCCCTGCACTTGGTACCGACACGAACTATACGGTTTGACCTATAAGAGGAGATTTGTTTCTTTCATGTTCTTCAAGAACATGGACCTATACCCAAGTACCATTGAAGAAAAAAAAAAATCGGATTAATCGAGTGGGCTAAGGCTGATTCCCCACCTGAGACCGCAAATTGATTTTCTCGGATTCTCAGTGGGACTGAGTCTGCCACAGAAATCATCTGGAATGTCATTCCAGATTCCTGCTCCACTTCAAAGCCCTAGCTTCACCCATGTCATGTCGGACATGTAGCTCTGGAATTGCCATGAGGTCAGTGTCTCGATGCGGAATGCTAAGATCTCCGGAATCTGCATTACGTTTACGGCCCCTTGAACTGCCAACACTAAAAAGATCACCAAGCATGACACAACGCAAGTGCAAGCGATAAGTTCAGGGCCTTGCGGCTGTCTAGGGTCAAATTGCCGAGTCGACGGCCATGCCGGAAATGCCGACTCTAAAATGGCCCTCGTGCATAAATTGACTGCAGTGATAGCGTGGCGTACAGAAACAAGGAAAATAGGCGTAGGGTAGTTTGGGGGACATGATAATCCTAAAGTTCGGAATTCACTATGCAGATCAGCTTAGTCGAAGGCTTCCAAGACTTTAGAAGTCTCAGATATGTGGCATAGCAACAAGTCTTATCTCAGGGGCCAAAAGCCGGTTTTTATCCCGACCACCACCATCGATGCATATTGCGTCGAGATTAGATTGGCATGGGGGGTCTGGGGGTCCTGGTTTGCAGCTCTCATACTTCCTGAGATCTCTAAGGTGCTTCAGAATTGAACGGCCGAGCAGAATTAGCTTGACGAACGGACCTTCAAACTGGTATGTGAAGCCTTAGCTCGACGCTAGATCGAAACTAAGAGCGTTAGGGCGATCATTAAAGATCCACCGGTGAAACATTGCGACTCGCGATAGTGGTGTCGCTCTCGGGGGCTAGAGGGGTACGTAATGTATTGGTTAAAAGTCCCTGTACCTTGGACTGAGGGAGATTGAAATCTGGTTGGGACTTTGATACATGCTAAGTATAGACGGGGCCTTGAGGCGACTTGTTTTATTTTTTTTTCAGTCGGCTTTTGTTCTTTGCTTTTCATTGATCTTCCGATTGACGGTTGCCTTATGGACTGATTTCCTGTTCTTCTGTTTTCCCCCTTAATTCATCTGGCTCGACTCAAATTGACCCTTTATTTCCCACTTCTTTGCGGGGCGAATCCACGGCGTCGTCACCCGCCGCAAACGGTCGCGCTTTCCTGTTCCTGACCCTGACGGCAACTGCCCCCCCCCCCCCATCTCTCCTCTTTTTCCAGGGTTTCTTCTTCGAAGAACTCTTGACTCTGGAAATCCGCCCTGCCCAAAATGGCCTTTTTCAAACAGTTGCGTCGTCGCTCAAAGGCGAGTTTTCATACCGATTCAAAAACAGCTGCCGCAAAGGTGGAAATGGTCGGCAAATCTTCGTCCACGATCGACACCTCTTCCCACAGCTCCATAACTCCGCCATCGTCGATCAAACCGACCCTCTCCTCCCCCAATCTTCCTTCCTTGACCGAACTGAATGGCAATGCCTCGCCTCTACCCCCGCCCCCGCAGCGCCCGGGGCCGTTGGGGTCGCGCTCGCAACGAAATAGCATGGTGGTAGGTTGAAGCTCGTGAGACTAAGGGGACACGGTTCAGTGAGCTAATTGGAGGTCGGCCTCACTAGGGAAGCTCCTCGTCATCCATAAATGGAGTCTATCGAACTCCTTCCAGCTCGCCATATGCGCCAAGGATTGTGTCAATCGCCGATAATTCTTGGGTACGTGTCCTGCATATGATCGAAGAGGCCAGTACTAACACATCCATATGCAGGTCCACCAAAAAGTCCTACTCGTCTATGGCCAGATTGGAGACCCACGGAATCACCCGCTGGACGGAAACATCACGGTCTTCCATCACCAAGATAACTTCCCATCGACTGGCTGGCCCGTCACAGAATCTCACTTCAAAGCCTTAGTCCACCTGGTGCCCGGTCCCAATCGCCTTCGCTTCGATTTCATCTCCCCCAAACTCTCCTCCGGCAGCACCCACCCCGCGATTCACTCCCAATGGATTTGCATCAACTACCTTCCCCTGGTCAACACACCACCGTTGCAGCTAGTCGTTTTACTCGGAAAGGATTCAGAGGGCACTTACGATGCCGTACCAGAGCGGGTGGAGCGAGAGGGCAATGACTTGGACATGGCAATTCGAAAATACCGAACGGCGGCGTACCTATGGCAGGCCTTTACCGGGGAGCAGATGTTCCGCAACAACCTTGGACGACGCTGCTTCCGCTTCGAGGAGGAGTGGCAGTCTGGGACCCTGAGCCGTCGCGATATAGCGGCCGGACAGATGCGCAACGAAGCCAAGATTCACGTTGTTCGCACTGATAAGACAGTAGCAGAGCTCCGGGACCTCAACATCGCCCAACAAAACAAAAATGCGCAGAAGAAAGACGAGTTGTTCGCGATCGCAAAGGAAGCTGTGCGAAAGCATTTCAACACTCGACCCGGCCAGAAGCAATACGTCTCGGTATTGCTGCTCGACTCGCACTGGGAGAAGGAGCAACAAATAATCACAGGCCACGCCGCATTAGGCTCCGGCGGTGACGATATCAAAATGGCCATCTTTGGATCCCACAGTCTGCAAACCTACCCATCGTGCTTGGAAGAAGTTGTGGACGCCTTTTCCGACTGCACACGGACGGATACGGAGTTCGTCGCCAACGACAACGGCGAAGCGGGATCAAATTGGGAATCTGCGAACATCGGCATTGGCGCTCATCTACATGAGGTGGGACACCTCTTTGGATGCCCCCATCAGGAGTCTGGCGTTATGCTCCGCGATTACGTACAGTTTAATCGCTCCTTTTTGACCAAGGAGCCATTTTGCACTCGTACCAAGGCTCAGGGCCTGAAGGTGTGTCTACCTAATGACGAGTGTGGATGGCATCGGTTGGACGCCCTCCGTTTCAGGTTTCATCCCTGTTTCCGACTGCCAAGTGATGCGACGGTAAGCTCAGACGACAGTGTCCAAGTCTGGCCCGTGGAAAATAGTAAGATTCTGTTCACTGCGTCATCTGGCGTCGCTTTTATTGAGCTATACAAGGAGGGCGATGAATTCTGCCACACCTCTATCGAATATCTGAACAGCGATTCTAGCAGCAATGGTCTTCCGAAACAAATTACTCTCACCGAAAGCGAGCTTCGCCTGAAACTCTTTGGCACTGAGAAAGAGAAGAAAAAGAAGATGAAAGTCATTGTCTACTCCGGCGCCCTGGGCAGTTACACCGTTGAGGATGTCGGAGCTTTGAAATCGAAGAGCTCTTTGGTCAAGCTCCCCAAGAGTCAGACAGGCTACAAGAGTGGAATTTTAGGTTTCTCCTCGATGGACGGCAGTGAACCTCAGCAACTGCTTCTGGAATGTGCCTTTATTGCGACCAAGCTCTTGACCTCTATCAAAGTGTACCATGGAAGCGCTTTAGATGGCATCGAGTTTTGTTATGAGGATATGACCACTCAGCTGTTTGGCAAACGCGGCGGAAAAGCTGGCGGCGATGAATTTGTCCTCGGTAAGTGATGACAGCAAGGCCACAAAGAGCCAATTCTAATCGTGACTAGACACTCGGCGTGGGGAGATTTTACTTGGATTCTACGTCCGAGCTGGCCTCTGGATTGATGGAATTGAGATTCTCACGAGCCTGGGAAGAAAATCCAGCTTCTATGGCAACCCTAATGGAGGATCAGGGTAAGTTCTTCAACATGAGGAAATGCGAACTATAGCTAACTCCTACTCTAGGCACACCTTAATCCCACCTCTAGGCTATAAGATTGCCGGTATCTCAGGATCCTGTGGATCCTGGGTTGATGGTTTCTCACTGATCGTCCAACATTGAAAGCGATTCTTGCATATCTCGTGCTAACCAACACTTGAACATTCTTTTCATCTTTTCCTTTTTTTTTACCCCTGCATCACGGGTGTTGACCTGCAAAGCAAAACTGGCTAAGGACCGGCCAGTAAATATACACGAGGTTCTGTCAGGCCATTGGGCCTTGTCCATATCTTTCGCTTTTTTTCCTTCCTTTCTTTCGAGCGGCGTTGTTGGGCTTTCTTGCGGCTGCATTCATGTACACATCGTACCATCACTTTTCTCTTCTTTGTTGCTTTTCTCGACAGGTCAATGCGCCTACGGTGATTCGTGCAGCGGCTGCACCGGGACATTTTGTACAAGGGACATTCATATGGGCAGACTATAGATGAATAATATCACACAGCATGGTCGCCAGCGGTCAGTGCTTCACCTTCCAGACGCTTCCAGACCCTTTAATTCTCGGCGTGCCGATATTGCATCAGCCTTACGTTAATCGAACTACATTCGGTAAAATGACGAATTGACACAGCCACACTGTGTGATCGAGGTTGTTCTATGTACTATTGCTTGCGTACTGGAAATGTATATCCGAGATAAAGAACGGAGACTTTAAATACACACTAAAAATGATTTGTCGGTGAAGGCAGGGAAAGTAATGCGAGCCAATTGATGAACATATAAATGTGGAGATGTACATATGCTTGACTCGATAAAGTACATCAAAGCCCCAAAAAGGGTAACTGATATGTATACGCAGTAAGCTCTATAGGGCAACATGCATGACTCATCATTTCAATGCATAAGATCTACGAGGAAATAGGTCCCTTCTCCATACAGACAAAAGCCTGCATACATCCTTGCTAGCCCGTACGCATGGATCGCAACCTGATGGAACATTTTCTCGCTACTCCACCAAGACCCATCTGGTCATGAGCGAGCTCCGCAGAATGTACATACTTGGATTATCATTCGTACTTCGGACATGCAGGATCACATCTGACTGAAATTCGCCACACTTCCTTCCCCCGAGTACATCCACCGCATCTGATTGGTCCAACGCCATAGACCCCCGTTCCGCCCGTCCCGTCTGCCTTATGATGAACAGATGTAGTCCGTACGTTGGACAATCTATAGGTAGTGCTTTTAATTCTCTCCGCTTGAGACACGGGATAGCCCATGCTCCAGATCATCCCTGTCGGTGCGCTGCGTCAGCTGGAACTCCTGTGGCGCGGTTCAGTCGGATACTGATCTCCGCTGTGGCAACCCCGCTACATGGCCTGACTAGCCCAGTCTCTGCCCAGGTGGTCGCACATGCTTCTACATGATCCTAGCCTTGCCCATTAGTCATTGCTATTGGATGAAGAACGGATCTGCGTTGTCATAGACTATGCGGAAAAGGCAGCCGTTTTCCTTTTCCTTTGTTTGCGCCACCGTTATACACTTATTCATACTATGTTACCCTCCGTGGCATATACGTCCATGATCGTCATGAACACAATTAGCTTTGTAGGGTTTTAGAGCACGACGCAATATATATAATTAGTCTTTATCTACCGTGTACAGCGTGTCCGTGTCAGTCAATTGCGAGGATAACCGTGTGTTTTTAACGCCCAAGATCTCCACCGTGACACCATCCCTTCAATCCCATTGGTTCCTGCAAGCCAGCCGAATACTCGAGTCCACCTCGTGGCTGAGGATCGCCGCTGCGAGGATCGCGAAAACGAGCTGTGGCTCTAATATCATCTGTTTCACAATAATCGACCAATAAGACAAATTGATCGACAACCTATGAAGGGATAGGTACCAACTACTACATAAAGCCACCGACCGAAATTTCCAGTCTGTTCCTTATTTATTATCGTGACTGCTCTGCCGTCCTCCCATTCAGAGCATTGCAGTTCTCCTGGCCGTGCCCCCAGCATTCCAATTCCCATTCGTGCTGGTGGCACCTGCTCCCTTGTCGATCCAAACGCCCAATAAGCCTCCTATGACGATGTGGCTTTCTTTTCTACCCCCTCTCCTGGGCCCGGGATACTATCACTAAGAACACAGAGCAATGTAATTCGATCGAAACCTAGGCCCAGGATGCGTTGTCTCCAGCTAGCTCAAGCTCTAGCGGAGAATGTGGACACGAAATATCGACACCTTGAAATTGACAGGGACCTACTTCCTCAAAAACATTAGCTACAAATATACATTTCGAACGTAGAACTGCCTCAGGTACATGCATAAGTACACTCGCTTCTTCGTGTCACCGCACGAAGCAAGCCTGCATATCTGTCCACCCAAAAGCAGAATCAAATGCAACCGACAACCACATGAGAAGGGGTAGTGATTTGCATCAACACTACGTATGACTTTCTCACCCCTCAAAGCCTCCAAGCCCGAAAAAACAACAAGAGCGCCTCTGGGAACGCCCGCCTATGCCAGGGGCGTGCAATGGCTTCGTTCCGGAATAATACATAGATTATCGTGATGAATGTTATGATGGAGAACGCCTTATGGCTTTTGGGCTTAAGAGCATACAGAAATGGCTGTCTGTGCTGAGTCTGACGGTGGAGCTTTCGAATCGAGCATCCTGTACTGAGCATCACTACCGAATTCAGCAAGATTCATCGTGGGTCTTTCTAATCCCTTCTGTTTTCGATCCGGCTTTTCATCCGGCGAATCAGAGTGTTCAAAGACCATGTGACCTGTGTCATTTTAGGAGTGTTGTTTGCAGGGATGCTCGCCACGCGCATAAGTACCTATGCCTAAATACTATATGCCGTCATAGTATCTACGGCTTTTCACGAACGGTCCAAATTTGGGTTACTTAATTTGGTAGCCGCCCAAAGTCTGATTGCACGGCCCTCGGCTTAGAATGTCCCGTGCGTGTAACCTTGCGTATTGGTACTGTCGATGGCACGTGCAGTAGGGGTTTCTGGCCATTTGATTGGCGGGCTGTCAACCCAGCAATCAATCTTGGGGTAGAGTAAAGGGGGCTGTACTGTCAGGACTGCGTATTTCCGATCGCACTGTATTGTGCTCCTGGCGTTCCAGTCCCCAAGTAATGGCGTACGTTGTATTGTACGGAGTGATGTTCTACATAAAAGGGAAATTATGAATACACATTGCTTGTACTTGATATATTCTGTGATAATAGATTGCCCATTCCCAAGAGAACGTCAACGTGCATTGATCCAAAATTTCAGCTTGATTGATAGGGCATAGACCTTTTGGCCAGTTCATCGAACCAGTTCGTGCCTTCGCGAACAGCCGAGAGCCCTCGGGACCCGTGGTATCTCCCCGATCGTTCTCGATCTCTGAACGGATACCTACAGTGCTTTTAGGAAGGCGATACTCGGAGATAAGAATTGTTTGCTGACACCGATGTCAACGTACGCCTCATTTGCTCTTAACCGTGGTATCTGCAATCGTCGATGATCGGGATCAGTCTGTTGTACTGACGACGGGGCAAGTCCGGTCCGATCAACCGCCTATCACACTGAGTCAGGCCACGGCCACACCTCGACCCATGGAAATGGCTTCAAGCCACATGTGCTGCATATGGCTTCTCTCGGACTGACATATTTTAGAAATGTGATAAATCTCGTTGCCTGCGATGCCTACCGTCGATAGCCATCATGTGCACCATTCGATCTGCGACTTACACCGTTTTATGTGGATTGTAGTGGACAAGGTGTCTTTTCTTTACCGCTTCGACGCCACCGGCCACGTTCTGGGTCGGATTTTTGGCTTGAAAATTAATCTATTTGATTTTACTATACATCCATTGGCGCGGAAATTAGTTGTGTTGACGAATGATCTATCACAATAAGGGTTTGTTTGAATCATTATCTCTACAGATGCGTCAGTATGATACACTGTTCGGTTTGTCCAAAATTAGGCATGTCAACGTTTAAAGGTTGCCGTGTGGGGGAAGCTTGAACCCAGACACTCGGGACGCCTTTATCGATAGACGGAACGACTCCGGCTGGATCATCGAGATGCTGATCATAGGATTAAACATCGCAATCATGGAAATCGTCTCAAAATGGGGCTGCAATTTCATCCAGGGGCATAGTTTTCGTCTAGGGCATGAAGTTCTCCAATTCGCTCAGGATCCATTCTCGGATCGATCGAAGCTCCTCCTCGATCAGTAATACCCCGATAATACACCGTAAGTTACGTTTTGGTCCCGAAAAGAAAAAAAATTAAATTCAAGCAGTAATTTTAGTAACGGCTCCACTTGACACTGGGTCATGACTTTTTCTTTTCCCTTCCAATCACTGTTCTCCATAATTGCTCTTTCTCCCGTTCCTCTTCCTATCCCCTTCGTACCAATCATTTCCATTCCATAGAAGGAAGAACTAAATAGAATTTCTCTCTCCACTCCAGAAAAAGGAAAAAAAAGGAAAGGGAAAGAAAAAGAAAAAGGATAAATTAAAATTCCCAAAGAAAAAAAAAAAGAAATTAAAAACATTTCCCCAAATCACCTCCCAAGCTACCTTCTCTATGCGACCCCTGGTCCTTATCGGCAGTGGCAACACCTCTCCAAACTTCCGAAAGCCTCAATAATCCCTCCCCACTACACACCCCTTCTAAACTGTGGCTCAGTTATGGTCAGTCGATCCTAGGTTTCTTTGCTATTCGTTATTGGAGGCTCCATGGACCGTACCCTCATCTCTATTTTTTCCTTTTCATAACATCATAGACCGTGTGTCCACCCCTCCTTCGTCTCTTTTCTATTTTTTATTTCGATATTCGGGATCCCCTTCAGCACCCGCATACAAAAGAAACCTTTCCCAATTACACATTGGACACTTTTGGCACCTTTCCCCTACTTCCTGTGGCAATTTGGTGACACAATCCAGACTCGACCGAAAAAAAAAAAATCCAGAGTATATTCTGGTCCAGACCCGCCGCCTTCCGTCTGTTCCTGTCTCCGCTTTTTTTTTCGTGAAGTTCGCATAGACATTATCTTACGCACCCCCCCTCTTGAGCCACGACCCCCACACTCCTTATTCAATCTTCTTGACACTACCACCAAATCCTAAGGTGCAAACACAACAGCCCTCGATATTGTCCAACCGGTATTTCAGTGCATGAAATCCGTTGTCGAACGGTTGAAGATTGTCCCGAACGAACCATACACTTTTTGACCGTATCCGAGTTGTCGGGATTGGGGAAAAGCCCCCTCTACACGCTAAAAAGGGACCACGACAACGCAATTCTTGTGGTCACATCGTTTCGCCACAAGTCAGATGGTTCATACAGATCGGAATCTACCTGTTCGATTTTCCGATTCTCCTATTCTCTGCGCATCCCACGTCAAGCACTGCCAGTAGATTCATACACCCTCAATGTTTCGCAACCGGTGGGTACCGCCCTGGAACTCTATAATTCAGATTATAGAAAAGGAAAGAAAAGTCATCAAATGCTAACCACGTTATTCAATATAGAAACAACACCCAGAAGCCCGACGATGACTTCATCAGTCGCTTCCAACAGACCTTCTCCGATGTAGTACCTCGTCGTGAAAGTGAGGATGAGGGAAGTCATGGCCATTTCACAGGAATAGGCGGGTATGTGGATTTTAATTTCAGAGCATTGAGATCAGAGACTGATTTGGTGAACCGACACAGATCGAATGTGCAAGGCCACGACGTGAAACTAGAGGACCACAATATGAAATTCATGCCCGAGCGTACACCCCGGAACCTACAAGATCTCAATTTTTCGCCGTCCTGGATGGATCCAGCCTCAATGAACATGATTCCTATGGCCAACCAACACCCTGGCTTCTACACCCCCAACTCCGGCGGTATGGGCGCCGTTTTCCACAGCCAAGCAGGCGACCTGCACACACCAACCGCCGGCTTGCACACTATGACTCCGCTCTCGCTCAGCAATCCCATTACAGGGCCCCAAAACCATCCTGTAATGGGGCATTTCAGCCCCCAGTTCCTTGGACACCAGATGCCTGAAATGAATCCTTACTTGCAAGCCTCTTACGCACCGAGCGCTTTCATGCAGCGCGATCCAGGTTACGATGTCATGGATGAGACAGTGGATGACTCTTCGGTCAATGGAATTCAGCTCGATACAGCTTCAAATATCTCCAGTATGACAGCCTCGACGGAATTTTCATCAGTCCCTGCCACTCATCCGATTGGTTTAACATACGCCGGTGAAAAGTACGTACATGATGAATGGCAACTTAATGACCGAGATCAAATTTCTAACTTGTTCGCCAGATTCCGTTATAATAGTTTCCTTGCGTGCTCCGACCGCAATGGTCAAGCACGCGAGAGAGATTCCTGTGTCCTACCTCAATAAGGGCCAGGCCTATAATTTATCAGTAGTGGATTCGCAGCCGCCGATGCCCAGCTCCGGTCCACTACGTTACCGAACCTTTGTCCGCGTCTCATTCGAGGAAGAAGAGCAGAGGTCGAAGCCAGCTGCCTGTTGGCAATTATGGAAGGAAGGTCGAGGTACTAGTGAAGCACACCAACGAGGAGGCAAACTTCTAGCCGTCGAATATGTGGACCCGCTTCAAGGCGGCGATGAACATAAGCACCGCCAATTGCAGATCGAGCAGATGTCCTTTGATGGGTTCTGTGTGACCTGGACCGCCAACCCAGCTACTGGCTCTTCCGACTGTAGTATTCCCGTGCGATTTAACTTCTTGTCTACTGATTTTAGTCACTCGAAGGGTGTTAAGGGTATCCCTGTTCGGCTTTGTGCGAAGACCGAGCTTCTCTCACCAGGGGAAGATGCGGGTGGTTCGCGCGAGCCGGAGGTGTGCTACTGCAAGGTCAAGCTCTTCCGAGACCATGGCGCTGAACGAAAACTGTCCAACGATATTGCACACGTTAAGAAGACCATTGAGAAATTGAAGCAGCAGATCGCTCAGGCTGAGATGGGCGGTGGATTTGGCAAGCGCAAGCGTGGCACAAATGCCTCCGCGGGCGTGAAATCAACAGACCGGTCCAAGCCTCCACTGAAGCACAAGCGCGCCTGGTCTTCAGGTTCACAGGATGGCTCCGATAAATTATCATTGGAGGATGATCTACAATCGAAGTTGGCCATGATGCAGGATATGTTCTCGTCAACTCGGTCCATAAGCATCCTTGCTCTTCGTGGCGAAGAGGGTGATGATCCTGATCAATACCCAGTTCGATTACCGGCGGAAAGCGAGTTTGTTAAAACAGATGGCCTGAACTACCAAAACCACAGTGCTTCGCAGTCTATGGAGTCCTTGATTTTATCACCGACCAGCAGTCATGCTTCCTTGAACATGAACTCACCGCACTTTGGCACTGCTCCGTATTTGAAAGACAAGAACCTGAACATGAAGGAAAAGAACCCAATTTTTGTTCCAAGAGTGGCATCTAAGGACAGGGTTTCACAAGGATTCATCGAGGCTGTGGATATCGACCCTACTTATCGACCTCCTGCTGAGCGACCGCCCAAGCCGAGTAAGTTAATTCACCTGAACATGATTACGCCCATTACTAATTCCAATATAGTTGCATGCTTCTACGTCCGATTTTCAGGGAACGAGAATCATCCCGCTGATTACTACCGTGCTATCTACTTAACAGAGCGCACAGTCCGGGACCTAATGAAGAAAATCTCGGAGAAGCAACAAATCGACCCATCACGGATTGTTCGCATACTACACGTCAATGAAGCCGGGTTACGAATCATGGTCGATGACGATGTGGTCCGCGAGCTACCGGAAGGCCAGGACATGGTTGTCGATATCTACGAAACGCCTGACGTTGAAGTCAAAAATCACGACTCGCCTGTCTCGCCTGGCTCCCCGGTGGAGATCAAATTAACATATTAACGGACTACCACACTTCATAGATCATGTCACGATAATCCTCAGCACTTTCCCTCCTGTGCTCCTCATAGATTGACAGTTCCGTCTTCTTTTCCCGATCGTCGCTCCGGTTCTCGCCTCAATCTCGTCGGTCTACATGCTTACACCTATGAGCATACTATTTACCTGAGATTGATATCCCTTGCACCTGGCGTGCAAGCGACAGAGGCCTGCACCTTTTCGCTTTTTCCTTCTGCAGTCTCCTTTTAATGGATGTCTATTATCTTATATTGGTTCTATTGTCAATGAAATGGCGGTTATCAATCATTCCAGGGGCGTTATTGATTACGGTGATAATACACGAATCTCCGGGCAATGATACCCTGTCCCACTACGCGTTGATGAATTCTTGTTCTTTCTTTCTGCTGCATTCCATATTTCTTCTTTCTACTGAATCTGAAGGCGTTGGGACACCCTGCGACGGTATATGAGTTCACGGGCCGACCTGGTGCAAAGTTGCTGAGGTATACACATTGTTGCTTACTTTACTTTATTATTTTCAAAGTTGTTTTCGTTGGCCTGGATTAGGGACGAAGCACACGAAGTTGATACCCCATTCCAATTTTGGAAACCTGCCCCTATTTACTTTGCGTGTCCTGTCCTGCTCTGCACTTTATGTCGTTGAGCGTTTTGACTTTCTGTGTTCAGCTATTTTATTCAATTGTGGGCGCATTGTATACGTTGGATCTTATCCGACACCGGGGACGAGGTTAAGAATCCAACAAATATTCCATGGATAGGTTACAGAACACGACAACCTAGTTTATAAGATCAAATACCTTTTACTGAACCTCAAACCACATTTATACTTGAACATGAAATTTTATTCAAAGTGCTCTCCATGCGGGGGCATCCCTTTTGCTCAGACATAATGCTCGGCACTAGTCTTGGCGATCGAAAACGCATACGTAACAAAGCGCAAATTTCGTATCCATTTTCAATTTGCCGTAGTGGGTAAACCAACATCCCAAACCCCATAAAAGCGGGTTCACAGCTTGCGAGACCGAAACGCAATTTTGAGCTGTTAAGGAACTAACCCCGAGATCATCAAGCCACGACTCCAAATCTACCACGGTAACAAAAAAGCCCACACGGATGCACGTTCAGATTGAAAGCGAACCGCGAAGGAAAGACATTATTGGGAAAAAAAAAAATTGAATTGAAAGAACGGCCCCACCCCCAGAGCCGGGCCCAGCAACCTGGTAACAGTCTCACGGGTGAGAGCGAGACACCAACCACAGTGTGAAGGAGGCGACGCTATGGTGCCATGGACGGTTATGATGTATGTTACCCGAAGCGGGAGAATTGGGGATGAGGCATCCGTTCTGAGAGATGGATGCGATTGGCGGGCTGAGCTACCATTGTCTGCTAGCCAACCATAATGGAAATTTTGCATTGGCGCCGGAGTTGTATCTCCATCTGATTCAATTGGCTCATATGGTTGCATCATTGAGTTTGTGTTTTACTACGTCATTTTTCTTTGAGATACTGTTTTTGTAGTGTGGATGATACGGTGATTTCGATTCTTTTTGGTTCCGGGTCTTTCCTTAGTCGTCGAAATGGATCGAATTGAAATTAAGGAACGGAGTAAAACGGTAGGCTTTTTGTCATTACTTGGCCAATTGATTTTAAGTTTGGGATTTCGGGGAAATTTATCCCATTGCGTTCAATTGGTGACGTTTAATGTGAATATAGTGTGCATGTTGAGCGCATCTAGAACCATAGAGCCGTTGGAGCTGCCTTTTTGATACTAGTGATATCTTAGTTTCTGGAGTAGTATCCTCTTCCCTCTTCGCAAAATTAAGTGGCTCATTTAGTGTGTTTTTCGCGAATGACGTTGCAATAGGTTGCCGAGTTAGGTATGGCATATGTATATTGCGAGCAAGGTTCACCACTCCCCTATAGGTGTGGCGTTCTCTTCCACAGTCTCATCTACAACATGATAGGTATATTTTGTGAGGGATAAGACCATTCAACCTTCTGTTGAATGTTTGGCGTCTCGTATCACGTATTGCGAAGGTTTATGCCGTCGCGCACCTTCCCTTATGGGCTCAATTTTAGCGCACTCGGAGTCGTTACACGTGTTCCTATGAATGCCCACAACGGAGCACAAGGTAGCACCGTTTGAAACCGCTTCGCTGGCTATGGACCCAGATGCAATTAGCGAAGCACTAACATAATAATAAAAGGAAAGTCCTCCGGGGAAATCTCCGTTACAGTAGATGAAGATCCCCTCTTCCGAAATCCCCACGCCAGCCGCCTAAAGTAAACGGCGCCTTCGCACTGGCCGGATGAGAAGCCGGGGCTCCTCATGACGTCAGCCCGTTAAACTAGACCAGACCATCCCAGCTGCCCCGCCATCTCGCTCTTTGAATCAGCCCAAATTCAGATCCAGAAAAACCATTGGTCACGTTCCTGCCGATCCCCTCCCCTGTCATATTACCCTTCCCTCTAGTTCATTCCACTCGTAGATCGAGATCGATCATGCCCCTCAGCCCCTCCTCCCATTCGGGGCAATCTCCTGGTATGGAATCTAGAGCGTAATTACGAACCCGACCGGATCCCAGGGTGACCCTTGTGTTCACTACGCCTCGTTCAAAGGACTGAGCGCAGGTATGGCCTCGCTGGCATGTAATTTGGCCTTTCAATAACGCCCAATAAGCCTTCCGCAAAGCCCCATGACATCATCGGCAATGTTCCTTGGAAGCGGAGTACTGATAGCTGCCACGCCCCACTTGACTTTTACCACGCGGCTCATCCCGGTACATGGTTAGAACCGCTTGGAGATTTCCCGTATGCGTACCGTATAATAAACATTGCGCTAGTAATTAGTAGCGGTCTGGTATTTGTCTCTGTTTTTGTTTCTTAGCGGATTGGGGTATCTCTAGTCCCGTTGGGACACGGGATGTAGCGAGAAGAATCGGTTTCCACTTACCGAATCGCCGACTTCCGACTCGGTACTGCCCCTTGGACTCCGAGGGTTTTGGTTGACCGTGCTTTTTTTTATTCTTGTGGTACGGTACTGTACGCTCTGGTGGACACAAGGACATCACATATTTTGGGACTTGACTGGGCTAGTGCTTCGCTTCGAAGTGGTATTTTCTGTATAGGCTAAGCTGGCCGTTTGGCCTCCAGACATAAGCTTGTTGGGTGACCGGTGCATATAGGGCTGAGAGTGTTTTCGGCCAATAAAATGCTAGTTATTTACTTCAGTGTATCCAAGCTTCAGCCCTAACCTGTTTGGCTTTGAGGCTCTACATCTCCCTCGTGTTCCACATGTTATGAGCTCTCGAACGACGCATATCTAGTTGTAGCGTGGATATGTGCTTACTCCAAGTTTGATTGCAACGGTTTGCTTGGGGACGGCGTGCAGAGTTGCAGGACCACAAAGTCTACGTCGTCTGCAGCACTGCACATCGTCTATACGCCAGTTCCCTTGTGTAGACTGGAGACAATTTCCCTGTGGCTATTGATTCCCTCAGTGCATTTTTTTCGAAAACCATTTTTTCGAATGTTTTCTCATTAGATAATTGTCAGATCGTGTAATCAGACTGATGACATCGAATCCATTTCATGTCTGTTTCCCGAGTAGATTGCTTTCCCGTGGCTCATTGACATTCATAGAGAGTTCAGCAACCATCTAGGTATCTTCATGATTCCCTAGATTAGGTACTCAGCCAATAATCATAAATCCTATGCTATGTTCTCAACATTGCTCTCAGTGATGCACATGAGTATATGGAGACCGAGTTAGGCAGCTTTCCAGGCACATTTTAGTGTCCACCTCACTTGATACTTGGTATAAGCACAGAGCTCCTCCTCAAGGGTCGTACCTTCCAAAACAGCGCAAGATGGCAACTTCCACTCTCACTAGCGTGATTTTTCATTGTTGTTGATGTTCATGAGCTTCTTTCTTTTTCATCTTCTTCCTCTTCTTGTCTCCCTACCTTCATCTTCTCGTTCCCAACCTTCATCCCCTTGTCCCTCGTTTATCACACTCGTTACATCAACTCGTCTGTCGCTTGACATATTGAACCATCACGATGATCCTCGTTCGCGCTCCCCTTCAGGCGGTGCTCCTTGTCATCGAATTTCTTGCGTTGATGGCACAGGCTGCTGTTATCAGTAGGTTTATTCTTCTGGGCGAGGGGATTCAACTCCTCGATACGCCTTGTTAATTTTCAATGATATGCTTACCCACTCTCAGATCGTGATGTCTCTGATATCCACGCCAATCGTGGACGTGTTAACCTGCGTGGTCGTAAGTCACTTCATGTTCTGATGCGGGAACTCAGTACACTAATATGATATGACAGTTGACCACTTCCCTATTCTAGCAAACAAGCTTGTCGCTCGCGGTAAGCTCCCTTCAATTGAATTCTTCTCATCATATTCTACCTACTGAAACTTCTTAGCTCTGTCGACTGATTATGTCACTTCGACTTCCACTGAAATCAGCTGTGCCCCAGATGTTCCGGGTTGCCCTCGCACTTCTTGGACATCTGCGGTCCCAACTGCATCCTCTATCTCGAGCGCTCCTGCTTCGACTCCTCTTATTCTGACTGAGTCCTCGACCTCCAGCGACCCAGCTGTGACTTCTGAGACTCCCATGTCGAGAACCCCTCTTGTCACTCCTGGCATTTCGCCTTCTGAGTCAAACACCCCTGGGCAAACTGCCCAAGTTAGCACTTCAACTGATACTGTTGTTGAGCCCTGCCCTTCTGGCTCCAAGACTGGAATGTCCCCCGTTCCAACTGTGCCAGTCGTTACAATTTCTATTGAGTGCTCTCACACCACAGGTTGCCACCCGCCTGCTCCCAGTGTTCCTAGCGTTCCTGGAGCCCCTGGCCTAGGTCCTGGCGCTCCTCCTGCTCCTAGTGTTCCCGCCGTTCCCGGCGCTCCCCCTGCGGGTGCTCCTCCTAGTCCCAGCGTTCCTGGTGCTCCCACCAAGAGCATTCCTGATGTTCCTGGCATTCCCACTGGTAACTACCCGCCTGCTGGTAACAACCCTCCTGTTGGCAACAATCCTTCCTCCGGTAACAACCCTCCTGCTGGCAACAACCCTTCCGCTGGCGGGCACCCAACCCCCAGTGGAAGTCTTCCCGGCAACCCTACTCCTACCAAGGCATTCTCTAAGGCTGCCAAGGTCCCGAGCAAGATTGTCAACATTGTTGTCACTGGCTTCGTGACTTTGCTTTTCATTAGCACCTTGTGAGGCTCTACAAGCTTCCGCATAAGGTTGCACTAGGCTCCTGCTCACTGCGGGATTGACCGTGAGCTCCTTGCGGTGTTTCTTAGTTTCAGTCTTTGTTTTTGCACGATGGACTAGTCTCGTGCCCTATGGTACCTTGGGATGCAACATGTGCTGCTCTAATATTCTCATTTTTCATATCTTATGGCTGACGACATGGTAGCCAATTAGCTTAGCTAATATATGTGTTTTCCCAGTGTTCTCTTCTCGTAGTCCAATCAATTCAAGTGAACCAACAGGTTGATGTGGTCAACCGAGCTCTGTCAGCGACTGGCTTCTGAATTTTGAACGCTGGTTGAAATCCATTAGTGACAGTCAGGACTCTTAAAGTATTTCCAATATGATTATGGCATTAACAGGTCTCGAATCTCGATTGCAAGAAATGGAGTCTCATTCAATCCGGGCACGTGAAGTTATCCCGTGCGCCTCAGTTGCGTTTTATTCTATCAAAGTCAACCCCCTCCTTTTCTTCTGCTTTTGGCCCTCCTTCCCTGAGCATATCCAGTCTCCCTTATCTGCAATCACTTTCTACACTCAGTAATTCAGCGCTATTCTCATTGAACTACGGCTAACAAAATGTGATCTCGTAGGAAAGAGCTTGTGTCTGAGTGGGGCTGATGCAGACTCTTGGCAGTGATGTGTCAGCAGTGGTTTTAACTACAAACTACACCAAACCCCACACTTAAACACTCAAACAAGCATGACACCGCCAGTAATGCTCGATGCAATAGATCATCGGACAGAATGAGCCTAATACAAACAGAGCAAGCATGCCCCTAGAGCTTTGGGCTATGGTCATTCAATAACGTCGAAACACCTACGACCCAAGTGGAGATTGAATGAAATCGTGCATTGTATTCCAACACTAAATCACGTCCCGCAATGCACGGGGCCATCCGAAAGATGTGTGGGTATCACAAAGGAAATGGATATACAGCATGCACGCATATGAACAGGCGAAATGGATGAGTACTATGAGTAGACAAAGTTCCGCACCAGAAATTCAACTCACTCCTCGCCTTCGTTACCAAGTGACTCAATCTTCCTTGTTAATGCGCAGATTCGGCATCCGTCTCCAACCTTATCTCGCAAAAGCCGCGCGGTTGTCACCTTGGGACCCACAGTACGAGAAGCTGTTGAAGAAAACTCCTCAGACGGAGATGAAGGCCGAGGTGTACGTTCTGCCACGCTGTTTGTGCTCGAGTTTTGTGGTGACCCCTCCGGATGTAGATGGGATAGGTGGAAGACGTGGCCACAGGCAAAGCCAACGAGGATCTCTTTTTCGTTTGTCTTGAATGGAACATGGCATCCACCACATGTTCCACGCTTGGGACCAGTGGGCTTGGTCGAACCACTAGACATTGATGCAGCGTCTGGGTTTTGGTTCTTCAATGTTGGTGTCAAATCTGTATTCTTCTCATTTGCATCCTCGGCTATATTGAATGCGATTCCGCGGCGTTGCCCCCTGCGCAAAGTATCCATTCCCAAGGCGACCTCACCATGCATGACTCTCGCAGCGCCCTGGCTAATAATCGCTTGCAAGTCGTGTTCGCGGATCAAGCGAGTGAGACCGTCTCGCAAACCTTCGATTTCTAGACCGCTTGGGATCCGGCGCACAAGCTTTATTGGGTCAATAGACGTTCCAGCCTCGACGAGGAGTCCATGAATGAACTTAGGCTTGTCCATGGAGTAGTCAAGAAGATCCTCCCAAAGGTCAGGATCATCTTGTGACTTGGCAAATGAGATGGCCTGGGATACGTCCTTTAAGTCAGACAAAATCAGGTTCAAGGCCCGCTTTGTTTGGCCCATCTTAGACAAAAGGAAGATTAATTCCGGGGTAAAGTGGCGTTGTTCGCAGATTGAGGTTGCAGTCTCGAAGGTGTATGAGATGCTCGTTTGCAGGAACTCCATCAGCAAAGGTCGATCGTAGTCCGCAAATACTTCCACGGCTGTATCGGCGAACTTATCGATTAAAGCCTTTCCTTCGTCTGCAGCTAATTTGCTCGCTGCGTCCCTGGCATGGGCCCCGCGACCTCTGGCTGGCTTCGACGCGTCCTGAGGAAGAAACTCGCCACGCCATAGCGCACGCAGATAAAAGTAGATGAAAAGAACACGATTTGCGTCATTCAGCTGCTGGACCACAGTTTCTGGGGGGACAATTCCAGTGTAGGCCTCTCTGGCAAGTAACTGAATTGGTTCTGCAGCTAGCTCTTCCAATTCAGATTTCGGTGCTGATTTCATCTGCGTTTTGGAGATTCGAATCATAATGAACGCCACGATCTTATCAGACACGGCATCGACCAAATGATGTTCCTTAATCAATGACATAGCAGCATCGGCATCTTGTAGTTTAATGTAGCAATGTAAGGCCTCTCGGTAATGGCCACCCACAACATACATTTTGGCAAGGCAATCCGTTAGAACCCTCCATTCTTCGGAGTCTTCGCGTATTGAATCGGACTTGAGCTGTTCTTGAATTGACAATGTCACAGTGTCGGAGTTGAACAAGTCAGATGGCCATGTCTCAATCAATTCCTTGAATTGGGCTAGGTCCCGGGAGACATAATCACCAAGGATAACTTCATAGACCTTCGGAGGTAGCGCATTGCGCGTTTCTGTGGGAATATACGGTGTGATATCGTCCACTTTCTCACTCTTAATGAACTCCCATGCCCAATGTTCCCATCGAGCTGCGTGGTTGAGAACCTTGCTGCAGACTTGGGCGGCTTCGCTCCATTTTTCATCATGAATAAGCTGCTCAATCCAGAGTTCACCAAGCCGAGCCTTCTCTAGGTCCGCAGCGGAAACCTGATTACTACGACCGGCGGTGATTATTGATGACCGGTCATCAGCAAAGAAGTCACCCAAGCTTGACTTAGATTTGAGGGACCCGGCATCCTTCGAGACCGAGACTGAACCCGCAGCCTCGGGATGTTCATTGAGAAGCTTCCACGCATCTTCGTACTGCCCACGTGAGTCGAGCCAAGCCAGTCGGTCAGAAAGATCCCTCTTCACAGCAACAACACAGTCGTATGGGCTATGAATAAATATCTTTGCGCCTGAAGCAACTGCAACATCCTGTACTTCTTTTGGAAGCTCATCAACAGGCAACTGTCTAGAGCTAAATGATGGAGGGACTCGTGCAGAAACCCTATCGCCACTGCTGGCGGTACTTCGGATGCTAGCACCGGAGCTGAATAGTCGTGCCGAGTACATTGTTGCATCCAGAAGGCCATGACCAAGAGTCCCTAGGGCCCCACGCTGAACAGCTTGCCCTTCAGGGGTTTTCCATGGTGGCAAGACACTTAGATGGTAGTCTGATGCAGTCAGGCCTTCAAATCGATTGACGGAAAGCGTGTCGGCGCTGAGCTCTTCCTTGGTATCTAAGTCAATAAGTCGCAGTTCAGGCTCTTGGCCTCTCTGGCGATGCCGGGACCCAGAAGAGCTCTGGTCGCCATCTGCTTCAATATATGCCAGGATAACAAGAAGACGAGGCGTGTACAAAGAGATTCCAGATATCATACAATCTGTTCGTAGACTGAATTTGAAAATCAGCAATTGAGTCTGTGAGGAAGTCAGCATTGTGACTTACATAGTAGTAACCTCTGCAGAACCATATTTTTCGCCCTTCGAATGCTTGCTCGCCCTATCCGGGTAAACATCAATGACCCATACAGTACCTCCCCAGCCCACGACAAGTTTTTCAATCTTCTCAGTTGGTGCTGGAGGCGGTGGTGCAGTTTGTGCCGTATCATCACTGGAGTCAAGATTATCATGGTCGTCCAAGGCCGTTTGGTCAATCCACTCGGCACGCGCCTTCCAAACGCTCGCCATTTCTTCCCATCCTGGCCCATTTGGCCGGTCTATGTGACTGATCCGCTTCCACGCAAACTCGGCCTCCATGGATTCTAGATGCAGGTTGGAGCGCATAATCTTGATGCCCTCCTCGTTGGCCCAAGTAACATATTTGCCTGACAAAGACCACCGGATGGTGCTGATAGCACCTTCACCACTGTGCAGAATTACATCCTTTCCGCTGTTGTTACCCAGTCCCATTGATCCCAACCAGCTTGATGCCGCTGCAGTTGCTCCTCCCATTGTAGTAGCATTTGAACTGGCCCCCACACGACCGCCGGTGGTCAAAATTAGCTCACCAGCTCGCCCACCGGAGATAAACGTTCTATCATTCTTGTAATCTGGCGAAAGGGCGACCGCCTGAACAGGTCGCCCAAAGTTCCGTTTCATGATATCTTTCGGATCTACCAACGATGATATGCACACGTTTCCATCGATCGACGCCGATGCGATGTAAATTGCGTTGGACGGTGTGTTTGGGACAGCCGCTTGTTGGCTTGACCTGTGACCCCGAATACTGCCCGAGCTGGTGGAGGTCCGTGTCGGAGGGCGAGAATCCTCCGCGGCTTGTCTGACTGCAGCATCGAGCTTTGAATTGGGCAAGGGCGGCGGGAATGGAGATATAGATATGGATGTGACGCTTGCTGAGTGGGCATGGTATACACGGAGAGGTTGCATTAGGGGTAATAAAAGAACGTGCTGAAGAGGGTTAGCTGCGTATTGACAGCCGAGGTAGACCGAACAGTCTGCTTACTATGACACCATTGTGTGTTCCCACGATCTAGATATCATGTTAGCCTAGCCCTTAGGCTCTCAATGGTACAGGATGTCCTACCATCTTGTCTCCTGCGACGAGGAATGTGCTGGTCGCGTCCCCATTGCGATAAACGGAGCTCAGATGCTTGGACAGGTATGCATATTTGAGCTTTGGCTCTTCATCTTCCTCGTCGGATTCATCCAAGTCTTGATCATCATCGTTGTCTCTATCATCGCTGCCCGCAGATTCATCTTCACTGCTTTGATGACGTCGCTCGTGTTCCTCGGGGTTCGTATCGGAGGGTGATCGGCTGCGCGGAGATTCATTGTTCTCTCTGAGGCCATTCTCAGGACCTCCATTTGCTTTTGTCTCGCCAGGCGCGTCCATGGCAAGTCCCTTGTGGCGCCTGGAGCTCCCAGGCCGGTTTAGATCGAGATGCGACAAGCAACGGGACCTGGATTGTTGCAGCTTGGGAGCTGGGGTCGGGCTGCTCCACCCCATGACTAAGCGGAGGGGGATTTGGTTCTGCAGGCCATGACATCGTTTCGCGCTTTTGTGATTTGTACTCGTGAGCAACCAACATGTTCACGAGAGCCTCTCTCTGTTCTGCCTGCAAGCGGCCAGTGCCAATGCGGCTCTGGAGACAGCCTCAGAGTCAATATTTACACGCAACGCCCGCATTGGAGCTCCCGCGCCGGAAAGACTTCTTTTCGTCCAATGCGCATCTTTCGCAAAAGCAGTCTAGCAAGGAAGACGGAGCTGAAATTTTGGAATCCCAGAAACAACGCAGGCGTGCAGCAAGATCTCCGGCAACTCCGACATCTCTACGACGTGTTGCGGTAGAGGCACAAAGGTCAAGAGAGGGATCTGCCTCCAAGGCCCAGCTCAGAGAGCAGGGCATTCATCAGACCAAGGTAAGGTCGCGGATACTGACATCAAGGCCACTCCTAACTTTTGAGGGTTCTAGATAGTTACCGCCTATGCTGTCGCTGAGCAATTTGACATACGCAAAGTCCGAGAAATTTTACAAGAGAAAGGTTACGAGCCGGATCCATTAAACACCGGTCTCTATCCACAAGTTGTCCATGTGCAGATTCCCATCGATTCGATAAGACGAGTCGGAAACCCGTCAACAAAAGATCTCTCTTCCGACGAAGTAGGCGATATCTTCGTTTTCCCGTCCGGGACAGTAGTGGCCTGGGCTCTACCCGAAGGATTTACATCATTTTTGGCAACAAGAACCCTTCTCCCAGCGGCTGAGGGAGCCCATGTGGATGATTTGGAGACTGAAGACCTCGAATTTGTAGAAGATCCCAAGCGGGAGAATAGCAGCATCAAGGGCGATACCATTATTCTGGGAACCAGGTCCGGTTATCAGAGCTCAGAAGTTCCGTTCCCGCAACAACAATCTATTGATACCGTTTTGACCAAAGTTGCTTTCTCCTCTGGCCTGGCCCGGAGTACAAAACTGGCCGTTCTTGAGACACTCTTGTCTAACTATTTTGAGTCTACTCGCACCATACCCACTCTTCTATCAAAGGGCTCCCGTCTCCCATATACCCGCGATTTTATTCTCCGCAAGACCGGCCAACTACTCAGTGTGCGCGCACAGTTGAATCTATACTCTGAGCTTACGGACTCTCTTCCAGACATCTTCTGGGACAGTCGGCATGAGCTTGGATTGGAGGGATACTATGAACAAGTGGGCCGGGGCCTCGATGTTGGGATTCGCATCAAGCTCCTGAATGAAAAGATGGACTATGCGCAGGAGATCGCTAGTGTACTCCGCGAGCGTCTCAGTGAAACCCACGGCCTTCGACTCGAGTGGATCATTATTCTACTCATTGCTGTCGAGGTTGGCTTTGAAGTCCTCCGACTATGGAAAGAGAGGGTGCACGAACAAGAAGAAAAGGAAAAGGAAAAGGAAAAGGAAAAGACGCGCAAACAAGGAAACTAGGCCATCCAAGGCCGACTTCATGTAACATAAATGCAATGGCTATTACAGTACAAATAAGATACCCCTTCACTCTTCCGCCTTTGAGCTTTTGACTCGTGATACTTATTGGGATCGATCTGCCCTGCCTCCTCCACGCGCCCAGGTTCATCCACCCGTGCTTTTGTTTGCAGTGCATCCTCACCTACCGCTTGCCCTGTGCTAACGATTCGCAATCCTTACACTGATAGCTGTTCAGTACACCCAGGCAGGGAAGTGTTGATACTAGCCCATTCAGGAGGGAAAATGTCCTGCATCCGCTGTGCCTAATCATTAGCGGCATCTATTATTTATCCATGTATAAGAGAGATGTTCCACCTCAGGATGTTTCGCTAAAATATTCTGCGACTTATTTATCCACTAGACCTACCCTTACATGCTCAGTACAGCATAACCCGGAATACTGGGACGCAGAGGACATCCCTCACGACCGCGTCGGAGATTGGTTCATATTATCGAGCCGGCATATGAGCAATGGGTATCGCTCCTAGATCATCTGTTATTAAAGGGGGATTGGGAGGAGAATCAGAGTCAGGTGAGCTACATACGCTAAGTGATCAGGTATGTAATAATTTGTTGATACACTACCAACTGCATTCATATGTATGAACATCGAGACACTCCATTCGATACGGGGAAGAGGACTACGTACAGTGGCCAATCCACTCTCACATATAGTCCCACTTCCCGCGCCCTGCGCCCCACCAATCAGACAAACCACGTCCTCTGAGGGAGTCAAGTCTACAAGTAGAGCTTTGGCTGAGTGTAGCCTGGTGGTGGAGGAGTCCAAGTGAGCTGCATTGGCTTATCACGTGTATTTCAGGTCAACTGGACATCTCTTGTGATGTGTCTGTCTCCTGTGATCATCGAGGAATATCAGCTGATCGCTAGAACCGACGTATCCAAATGGGGCTTATCAGATGATCGCCTTAGTCATCTGGACGATAAGAACCCCCTCGTTGCTTGGAACTCTATTCGTTCAACTTGCAAGGTACCTGTTCAGGTACTTGAAACCCTGTTTCTATTCTAGCTTGGTGCTTCATCTCATCATCGCATTATGTGGGGCTCATCACAACAGGTCCTGGAGCTCCCAGGGCCTCAAAAGATCCTCAAAACACTTGGTTCGCTCTTGCTATCCTCAACTGCGGAGGAAAGGACCCCGGGAACTCTGCAATCTTGCCCTCGGTCGGAGGTCAGCTGCCAAGCCAAGTATAATGGCCAAGATACATGTTGCTTCAACTATCCGGGCGGCCAGATGCTACAAACGCAGTTCTGGGATACCGATCCCGCAGTCGGTCCCGATGACTCTTGGACCATTCACGGGCTGTGGTAAGCTATCAACAACCCTTTTTAAACACAAAACGGACTTCAAGACGTCCTTTGAATATACACTAACTCTTAACAGGCCTGATCATTGCGACGGCGGGTTCGACCAATTCTGTGATTTCAGGCGGAAGTACAGCAACATCTCGCTGATCCTGATTGATTCTGGTCGTGGGGATCTGCTCGACTATATGAGCGAGTACTGGAAGGATTACAATGGCGATGACGCTAATTTGTGGGAGCACGAGTGGAACAAACACGGTACCTGTGTCAGCACCCTTGAACCACACTGCTACGAGGATTATCTCCCTCAGCAGGAGGTAGTAGACTATTTTGACAAGGCCGTGGAGATTTACCAGCAGCGGCCATCATACAAGGTCCGTCTTACCCTTCTGGCCCATACATACAGCTACAAGATTTGAGCTCAGTTGCTGACTCCTTTCTCCTTTCTAGTTTCTGGCCGACGCCGGTATTGTCCCATCAAATCGTCAAACCTATGCACGCGAGGATATCGAAAATGCGCTGGAGCTTGGTCATGGTGCACCCGTTACCATTCACTGTCGAAGAGGCATATTCAACGAGGTCTGGTATCATTTCAACATTGCCGGTACTCTGCAGGGCGGGAAATTCGTCACTGCTAATCCCGGTACGTTCATTCAAAATAGTTGAAGAGTTCACGGGTATCAAAGAGCAAAAAGCTGACTATGGGTGTGACAGACGGTCAGAAATCAAATTGCCCCGCTCAGGGTATCCACTATCCGCTGAAGCGGGCCCAGAAGGATCCATCCAAGACCACCACTAGCCATGGATCGGAGCCGACGGACCCAGGAACTCCGTTCAGTGGCAGAGGAAACTTGTTGGTATCGACCCTTAACCAGAGGCGCGGCTGTATCATCAGCAAAGGAACATGGTATCAATCTGGGACTTGTGCTACTTTCCGGGCAGAGAAGGAATCAGGTACGTATCTCCTTTGTCCTGTTTGATACCGTGCTTTATGTGGAGCTGCTGCTTATTTTTTTCTTTTTCCTAGATGATACTTTCACTCTGCAATCAAGCAAAGGGCCATGCTCCTTTGACGAGGGTATGTTGAGCTGTGGAGATCACGTTGGCATCCCTAGTGTCTTTACGGTACGAGTCTAACACTGTCTCATTCATCCAATGCCTGTCATTTTCTTTGTTCTAACTTTCTATTATACAGGCTGAGGATGAGAAACTTGCTTATGAGGGTAAGACAACTTTTTACGCAGACAAGCCACCCAAGGGCTTCACACAGAGCACCGTCTACTCCGACCAGGAATCTCACCCGATTGAAATTGAGATTACTTGGAAGGCGTAAAGTCGCAGGCTTGAGGCATTGAGGAGTCTCGTGTTACTCTAGCTACATATTTTGGGGGGTTACCATCATTTTTGAATTTTTTTCACAATTACATAGCTATATAAATATATACTACATACATGGAGCTAGATAGGAGTCGTGGATACTGCATTTAAAGAACAAGCTCTATTGAATTCACTCGAGGAATGCCTATACTCAGAAAGATGATTGTACTTCTTCAAAGCTAACCATGCACTTGCATTTATACGTAGCGATAGATAATAGATACTACCTACGAGGCTCAAGTTTAGAACTAATTTACAGGCCATCACCAGACCTCAAGGTAAACAAATCCCGAGAAAAAAAAGATTGGATGGGAAGTAGCTAGCTACAGGTAATCCATTCGGAAACTCATCAAATACATATCACAAAGAGGGGTGAATTAAGGGAAATTCGCCAGAGAAATAAACATAATGCCATGGATCCCTCATATCAAGGGTTCAGTCGGAAAGACAAACGAAAAACATCAAAACATATCCCATGAATCAATCGAGACGCCAAATGAGCGAACTCGATCAAAAATATATGAAAAAAGAAAAGAACAAGGTCATAAAACAGGAACATAGGGAAAACAATGGCCAAACGCCAAATAAATCCCGGAGTGCCCCCGGTAGGCTAAGTCATGTGCGCTAAGAGAAGAGAAGAAAACAGATGTCCAGTGAAAACAGCCAGGTCGCTCAAGCCAAAGAAAGAAGAATATGTGAATGCCCGTGTCTTCGTCATGAGAGTGTACAACTCGTCTCATTTCGTAGAAGTTGGAAGGAGAGTGCACGCCGTCTATGTCATGCTTTTGGTAAGGAAGTAAACGCCGTCGTGCGAGAGATGGTACTCGCGTAGTGGTGGTACAGTCGAGTCAAGTAAATGTAATGAATGCTCAAGGGTCGACGAGAAATTCGCTGGAAAGTGAATCAATCTGGTCGGAGTAAGGGTCCATCTCAAGGGCGCTGAGGCCGGAGATAGTCTTCCCAGGGACGTCGGAGTAGATAGCAAAGTCTGAAGAGTCGACGTAGGCATAGCTGCTGGGAAGGTGGGAGTAGCCTTGAGAGCTGATAGAATCAAATCCCTCCATCTTGAACTCTTCTTGCAGTCGCTCGGTGGGGTCTTGAGAGATGAAGACATCGATTTCAGAGCCCACAGTGGACTCTGCTAGGGTTGGCGCCGAGTGAGGTGAGGACATGTCGTAAGGAGAAAGAGCAGGGTCACTGTACAAGCAGTCCTGAGAAGAGGTGGGAGGTTTGGAATCGAATTGTTCCATGGCACGAGCATATCGGTTGTGGGCCATCTGGGAGGGTGACAATGGCAATGGAAGCATGTCGTCCTCGAACTGCTGGGAGCTCATGGGAATATTTGATATTGGTGACTCGTGGTCCACGGCTCGACCGGGGGATGTAGGCGGAGTAAAAGAAGACATAGATGTAGACGGGGCATAGTTGGGAGAGTTAAACATTGGCTGTTCATGGCGGGTGTTCTCAATCTTCACGGGCATAAGGGGGGCGGACTTCTGAGCAATGCGTTGACGGGTACGAGTAGATTTGATCTGACGGGTTTCGACATCGGGACGAGCTTTCTTTGGCGGGCGGCCACGCTTGGTGGTCTTCGGGACAAACCCAGTGAAACCTCCAACGCACATATCACGTTGACGGTGGCGGGTTAGGGCATCTTGACGAGCGAAGCTAGCACCACAGGCACAGGCGAAAGGCTTCTTCCCGGAATGGGTCTTCAGGTGGCGCTTGAGATCATGTCCACGGACGAAGTCTTTTCCACACCGGTCACATACGTACTGACGGTCATTCAGATGAGTCTGGACGTGGGACTTGATGTTCTCCTTGCGACCAAAGCGACAATGGCAGCCGGAGAAGGTGCAGACCCATTTGTTGTCTTTGGGGTCAGGGCCGGAAATGTACTGGTTGATCTCATCACTGGACACTGAACTTTCTTTCACAGATGCTTTGACGCGGGCATCGAGATCAAACTCATCCACGGGCTCGATCATATCTTCCTCAGATTGGCCACTCGACGAAGCAGGAGACAAAGCGCGCTTCCGCTTATTATTGGACGGACTAATCTTGTATGGTGACACGCCACAGGAGCCGGGTGAAGGCATAGCGGCGAGCTCGGCATAGTCGGCGACGGAAGTGGCAGGCGATGGCATATGGGTCATGTGGACAGGGTCTGACCCAGGCAATCCTTGGAGAGACTGGGTTCTTTGCATCTCAGCAGTAACCGGTGTGCGGGGGTATGAAAAACTCTGGGGCTTAGTAGGGGTCTGGTCATTGGTATACATGGATAAATCAAAAGAACCCTTCATGGGGGTGGTATCGGGGGTAAGAGGGGCATTATCTATAAGAACAGTTAGCATGGTAGCGAATGGATGCGGTATATGTTAGACCATACATGAAAGGTAGGGGTTAATTTTGGGAGAATCAGTCTCTGGTTGAACAGAGAGTTGCTGCATAGTCCGACCATAAACATTAGTGTGATCTTTATGCATCATTGCCTGATATTGCTGAGGGAAGGATCCCCAACGTTTCTGCTCGCGGGCTTGGGAAAGCCGTTGGCGCTCTTCTTGTAATTGGTGCATAGAGCCTTTCAAAGCTGAGTTGGAGCTTGGGTTGTCACTTGCAGATCGTGCAAGAGCGGGAGCAATAGAAGTTGGGAATGTAGCAGAGCTACCAGTTGTGTACATCTCTTGCAGTTCCTCCGGGTTCCACATGTATGCGGTCTGATATTGCTCGGGCTGCAGGGAAAGACCGGACGGAATGAACCGCTGGTCATGTTGAGATGAAGATGTAAATTGCTGGCTAGCCATGGCCTGTCGTGAGAAAGCTGCTTTTTCGTTAAAAAAGTCCCGAAGCTGGGTGACCTTGTTTGTCCCACATCGTCGGTCGACAGCGAGTTGTGGACCGAAGGACCCATAGTCCACAGTCTGGCCACGACGATGTGTGCGGCGGGCTGGCATATTGGCCATCACGGGTCGATCCACTTCGAAGCCGGGAGTTGATAGTTGGCGACGGTGACCGTGTAATGTCGATGAGGGGGAGATCATGGCTTCCAGGCCGCTCGAATTTCGAATTCCACGTTTCCTGTCGCAGTGTTAGTCTGTGAACACCAACAATCGCAGTCGCAAACAAGAAAAAAAAAACGAAAAGAAAGTAGCTTAGGTCCTTAACAAGCTAGTGGTCAAGCGTTGATAAGAGGTGTTAATAGATTATGTGAAGTTCAATTCACCGTCCCACCAAGGAAAATAAAGGTGACACGAAAAAGAGGAAAACTGGGGATAGTTAAGGTAGAAAGCGACTCCAATAAAAGACCTTTGAAGCGGGCCAGAAGAGTTGACGATCTATCAATCCAGCCCACGGTTCACTATCAACAAGTGTGGTTGGCATAGCAACGCGGCTGACGGGAGTCTGGGAAACCAGATGTGAGCAGCTGTGACGAGCATGGGCCCACTCCCCGCCTGCGGATCCTGCATCTTTTGTTAGATTCATTTAGGCATTATCGACCGAGATCCCATCTATACAATAATTACCACCTTTAATCCTTCCACCCTGACTTCCTTTCTTTGCCCTCTGCAAGGGCCCGTATATCCGCTGCGAGGAGGATGGGCTTCAACTTGTCCCTAGTGAAGGGGTTGGCCCTCCTGTGGCCGTCGCCATGGGAATGTCCCTGATTGGGCAACTCTGATAGCCGATCAGATCTTGGGTCAACACTGGGGCTGAAGTTCCGTGATGCAGGACTATGTCATTATTTGCCTGAGGCATCAGTGGGCTGCACAGGTCCCATCACATCATGTGACCCTTATTGATAAGCCTTGTCGGCAGAAATATTCTTCCGCTTTGTCCGAACTAGTCCGTAACAAGAAGTGGATCAATCATGTGATCACACAACGATTTTAATCACGAACCGAGTCCCACCTACCTTGAATTTCTTCTCTTCGTCAAGGTTAAGGAAGACAACTTGTCGAGGTGAGTTGATGAAACCAGCAGAAAAAGGTCTACAGCGTCCAAAACAAGATGTAGCCTTCGCGCAAACTTGTTTTGAGTCACTGCTTTGTCTGCGCACGCTCAAAAGCAATATTCTGAACTTCAACTAACCGCATCGCAGGCCTTCATCAAGATGCAGATCTTCGTCAAGACCCTCACGGGTAAGACCATCACCCTCGAGGTTGAGTCCTCGGACACCATCGACAATGTCAAGTCCAAGATCCAGGGTACGAATAACTCCCAACACCGTCCAAGCGACAAAATCACAAGATGACAAAAAATCTAACACCACGCTTCACAGACAAGGAGGGCATTCCCCCAGACCAGCAGCGTCTGATCTTCGCTGGCAAGCAGCTCGAGGACGGCCGTACTCTTTCTGACTACAACATCCAGAAGGAGTCCACCCTTCACCTCGTGCTCCGCCTGCGTGGTGGTGGTAAGAAGCGCAAGAAGAAGGTGTACACCACCCCCAAGAAGATCAAGCACAAGCACAAGAAGACCAAGCTCGCCATCCTCAAGTACTACAAGGTTGACGGTGATGGAAAGATCGAGCGTCTTCGCCGCGAGTGCCCCGCCCCTGAGGTATGTTTATATTCTTCGCATGCATCAAAGAGACATGTACTAACTTTCTATTTAGTGCGGTGCCGGTGTCTTCATGGCTGCCATGCACAACCGCCAGTACTGCGGCAAGTGCCACCTGACCTACGTCTTCGACGAGTCCAAGTAAATGGACTTTGTCTGACTGGGAGTTTTGTTGAATTCGAGCATAGCTAGGATGAAATTATGATTTCCGGTAGATACGGTTAAGCACACTTGTGTCAATACTCAAAAATATTACAAAAACTTCGGCATTGCCAATCTTGATTACATGTTGTAGAGATCAAGTAAAAGCGTATGCGTAGTGCTCATACTCTGATTTAATACATATTCTGCACTGTTGAAAACACGAATGCATCCCCACTGGATATCAATAGTGATCCATGTTCAAGGCATCCCGTTCCTCAAGTTATCGTACTTACTCTCGGGGAAGTCAAGCGCGTTGCATGACTGCTCCAGAGCCTCGGTTCCACCAACGGCATCAACAAATGTACCAATCAAGCTGCCATCATCGGCATTCGCAGCCTTCCCTCCCTTGTCACCACTACTCTCCCACCACATTCCACCACCAAGCTGGTTTTGCTGCACATACTGGGCCTTCAACCTACTCGTCTGTGGGTCATCATAAGATACCATAGTGCGTGACCCAGCATCATAACACCAAGAAGCCCCAATATGTTGAATGAGCAGCTCCTCCGATCCAGGGCGCGGCAACGCCTTGTAATCCCAGACCCCGTTTTCCCAACTTCCTTCGCCAACGCCGTTATACGGCTTGCCCGGCCCGTCAGTGTTGGTGAATGCACGGCCGTACAGTGGCATACCTAACACAATCTTGTCACAGGGTACACCGGCATTAACATAGTGGTCTATCGCGGTCTGGGTGGAGAAAGGTGTTGAAGCTGAGTTGCCGCTATCGGGATAGATGTTTGCTTGGTGACCCGCGTTTGAGTCCCAGCTGCCGGCGTAGTCGTATGCCATGAGGTTGAAAAAATCTAGGAATTGATTCATATCGGAAAGGTGTAGACGATTGAAGTTGTCTGGGCCTGCGGGGCAAGCGATGGTCAGGTAGAACTTGCGGTCTGGGCCTGCGGCTTGGTCGAGGTGCTGGTGTCTGGTCAGGGGTGGAGGGAATCAACGGGATAGTATCAGACATACCTCTCGGCAGGTTTGGAGCAATTCAACCATGTTTTGGGCCTGATCGTCATCTGGTCATATCATCAGCTTCGTGTGTATAACTGTCGGGAGTTATCGAGTCTCACTTTGGGGATACTCCCAATCAATATCAATTCCTGTAAATGTGGTCAGTGCCGTGCTCTTGTTTTCGAGACTGGTCATTGCAACACACCATCAAATCCCAAGTCGAGAACAAGCTGAGTCGCCGTCTCGGCAAATCTAGCTCGTCCCTCTGCGGTGCTGGCAGGCTGAACGAAGTTTGAAGAGTAGGTCCAGCCACCGATGGACAGAAGAACCTTCAGCTTGCGATTCTCTTTCTTCAGGAGGTAGAGTTGCTTGATGCATCCGTAAACATTGTTACCCGAATCATTCCATGAGTCGCCGGGGTAGTGCTTCTCAACATCAGACCAGCTATCGGTCAAATATCTATAGCAATTTAGCATGGCACCAGTGAATAGAAGTGCGAATCTTGGAAGGACTTACACTTCGCCGGTTTCCGGGCGAATATTGGCGAACGCATACAGAATATGGGTCAATTTGTCTGCGGGCAAGTCTTGGGGATTGTGATTGCGACCATAGATGGCCTATATGTGGGGTGGTCAGTTGCATAGTCATCAAAATGAACATTTATGGTCACGAATGTCACATGGTATAATGGGCGAAATCAATAAGGCTCATTCTGGCAGCAGGCACATAGGGACTAGGTGGACGTACCCAGTTGACGAAATAAGCAACGGATCTCATGGTTGCTGCAGGCGGGGTCGTACTAGCGAGGTAAAAATGTTGCACAAAAGCAGCCACGAGTACCACAAACGCAGTAAGATATACAATGGGTGAGAGACGACGAGCCACACTGAAATTGGATCAACAATGATCAAGTTCAATTGTGTCAAGACACTATCAAGGCGCTAGCTTGGTCTGTTCTTGGGGTATAAATGGAGGGGTACCTAATGTCGCAGCCTAACTATTAGCGGATGCATGTACTGGGTTATAAATAACAACGCCACCGAATCATGGGCTGCAGGGGCCCTGTGGCTGTGTGTGGCTAGGAAGGGACCCGTACCTGTGGCTGAATGTCAATCTGCGCTAACAAGTTTCTTCAGAAGCTGTACACCACATGTCAGAAATTGAGGGACTCAAAGTTAAAGAACGATGCCATGAATTGGAAGTCCTTTATAGGGCGATCACACAATCGAGAGCCAGTATGTAGCATGACTTCTCAATCTGCACATGGCCTTTGTGGAACCTGAGGCACCAGTCATGCTGCCTCTCACATTTTTGCTTTTTGACTGAGTTGGTATCTTTTTACGATATCTCCTTCTTCTCTATGCTGTGCAGGTCATTTGGGAGCCCTGGTGGCCTGTGACTGGTATGAAGAGCAACCACGGAGGATGTGGACGATGGCTCTCCTTCCAAATTCGGCATGATAAGCTTGGAGTCGAGTATATCTCGCAGTCATGGGGGCTGTACGGGGCATGCATTTGGGTGTATAGGGTGATTGAATTCAAGTTTCATGGAAGTCTGGAGGCCTCAGAATACCTGTTTAGGTCTAGCGAATAAATTACCTGGCATCCAAGGAAGGGTCCTTGCCACAATGCTTAGCTATGTCCCTACTTGACACTCCCGGGCTTGGTCATACGACAGACCAGACAGAGTAATTGCTAGAATTAGCGCTTGACATCTCTTGACACTTGCACACAATCCACATATCAAACGATCATTATTTGAAGGCCGAGACAGGAAGATGTGCTTGTCAATGACCCTTGGAAACCCTCATTGGGAAGCTTCAGAAAATGAACCTACTTTCATACACTGAAGAGTGGCGGGGAGGCTATTTTACATCCATGAAATATCCCCCGTCCATTAAATCAAAGTAAATATGCATCCGACGTTGCTAATTTCGCCTCTACTATGAGCATGGAAGAGTGTTGGGACTGATTATGGCGAAATTTATCATACAGTATATAAAAAATGAAGTACGACATAAAAAAAGCTAAATCAAAAGTAAAATTCCACGAATAGAAAAATAAAACGCTAAAGGGAACGGGAGGGAAAAAAACCTCCCCACAAAAAGATAAAGGTCCCTGCCGGGGTCGAACCGGCGATCTTTCGGATCAAAACCGAACGGAGTAACCGCTGTCCCAAGGGACCTTGTTGAGATTTGTAAGCTCTTCTTCAAATTATATCCTACCCGGTCTTATTTCTGAGAACAGGCATAATCATCCACCAAGTTAAGCGTCCAAATTTCCATGTCTAGTTTCCTTTTCTTCACTTGCCTTGATCTATGTCATAGGTAGCTTTAGGACCGATATTATTGGTGAGTGCTCGATGTGACCTTGAAAATTTTTGGACTCGTATGAAATTGCATATATATTTTCTTTCACAGTAGATCAAGGTTGGACTTTCTGGTCACACCCGACCGTCACATCTCTCTGCACTTAATCTATACATATAACACAGGGGCAGAACCTATCTTGGTAGGTAGCACAGCATGTGCATGATAACTTCATGTAGCAGGCTACAGGTGCCCGCGGACACGCCGAGTGACAGTATAACCACAGTCGAGAATCAGAAGAACATTGAAGACAAATCAAGGCTGTCAGCCAATCGTTTATCCTGTTGAACATTTTAGAGAATGGTCATACCTAACCAGTAATTGGCCAACTTCTTTTCCTATAGATTACATAAGTAGTCACTAGATAGGGCCATTGGTTCATGTCAACTTTGAACATATCTAGAGTAATCAATGCCACCCATGTGCCTATCGACCAGAAAGGTCAAGCCCCAGGCCACGTTTTTATCTGGGATCCAAATAACCTGCACCTAGAAACCTTCCATTCCATATGTATGACGCTACTTACGGAAAGTCCCACCAGTCAGCCCCAAGACGCTAGAAGCACTGACACCAAAAACCTGAATCATACATTAGAACACCTGACGACACATGGCATCGCACGACCCTGAAAGAGCAACCCGAGGACCGAGACAAGGAAAAAAAAGAAAAAAACCCAAAAGAGCCCCACCACATACTATGTATGGGCCGTTGTGAAACGACGATCAATGGAAGACCTGAGGCAGCAGCAGCTGAAATCAACACAAATGTGGTTCCCAGAAGTGACGGGGAAGCAATTCCGTATCCACCGTTTGATTAATATAAGGTTATTTATTAAAAGAAAAGATAAATTAGTTAATATTAAGATCCAAAGTAGATTCAAAATAGAAATGCAGATTTTTTCAAAACCAACCTCAGCTGAACTTCAGCCGACACGCGCCCGATCTGACCACCGATTGGCATAGCGCTCGCCAGACTAACGCCTTAGCCTCGGATCCACTTGGACCCCTCAACCCCTCACCCAGTCATAGTGATGGAAGGAGTGAGAAGCGTCAAAACGGTTTGGCATGCTATGTTCGCCACAATGGACCTTGATTTTTTTTCTTCCTTTTTTTCTTCCTTTTTTTTTTTTTTTTTTTTTTTTTTTTTTTCTTTTCTTTAACTTTTCCTTTCCTTCCTTACAGGGCCCGTTTTCCCAATGTGTTTACCTGCAGATGGTTCCATAGTTTCCCAACGATTACTAACCCGCCCAACGATTCAGTGTCCGTAGTAGCAAATCTATAGTAATAACGACATGATTACATATATGAATTCAGTTGCAATTATCCGTCCTGTCCAGTATCGATTATAGTTGATTCTCCCACGGAGACGCCGGATCCAAGTCTGGTCTAGCATTGAGTGCATACCGCCTATTCTAGTGGTCCGTGATCTATTTCACCGCTTGATACCCATGTTTTTATCTGTTCGTCATTAAGGTAATCTAGAATTTGTTTCAGCTGCTATGTCTGCCTCGCGGCCCAGGTGTCTGGATCCCCGTCTGTGCGGTAACCCAATCGTATCATCGGACAAGGGTTTTCCTGTAAGTGGACCCCTAGCTTGCAGTGGGGGTGAAGATGCAAGCCATCCCAGCCTCTGGATCTGGAAGCACTAGTGCAGTAAGGTTTTTATTTTTATTTACAGTATGTGTTTCGGATGGGTAGATTCTTAATGTATACGTACTCGTTGAAGCCCCACGGGTCTGGCTCATAGCTGTGGAGACTAACGGGCTGATGATGCCTGAGTTGAAGAAACGGTGCTCCATAGTGGGTTTTGCTTAGTTTGATTCCACTTTGGAGATGAGAACTTGATGTTGCTGTGGATTTGTATCGGTATCTCCGTCTGGTTTGTAGTATACAGTGTGAATGGAAATCCAGGTGGAGATTAGACATGTTAATTGTGAAGACCCGGAAGTCTGATGCAAGATTCTCGTTTACTCCCACATACGGTACAATGAGGTTATACTCAAAACGCCCATGCAAAACGAAAAAAATGATAGTCAAATGAATATAAAAACCCAAAACAAGAGGGGATATCTTCGCCATGCTTGAGAAACATTGATCTACCTCTCCTTTTTTTTGTGTCACTTTTTTTTTTCGTAAGTTCCGATCAACCACAGCGACCCGCGCTGTCCCCGCCGGAAAGAAAAGGAAAATTGTAAAGAAAAAGTCCCCGCATACTTCGTACCCATCCCTATTAGAAACAACCCCGGAGAATAGTACAATCCTGAAGACCCGTTGACCGATGCGTCATAGTCATATAGTCCATTGTCGCATTACCGCCCGATCCAGCGCCGGATAGTATCCAGAGAAGGATCGTCATCGAGCCAGTGACCAGCTCGTACGTCGGCGGCACGGAGATCAGCGACGACGTGTTGATCGGTGACGCGCGCTAATTCTTGCTGCAGCGAGGCGTGGCCGGCTTTTAGGGCGGCGGCATGTGCTGGTGTTGGGCGTCCACCCCGAAGGGTAGTAGCGCGAGCCATGGCCCATCGTCTAGCGGCGGCGGCTCGAAGGTAGATTTTGTGTGCCTGGAATCGACGAGCGCAGCTATCGATAATGACCCTGATAAATGTCAGTTTTTTGAAGCAATTGTTCGTCCTGGACCAGTTACCTTTGTAGTTCTACCCTTTCTGTCTCAGCATTGCCTTGGCCCGTTACTGGACACGGGTGGTAATTTGCGGACACCAAGCGCTGGGCAGCGGTATGGCAATCACGGAGCACGATGTAACCTTCTTCGTGTTGGTCGTCTGGGTGTACATCGACGTTCTGCTGAGAGATATGCAGCAGAAGAGTTCGGTAGTCGTTGATGAGTTCGGCTACTCGCACTGCGCGGGCTTGATTGACTGTTTCCCGATGAATATCAGCATCCAGACTCAATTGGACGAATTGATCAATGCTTACGTCCGTCTGCCATTGAGAGTCGTTTGCCGTTATTATAAATTGTAGATGTAGATGTAGACCTAGGAAAAAGATGGGACGAGGAGAGGCTCGTAGAGAACGTCACATCAAAGATCAAAAAAGAAAAAGAATGAACGTGAGGTATAGAAATGTAAGTTAAATCGAAGTCAATGGTTAGAGAGTGAGACGAGGATCCAAGTCTCTTATAGGAATGATTGTGAGAGAGAACAGCGTCATCCCACGGTACCCCATACCATGACAGCAAACGATCTCGAACCCCATGAAAATTCAGGAAATCAAAAATTCCAAAAAAGAAATACAAAAAAGGAATTATGCCATGACAGCGGAGAGGGATCGAAGAACGCTGCACCAATAGACGGTGAAGAAAGCAAAATTAGGACAAGCACAGCTGGGAGGTGGACCGGGCCACACGATAGCTCCCGAGAAAACCGTCGGCAGGAGAAAGGGACCCATCCCTGGCGTGTATTTTTGGTTAAAAAAACACGGTAGTTCTGAAAAATGGGGCACTCGAGAAGACGACGGGTGGAGCCCCGCGAGATTAGGTTCCTGTGCGGCCGATGTGCCTCTCTCGTCGGCGAGGGGAGAGATGGCGTCTGACGATCATGATTGGTGTAGAGCGGCTCGAACTACTTTTCGGCGCATCCGCGTGGGAACCCTGTCAATTCGAACTTGGCGGATGAGTTCCCAAAAACATTGGCGCAGGGGAAAAGGATTTTTTTTCTAATTAAAAATTCTCAGATGAATATCTCGGACATGAACCTGGGAAGAGTTCAGCAGGAGAAGAAGTTCAGCTATGATGGAGACTCGTTCAAGCCACGGTCCTGGCCGAGCCACATGTGGCGTCGGCACGGACAGCTGAGAAGCTGAAGAAAACTGTTCGAACTGATCCCCTACGCACGGTCCATTTCTCCCTTACCTTGCATTATCACTGTATACTCTCTATATGTGATTCATCGATAAGCAGGTGGCAAGGTATTTCTGCCATGACCCACCTGAACTGATACCCCCGGAATTTCTACCGTCATCCTTGACGCGCTAGCCAGCATATCTATAGTTGCTGCAGGATGATAGATCCTTGTAGTGCGTCGAAACACAGCCGAAACACCAAGCCTTACAGAAAAGCAAAAACACAGAATAGGCTTATGAAAATGTTCAATGGAGTAGATTCATTCGTCGTTCTTTCTAAAATAGAAAATGAATTTCACAGCACACTCTTCAATAGGTCCATCATACTGCATCCAATCTGCAAAATCTTGTAATTCTGCCATTGGTTTAGTCCTTCTCTGCGATGGCCTGCAGCCGTTCGTCAATCTCCTCCTCTGTTAGGGCCCGGAACGCTGTAGTTGTGCCCTGGCCATCTTCCGAGGGACCACCGACAATGCCGACCTCCAGCTCATGTTTCTTGAAGTCAACGCTCAGCACATTGCTGAGAGCAGTGATGCCCAGCTCCACAACTTCCTCCCAGGTGCCCGGTGCGGCATCCTTGTTCTTCAGCTTCTTCTCCAGGTGATTCAGCGCCTCCTGTTGCTTAGGACCGGATGCAGTCGCTTTGTATCCAACATAGTAACCGGCCGGGTCACACTTGTAGAGCTGGGGCCCGTTCTCATCGTCGACGGAGATCAAGGTCGTCGCCACACCGAGTGGCCGCATGTAAGCCTAGGAAAGATTACAGGTTAGTGACCATTCAAGTTTTGGTGAGGAACTGGGGGACATACTCGTTGTGTGTAGACCTGGTTGATATTCGCCAATCGCTTCGCCAGAACGTCACAGGGCATCTCATATCCGAACTTGTACCGGAACTCGGCAGCCTCCCCACGGGCACGGTCAACGGACGCCCGAGCATCTGCTATGGAGCCGGTCATGACGCAGCCCACCGAGGGCGAGATCTTGAAAACATGTGAAACAGAGGATGGGTCGATGAGTTTATCCTAACCAGTCGGTCAGTTGGTTTGCCTGTGGGGGTGAACCAAGTGCGACTTACAGCAACTTTCTTCTGGGACAGCACGACGGCACAGTCCTTTCCTCTCACACCGATAGAGGTGATGTTGGCAGAGGTGATGGCCTTGAATGCATACTCTATAGCGCAGATCCATTGTCAGTGGTCCGTGAGCATGACGGGGCATCACCGGTGGTCCGCCCCAAGCAACGAGCGGAGCCGGCGACGAGCGATGCCGGTGCATTCGTAGAGAACAAGAACTACATACCGACTTGGTACAATCGACCCTGATCCGAGAAGATGGTGATATGTCTATCGTAACCTGCGCTTCCTGATGCGGAGAAGAGGGTCAGTCGGGGCTAAGGTCATGGGACTGGTTCAGTGGTAGAAGCATGGGCAAGACATACCGGACATGGTAACGGAATATGAATTCTTTTATAGCGGTAGAAAGAAATGGGAGGGACGAAATGGGGGGGCAGCGAGATGGATGGAAAGGGAATTGACAGTGACGCGTGCCAGCGGTGCCTAAGCTTGAGTGAGAGAGCTTGAGCTTGAGCCTCACCGCCTTTGACCAACCGCTACACTGCTACAACCTGGGAAGTTCAGATGAATGAGCGTGCCTTGACTTTTTCAATTCGATTCGAATTATGATGATGGAATGCTCCTTGAAAGTTTAGGAGATCTGGTTTATCAGTTCTACCAAGCAGAGATTCATTGGGTACTTCATAGCAGTATTACGTGAAGCACCTCGAATCTAGGGCATCGGCCCATGCGTTGTTGCTATTACGTTGGTATACAGATCACATCCCAGTATTTATCTTTTGATTAATCGCTGTACAAACGGCTGGATATCTTTTCTAATACATGCCAGAAGAACCAAATCCCATCACAAATCTTTAGTCGCTATCCTCACTACTCGAGATGTCAATCACAGCGGTTCTGACCTTCCGCTTTTGCTTCTTCTTGTTCTTGCTGGGGGCAGGCAGTGCGGGTGCCAGTTTCTTCTCCTTCCTCAAAGCAGCCTTCTTCTCCTTCTTCTCCTGCTTGTTTGCGGCAGCAGCCTTGGTCTTGGAGATGGGAGCAGGGACTTCACTCTCCGCTGGAGAGGGCTTGTTAGCCACAGGCTTGGATTGAACAAGCTTGGATTGGATCTTGGTAGTAGCCGGCTTGTCGTCATCACTATCCGAGTCTGAAGAGTCATCATCACTGCCAGAGCTAGAGGTGTCATCGTCGCTGCCAGAGCTAGAAGTCTCGTCGTCACTGTCGCTGTCACTCTCACTGCTCGAGATATCGACAACAGCAGTACGATTCTTTCTCTTCTTGTTCACAGGCTCCACCTTAACAGGCACCTTCTTCGGAACAGACTTGACAATGTCGAACAGCTCATCGGACATAGCATAGAAGACAAGCTCGGCCCGCACTCTCTTCTGAAGACGCTTATTCGCGGCGGGCTTCAACCCCTCTGCTGATCCGGCAGTGTTCAATTCGGCACCAGCACTTGCAAATGAATCCCGAAGCGCATCGACAGCCTCCTGGAAGGCAGGATCCTCCTCCTTGCCATCCTTTGTCGCAGCTTCAATATCCTCCTTCAGTACCTGAACTGCACCCTGGCTCAATCTTGCTTTCGCCGCATCACCCCTCAATCCTTTCAGGTATGACAAAAGCGCAATGTTATACCGAGAAGGGACATGTTCCTCGGAGTAGAGATGCTTGAACAGGTTTGTCTCGCGATTCTTCTGGAACTTCCACGACGAACGATCGTGGTGGTAGTGGCTCAGGTAAGACATGATAGGCGACTCGTGTAAATGCTGTGTCGAAGATGACGACGGCACGGGGGCTGAGGGATCCTTGTTCTTCTTTGCCTTCTTCTTCTCGCGCTTGCGCTTGCGCATTTCCTCTAATGCTTTCTCATTGTCGGTTTGCAATTGCTGTGCTGGATCGGCGGTGACTGTGTCACTGCTGTCGGAGTCATTATCATCGTCATTTTCAGCTTTCTGTGGGGCTTCGTCTTCGGCATCGGCGGCGCTCTCATCTCCGCTCCCGTCTTCAGTCTTGGTCCCGGGCCCGAATGAGACCCTCTTCTTCTTATCTTTCTTCTCCTTCTTCTTTTTCTTTGTGGATTCCTCCTTCCCAGCGTCGCCTTCATCTTCGACCTCGGTGCTATGTCTCCGCTTCTTGCTCTTAGTGACTTCCTCTGCGTCGTCAGATGACTTCTTGCGCTTCTTCTTGTCCTTGTCGGCGCTCTCATTTGGTGTCACTTGTTCAGACATCTGTATGTTTTCGCCGATACTCTCTCTGGCGTGCTTTGGCTTGGAGTTGGTGTCTTTTGTCTTCGCCATGATGGGTGGTTGAAGGATAGGATCTGCAGCGCAGGTACCTCGATGAAAATCCGATTTGGATGTCGCACAATTGTAATGGATCCAATTGTGAGTACAAGGATTTTCCAAGGGGTCCCAGGTTCTTTCCTGAGAGCCTGATTGTTGTGAAGATTTGATTCTACGATGGCGCGAGGCGGAGTTGACTTTTTTTTTTCTGCCGGATGAGTTGAAGGCGGTCCTTGATAAGATTGCTTAGAGCCTTGAGATACCTGGGCGTAGTCAACGGAGTACACTCCAAGGTTTCAATTGATAACTAATGGAACATCTACTTTAATCTATTTGGATATTCTGATTCCAGAGATTGGTATCATGGATTCGTCTCACATTAATAGGTCTTTCCACTATTGTACTTTTCTCCTACAGAAACGACTGGGCATAATCTCACGCCGCAACTCCATTAGCACCTTGTTCCTGGGCATCTTTTCGTTCCCTCCGTGGAATGCTATTCCCTTCAGTGCCCGAGCCCGTGGCCTGAGCAGAAGCCGCTTTCCGCTTGGCACGCTCTCTCTCCCTTTCTTTCTCCTTATCCCGCGAGCTAGGACCTGTAGCCCGTCGTCTTTTTATAGGCTCGTATACATCATTGAAGTTCATGTTGACACCCAAAAAGCGCATATCAACATCAGGTTGATAGGCAAGGTCCCCGAGCAAGATATTCAGGCGCGAGCGGAAATCAACAGAAAGATCCCGGAGCCGCACGCGTAGAGACGCGAGCATGTGGTCATCAGCCGAGGAGTCCTGCGCCGAGAGGGAGAACGGAGTATCGAGTCCGTCGAGACCAGAGCTTGAGGGTCGAAGATTTGGTGTTGAGGACATGGATGTGCCCCCACGGCTATTTGTGCGAAGGGGTAGGAGGTCACGATCTGTGACGCCCCAACGGCCCTGTGCGGTGCGGGTTTCAATTTTAGCATTTAGTTCCTGGCGGCGAGTGAATTCCGCGACAGAAAATGAGTAGAGACCATCGACGGCGTCCTTATAGGAGAGCATGATCTTGAGAATGTGGTGGAGCTGGGAGAGGAAGCTTTCTTCAGGTTGCTTGGCGGAAGCGGAGGTGGAAGAACCATAGCGTGGAGAGGCCGAGCCAAGAAGACCCTTGTGCGTGATGGAGTTGAGGTATTGTTTGTGAGCCATGATGAGATCATCGAGCGTGCAGTCTGGTTTGGATATGGCTGCCTGCAGCGTGTCCCAGCTGGATTCGATAACCTCGAACAAGATATAGTACTGGAGTTGACAGACAAAGTGGATCATTTCAGCAATAACACATCGTGCACGCTTCCAGTCTGGTCCAACTTTGTCGTCAACGTGGGCGAGTACACCTCTTGCACCGGTCATGCAGCGGCGCCAGGTGCTGTTGAGAGCGAACTCGACTCGCTTTACGCGCCAGAGAAAATTGAAAACTTTGAGATATTGAGTTGATCCGTATGGTGTAATTACGACGTCAACGGGGGCATCGATCTTATATTCCAGGGTGAAGCAGTCCCAACCAATCTCGCCGTGACTGAGCTCAAGCATACGTGCATCCAGCCGGCGGAGCACATCTGGCGAGTCATACTGCGCATTTGAGGCACGGATAGCATGTTCCAACTGAGCAGTGAGCGTATGTCGGTATTGGGAGTTTGCAGGGCGGTCCAGGTTCGAGGCTAGAGACTCCATCAATAACGCGATGAAGTCACCTTGTCCTAACAACAGATACTTCTTCAATGCCTGCAAATGATCGAAGAGCTTGAATTTGTTGTCCATTAGGTGGATAAGACGAGCCATGGTGGTCTTGTAGGCCTCATCAATGGATATCTCCAGAGTGGCAGTATCGCCGTATGTAAGCTCTTTTGAAGCCTCCTTGGAATATGCCTCCACCCATGCGGAATCACCGCAAGCGTATCGGATGAAGTTCAAAGACTTTCCAATGAGGAAAACCTTGTTTGCAAATTCTTGGGTAACGATTGAAGGAAGCATTTTCTCATCCAAGACGTACTTTGTTTCCCAAACGCTAGTGGCGATACGGCGGGGGTCCTCATCGGGCTTTCCTTTTCCTTCCGCAACAAAGAATTCCTCATATGGGTCAGAGAGTTCACCATCGTAGATCCATGACCGAAGCATGTCATAAAAGGGTTGTGTGACATGGACTAGAAGCTTCTCTGCAAAGGCACACACAAAGGGATCTCCGTGCGATGAGGAAAATCCATGGATCAATGATATCAATTGACCTCCTTTCTTGTCTGGAAATTTTAATCAACATATGGACGACACGTATAATTATCTTCTTGACCGACTACTCACCTCGAGATTCTTCAACAATAAGGCTCATCAGTCGGAGAGCCATTGTGGCATCCCTTGTCCAAACCACGCAACGCTTCAGGGTAACCCCGCCCTTCCGAACGCTTTTAGGCTCGCTTGCGTTGCCAATGGTAGTAAGTGCCTGTCGAATCTCCGCTTCTAGGGTCGCAACCAAGCTAAGATAAGACCGTAGCTCGTTAGCGATGGCAGCCCGGAGACTCTGATTTACCAGCCCACCCTCTGTAGTTTCCACAAAGGCAGACAATCCTTTGTAAAGTAAACAAGGCTCGGCCAGGGAGTTAAGCAAAGAAATAAACGGAGCCGGTAGATTAGGCGGCAATCTCAGGATGGAAGCTGATTGAAACTGTAGGTTCGTTGAAGACAGTCCCTGCAAATTGAAAGGCAGGTCGCGCAAGAGCCCATGTTCAAACTCCTCTGGAGCCCGAGGTTGAGCAGCCGGCGTTGCTGTAGACGGTCGAGGTGACGCCGCATCCGCATGTTCATCTTCCCGGTCAGTCATCGCCGTATCAAAGCTGCTCGCGACACGACTAGCACGCTCCTCTCGTTCCCAGTCCCGACGCAGTGAGCTCTGACGCTCTGGTTTAGACGACAGCGGCACCCGTTGCGACGCGGAAGAACTAACGGCAGGACCCTCATCGTCCTCCGAGTCCAACGGACGAGACCCAGTACCGCGTCGAGGCCGATTACCCCGACCAAGCATATTCTGCAAATTGCCATCATCCATAAGCGGGCTGCGACTCCGCTCCCCGCCATGTTCAGCCGCAAATTCGTTCTCGTCTGATAGCTTATAGAGCAGGTACAGGATTCCCCATTTCTGTGAAAGCACGGGCTGCGTCAGGAGCTTGGAGTACATGTTTGAGAACTTCACTGCTAGCTCTGGGCTTGCGTTCTCACGCCGCAGCTTACGCTTGATCAGGTCTGCGGCATTGTTAACATTTTCTGCTCCCGCGATACTACCCCGACGACCTGATGGAGAGCCGCCCTCCGCGGAACCAGAGGCGGTATGGGTGTCAATGATGCGCCAGGCACGCTCGAGGTAAGCGCTATGACGGCGTTCTTCGGCAGCAACGAGCGCTTCATCCGGGTCGGAGTAATCGTCATTTTGGAGAGCTGTGATGGGGAGCGCGGGGGTCAGGGAGTCGACTAGTTGGGAGAGGGCATCGTCGATGCGGCGCGGGCGGGTGGGATGTCGGGTCGAGGTCGACATCTTCCTGCCCTTTCCCCCGCTGATTGGGGGCGATTGTCGTGGGTTGGTGAGCTTGGGCAGGTTTGGAGTTGAGATTCGCTCTTGGGTAGTGATGGATTGATTGGTGTCGAAGGACTTGGGCGGCGAGCTTAAAGGTTCAAGGCGGTGGCTTTTCCAACAAAAAAAAATTGTGTTTGCCTAGGACCAATCGAATGGAGATGAGAAGCTGGCTATATGAATTGAATTGGGAAATCGTGGCGCATGGTATGGCGGCTTCTATGCGGAATGGGTTCGTGTTTCCGATGTTTGGGTTGTTTGGTCAAACGCGTCTCTTATCACTTATCACATCTTTATTTATGGGGTACATGTACACAATTACACAATTACGTAGCTCGTTTCAAGTTCAATTGTAGAGCTATGGTTGTTCGATTGCTCCAGGATTCCATTCAAGGAGACTAGTTAAACAATAATAGAATCAAACCACCCAAACGCCACCTAGAAATCATGTATCTCAGCAACCCGGATCAGAAAGAACACATGCACCCGCGGGTCCTCCAAATATTAGACAAGCGAAAAAGAGTAAAAGGATCTCCCAAAACGAAGAGACAAAAATTAAAAAAAAAAAAAAAAAAAAAAAAAAAAAAGGGATGTCAGAAAATACAGCGGGAGAGGAAACCAGGGGGAAATAACGTGAGCCATCAGAAACCAGAATAACCTTGAAGCAGCCATAAAAATTTCAAGACGCCAAGAAGACGCGCCCTCCAAAGACTAAACGGAATTCATTCGTTCAAGCCACCGGAATCAGCCCGTCCAGTTTTTGAATCATGTGCATCATTAACACCTGCCCATGCCAAAGTTTCGGCGGAGCTATAGCCGAAATAAAGAGAGAGAAAAAAAAAGATTTTGGGGATTTGCCCTTCTCCCCGGTGAAAAAGGCGTGTTGTCGTATCTAAGCAAGTGGCTTGTATTTTGTCTTGTCAATTGAGCAAGGACAATTGAGAAAAAAGGAAAAGTTGCCCGCGTCAAGAGACTTTATAATTTCCGTTTCACGCCCGACGCATGCCTTGGGAGGGGATTGGTGCACCCGGTGGCATACCCATCTGACCTGGCATGCCGTATCCGTGGGGATCATATCCGGCTGACATGCCATTCATCATAAGCGGGCCAAGTCCCTGAGCTTGAGAGACGGGGCAGTCCTTGTGGGCGAGCAGAAGGGTCTTAAGATTCACAATCTCCTCACGGAGTTGAGTCACCGTAGCGGTCAACGCGTCATTCTCGGTGGTGAATAGCTCAACCTTGGCTTGCAGGTTAGCTAGCCACTGCTTCTTGCGTTGACGACATTTTAGGGCAGCGACACTGGAATAATATTAGTACTTATACAGTCACGTTGACATTGGAGACTGAAGGCGACATACCGGTTGCGCTCTAGGAAATTGCGTCTCTTTTCTTCATCTGTCATCTTCTTGGGATCTCCCGAGAATTTCTTCATATCCTCATCATCTGAATCCATATCTGACGGCGGCTCAACGCTGTTGGGCTTCGCCTTCTTATTGGGTCCTTTGGCAGCATCGTCGGCCTTGCGACGGTTGTTGGCAGCCGGTGCGGCCTTGGGCGCATTCTTCTTGCCCTTGCCCTTGGGTCTGGAGAGTTCCTGCTCCGATCCATCACCGCTCATCTCACGACCACTGGTGCCATTCGTGTTGGATGAAACGCGCCGAGCGGCAGCGGCGCGACCATCATTCTGCATATTCGGGTTGGCTTGCATATTGTTCGCCTGGCCACCTTTAGCTAGCATAAAGAGACCATTGGCGGCATCAGCAGCATCGTGTTGGGTGAACTGGTCTGCGGGGGCAGGCTGAGGAGGCTTAGTGTCCATGTTCGCATTCGAGGTAGGATCTTGTTCGTTTCCTTGACCATTTGCGCTGTTTTTCCGAGCAGTCAACGCGGTACGATGGAATTCAATTGTCGACGGCGTGGCACCGCCGTTCTGGAGTTGTTGTAGCAAGGCCTGAGAGTTAGGGCTGGGGGCTGGAAACATCGACCCACCACCACCAGGCGTTAGACCAGTGCGAAGGGATGATTCGTTGGGCGTCGGGAAGCCTCTGCCAATACTGTCGAAATAATCATTAGATCCAGTGGGCCCGGGAAGCATGGCGGGGCTCAGAGGCCCTGAGCGCAGGGAGTTGGACCAGTTGTAACCGCCGGCAGAGCTTGCACCAGGCAAGGCCGGGGAAGTGAGGGACGCGACGGGCGGCAGCAGCGACTTGCCGGGGGTGTCACCGGGGTTGCTGCTAAAGGATTGCTCGAAAGGGTTTGGCTCCAGCGAGAAGGGGTTGTGCACGGAGTTGAAGTAATCCGGGGTATCACTAGGGGCGGCGCCGGCTGGGCGTCGGGGTGGCGCCAGCGAGGTTTGCGAATCGGGCTTCTGGTCCTTCCCTGAAGACTGCGAGTCTGGAAGGCGAGTCAGCATGAATGATGAGGGTAGACGATGACGCGCGCGATAAAGGTACCAGAAGGATGTCGAAAACGAGGGCCCTTCATTGTGTGGAGGAAGAGTAGAAGATCGATGACGCCAGTTGTGAGATCATCCAAACGGTAGAGGGGGGAAGTTGAGTTAAAGTAACTCCAGGTGGCGGATTACCAAGAAAAGATAGAATAATTATTATATTCGGCTATAATAATCATTCGTATTCCTTTTCTGTTTTCTCGTTTTTCTTTCTTTTCTGGTTTATCCTTTTTGTGCCCACCATATATAATCAAGAGCAGGGGAATATCAAGTGTTGGTGCAGAAGGGGTACGACACATAAGGGAACACGCGCGCGCCATCAGGCATTCGACGAACCTTCTTTGGAATTTTTTTTCGAGTCCATAGCGGACAAAGTGTTTCTGATGGTAGTCGTACTGGGCGCGACAGCAGCAGACATCCTTGAAAAAAATTGTCAAGTTTCTTTCTGAGCTCAAGCGCGCACGAAAAGAGATAGAGATCACTGCGTGGCTTGCAGGCTGTCCCGATGAGAAGAAGAGAAAGAGGGAAGTGACGTAGAGGGGGAATGACGACAATTTTAGGGGAGAGAAAACATTAAGTAACATGGGAAATTACGGCCCCCGGTCGATACCGTCGTAATACCACAGTACCATACCCTCACCATAAACAGGGTTGATGGTGATTTATAATAACCCCACGCATTTGGAGCAGAATGGTACGGTAAACCCGAGGTAACCGATGTAACAGAAAACTACTGTATAGCCGAAGCCGGTAAAGGGGAAAAGGGAAAGAGAAAGGAAAAAAAACCAGTTGCGTACTGGCCTTGACCCCGAGTCTAGACTGGTTGCACCTGCAAATTGAAATTTTCATTTCATTTCCTTTTTGAAAAATCCTCTATATATTACATTGGCCTAGGATCTTCACTTGAATCAAAACTAGGACATATCCACACATACAATGGTCTGCGCTATAAAGAGCGAAAGAGTAGGAGAGAAAAAAAAAAGGTCACTCGACAATGGACCCTCGCATGTCGAGTTGTCGAACCTGGAGAGACTTAGTGGGTCCATTACCATGTATTAAACCAATGAGAAATAATACATAGCGTCGGAAGCGGAGTCGACCGTCTTTCCGGGCTAGATTGGGAACTGGCAACAAGATGAAAAATTTTTTTCTTACGTTTTCAAGATCTTGTACTGACGAATCAAGAATCGGCAAACAGTATATGGAGAACAATCTCAGAGACTGGTATGGTATTCAGCAAAGCCCGTCCCTCTCTATCAATTGATTCATATTTATCGCGGGAAATACAATACAACAACATTTGCGGTGACAGGGGGGGGGGTGTATGATTTCACGATGACGACGACAGGAATGTGTCCCGGATGCTGGGTCAGCCGAGTGGAGTTCAGATGTAGGGCGTGTCAGCCAGTCAGATCTATGCACGGACGGGAAGTTGGAGACTAGGATTCCGGAATGCAAGACGCTGAGTGGCTGGCTGGAGGTCAATGGAGGTCAACTTATGGTGAGTTGTCGCACTAACCTGAATCCGATTGATGACGCAATACACGTGAGTGTTCCCGGTCCACAAAGTACGGGATGACGTGCGTGGCCTGTGAACCGGGTCTAGATCGGTTACAGTACTACAGAGCGATAACAGCAGATTGCAATATAAAATATGATACATGTACTCTCATTGGTGTATGAGTCCAGCCATTGATAAACCATGTAATTCTGTGCCAACTTTCATCAAATACTGTAATGCTTTATAATAGTTAATTACATGGCTGTGTCCTAGGTGAGGCGCCGATGAAACCCTACCTAATCTCGGACATGGTTTCAATACTGTAAGATAAGACGTTATCAATAAGGCTTAATTTAAATCAGTACGAAGAATCGGATCAGTATCCTCTAAGATGTGTGATGCAGGATGATCATATCTAGGATCCGGGGTATACAGAGTACAAGGGCTCAGATCGGTGGCGCATACTCTGTACTGATAAGGGCATTCGAGCTAGCCAATCTTGGAACCTAGTTTGATTAGTGCATCATCTTCCAACCCATTTGTTATGGCCGAAATAATAAGTATTGATGTATCTCCAAAGTGTATTGAAGGCTCGCTTCCGTCTTCACAATCCGGTCATCAATCTTTAGTTGTAGGCTAGGGCACATATGAATTCCTTTTTATACATTTGCAGTCGCTACATCTGCCATTCTATCATTATTCTCGATGAAGCGAAACCTTAATGTGCGCTTCCTTTACGCATAGAGAAAAATGCAATTGGTCGGTTCCCTTCAATTCCCCGAGCCCTATAGATCGTTTTTTCCGGTGCCAATCAAGATCAAATATCTTTGCCATTAGAATTTGGACTCCCTGGCTTCTTATCAATCTTACATGGGTCCAGCCTTGCTTCGGTTGGAACGTAATTCTCGATGTTTTTGAATGGTTTCAGTGACAAATGTCCAAAAAAGAAAGAGAGAAAGAAAATGGTAAAAGTAAAAGTAATAAATAAGCTTGGAAGAGCAACTTCTAGGCATGCTTGGTTACAGTACAAAGTCTGAACCTTCAAGGCTTTATGTCTTCATTTTAGAGCTTTAACCTCGTCCTCATCTATTGTGGGCTTCCTGTCGATATTGGAACTGATGCAGTGTCTGTCTTCGGGGAGCTACTCACATCCAGACACACAGCATTTACGTGGTTGGTCTAGCAGATGAGAAATCCCTTTCACTCTATCCCGGAAACTAAAGACTAGCATCCATGTAGCCAGACAAAGTTAATTACAAACAATTTTCCAATTTTCAATGGTGAAAAGAAGCTTCGGATTAAAAGATACCGCTGAATCATTTGAGGTCTATGGTTTTTGGGATGTGGCGCGCCGTTAGTGGGTCCATCCATGCTACTGGTGTACAGTAAGCGTTTGTCAACTGTAATCTCCGGTTGGACAGTCCCTCCTTTAAGCTTCGGGTGAGCCTGAGCCTAGAAGCCATGTGGGAAACGATCTTATTGGACGGAATATAGTTTGATACTAGCATGGTGGCTGCATTCAACGATGAGGCATTTTTACTACAGACCCCTTTGTATGAGAGAAGAACACAGATAATTGAACAATCCGTAGCCTGCGCATTCTAATAGTTCTAATAGTCAAGAGGAAGTCTTCCCAAAGGTTTGTGTGATTTTGAGGCGATCAAAGCGGAAGAGGCGCTGTATTCGAAACCCCGGGGATCTTGAAAGGTATGAGATGAGGTAATGGCTAAATCTGTTCCAACCCCTGTGTCTACCTACTTCTAGTTGCCAATATTTGAGAGTTGCTGTTTGTACCCCGAAATCGCTGACTGTACCTGCATTTTTCTGATTACAAATAGCAATTCTCGATATTGATGGCTTTGAATGCGTTCAGTCTAAGTAAGGTTCGGCAGTTTCATTATTACAATACTGAGAGCAACATTAAAACTAGCTTGAGGACAGAAAACGTGTAGATCAAGGCTTCTTTATTTAGACTTCCGGTAGGCATGGAATTGTATTTGCTGTAAACATACAAATAGTATATTATTATTCAGCGAGATTGGGTTCTTATTGTAAATATGGCTCATCGCGGTGATGAAAGAATGCCTGTCTTATATCTTGTTCAGGGAAGACTAGGATCACACTTAAGGACTCTGCCGAGTGACATTGCTATGGGAGGAACACCTCGATCAATTTCCCATGCGGCATCTAGAGTATACCCCGAAGACCGGTACTTTAATGTAGAGCACACATTTTGTAGGCATGATTTGATATTTAGAGTTACTGCCTGGACGGATGGAAATGTAATGTAAAGATGAGATGTAACAGAAGATGTCAATTAGGGTTTGCGTGGAATTCTAATGCTCAGCTTGATATTTTCAAAAAGAGGATCTTTCTATATCAACAGGCAAGATGGCCGAGTTGGTCCAAGGCGTGCGGTTCAGGTTCACCTGATCCAGATTTCCGCATCTCGTTTTCGGGGCGTGGGTTCAAATCCCACTCTTGTCATTTCTTTTTATCTTTTTTATCTTTCTGTTTTTTGTGCATCTACAATCAATATCTTGCAAAAGTCAAAGTCGGTTCGTTTTTTGCTCTTTACGGTGTAGGTGCACTTTTTGGTGTCGGGTCGATCCTGCTGTCGGAGGTAATTTCCTGGAATGTTGCAGTCTATTAGTGTTGGGTTCTTGTTAAAGCTAGCAAAAGGCCTTTTTAAGGTTATATTTAGATCCTTGCTTCTCATTTTTCGCATTGAAGAGAGCGATCTTTTTGGATATCGATGCTAAACTTTACTGATTTGGTCCAGAGACTCGGTATCAAGAAAAGACTATTGATATGTGGCAGCCTAAGTTGGAGTGGGCTGGTGTCGGACCAAAATATTTGATGTCTGCCTGTTGGAAGGGGGTGATTGAAGGATAAAACAGTTGAGAAATCCTATAGATGCAAATGAGCTTGTCAAACTCTACTTTATTTACATTGTTGGACCCAGTGGTACCTGATCGACATTAGCCTGTCCGCTTTGTTTTGTTTGCGTTTCAGTGATTGACCGCCCGCCGTGGCTAATCCGCCGCGTGTACACTTCACTTTTGAACCCATCTTCCAAGAGACGCCACATCTATCTGTGTTCTCAATCTCAAGCCTCTTCTTTGGTCGCTGTAGATTGCTGCCACCTCCCCACCCATAATGACGCTTGCCGAGGAGTTCCGCTCCCGAAATTTCAGTATGTGTCCCCTCGTGCTGATGCGGCGGCCATGTCGATCAGTACCCAGTGGATTCCCTCGCCTGCTGACCTCACCATTCTCTAGGTATCTACGGACAATGGTTAGTATCTAAGTTGTCTTGTCGCCTATGGGATTTTCAATCCTGATGTCATGGAGGACGGATGTGCCGAGGCAGTCAAAGGCCTTTGGTGCTCACCTTCACTGCTGCTTCCGAGTCTCCACCTGTGTGCAACAGAGCACTAGCTGACAAAACTCTACTAGGACCGGTATTCTGGGTATGATTCTTTGTCTGGCGCTTGGGATTGCCAACATTTTCACTGTTCACGTCATCCGGATCATCTTTTCCGTCCTTGCCCTGTAAGTCTGGAATTGCCTCCCAGGCGGAACTCATTCTCATTAACCATGCAACAGCGCCTCGACCTTTGTCATCCTCTTCATTGAAGTTCCCTGGCTCCTCCGCATTTGCCCTACGTCTTCCACATTCGATGCCTTCATCCGCCGCTTCACTACAAACTGGATGCGAGCTGCCATGTACACAGTCCTCAGCGCCATCCAGTGGGCCAGTCTCTGCACGGGTGCTTCCAGCTTGATCGCGGTGGCCGTTATCCTCATTATTGCCGCACTCTTCTACGCCTTCGCTGGTCTGAAGAACCAGGAGTTTGTTGGCAGCAAGACTCTGGGTGGTCAGGGTGTTGTACAGATGATTGTTTAAAGCGCTTGGATTGTGAGACTGGTATCGCGCTGCTTCCTTCGGTTCCGGGTGTGGACGCGCTAGCATAACTCTTGGGGCCCGAATTTCTGCGTGGAATGATGAGATGCTCGATGCGAAATCCTCAAAAAGGCCCTCGGGCAACTTGCACTGGAATGCGCCATGACCTTGCTGTTTATCTGCCCTGTACTTGTATTTCTCTAGTTCGGGGCGAGCCTACTTGGCACTTTGATGTTTTCGCCTTGGACATATTCCAAACTGTTTTCTGTATGGTTTAAGGCTGCACTATCTCTTATGACTTAATTACTTGTTAGATTTGGGACCAATCCTGTGAGGAGTACGCACCTGTGCCTTCTTATAGTATCCTGAAATGACAATTTCCTGGACCTCGGGGCTCCATTTCAGGTAGTTGTTGGATCATAGTCTGTTCCAAGCACCTAGGCACGTCCCGATGTCCCGTCCAAAGTTGGCTTGCGCTTTATTTCGAAATGCCACCGTGTAGGACTATCTATGTCCCTTGATAGACTCAGTGAGCCTCTGATCTATGACATAATCCATGATTCAGTATGATATGTGATTGGTTTTCCTTGCATAATTTAAGGTGAAACGTTGGTCTTCGATGTATGGAGCCGTTGGATCAAATATATTTTGAACCACACTACTGGGGTACCTAGGACAAGGGATTGTTTGACCTGGACAGAAGAGAAAGCTACTAGTAACTAACAAAGTGAAGCCTGGAATGTTTCAAGTTTATATGTACATTCATAAGTTAAGCAAATTTTGGAACATTCGGACCACAAATTGTGCCATTGTGCCTAGATGATATTTTGCATGTCCAGGTGAAAGTAATCGTGTCATAAGGAATTGGTTAATGTAACTAAAATTGAGAGGCTTCTTTATCGACTGGCAAGATGGCCGAGTTGGTCTAAGGCGTCAGGTTAAGGTCCACCTTGACATCATTTCCTGATCTACGTTTGTAGGCGTGGGTTCAAATCCCACTCTTGTCATTTCTTTTTTATCATTTTTTAATTGTCCTTCTGATTCAGACAAATTTTATTTCTCAATTCTTATTTCTCACTAGCTACTCCCAAATAGTTCCAAGTAGCTGGGAGTATTTTGCCTCTCAGTCCCTGCGGCACAGTATACAAATATTGTGAGAACCTTGGAAGCCTCAGATGTAGCGGAGCCTACATGAAAAACAATGTCCTCAAAGCGCACTCAAATTCCAAGTCACGTAGCTATAGCTGGACGAACAACGATCGGTCTGCCCACCTACCCCAGGCCAAATCCCAAGAAAGTTTGTAATACCTTCTAATTGTCACAGAAGAATAGCAAGTCTACCTGTATTCTCACGTTAGCCCCCGGGAGGTTTTTGAGATAGTCGGGGTACATCTAGAGGAGACGCATTATATCATTCGAAAAAAATTTATTTCAACCCAGAAAAGAAATATGATCCTTGAAATCTATCTCAAGAGTCTTGAACCTCCCCTTCATAGCGGCAACTTCTTCTACAAGCGTTCCAAGCTCGATCACAAGCCTCTTCAAGTATCAAAATGCTCCCTTGTACATGTACCTCTCCGCCAACATTTACCTTTTCTTTGCTGTATTGAATACCTTCTGTATATGCCTCACTACTTACTAATCTTTACTTTTCCACGCATGTCTTTCCAATTATTCATGATAGAGAACACACTACGCGCCAAAAGACTGAACGATAGCATCTGTTTAATGGAAAACATTAGAAAACCCTTAGATCAAACGGTCTGCCTTGGAATAGGATCTACTTTGATCACCTTGCTCTCCACCTACTTAGGCTAGTTTCTCGGTAGGATCGTCACCCCACAGATACAAATGGGAAACCCCAGACCAGATTCAATAACCAAGAACCTGACCCATGACGATCAAGCCACCCGGGAATACTCCAAACCCCTACCCAGGAACTACGTCGGAATAATCGCGTTCCAGGCCCTCGCATCATACAAGAACGTGACGGTATTAATCCCAAATCCCATAAGGCTAGGAACGGCTGAGAGTGGGGCTTAGACCTTTACCACTCAAGCAAAGCTGCTCGTCTGATTCCCCTACCGAATTGGCGGCTTTGCATTTTTTCAATCATGTCGACAGAAAAATTTGAGTGATCCCATGCATCTATCTCAATTACTTTACATTTTTAATTTTTAATTTAATTTTATGTTTCTTGAATTCTGAGTAGGTGCATCAGAGGGGTCATCCTAGATGATGCAATGCGGAGAGCCATTCACACCCTCACCGCCTCGGTCAGGCAGACCAATGAACTCGCATAGAAATAATCGAGACCGATACTCCTTATCATGATGGATATGAATCTTCGATGCACCGCCACCGTATCAGAGATAGGCTATTAATAACCCTCGGTCTGGACCCAAATGAGTACTTGAGTATCAGTCCAATAGTCTGGAAAGAGAGGACAATAGGAGGTTGTTGTAAGACAGACCGCCATAAAGGCCACACGAGCCATGATTTGCCCCCGAACCTTAACGATCTCGCTCCACTCTTCATGAGGCATTTGCTTCGAAAATGTCGCAGAAAGGTTCTCAAGTTTGAGGCATCCAATAATCAATTAAATCTCTCGTACTAGGAAAATGAATGGAGGATGAAACACCTCACGTCAAGTGAGGGCATTGTAAAACATTGGTTTCTACACTTCAAAGCTAGAAGAACGAGACCCGTAACGATACGGTAAAAGACAGTGATTTCGGTGGACGCAGACTTTGGATGCGGTCAGAGCACGTCACGCGCTCGGTGGGTCGTGGCAGAAAGAGGCATACATCATCCTGCTTTCCTGTCACCTTCTGCCCCAAGTAAATCCTTTCCCCCTCATTTGTTACTACATTCACCGTTTTGTGCTGCATTAGTTTCAATTGGCCTCCAGGCATTGTGATATCCAACTGATCAATCTGGGTAAGCAAATCATTTCTGCACCTGCTTATCAGCTACCCGCCCTTCCCCCCTCTACTGGATAAACCAGGGGCCTGGACCTATCCTGCATCCATAGACGTCACTTGTCGGGCTGTTGACCCCACAGAATCACCCTCGTCAAGCCTTGGCCTGCAAGGATTCCAAGGGTACTACAGGAAGAGGCCCAAAATGCCTCAAACACGTGGCCCTCGGGTATAGTCGAGCCTAAGCTGATATTGAAATACGGCAGCTTCAAAAAGATCTTCATCATGTCCACCCAGACTGCCCCGGTCATTCCCCCTCGACCGTCTCGATCCCCACAGCCGAGTCCCTCTATAGATATGCCTGGTATTCCCCCACGCCCGGCTCACCGCCGCATCGATCGATCAGTTTCTCCAATGCGGAGCAGCTATGCACCATCTCCTTTCAACGAGTGGACCGGTCCAAGTTTGAGCCGGACCACCTCGAATGATATCCCTCAGCCCCCCCCAACGCCCCCCGAGCGTAACAATACCGTCCCTGGGCGAGGAAGGGATTGAGTATGCAGATCTGGATGTTGGAAACGTGCCCGAAGGTCATAACCTGGCACCGACAGAGACTCGTAACGTTAGCAGTGACCTCAAGATTCATGCGCCGAGACCCTCCTTGCCGACGTTAAGTGCTAAGGCAAAAGTGCAGGCGGTCACCCGCACAGACTCTCGTCAGGCTGCTGCTGCTGGCCTAGGCCGGGACAGCGAAAGCTCCCCCGCACTCGAAGAGCCGGAGCGGGCCAGCCGATCACTGCATTCCCGAGCGAGTGGCTCGCGGGCCGAGTCGTCCACCGCTTCCTCCGATCGCCGGCATTCCATGCAGCCCGGAGAGGAACATGGCTTCCGGGTACCTATGTACCCTAATGCCGGTGAAGTTCAAGCACCTTCTCCTAGCCCCTACCTAGACCAAGGCTCTCAACGCTCAGGTCGCAACCACCACCGTTCTCGTAGTGCCCGAGACTCTTCCTTGCCCCCGGGCAGTTACGGCCTGCACGGGCACGGTGTGCCGAATGGTGACAAGTTTGAGAAGGCCTGGTATGAAAAGCACCCCGATGAATTCGTGAGGGAGGAGGGGCAATATGGCCCTGGCGTGGGCACTCCTCGCCCCGATTGGGCTCTGAGCAGCGACGATCTGAACAAGATTGTTCGAGGCCCAGCTGGCTCTACACCTGGTAAGCTGAGATGACTGACAAGTTCATTTAACTAAGCCCTAACCCCATCAAACAACAGGCACTTCTCCTAAAGTTCAGGGAACACCCGAGGAGGAAGTTGGATACCTTGCCTCCGATGAGTATATGCACCGCATGGCATCTCCCCCACCTGACACTCGGCTTGATTCTCAGCCCACCGTAGAATCTCCCCTTCGCCAGATGAGTTTCCCAGCCTCGGAAATCGAGCCCAAGAATGCGCCTGCCTCTCCGCTACGCCACGGTCGGAGCAGATCACATGGCAATCGTGCAGACAATGACATTATCCACGTCGACGACCCGAAGCACCATCTCCACCACCCAGATGGATTTGCTGCCACTCCAGCACAAGATGAGCCAACAATGGCGATCGAAGAACCATTCGAAGACCACCAGCCTATTCTGGCTGCCGATGAAGCGCGCCCCGGGTCGGCCTACCTCCATCCTGCGGTTTCACCCACTCGTGGAAGTTTTGATGAGGAATACCGAAGCCGGACACCTAGTGTGTCACACAGCCGTTCCAACAGCAGATCGGCCAGTGCTCAAGGAGCGCCCACGTTGACTCGGTTTGACTCACGCGAATTGCATGATGATAACTACACCCCTCTAGAGAATGTCGAGGAATACGAACCGTTATTCCCAGAAGATGAGCACAAGAAGGAACGTCCTGTCTCAGCTGCAGATCGTTTCAAACAGCGCCCTGAGCTGTCCAAGCACAGGTTCCCGAGTCAGGATATCTGGGAAGATGCACCAAACAGCCTGCAACTCCATGCTACGGTCACCACCCCGGATCTCCCCAGACAGGACTCCTCAGAGATTTTTGAGACACCCGAACAAGAGGCCAATCGCAGGATGCAGAATTCGAAAATTGATTCTCACCAAGTAGCCAGTCATATTCTTGAGGGGGAGAGTTCTCGTGAAAGCCCCAAGGCCCCCAAACGCCCCAATGCTATCAAGCAGCGATTCCCAAGTCGAGATATCTGGGAGGATGCACCAGACAGCCAGCAATTGGTGACTACCGTTGGGCCCGCAGAGGATGGGATTAAGAGCCCCGAAGGACCTTCTAGACCTACCATCCCTACCCGGCCACAGAAGCAGTCACAATCCACATCACCGATAGAGAAGCGTCAGCCACCAGTGATTCCTGGTCGCCCGAAGCCTCAGGTACCGGTTCGTCCCGCAAAGCCTAATCCTCAGGTCCCAGCTGGCTCGGAGACCAAAGAAGCCTCTGATGAAAGCCCAGCCATGCCCAAAGCAAAGCCTGCAGTGCCAGCTCGTCCTGGTGGCAGCAAGATTGCAGCTCTGAAGGCAGGATTTCTCACGGATCTGAACTCACGTCTCCAGCTAGGCCCTCAACAGCCAAAGCCTCAGGAGAAGGAGCCTGAACCTCCGGCAGAGAAGCAGCCGCTAAGCGATGCCCGCAAGGGCAGAGCTCGTGGTCCTGCCCGACGAAAGCCCGCTGCGGAGAATGCCAATGCTCGACTACCGACTATTCCAGAGATCAAGATTACAGAAACATGGAATGTCTGGCAGCTTTGCGAAGATGGCAACTTGGTTGTCGGTGATGAAAAGAATGTCACCAAGGCGCCCGAGGTAGCCATTCCCGCTGAGCCCGCCATGGCACCGGAGATAGCAAAGAACACTGCTGGTGAACCTGTTGACCCGACCCCGGAGCCTCCAGCGGCGGTTGAACCTGCTTCCAATGCTACTGGCGCCCTCGAAATCGATCAGTCTTCAAAGGAGGATGTAGCCTCACAGCAAGTACCCTCACAGCAATCTACTGAGCCCATTGTCGAGCCCTCGATAAGACAAGATGAGCCACAGTCCGTATTTAAGGAGGATGAGCCCTTAATCGAGGCCACTCAGGCTCCTGTTCAAGAGGTCTCTTCCCCCAAATTGGAGAACGCTCTCGAGGACATGACCGCATCAGCTGATGGTAAGAAGGCATCAGATGGCGATATGCACGACTTACCATCGTCATCCTAACCTACTTTGTTTTTTTTGTTTCCTGTTCTATTTTCATACCTTGTCTTCCTCGTTCACCTTGTTCTTTCTGTTGTTGAGGCCCGTGGGGACGAGTGGAGCGTTATACGTTACCACATTCAGATCCTGCTAACATTAGTCCCCCAACCTGCTCAAGCTATTGTTGCGTGTTGTTTATTTAGTGATTGATTGATTCACACATGAATCTATTCCATTATGGCATCTTGTAGAATGCCACTTGGTTGATTTCGAAGCTGTCTTGTTGGTCATTTGGCATAGAGCGTCAAATGACTGAAGGCCCAGTATATTAGGTAATGTTTAAGTAGAGTATATAGTCCAGTAGACGAAATATATGATGAGTCTCGTACTATATAGTCTTATTGTCTAAATTTGGAACCGTGGCTTGCAACGGTCCACAATCACAATCACAATCAAGAGATTTCCAACTTTACGGGATAGATGAACTAGTCAAAATGTAATAATAAACTTATTAATTCTGTTTCAACGGGCCCATGTACATTAGCGGCATCCAGACTAACGACAAAACATTTTTGGGCTGAAAATGGTCACTGGGGTATTGCATCTGTCAAAAACTCTTTTTTTTTTTGTTAACTTTCCTTTTCAAGAAGGGCAAAAAAAAAACCATTGGGAATCGATAGAAAGGTAAAAAGTCACAGAACATGATCTGTATGGACTTTGTATGGGGGAATGTACAGCAAAATTTGGTGGCTACTCAGGTAATTTTAGCTCACAGGGAGCCTAGACATGTCGCCTTTGCCATCTTTGATCCATTCCTTGTCGACCAAGCGCTCACGCTCAGCATACAGCTGCTTGTAAGCACCGCGGATGGTTCCGTCGCTGACATGAACAACGATAGAAATCTCCTTTGCAGACTTGCCGTGACCCATAAGGTACGAGGCCAAGTAGATACAAGCAGCCACAATAGACAAGGGCGAACGTCCAGCCAGATCACCCATGGCCGTAACGCGGTCAGAAAGCGAAGATGAGACACTGGTGACCGAGTATGGAAGATCGAGAAGGTTGCAGAAACGGCTGCAGAGGTCACTGGGTTTGGTCGAGGTGGTAGCAGTGTAATTATCAGAGGACTCTGCACCACCAGAAGCGTTGTTGCGCTCAATGTTCTGAGCTGTAAAGAACTTCTCAAGAGCCTTGTAGATGCGGCCGATTTCCTTGCGAGTGACCTTCGTCACAGCAAAGATCTCAGTGAAAGTACGAGGGACCTTGCACTGACGGCACGCAATGAATATACACCCGGCGATGATCACATCCTGAGATTTTCCCTTGAAAGCCTTCGCGTCGTCCACGACCTTGAAGAGATACTTGGCTGTGTCGGCCACATTCTTCTGGATATTGAAGCCGTCACAAAGAGCACCAATCTCCTTGTATGCCGCCAAGAGGGCCTTGTTGGACTTCTCATTGGACTGCTTGTTCTGAGCACGGTAAAGATCACGAGATCGACCAGTAGCTCCGCTAGCGATGGTAGTCTCGAGTTGGTCTCCATTGAGAAGAGGGTTCGAGCTTTCTCCGACACGAGACGGATCGTCATTGTTTTGGTCGTCGTTCGAGAAGGTTCGCCACTCGGAGTGCATGTCGATTTCACGATCGGCTAAAACTAAGCCGCAAGAGCCACAGACAGTCTCGTGGGAGTCCGGGAACTCCAAATTAGGAGGCACTTCCTTGCATTCGGGGCAACAGAGAGTTGCGGAGAGGTTTTTCTTCCACGGAGTTGTCGCCGTATCGGCCGCCACACTCGAAAGGGTCGCCATCTTCTTCGCTTGCCGAATTTGCTCAAAACGGGATTTCTGTCTCTTGGCGATCCTTTTAGCAGTGACGGGTATGTTGTATTTGCGATTATAGTAACGAAGGAACAGTGGCGAATACACCTTGGCGGATGTGCCACGAGAAGAAAAAGAGCAGCAGCTGCCTTTTCAAGTTGCGTACACCACTACCCAGGTATTCATGTTAGCCTATTCGCATCCAACGTGAAAAGCACGACAAGCCAGGATGGTGTCGCCGCCTGGCTGGGGTGTCCAGGTTGCGACACCACAGACTTTCTCGAGTCCTCGAGGCTGTCATTACCTTTCAAATATGGCCACGCCCAGAAAAACAGATCACCCCCCAGTAGTGAGGAAGACTTCACTAATCTGCGCTTTCTTGATAAGAAAGGGTGTCAGAGAGCCTCGATGCCTGAGCTTGTTCGACCGCGGGGAACCAATCAAGGTCTCCGTAAGAACGAGCTCACGAAAAGGGTCGTCGAACCGGATGGCTGCAGGAACGCGAAGAGCAGAAGAGTCGAGTTCCAGAGACAAGCTTAGGGTTGGGGTGGATCGAGGAGCTGGGGGAGAGATGAGAGGAAACAAAGGTGAAGTGAGAGACAAAGCCGGCTGAGAACCATCCGGTATATCACGTGAACATGACTCAGCGCCAAGCATTTCCTTCCGAACAGAAGTCGTTTTGAACTTCACTGCACCGGAACGACGGCTCAGATCTCCCTCCTGTCGAGCATCCCCTCATTCTACGTGTACCGACTACTTCCGTCGCCAAGATGATGTCCCAGTCTCTCCGGGCTTCGGTGGGTCACTACTGGCGATAATTCCAAGTCAACCAGCTAACGCGATCATGAACCAGCGCTCCCTCTTCACTCGTGCCGCTCGGCAACAGGTCCCGGTCGCTCGCACCTTCATGACATCTGCTGTCCGCCGCGGTATGTATCGTCCTTGAATTCCCTGAAAGCCACTACAACATACTTCAGCTTAATACTCGATCTCGCCTGTTCCTGACTGATATCTTCCAGCCGACCCCATCCAGGACCTGTACATCCGTGAGCTCAAGGCCTACAAGCCCACCCCCATCAAGGCCGGCGACGCCGATGCCCACGTCCAGAAGTTCGCTCTCCCCAAGGCCCCCGCTTCCCCCGAGGAGGCCAACCTTGCCGGTGAGCTCTCCGCCTACGAGCAGTCCGTTGTTGAGGTTGAGGGCCAGGCCGCCGCCGGTGAGGCCGCCCCCGTCGAGGAGAGCTGGTTCGTCGAGGAGGAAGAGGAGGCCGCTGCTGCTCACTAAATTTCCCTTACTTTTATTTGGCAAGGTCTGGGGAAATATGGGGGGCCGGCTGTGCATGCCTGTGGCGTGACTAGATTGGCCGCCTCTCGGGTCCTGAAGCTTGTAAATTAGACCACCCTTGAAATGTTCAACCTCCTTTTGCTTCATTCTCGACGAGATTCTGCCACGGACTTGTTCCAGTCTGTTTTGTGCCTGCTCTCAGTTCAAACAGTCGTCTTCCAAGGCTGGAGCATCAAGCTTGTGCTCCCGTGGAAATGGTGCGACAGGATCCTCGTATTGATAATCCCCGACATGAATCATGTTATCCTATCTTGTAATCTCTAAACATTGCACTGGTGAATAAGATCGTCGCTCAGATTCCTTGAGACACTTGAATTGATATCACATTTCGAGGCATGTCAACAAAGGCCGGGTTTACACCTTGATATGATAGTGAGTTTAACTTTGCGAACAATTGGACTAGTGCGACTATATATCCCTTTGAACTGCGCCAGGACATCAATTGACTAGCCTATATGATCAATGGCCATACAGGTGGCCAGTCTGAAGAGTAGAATTGAATCAATCTATGATACCCCTGGCGATTCAGAGGGGTGCTCCGATGTGCTCCGATGCCGGCGATCGTTGACCTGTCCAGCATAGTTGATATGAACGGATGAAAATCATAACAACTCGAAAGGTCGAATCTGACTTGTCAGAACATTGCGAGTGAATTAATTTCAGGAAATAACGTAGTATTTGGTTGGCTTGCAGAATGCAGAGCTGCATACAGAGAGTTGCGGATATACATCAACGCCATTGTCGCGTTGACTATGTGTAAAAGCCGAATTGGATGACACTAATTGGGATGAGTTGGAACGGAAACGAAAGTAAAAACATGGGGCGACTAGGTAAAGATGACTGGGCTGAAAAACAAAGATCCAAAAAAGAAATGACAAGAGTGGGATTTGAACCCACGCCTACAAACGTAGATCAGGAAATTGGATGTCAAGGTGAACCTTAACCTGACGCCTTAGACCAACTCGGCCATCTTGCCAATTGATGGATTATGGGATGAAAATTGACAACCTAAAGCAACGCCAGTGCCATTCCCTGACATGAGGCGTCTTGTTGTCGTAAGAGGTGGACCTGGGGCTGAACACCCTGCATATCGAGCCTAATGACGTGGTCCCGTCTATGGACAATCTGGCTGAGCTTAATCCCCGCTTGTTGGTGCCTCGTTTACTTTCCTTTTTTGCCTCCAGCTCGTATCGAGTTGCTTTTCTCTCTCTCGTAACCTTGTGCACCACTCGGTGATATTATCCGGTTTAACGGTCACACTGTTGATTCTTCTTGCAGCGACTGTCTTATCGCGCCTTCTCTCAACCTCAGCTAAAGTCGTGGCTGGGATGTATCGACAGGGGGGCGAAAGATGAAACCATCGCCAAGAGCTTGCGCAATGCCCTGGAGAAGTGGCCCTGAGATTACACCGCGGAACGAAATCAAACCCAAAGACTCATTGCTTAGCCAGGTCTATCCATGGGCCTGAAAGTCTTCTAGTGGCGAGAACCCCTGCCGAGTGGGTAATGAACGACGTTATGTGCCACAAGACAGCCCGGATTGACATATCCGTCCCCGTGAATCTGCAATGCCGATTCGATCGTAATCCTGGTCACGTATGGTGCAGCTGTACCAGTTCAAGGTCAAGTGTTTTCAATTCCTTGGAGGAATGTGGGGCATGTCATGTCATTGTGTTCTTAATCTTTGGATTTGATGCCATTTGGGCGACATTCCACAGTGGAATGTATATATGATGTAGCATGGGTGCAGCCCTCGAGGAATGGCGTTGGAATATGAGACTACACCAGCTCTCGGTTCCTAGAGTACAGAGAACCGCATAGTTCATCTATACGGAAGTGGGCGGATCGGGTAACCTGTATATAAACCTAAAACCAGCGTGGACATGCATATTACCCTTTCCCCTCCTTGGGGGTGAATTCTAAACCTTTCGGAGCCGATGTTATTGGCCTGTACCAGGTTGCAATCGAGACCAAAGACAACCTGGAAATAGACCATTTAACTCGGGGACACAAGATTACGCGAGAATGATGGCTATATACAGAGTGGGTTATGCAGTGGGGAACGGACAGCGTGTCTCACCTTAGCATGGGGAGATTGGGTCAAGGGGAGAGAGGATCTGAATCAATTACATTATCTTTCTTTTTTTAATTATCATCAACCTTGGTAGTCTCTTTCATATCTTCTAGTGTTTTACTTTGGGTGCTCTTCATATTGTTTCAACCTCTTTTCCTCTACCTTCTATCAATCGTCCAACCTCCTCTCTTTCCTTCACCCCCTTCTCCCCCTCTGATTCATACCAATAAACAAACCTTAAAAAAAAAAAAAAAAGAGAACCTCTCCCCCCCCTCAATCACCAATCATCACGTCTCATATAAACGGGGCTGCGTGTTATCCCTTCCATCAATTATTCTGTTCTACGTCGACTCCCTCACTTCTGCTTCCCCGCCACTACGCGACCGGACCCTTGTTCTGCTCCCGAACCGCCCATTAGAGGATTTCCCGACGCCGATCATTTCACTCGCTGGCCCTTGGAGCTGCAGCGACGATCCACCTATCTACAGGTCACCGACTTCTCTTTTTGTTTTTCTCTTCGCGGATGTGTGCGCATTCAGTACTTGAAATCTGATCTCTCCCCGCGTGTGACTGATCGACCCGTTGTGTTTCCTCCACCCGTTGCTCCCGTTTCATTGTATTGGGATTTGTTTGCCCGTTTGGAGGGGGGCTGCTGTGTTTACTTGTTGCTGTGGACCTGGAAATGCTGCGCGCCTAAGCACTAACTATTGACCGGAATTCTTCTGGTGCATGGAGGAGCTGGTCTTCTTCAAAACCCTCATTACGTCTGCGGTGCCCCCCGGGGAAATGTCCAGTCGTAGACAGCTACTCTCCTGACCGCTTCCTCCTACCATGTCTTCGCCCTCCCTCGATACAACGAGCGTCTATACCAACGACGAAGGAAGTGACTTACTCCCGCGTGCCGCCAGCTACACCGACCTCCCCAATCAGGTAGATGCAGATACAGGCTCACCGAGCCTACGAAGAACGTTCTCCGATTATGCCGTCCCTACACAAGCCGAATCGCCGACGAAGCCCACCAAAGAAAGTGTAGCTGCTGGGAAAGATATCTTACGCCGGACATCCCTGCGATCTAAAAATAAAACCTCCGCCGCCGTCACCCACTTTACACTGTCATCGTCAGAGGACTTGAAGGATTTAGACCAGAATGCTGGAGCAAAATTACCGGAACACAGGGCACCGGAGCCTGCTGCTCGACCGTCGAAGAGCCGCTCAATGTCAGGCCGGATAGTCAGTCTTGCGCGCAAACCATTCGGATCCTCGTCGAGATCACCGTCTCCTTCCACGGCGAAAAGGGTAAAGCAGAGAGCAGAGGAGTCTCCAACGAGAACAGGAGGGCGCAAAAACGAGTCGGATTCGGATTCAGGACAACCGACGCGTAGGCGGACAATCCTGTATAAGCGGCCGCGTCGTCCTATGCTTGCGGTGGTGGCCAAAGGGCACGAGGATTCTCCTGGATCACCAAGTAGTCCGTCTAGCAATAGTCCTGGCAACTCTTTGCTACGACACCGGACTTCTTTTGATAAATTCACTGCTTCCCTCTCTGTATCGACGCCAGTCCTTCCTCCAATGCCCAAAGGGGCCGCTGCTACGGCCGCTTCGTTTCAAAATACTGCTCCCGAGCAATCGCGGAAGAAAGATGAACTTTGGGGGATTTTTCGTGGTCTTGAAGCGGACTACCAAAAGTGAGTAATGAACCTACTACAGCAGAATAACACCATTTCTGACCAAAGGACACAGGTTTCAATCTAAGTCAACTTCGCTCAAGGCAAACGTGATTCGTTCTTCGCTCCTCCCCTTCCTCAGCCGCCATCATTTACACACCTCCTGCAAGAAGCTCAGACCTGAAGACTTGGATCGTCGTGTGAACATTCTCAACAAGTGGTGGATCGGGATGCTAGAGATGCTAAATGGGAAACACAATCAGTCAATATCTGGAACGGACAGACCGGTGTTCTTGGAGGCAGTCGTGGGTATCATGACTCGACCAGAATGGCGCATGGCGTTCCCCACAGCTCAGCAAAGCAGTGGAGTCACAACAGATTCATTACAATATGCATCAACTTCTGTGTCAGACACCTCCGAAGGCTCAGGCTCATCAGGATCGGATTTCCTGGTCGAATCGATCCATCATAACATTCGGAACATTTTTGTCCAAAACCTCCTGTCTCAAATGTCGTTTGTCGTGGAACGGATGTCCATGAGACATGCACCTGCAAGTCTGGTAGCTTTCTGCGGGAAAGCTTGTGCGTATGCCTTCTTTTTCTGCCCAGGAGTACCAGATATCTTGGCCCGTCTGTGGAACATAGCTCCTGCCATGTTCCGCCGTGTTTTTGCAGAATCGTCCGTTTCTCGAGCTGGGTCAATGCGCGCATACACCCAAGAGCTCGCTCTCAGCTTCCCGGTTGCTCTTCGCCCACTAGCGTTTCACTCACATGCACCATTGTTGCGATATCTGCGAACGAAGCCAGAGGCTCCACTGAACACAGCTAATATTGCCTGGAACGGACCATGGACTACACGTTGGTCTGGCCGCGAAACTGATTTATTCTTTGTTTTCGTTAAATATATCCATATTCTGTATGCGGAGTACTTGCCACCAGAGACTGAGAAAGCCAAGCGAATTTTGGCGCCGGGCTTGCTTCTGGTTCATGCACAGCTTCTTGTCACGTTTGAAGACACGATCTACAAGCAGTCAGTACAACAAATGCCCGAGAACCCATCCACAGTGGCTGCTATCACATTTGACGATTATCTCGAATCGCCGGATGCTTCTGCCTCCCCTCATCAGATCGGAGGTGCAAGAAACAGCCACCGCTCGATGGCAGAGAATCGATTAATCATTCTTTTGCGTGACTTGCTCTCTGAATCATCTGCGGAACCAAACCGTGCACGCCTTCTGTATGCCGAGACGTTCTGTGGGCTTTTGAAGATTGTTGCCCAAAAAATTTCACTTTTTGACCACAATGCATGTTTCCTTCTGTGCGACTTTACAGAGGAAGCGATCCCGATTATCACCCGATATGCGCAGTCAATCGAAACGGAGCTCTTCGACTGGGCCTTTTGGTTGGACGTTTGTCGGCAGATGAATCAGAGCCATAATTCCCTGACCGAAGTGCGGGTATTCTCGTTTATTTACTCAGTTTGGGGGACTTGGACTGCCACCGAAGAGAGGAAAGCAAGCCTCTGTCTGGATTTTCTCTTGCATGAACCCGTTTTTTACCACTATTTCAATCACTGGAGTCCCATGGTGCGTGCCTACTTCCACCGCCTCCTTTGCTGGAGGGTGGGCAGGTTCAGCGGGGATCCAACGGCGCTTGACTCGTGAGTTTCGCCCAACTACCATTGCCCTTTTCATTGCTAATTCATCTTTTAGAAACATATATGAGACTCTTTCTGATCGTTTATTGCGAGTTTGGGAGTACTATATTGGGTTCCAGTCAAAGGCAGAGGAAGGACTAACTGCACCATTGTCATCTGCCCCCTGCACGCCTGCTCCAGGACGAAGGATCATCATTATTCGATGTGACAATCAAATCTCCCCAGTGAATCTGTTTGTTTCGTTTGACCGCGTGGTTCCACCCATGTCTAACGATCAAATCATGACACACCGAAGATCCAGTTCCGCGGATTCAACAGGCTCAGAAGGTCAGACTTCCAAACGTCGGTGGGGTCTTCTTCGGTCCATGTTTGGCAGTTCATCGGCTAGCCGGGCCACGGACGGTATCAGCAGCTCTGAAGAGCTCGACAATACTGGTATCGATTTAACCATGACGTCGGAGAGTAAATGTCTGGAGGATCATGAGCCAACCCCAAACACCAGCTCGGATGATCTTGTCCGGCCAAAAACACCCCACCAGCCGTTCTTCTTCAAGTTCTCTCTCGAATGGATGGATCGGCCACAGTGGCCTACAAAGAACAAGCGCCTCTTCACCCCCTGTCTGCCCGTGGCATCTCAGATCCATGTGCAGCACCGACGTTCCCCGGCCAAACCTTGCGAGTTTGACGATGATACCGGCTCAGAAGCCGTGACGGACTCTGAAATGACCCCCGATGAAAACTCATCCGACCCTCCTTTAGACGCCAAGCTACTCTCGACAGAATCAGTTTCAGAAATGCAGAACAGAGTGCACACTACCAAAGATTCACCATTGCCAGAACTGCCTTGCCAACCGGTTTACGACCATCTGGTGCCCAGCAAATATGCTGGTCGTGCCCTCGCAGAATGGGCACACATCGTCTCCGAATGTGACAGCTTCTTTGCACGACGACGTGACGAAGGTGTCCCAAGCGACCGCGCCGTTGAGAACCCGACCCTTGGAGTCGAAAGTTTCCGAAAGTAACGAGCCACAATAGTCGACCCCATCTCCTTCCCTATCTTCATCTATGCAGCACCAAGTCGGGCAAGGGCAAAAACCCCCGCAACATAATACCTACCGCACTCTTTTCCTTTGATCAAATATAGACACCCCAGACCTCCAAGTTTTGGGAAAGCGATGTTTCCAATAGTTGTCCCTACTTCTTTCCTTGCCCTCTTTTTCTCCTTCATACTACTTCTTCACTGCGCCGTGTGCATCGCGGGTTTGGAGCATAGGGTTTTGGCGTTCACGAGCTCGATCTTCGAGGCTGGTTTTCTTTTTCTCTTCTACTTCACCTTTTCTGTTCTTTTCTTCTGTATTCCAGCGAGATGCACACCTTTGATTACCTACTCATTTAAAGATTTTTCCATTCGTGGTAATTAATCTCTTTACCATGCGCCCGACCTTCCAACCGTACTTATTCGTATCTAAAGCTCTTCGTAGTGAAATTAAAAGTGCATCTCCCAGCTGAGCTAATTATGACTCTATAGCGAAAGCTTGTGTGAAGTGGATCGCTCATATGAATGAGAGACTCGTGCTAGCAGGAAAACCGGCCTTCGTGCATAAAACATAGATACAACACATCGTATCCTATTTATTTTACAGTATTATGAAATGAATAAAGCTCAAATGCGCCAAAAAGATTAGATTGATATTTTCTCAAGATAATCGCGATCAACATTCCAGGCGGTGGTCTGACGTGCCAACGCGCCTCATTTCACGTGGTGGAATGCGCGTCGCGATCCGATCGACACCCATCCCAGCCTCCATCCCCATTTAAAAGTCCACCCCAATCCTTACAATTCTACAATCATCAATCTCAGTGGATCTTCAAACCCCAGACCCCGGACTTGGACAAACAAAAACACACTTCCAAATCCGAACCACGGGACCCGAAACCCACTCTTCAACCACCATGTTCGCAACACACCCATCCACACCTTTCCGCCAAACCTCCCACTACACCCCAACGCGCCCATCCCCCCTAGGCCCCCGAAACTCCAATATCGCAACTCCCCCATGGACAATGGGATCCCCCACACGCGCCGGATCCGGACATCCCCAAAAACCAACCGGCGCGCAAGAGAACGCTTTCTCCCCAGTACCCTTCTCTTCTTTCTCGCCACACAATGATAGCCACCAAACACAGCCGCAAAAACAGCCTATCTTCGGTGCACCTGCCGTGTCTACACCCTTCAACTTCTCTCCAACCAATAACATGATGTCTCCGGCCTCTCCTTCCCCTTCTACACGCGCGACCAAGTTCTCGGACCGCTACGCGAATCAGGTTGCCAATCCTATGAAGACGTCTACTTCGCTTGCGCGCTCAAAGACGCGGAAGATGTATATGAATCGTGTTAGAAATGAGCGTGATGAGGGTCGGTTTGAGGCTCGTGGGGAGCAGATGATGCATGCGGATTATCTGGCTGATAAGCGTCGGTGGGAAGAGAGTATGGTGCGGGATATGGATGTGCCGACGGGAGATATGGAGGAGGATGATATGCTTCCTGGTATGTTACATTGATGTTAATTGGAGAATTTGACTAACTTTCGCAGATGATGATACTCGTGCTTTTGATGAGTTTGTTTTTCAAGAGGAGGCGATGGAGATGGCTATGCAGCAGTCTGGGGATCAGAATGGTTGTTTCAGTGATGATGAATATGATGACATTTTTATGACGTTGCCTGAGCCTACGCTTGGCGAGAGTCAGGACATGGATATGTCATGAGGATTGAGTGGTTGGATATTGTTTTTTGAGCGTCTATCATTGCATCAGGGTGGCGTTTATGGATATGGGCCATTGTTTCATCTGTGGATATCTCGGAGTAAATAATCGGGTATCGGACGTGTTTATATGTACAGTACAGAGCAAGCCAATGAAGATGTGTATCTTCATATTGAAACCCTCCCAAAATCTTCCCTTCCTCTATTGTTGCGGACAATCAGGGACTCCTCCGGGGGCAGCACCAGCGCCGCCTAGATCACCCATGTCCATGAGCGGATTCGAGATCAGCTCCTCTGGCGGACTGCCGGCAGCTTGCATCTGAAGAACCATTAGCCAGGTCTCGCTACTGAGTGAACGGCGAAAGACTTACCTCTTGCATTCGCTCCCACACATACTCCCGACACTTCGGATCATCATCCGAGTATCCTGACTCCTCAAACTTCTTCACAATCTGTCCCACCACCTTCGCCTGTGTCTCATACCGAGTCATGTCCTCTACGGGAACCTTACCCTCGGCCTTATTCTTTTCGAGCCAAGGCGCGAACTTCCCATCAAGCTCTTTCATCGGCTCATACAGCATCTCTTTATTAGACAACTGCTCCATCATCCCCATAAACATCTTCGACAAATCCCCCTCATCACCACCCGCCGCTCCAGCCTCCACAGCCTTAAGCAGCTGCGCAAGCATATCATCCGACAACCCATCGTCTTCAGTCGCAGCTTCCGTAGCCCGATCCCCAGAGTTCTTCATCCGCTCCATCGTACGCTGGATCGCATCATTAAAAGACTCCGGCTGTTCAGTAGAACCAGATCCAGTATCGGCCGATGCAGGGGCAGATTTGGTGCTGCTAGGCGCCGCTTTCGCGCCGGACCCCGCACCGCTATTCCCACTCTCTTCAGCCATCACGTCGGCAAGCAATTGTTTCAAAAAGTCACCGGGTGGGATCCCGCTCTCCCCAAGCTCTTTAGCGAAGGCATCAGCACCTTCTTCCACCGAAGCGAGGTTGGGGTCGGCGCCTGCGCCAAACGGATTTGCGCCCGGGTTCGACATCATATTCGCCATGTCTTGTTCCAGCTGCTTCAGGAAAGCATCTTCGTCGAAATCTGCTGGGGCCTCGGCTGCCGGTGCAGGGGCGGGTTGCGCGGGTGCAGGCTTGGGTTTGGAGAAGTCATCTAGCACGTCTGTTGCGGGGCAATATGTTGATTAGATTCCGACATGACTAGTAAAAAAAGGGAACAAGATGAGGGGAGGCAGGGAGGTCGTACCATCCAATTCGTCCAAATCGGAATCATCGTCATCGTCGTCGTGATCGGCTTGCTGCTTCTGTGGGGGCTCTGCAGGTGTTGGCGCAATGGGTTGCTCAGACGCGGGGGTCTCGGCTGCAGGTAAGGTTGAGTCCTCCCGCAGGTCGGGGGCTGGGACGTTTGCCATAGCTGTTCTAGATGAACTTATGAATGAAGAACGAAATACGACCAGACCCTGTTGGTTTACGGGGAAGTTGGGAAGATTCACGGCATGTGACTTTAGTTGATGGCGGGGAACCGAATGCCGATCGCCGAATATTGCATGCTTTGCACCTGTGCATAGTAGTACGTCAGAGAGCAATTTCTTTTTTCTCCAGGGCTGAGATCTGATCTGATCTGATCTGGTCTATCCTTAGATTCATTTCAGATTCAGTGATTGAAATCCGAAAGGCTCGGTATATGTCAAAGTTAGTTACTATGGGGCCACGAGGTACGGGATATCGACTATATACAGAATCCGGGGATTCCCAATGGTTTAGCGTTATACGAGTTCCAGAGCATCAGACCATGTACCAATCGGTCCACCTAGACGAGGGCGGAAGGTCGGAAAATCTGTAACGCGTCCAACATTGCATCATGGGGGCCAAAGAAACGTGGGACCGCGTGACCCCAAAGAGGGTCAAGGCACCGAGGACTTCTCTAATGACCTGCCTAGATCGGTGCCAAGACTAGCCTCCTACCAATATGTTTGGAGACTAGCTTTGCAGAGAAAAATTTTCTCTCGCCCCTGAACCCCCCGCGGTGAGCTGAACCAGCATAGGCGGAGAGCGCCGTGCCGGTATCGGCTAATCAGCCAACCTTGGTGTGACTCCCTTTACATTGTTCTATAGCAACATTCCACCTATAATTGTTGTAGTTCTACAATGATTCTCCGCGGAACTAAATCCTGCATCCCCCCCTGTTGCGTGGCAGGTTTTCCTTTTTTCCCATTCCCCACATAGCAATATCCACCTCGTATGACCACTAAGGATCTTGAGACTTGGCCGTTCAACCAGTCTGGGGACTTATGGTGGACCCGTGCCGTCAGAGCCATACATGGTTGCGAGCGAAGGCGAAAAAAAAAAATAAGGAAAAAAAGAAAAGAAAAAAAAAAAAGTCAAAACTAACTAGGCGAGCCCCTCTCGTCTGACCCTTTGAACAATATTATTATTCGTTTACTCAATCGTTTTACTCACATTTCTTCTCCTCCTCGCCCCATTCCGTTTATCTCAATTCTTCTGACTCTTCCTTTCTCATAATTTCAATTTCTTTTATGTCACTCTCTTGCCTCTTACTCGTTCCTTCCCTGCTAACCGCCGAGCCGCGCGGTTCCTGCGTCTGTTTCTGATTTTGTCCTCCCCTCTCGTCCCCTAAGCCCGTGGTTCGGCGGGAGGGAGAAACGAATATCCCTCTTGGTCCGTGTTGCGGAAAAGACGTGATCTTCGTTAAGTAACAGAAATCGAAAAGGCACGGGTGAATCCAATGGTCTCTATGGTCGAGACCTCTCATCCCGATCAGAATGACACGGTCATGGACCCTGTTGTGCCTAAGACCGAGCCGATGCTAGATGGCTCGATCAGTTCGACGGTGTCAACGCCAGATCCCGAGGTCGAAGCCTTGACTCAAGACCCTGCGCAGACTCAAAAGCGTAAAGGTGGTCGAAAACCTGTACGTAACATCTTTGCGTCTGATGCAATAATCCGGGGCCCCGCATTCCCTTTTATTTTTTTTTTCTTTTATCTTTCCATCCCACTTATCATGTCTTCTGTTTGGTCCATTTGTCTTCCCGGATCTTTTATCCCTTTTCGTCTTTCCTATATCTTGTTTTGTTATTAACCTTGCATCTTAGATTTACGCCACTTCCGAAGAACGGAAGCAGCGCAATAGGCAGGCTCAAGCTGCTTTCCGCGAACGCCGCACGGAATATATTCGGCAGCTGGAGACCACCATCAAGCGCAATGAAGAGTCCTTGCAGAGCCTACAGCAGAGCCATCGCAGCGCTGCAGATGAATGTTTGATGCTGCGGTATAAGAACTCCTTGCTGGAGCGCATCCTGTTAGAGAAAGGTATGTACCCCCTTGCGTCTGGATGCATACCACCCCGCTTCCGAGCTAACCCCGGACTCTTCCAGGTATTGATGTGCAAGCTGAGTTGCGGATAAAGACTGGGGCCCCAGGTGCCCAGCCCAAGACCACTCCTATGCCACCTAAGCCGCCGGGTCCCACAGGGCCTCGACCCACGCCGAGGCACCCTGGCATCACGTCCAAGCCTGATGCATTTGCTATGTCGCAGCGTGAGGGCGCGTATGGTGTGTCGTCGCCACAGTTTCAAGCTACGCCGACGTCCCATGTTTCATCACCGTCGCATGCCAAGTCACCTGGCTTTGGCTTCCAGCCCGGCATGTCCCCCGTTGACCAGCAAGGGGCAGGACGTCCGCAGCTGCTGCCTCAACCGAGGCCTTTCAACAATCAGACCTCACCACCAGCCATTAGTATGCCGCAGTCGGATCCGAATGAGCCTAAGCTCCGGATGCCGCGTGGTCAGCAGCGCGTTGCAGCTAACTATTATCCATCTCCTTTCCAGAAACATTATGATCAACTGGGTGAGTTGGATTGTTCCGGAACTATTCCCTTGAAAGCGAACAAAAGGAAAACAAGGATCAACGTTGCTGACTAAATCGAACAGAACAAGAATATGATGCACAAGCTGACATGGTGGATGATGATCATGACGGCTCAGTAAATACACCCTATGTGCCTGGGTTCACACCGCAGTCGGTTGCCTCCGGCTCGCATAATTTGTCTGGATTCAATCCTCCCGCCAGCGGGGACGGAACGCCCGGAGAGTTCGGAAATGCAAACCAGCTTCTCGGTCAGTATGAACCGATGCTCGATGCTGATCCGTTTGGACTCAGTGCAAGCATGCATTTCCCTACGCCGTTCAACTATGAACAGAACAATCCCCGCAACTAAGCGATGCATCTTTTCTCGGTCATTCTGGGTGTATATTTTCTATTGGGTAACCAATCCTTTTCCATTTTTCGAGTGGAAAGAGGACAAAAGAAAAACAGTATTGATCTTGGTTGGGGTTACATTGGTTGGCTTCCAAAAAGTTCTTCATTTCTAGCATTGCCTGGCGTTGAAAGTTGGGATTTTTGGTGGTTTTTGACATGATATTTTGATACCATCGGATTGTACACTGTACAACGGAATAAACACTCCTTTCCTGCATAGCCGAAGCAATAAAAGCAACTAAATGCAAAAGTAGCAAGGAAAGTAACTGGGTTGTAGAATGTATGATGCCATCTAGTGACGCCATGATACCCTAAGCCCTAGCCTGATTCGCTTAGTAAATGGCGCCTAACCGGATTCGTGCTGCACCACAAACCCGCAACCTTCCCTTCCTAAGACTACACCCCTTCAATCACTATCAAATTAAGAGGCTGGACTTGCTGAGGTTCTGCCTTGTGCCTACCTTTCCTACATCCTAGTGATCGTTGAGTGCCTTCCGCGTCGGAAGGAACTCCGCAGCACCAGGCGTCATGGTTGACGCCATCCGGTCTAAGGTACGTTGAAAGTGGTCGGAATTATGGGCAGAGCTCTGCTCTGCTTCACAATTGCGCTTCCATAGCAAGCGCCGTGGCTAACATTGTCGCCTTTGCTTTTTGCTTCGAAATAGAACCTCTACGAGCTTCTCGGTATGTGATCCTTTAAACATGCACTATATGAGCTCCCGCGTGTTCCGATTCCATGATTCAATTCATGGTCGGGAACCCGCCCCTCATTCCAGAGCATCTCCAAGCTTGCCAACGTTCATCCCAAACTAACCCATTCTTCTTCGGCTTCCCAGGCAACGACCCTGAGCTCGACCCTAGCAGACCTGCTCCTCCCCCCGCCCGGGCCGTCGACCGCCCCATTCCCCGCGTTGGCAAGCGTGATGCCCCCAAGGATGCTCCCGCTGGCGCCTCCTCTACCGCTCCTCGCACCGAGAACAACCGCCGTGGAGGCCGTGTGACCGCCGGCAACGAGGCTGGTATGTGAAACCCGATCGATCTGTGAAGAAGTTCGCGGGGTCGATGAAGTGTGGGGAAAGCTTGATAGGAAGCATCGGAAGCTGACAAGCTTGGCCCTCTTTAGCCTACCGTGACCGCAACGCTGGTCGCTCTAACAACCGCTCCAAGCCCACCGATGAGGCCGAGGGACAGACCTCGCGCCCCCGTGGCAACCGTCCCCCTCGTGGTGACCGCCAGTCCCGCACTGGTCAGACGTAAGCGATCCATTCCCTCGAAAGAAATCCTTCCAAGCAAGCCAAGCCACACACAGATGGAAATATTGAAGCGGAAGATGGAGATAAGCAACAAAGATGATGAGAAGAATTCCCAGTCTCTCTACCTTCGAGCGTGTGGCAAATTAAGCTTGGACTCGCAGTGCAGCATAACTAACAGTTATTTTCGATTACAGCGACACTCGCAAGCAGGTCCAGCAGGGCTGGGGCAACGAGTCCGGCGAGAAGACCTGGGATGACGAGCGCGTTGGCGAGAACATCGCCAAGGAGGACGACAAGGAGCCCCAGACTCCCGCTGAGGAGGTCGAGGAGGCCGACAAGTCCAAGTCTTACGACGACTACCTCGCCGAGAAGGCTGCCCGCGACAGCCTGGCTGCCAAGCCCGTCCGTGCCGCCAACGAGGGTGTCAAGGAGGACAAGAAGTGGGCCGCTGCCACCGAGCTGAAGCGCACTGAGGGTGAGACCAGCTACATTGCTCCCACCGCCGAGAAGAAGCAGCGTGAGAAGCAGCGCAAGGAGAAGAACTTCCTTGACGTTGACATGCGCTTCGTTGAGCAGCCCCGCTCCGGCCCCTCCTCCGGCCCTCGTGGTGGCCGTGGTGGTGACCGCGCTCCCCGTGGCGACCGTGCTCCCCGTGGTGACCGTCCCGCTCGCGGTGGTGCCCGTGGTGGTGCTCCCCGCGGCGGCGCTGCTGCTGCTGCTCCTCGTGGCGGCCGTGGTGGTGCCCGTGCCCCCGCCGGCCCTACCGTCGACGAGAAGAACTTCCCCAGCCTGGGCGGCAACTAAATCTTCCCTACTATCGTGCCCCCTTCTCATTTCGCCCCAGCGCTGACTTAAAACGGGAAACGAAATCGCTGCCCAGAACCAGCCCTTGATTTCTACCTCTGTTTTCTTTTCCCCACTCTATGGTGCCCCCTTGTCCCTTTTTTTTCATCTTCGTAGAAGAAGGGATGTGATGATTCTATCTCTTGTTCGTGGTCTGTGGTCCATGAAATCCGCAACTGATGCTCTATGTGTGGATTTCTTTCCTATTTTCGTTATATGGGACTTGAGTGTGGGGGAAACTTCAGTGCGCAGACAATTGATGGTTGTTGAAATGAAATGAAGAAATCGGTTTGTGTTTTTAATCTTTTTGTTCTGGGTCGTGCTCTAAAAATATGGCCACACCTTGCCATTCTACTTTTATGATCTATGGTCGATAAAGGATGACTGGCGAGGCTGTGTCTTGTGTCTACTGTGCTCTTTTGACATGTGTGCAAACAAACGTGAATTGGATGAACTGAAATGTAAATGAGGTCTCTGTAATCGTATGGAACATCGTAAGGTTAAAGCTTATCTGACTTCCTTGTCCTGGATAGCAGATCCCATCGACCCACCCGGTCCACTATCGTTCTGTCTACGTTTGAAGCCGAATCAGGGAGATTATCATCCAATTTGAGAAGAGCCTGGAGAGAAGCTGGAAAGAGAGACTGGATAATTCCTAGCGAGCATTGCAATCTGTATACATTAATTTACAATGTATGGCTCAGTTTTGATATTTTGAGTTGTTACTCTATCAATTTCCGTATCTTCGTTCTCTGCTTGATCTTTGATAATACGGCTTCTCAGGGGAGAGGATGATGAAGACGGGGGTAATACTCGAGAATCGCGCCTTCCTGATTTGGAGATAACCATGCCTTTCACACTCAGAATCGTCAGGTGATAACGACGACACTCGAGTCTCTCGCAGGGAAACTTAAAAGCCACCGCTTACTCAAGCTCAAGATGTCCCGTCTCACGGGAGAGAAAATGCACATGTGCTGACTTAACTGACTTAACCCTATCTGGGCAGCTGTTGATTGAACTGTAGGTTTTCTGATTATAATTGGCCTAGAAAAATGCTACTACATGAATGGACAGAACGATTATTCCATGGTGGCTGTCTACGGACAATATGGACTCGGCTTTAAGGGTGCGGGATTATGTCCGGCCTTGGGCCGGAGACCGGAGCCTTTTGGCAAAAATGGGTTGGCAATGGATTTAATGTCATTTTCGGGGATTCCTTGCAGTTTGCTCGATTGGCATTGTATTCCTTTACATCGATTCTATTCGCTGGAATGGAGATAGTATAATCCCACGTCACTTTTAGCCCCGAACTTCCTCATTCCAGCTCAGCGCTTCTTCCGGGTTTATCAATTTTACATGGATTTAAAGAAAGTCAAGAACCATTTACTAATGATTAAGGTATAAAAAGATCATGTAGACCTTCGAAATTCATCATCTCAGATCAATATCTCCTGGTTGTGATCACAACACATCTACAAAGCAACCCCAATCATAATGTCTCTATCTGGAAAAATAGCCCTGATCACCGGCTCCTCTCAGGGAATCGGCAAAGCAACTGCCCTTCGCCTTGCTAGCGAAGGCGCCAGCCTAGTCATCAACTACCGTTCTAACTTAGCAGCAGCAAATAGCGTGGTTGAGCAAATCGGCGCTGATCGTGCCATAGCGGTCCAGGCCGATGCCTCCAAACTATCAGATTTAGATCGTCTTGTCGAAGCGACAGTCGCCAGATTCGGCAAAATTGATATCCTGATCCCCAACGCAGGGATTCTGGCCATGAAGGATCTGGAAAATACCACCGAAGGGGACTTTGACAATTCTCACAACCTAATGGTTAAGGGGCCGTACTTTCTGGCGCAGGTACGTTACCTTATATATCCTGAGGTCCTTTTAAGAATAGGTACTAATTTCAAGGTTATTGTTGTAGAAAGCTGCAAAATACATGCCACATGGAGGACGCATAATCTTCGTCTCTACCAGTCTCAATGCTCTTTCCAGCATTGCACCTGCTTATCTGCTTTATGTCTCGACCAAAGGTGCCATCGAGCAGATTTCCCGTGTCCTCGCGAAGGATCTTGGGCGAAAGGGTATTTTGGTTAATGCTATTGCGCCTGGACCGACAAGTACAGAGCTTTTCATGGAGGGAAAGTCGGAGCAGATTCTCAAGGCCATTGCTGGGTCTAATCCTTTTGGTCGTATTGGGGAGCCAGAGGAGATTGCCGCCGTGGTGTTGTTCTTAGCTGGCAAGGATAGTAGTTGGATGTCTGGGCAGGTTGTGAGGGTTAATGGTGCTATGGCATAATTTAAAGTTTCCAGGATTGGCTTAATGCACGGTCTTAAAGTGTTCTCTCATGATGTTTGAATAGAGAATTCTTGATGTGTACGTGTTATTTATGAAAGGTTCAAATTGATTCAGATATATATTTCATTATCGTGCGCTTGGCCTATGAGTTGGTCATGAGATCAAAGTGACTATGCAGCCTTATTATTCCCATTCCGATTTACCCCAGGCCTTCTTCATGCTCGGGGACCGAAGATGCCGATGTATCAGGATTCATGGCAGTGGCTTACTCAGGGGGTGATACCTTTCACAGAAAGTTCCCGATAAAGTTGGACGATTATAAATCCAAGTGGGGGGAGTTGTTGATGACCTCAACCCAATTTTAAAACCCCGCCAATTCCGGTATAGAAGGTTTCAATTCTTCAGCAATTCTTCATTCCCACAGATTAATTCATTCCAATCCCATAATGCCTCGCCCTAACATTACCCTCTACACGGCCCAGACCCCCAATGGAATCAAGATCTCCATTGCTCTGGAGGAGCTCGGGTAGGTCTTTACTTTAGGAGAGTCAATATATGATACCGTTACTCACAACTTCACAGATTGCCCTACGAGGTCAAGAGCATCGATATGGGCAAAAATGAACAGAAGGAGGAGTATGTGTCGCCATCCCAATGACCTCATCATGTGCTAACAGAGCACAGCTGGTTCCTTGAGATCAACCCCAATGGCCGGATTCCCGCTCTGACCGACGAGTTCGCCGATGGTGAAATGATCCGCCTATTTGAGTCTGGAGGTATCCTGCAGTACCTGGCGGACCAATATGACCCCGAGTACAAGATCTCCTTCCCCAAGGGCACCCGCGAACACTACGAGATGAACAACTGGCTCTTCTTCCAGAATGCAGGCGTTGGCCCAATGCAAGGCCAGGCAAATCACTTTGCACGATATGCGCCCGAGCGCATTGAGTATGGTGTGACCCGATACGTTAATGAAACACGCCGACTGTATGGCGTGCTTGATAAGCATCTTGCCCAATCCAAGTCCGGGTATCTGGTTGGCGACCATGTCTCCATTGCTGACATTTCCCTATGGGGATGGGTGGCTGCTGCCGGATGGCCGGGTGTGGACATTGATGAGTTCCCGAACTTGAAAACTTGGGAAGAGTTTATGGCTCAGCGACCAGCTGTGGAGAAGGGACGCCATGTTCCTTCCCCGCATACAATTAAGGAGTTGCTCAAGGATAAAAAAGCCATGGAGGAGAAGGCCGCCGAGACCCGAGCATGGATTGTGCAGGGAATGCAGGACGATGCTAAGAGCAAGGTCTAGAGAAGATTGAGGCTGGTTGTAATCTGCCAAATGAATACATATTAATATATTATATTATTTTTCATAAAGGCAGTGACGATAAGATAAACCTCATCCGTGTAGTATAGTGTTCACCGCCTTCAAAGTCCTTAATGCACGTGATCGGGTGGCCACTTTTCGCTCAGAGGTTCGCATCCTCTATTTCACTTCAAACTTGTGTCTTTCGATTTACAGATTTTTTCTGAAACTAATAAGACCATGGCCTGGCGCAACCAAGGTACCACGGGCTCCAACAATATCCCCCTGGGGACGCGCCGTCGCTTCCAGGGTGACGAGGAAGAGGATAGCAGCACCGCGACTCCTTCGTCTATGCCCGATGGCCCTAAGCGTGGCCGCAGCCCTGTTCGCGGTATGTCTCACCCCTGTTCTCACTTTTAACATCAGTTCTGACGATTTTTCTTTTTCGAATCAGCGGAAGCCCCCGCAGTAGATGCTGATGGTGTCAAAAGGCGCAAGAAGCGCAACCGTTGGGGAGACCAGCAGGAGAACAAGGCTGCCGGTCTGATGGGCTTGCCCACTATGATCATGGCCAACTTCACCAGCGAGCAGCTGGAGGCATACACCCTGCACCTGCGTATCGAGGAGATCAGCCAAAAGCTGCGGATCAATGATGTGGTCCCTGGTGATGGTGACAGGTAAGTTTTGTCCTTTGATACCTATTATTTCTGCTAACACAATCAGATCTCCCTCGCCACCTCCGCAGTACGACAACTTTGGTAGACGTGTGAACACTCGCGAGTACCGTTATCGCAAGCGCCTCGAGGATGAGCGTCACAAACTGGTCGAGAAGGCCATGAAGACCATTCCTAACTACCACCCGCCATCTGATTACAGACGCCCTACCAAGACCCAGGAGAAGGTCTATGTCCCAGTGAACGACTATCCAGAGATTAACTTCAGTATGATAACTAACCCTCTAACTCCTAACTCCGCTGTATCTGTCATGACTCCCTGCTCGATTCGAGCTGACGAGACATTTTCATGGATGTCCTCGGCCCGTTTCTTGATAACACCTGGTGCTTGATGTTGCACATGCTTAATAGTTACCGGATCACTAACACTTAGCTCTTTGCTACCTTTTTAAAGTTGGCTTACTTATAGGACCTCGTGGAAACACCTTGAAGAAAATGGAGACTGAATCTGGCGCCAAGATTGCCATTCGTGGAAAAGGCTCCGTCAAGGAAGGAAAAGGCCGATCTGATGCCGCTCACGCTAGCAACCAGGAGGAGGATCTTCACTGTCTGATTATGGCAGAAACTGAAGAGAAGGTGAACAAGGCCAAGAAACTGATTCACAACGTCATCGAGACTGTAAGTCCAACCCCAATACTTTTGGTCTGAAGAAACCACTGACCATTTTATTAGGCTGCTTCCATTCCCGAAGGTCAGAATGAGCTCAAGCGCAACCAGCTTCGTGAGCTCGCGGCTCTCAACGGTACTCTACGTGATGACGAGAACCAGGCTTGCCAGAACTGTAAGTTGATATTGACCCAGTGTGTTGATCTCTTTTACTCTAACAATCCAAAAGGTGGTCAAATCGGACATCGCAAGTACGACTGTCCCGAGCAGCGCAACTTCACCGCAAACATTATCTGTCGCGTTTGTGGCAACGCTGGCCACATGGCCCGCGATTGTCCTGACCGCCAGAGAGGTAGCGACTGGCGCAACAACGGTGGTTTCCCCGGCGATCGTGGTCCCGGTGGTCCCGGCGGTCCTCGTGCCATTGGTACTGGCGATGCTGTCGACCGTGAGATGGAGGTGAGTTTTCTTTTTGCCCTAGATAATATCGAAAACGCGTACTAATATTTCTTGAAGCAACTCATGAACGAGCTGTCTGGAGGTGCCCCTGGCGAGTACCCGCCTCGTCGTATTGAAGCCGGCCCTGATCAGGGCGGTTACCCTCCTGCTGGTGACCGTGATGCGAACCCCTGGCAGCAGCGCGCTCCGCCGCCTCCGTCCAGCGATGTTGCTCCTTGGCAACAGAGACGTGAGCACCGTCCTCGTGATGATTACGGTTCTCGCGACAATGGGCCTGCTCCTTGGCAGAAGCGTGGCGGTGACTCTGGCGGTTACGGCGGTGGTGGCTATGAATCCCGCGGTGGCTACGGTGGACACGGTGGTCAAAGTAACGCCGGATACGCTGCTCCCGGAACTGCTCCAGGCGCTGCTCCAGGCGCTGCTCCTTGGCAACAGCAGGCTGCCCCCGGCGGTCAACCTGCATACGGATACGGAGGATACGGTTATTCTGCCCCTGGCATGGCTGCTGCTCCTCCGCCACCCGGCATGGCTCCTTGGTCCTACGGGGCTGGTGCCCCTGGCGCTCCTGGCGCTGGCAGCCCTCCGCCTCCTCCCCCGCCTGTCGATGGACCTCCACCACCTCCTCCCAGCGACCAGCCTCCTCCCCCTCCCCCTCCCGCTTAAGCTATTTGCTTTCATGCAATTGGTTTATGTGCGACAAAAATCTCGGGGTTACTTGCTTTTCTTTATCAGTGATACCGCAGATGGACCTGGTTCTCTTCCTCGTTTATCTATGTGACGTAATACTTTATAGCTGCAAATTACCCTGGCTTGGGTTTGAATTCTTGTTTCATTTCCTTAAAATAGTAGTAGGTGAAATATGTATAGATGGAGCATTCCAAACCCATATGAGTGATGCCTCAGGCACTACAATCGTAGTCTCGGCTCCAACTTTTTTCACCCCCGCAAAACTCCCTGGCTGGATTACTCCCCGAGAGCTCCATATATACTAATTGTAAGCCTTATAAGCTCGTGTCGCATTCGCATGGGACAATTTGCTCTAGCTGCCTGATTGTACACCAAATCCATCAACAAAGTTCGCCACACGGGGCCCTTTCCCGAAGCCAATATGCAAGCTTCCGGCTCATCAACGCACCGGAAAACGTCTGGGCAATCTCAGCGCAAAGCGTCTCTGCGGTCAGCAGGATCAAGCCATGTCCCTTCTTCATATCATTCAACCCATTCTGCAGCTCCAGCAGATATGATACAGGAGGATCAGCGCCGTGCATCCACGGCGACGGCTCAGTCGTCGCAACCAAAATGGTGGCGCATACATCTATTCCGGGGCATGATAAATGATGTTAAACGCAGAGCTCCTTACTACTGGAGTGATTGGACTGATGCCTGGGATTATCGCATTGTACCCGCAACGGTGTACATGTACTTTGCTAAGTATGAGCCTTGCACATAATGGGATGGTCTCAAGTTGAACAATGATACCACCCATTTCTGGCACAGCAAAATACTCACAGTTATCATAGTATCTTACCTGCGCTTGCTTTCTCATTGGACATGTTCGAGAAGACCAACCAGAGCTATGGAGTCAACGAGGTTCTGCTTGCGTCTGTTCTTGGAGCTGTGGTCTTTTCTCTATTGGCAGCTCAGCCATTGGTTATTGTCGGTGTTACTGGTGGGTCATCTCCCTACATAACACATAAGGCTGTGGCTAATGGTCTATAGGACCCATTACTGTGTTTAATTATACAGTCTACGATATCATCAGCCCCCGAGGAACGCCTTATCTCGCATTTATGTGCTGGATCGGAATGTAAGCTTTTGCCCCTTAGACACCCTTATAATGCTTACTCATTTTCAATGCAGATGGTCATTGGTTATGCATTGGCTTTTGGCTATCACAAATGCGTGCAACGGACTCACATATGTCACTCGATTTTCGTGTGATATCTTCGGCTTCTATGTGGCTTGCGTCTATCTCCAGAAGGGAATCCAGGTCCTCACTCGACAATGGGCATCAGTTGGCGAAACTTCAGCTTACCTCGCTATTATGGTGGCCCTTCTTGTCTTAATGGCTTCATGGATCATTGGAGAGCTCGGCAACAGTAATCTATTCCAACGATATGTTCGAAAATTCCTTGAAGATTATGGCACGCCATTGGTCATCATTTTCTTCACTGGTTTCGTCCACTTTGGTCATATGCGTGATGTTGATGTCGCTGTGCTTCCTACCAGCAAGTCATTCTTCCCCACGCTCGATCGAACCTGGCTGGTGCACTTCTGGAATATTGATGTTGGGGACATCTTCCTGGCTATTCCCTTCGCTCTTCTATTGACGATCCTTTTCTACTTTGATCATAATGGTAAATACATTCCCAGAGAAATATTTTGTACTAGAACTAACATGCACAAGTGTCGTCTCTTATTGCCCAAGGCACTGAATTTCCTCTGCGAAAGCCTGCTGGCTTCCACTGGGACATTTGGCTCCTCGGCCTAACGACCTTTGTTGCTGGTCTTCTCGGAATCCCATTCCCCAATGGGCTCATTCCGCAGGCACCTTTCCACACAGCTGCCCTCTGCGTGACCCGCCAGGTAGCCGACGAGGATGACACAAACAAGGGCAAAGCTATTCGGGTCACAGATCACGTAGTAGAGCAGCGAGTCAGCAATTTTGCCCAAGGTCTTCTTACGCTAGGCACAATGTCGGGCCCGCTTCTAATAGTCCTCCACCTCATTCCCCAAGGTGTCATGGCCGGTCTTTTCTTCATCATGGGAGTTCAAGCTCTCCAGGGTAACGGAATAACCCAGAAGCTGATCTTCCTTGCCCAAGACAAAGATTTAACTCCAGCATCGAACCCTCTCAAGCGAATCAAACGCCGATCCGCTATCTGGGTATTCGTCATTATCGAATTGCTTGGTTTCGGGGCTACTTTTGCAATTACTCAGACTATTGCTGCCATTGGATTCCCGGTCATCATTCTCCTCTTGGTTCCTGTGCGGTCATTCCTGTTCCCTCTTTGGTTCACGCGGGAGGAACTGAATATCTTGGATGCTCCTACGGCGAGTCCATTTACTATGGAAAGTGTTGGTGGTACACATGGACTTGAGGAGCAAGAGGCGGCGGAGGTGACATCTAGCGGTGCACAGTCGAGTAATGGAAATGGGGTTCTACGAGGTCGTTCCTCGTCTGAGGAATCCGCTGTTGAGGATGATCTTGAGCGGGGAGAGGCTTATGAGCTTCGATCATCTATGCGGAGAAGAAGTACAGCTAGTCGAGCTGATTGATATGATAGTAGCTATCAATAGAGAATAGAGGCAAGCCTATTGTCTAATCTCATACCACCACAATACACCAGGTAATTGCTCAAAATTAAACCCACCGAATGAAGAACTAGCAAAAAGACAAACTTAGGTCCTCAAACTTTGCAGGAGGTAAAAAGACAAAAAAGTAATGACAAGAGTGGGATTTGAACCCACGCCTACAAACGTAGATCAGGAAATTGGATGTCAAGGTGAACCTTAACCTGACGCCTTAGACCAACTCGGCCATCTTGCCAATTGATGAAATAGAGTGTGAAAATTGCAATCATGATCGCACTACAAGATACTCGGGATGAAAATATATAAATACACTCATTAATGGCATATATTTCCATGCTGAGGTCCTGAAAATAAAATGGAGATGATCCACAAGTCCATAATCCGAACGCCGGTTAAATTTTCAAAGTGTGGAAGCGAATTAAGTATGTGCGAAAGCCATCTATTAGGCCTGATGTGTCAGGCGAATAGCCACACCGCCAGATAACCGTCGCATTTTCTGCCGCAAAATTATTTCTCTGGCAACAATCATTAAAACTACAATCACAATGGCGTCCTCACAGGATGAACTGAAGTCTGATGACTCTTATGCTTCGGATTCCTCAGAATATAATCAGATGGATGCGCAGGACCGAGCTCCCAAGCGACGCCGTCTCTCCGAGTCCTCCACCGACTCTTATGTTGCGCCAGCACCTCTCCCCACTATCTCCCGTATCAAGAAGAAGGACGACACGAAGAAGCCCGAGTCGAACGATGATGACAACCCAGTCACAATTAAGGATGCCCTTGAGATTGGTTTGCAGGCCGAGCAGTCCACTTTTGGTGCGCTGAATGTCTCGCCATGGCTTGTGGGGTCTTTGACCACGATGGCTGTGCGACGGCCTACGGCCATTCAAAAGGCGTGTATTCCTGAGATTTTGAAGGGCCGTGATTGCATCGGTGGAAGTCGGACAGGTTCCGGAAAGACCATCGCATTTGCCGTTCCTATTATGCAGATATGGGCTAAGGATCCCTTTGGAATTTTTGCTCTAGTCTTGACTCCCACAAGGTATGTTCATTTGCGCCGCGTCCTCAAGCCAAAGTCACTTCTTGCTAACATAGTTTGCCATTCAGAGAGCTTGCGCTACAAATCTTTGAGCAGTTCAAGGCTATCTCAGCGCCGCAGGGCATGAAGCCTATCCTTATCACCGGTGGTACAGACATGCGACAACAGGCAATCGCTCTCGCCCAACGTCCTCACGTTGTGATCGCAACCCCTGGTCGACTTGCAGATCACATCAAAACCTCTGGCGAGGACACAATTGTCGGATTAAGGCGTGTGAAAATGGTTGTGATGGATGAAGCGGACCGACTGCTCACAGGCGGACAAGGCAGTATGCTGCCAGATGTAGAAACCTGTCTATCTGCTCTACCACCCTCGGCAGAACGCCAAACCCTTCTTTTCACAGCTACCTTGACAGCCGAAGTGCGGGCCTTGCAGTCCATGCCCCCCCGAGAGGGCAAGCCGCCTATCTTTGTGACCGAAATCGGCACCGAAAACGAGGGCAAAATTCCCCCAACCCTCAAACAGACATACCTCAAAGTTCCCATGACGCACCGTGAAGCCTTCCTGCATGCCTTGCTCTCTACCGAAGAAAATATTTCCAAGCCTGTCATCATCTTCTGCAATCACACCAAGACCACCGATCTGCTGGAGCGCACCCTCCGCCGCTTGGGCCACCGCGCCACTTCCCTCCACAGTCTTCTCCCCCAATCTGAGCGCACATCTAATCTTGCCCGGTTTCGCGCTGCTGCTGCTCGCGTCCTGGTTGCTACTGATGTTGCATCGCGTGGTCTCGATATTCCAATCGTCAGTCTAGTCATCAACTTTGACGTTCCCCGCAACCCCGATGACTATGTCCACCGTGTCGGTCGTACAGCCCGTGCCGGACGAACTGGTGAGGCCGTCACGTTAGTCGGACAACGTGATGTCGAGCTCGTCCTCGCCATCGAGGCTCGAGTGGGTCGACAAATGGAAGAATGGGCCCAGGAGGGCGTCAACATCGAAAGCCGTGTCGTGCGAACCACCGTCCTGAAGGACGTTGGCTCCGCGAAGCGCGAGGCAATGGGTGAAATCGAAGAAGGCCGCGATGTACTAGGTCGCAAGCGAAACAAGCTGAAGAAAGTCCGGTGAATCTGATGGAAGATTTACAAGGTTCCAAGGTTATATATGTACAATTCCAAAGTTTTGATACCAGAATGATCATTGAAGCGTACGTGTATTCGTATATTCTACACAATGTTAACTCCCTAACCCAACATCAACTCCTTATCTATTGCGTAATGACCGGCACCCGTCCCCCAATATCCTCTAAAACAAATTGAAACTTCTTAAAAGGTCGATTTTTAGAAACAGAATGTGTGAACGTATCAGTCTGCTGAGTTCTAGACCTGGAAGAACCCGACTCCTTCCCAGCATCAATATTCTGCAAACAATCACCACCCAGCGACAACAGCGGATCAGGACATTGAGGTAAATAATCCATGCCAGGGGCCCGGAGAGCCCCCAGATTCAAAGGCGACGGCGCCGGTGGAACGGGGACAGAAGGTGAAGAAAAACCAGGCACCATGGCGCCACCAGATACACCACCAGATACATAAGCCGGTACACATGCCCATGGACCCATATTAGAATCTAGCTCAGGGAAGCAATGGAGCAGGGCCCTAGCCTGGGGCGAGAGTATATCCGGTCCATAAGTGAGATTAGGGCACCCGACAGCCGTATCGAGGAACATGGGCATATTTCCCGGGTTCTCAATTTCGATATCGGTTTCGAGAGTTTGGAGCATCTGGTCGAATGCCTCGTCGGGAGAGGGTTGAAATACGTTTGCGTACATGTCCAGATTGAGGGTATTGTATGTATCTTGTTCTGGCTGGGATTGAGGGAACATTTCTGGAACCGAGGGTTCGTCGAAGGCTCTCAACACCCTTTCATTTAGCCATGGGCGTTGGCACTGAGATGTACTGGAGGATGAAGTGGCTGATGAGCGGCGTCTTCTTGCCCTCTCTTTGATGGGAGAGTTGAAAGTAGCGGCATGGTTGAGACCCTGTCTCAACTGAAGAACCAATTAGAACGAAGTCACAGTATCTTGATACACTTCACATACCTTCTGCCGACAATGCTCACAGGCCTGGTTGTAGATCATCATGCGATGGAATGGTCGAAATCAAGTAATTTGTTCGTAAATCTTCAATTGGGCAAGTCATCTACTATCAATCTGATTTCCGAAGCCCTAGACTCGAAAAGGAGAGGGCAAGTCGGGAGCCTCTATATAGTACGGCCTACCCTCCATCCCGGTTAAAAGGGTACGCACCGCGTCATGGCAGGAAGCCAAAGACGATGCTGCTCAGAGAAAATACTTTGCCACCTAATGAGAAGTCAGTATCGCGTTGCACATACGATTCTTTTGTTGACTTATCCCAAAGTCAGGAGTCATGTCCGAACCAGTAAGCAAATCCCGATGACAAGAATCGAAAGTATCAATCCCATTCGGGGAATGACCGATCGGCATTCCTGACGGGCATTTTAAGCAATCAAACCCAACGTACTCGCTGCTGCGTCGCTCCCAGCCTGTCGTTGTATTCAGCCAAGGCTGTGTAACCATTCATGCACGCAACGACATCGACATCGAGCGGGTAACTTTACTCCGATGCACACACCAATGAGTCTCCGAGATAAGCGCAATTCTTCAGGAAACTTTGATCGAAATGAATGGAATCTTGGAAAACGTTGGTGAACCCTGCCAAAAGCCTCCCTGTCACCGCGATCCATGGGTTGGTGATCCTGGTTGGCATCATGCCATATCCCCGACCATTGGTGAATTGTTCGATCTACATCGTCAATTGCTAGCATTTCCCTGTCACATAATGACGTGGTAATGTAGAACCGATGTATACTAGCCACTAACCTTGCTCTTTCAGGAAGGACGAGGTCCGAGTGCAGTTCGCACCCAACGTCCATTCTTCACACAATGGTCTATCTGCAACAAGTTGTCACCAGCATAGGAAAATGGTATCATTGATTGGAATGACAATTATTCTAAACGCCTCGCATTACCCAAAATCAAAGCGCCCCCATCGCCCTCAAGCCAGGTATAGTCACGGCCAAAAGATAGAGAAAATCCCCAAAGAAACTCTTATACAATCGTTACAAGCCCGGTGATCGTCAACAAATGACAGCCCAAGGCCCCTTATTCGCCTCTGGAGACCTTCCAAGAACATGTTTGGAGCCTCCATTCACGTCATGACATCACCCACTCCATGCATCAGCGCTGGCACGTCGATCAGCTGTGCTCATCAACTTGAGCAACCCATCCACCGCATCCCCACGTTGAGACGGTGATAGGCCGTCACGACCTGCGTCTCCCCCAACGTCACGGGTCCGGCTGTGGCGAACTACCGTGGCTGGGGGACTACTCAGTTGCATAGGGGATCCAAGCGTGCGGGGTGGAGTCCGCTGCTGCTTGACGCGTTCGGCGTGCAATGGGGACCGGCGGCGGGGCAGATCAGGTGTTTGGTGACAAGGTGTCGAACTCATATCGGGCATCGACCCAATGCGGGGAGTGGTGAATTTAGGCGTAGTTGTATTCCGGAATGACAAAGTAGGTAGCGGTGAAGAAGAAAGGATCGACGAGACTCTGGGACATTTTCGGCTGTGCTCTTCTAGGTCGGAGACTCGGCGGTCGATCTGGTGGTCGGTTACATTGCGCATGGCGGTTTGGAGTGTGTTTCGGAGGAGAGCCGCTTTCTTTTTGTTTTGTTAGTATAGTTTGGAGTGGTACTTATGGGTGCTGCTTACTTCTTGAATGAATATTTTTCGCGCGTCTGGGTCGTTGGGGATTGTTCGTTGGTTCGACGCGGTGGGTTGTGTATCCATTTGTTGGTTATGGTCGCGTTCGGACCGTGGAGGCGTGACGACGCGGGTTTCCTGCGTGTCTAGTTCTTGATTTTGCTGTGGCTTGCCATACATATTAGCTCATTGTTGCCTTTCACTGCTAAACCTTAGCATATGCAACTTACCTTCGGGCTGGAATTCTTGACCGGAGAGCTTTCAATCGAAGAGCCCCGCGTCAGCACCGGTCCGCTCTCCTCTGTCTCATCCATCTGGTCCCTAGTCCTTTTTTGACCTGCAAACATTGGCGAGGGAAGAAGCTTCTTTGGTGATGTCGAGAACAGGGCCCGTTTGACTGGCGTTCCAGTAACCGGGAGAGACTGTTTGTTCTGGGCTGGCGACAGACACGCGTTGGTATCTTTTTCACCAAGAACCCGGCGTCCATCCTTGACTGGACTAAGCTGAGGTGCTGTTGACTGCATCTTGAAGTTTGTTTGGCGCTAGCAGGGGTTGGAGAAGCGTAGAAAAGACAAGGAAGAAAGTTACGAGCCGTAGCGGGGAAGTGGGCTCGGCGCGTGGTGGCGGGGAAAACAACACTCGATATCAGCTTGAGAGAAAGAAGACCAAGGGAGTGAAGCTTGACAATGGAGGAAGGAGAATTGGAGAGTCAAGAGGGTCGACAAAAAAACGGTCGCGTCAATCGCGTATAGTCTTCGATACCTCCAGTACTAGCTTGTATAGAGCACGGACATGGGATCCACCCGACACACGGTCGTGTTGAGCACGCGTCCAAACGAGACTAGCTACAAGCAATCTAGTCTAGGGCTTTGGATGCTTTGATGCAGCCTCCTAGCTTCCCATTGTCTTTTCACGCGACATCACTTTGCAATTGTTTCGCCGTGCATACAATTGCTTTTTAATTTTCATCTGAACAGGACAACATGGCAGTCCTTCAGTTTTCCTGCAATAGCTTACATGAATGATGAAATTCTCATGATATTTGGCAAACCTAAATTCAGAAATTGAGGTCTCGCGTGATCTCTAAAATACCAAGTCAGATCTAGTGTAGTGACAGACGCGAGGTACGCGACACAGGCTCGATTTGGAAGACTGTGTTTGAAATGTACATAATAATCTGACCAGTAAATACAGGCAGTACCTTGATTACATGTAGTTATCCGTCAAAGCTGTCTCATGGATCTTCATATACCTCGGGGTGCAGTTCATGGCTTCGACGTAGGGTCGAGACTGGGATCGCGTGTACAATGCAAGGCGGCATTCTATATTTGGCCCCGCTATCAGGGTAGCCTCTCTAGATTTATCTGAACTTTGAAAGGCTACCATATACACGCTGAAAGAAATTAAAATGAGAAGACACAAAATCACCAGTATAACATCATGCCTAGAAGTCAGCCTTAGGTGAAAGAGGTACATGGAAGTATAGCAGTTCCCATCGTCTCCGCATGACATCATCGGAGAATCTGATCTCTATGCATCAGAAATACCATGAGGAATCCTCACCTTTTGGACACCTCAGAGCGTAGAAAGATGAAAGTTAAAAAGAACTAAAAAGGAAGAGATGTCAGGAATGTACTTCTTTGTTTTCAGCCTTGGAAGTTCCTTGCGCCCCCAATGTACGTAACGAAGGCCCTGATCCGTGCTCGGAGTCGATCTCACCTGTGACCTTTCCCCGCATTTCACATTCCAAAGCCCCTTGGTTTTGATCTTCTTTTGTCACACATCCATTACCCCCTGCTGGCTCTGGTTGGACTTACAATATTGTCGTCATTGAATCAAACATCTGCCATGCAGCTGTCACTTGCCGTTCTGGCCGCCGCCTGTCAGGCGGCTGTGACGACAGCATCGAGCCTGACACCGCCGGTGCTTCCGTTGATCGTGCGTAATCCTTACCTGAGCACTTGGTTGGGAAATGCCCGTGATGCCCCGTGGGCCAAATGGCCTATGTTCTATACTGGACAGGAAGTAGGGCTCTCGTTGATGGCCCATGTTCCGAGCCAGGGCTCGGTTTATCCCCTGGTGGGAAAGCCACAAGATTCCTTGGGTGCAGGCGCCGGGTAAGAATGAACCTTGGAAAGCTTGACTGTCTTTGCCATCTTCGGAAACCAGTTGCTGATAACTTGAAATAATACAGATATAAAGTACAGTACCCTGAGTATCTAGGAAATAACTATGATGCCTCCACGACCAACTTTACCTATCGCATTGACACCGAATCCACGCCTCTCGAAATAACGGTCTCGTTCCTTTCTCCCATCACGCCGACATCGACTTTGCGACAGTCCATTCCGGCTTCCTACGTCACAATAGACGTCAAGGGCAAAGGTGACGTTAATGTATATATGGACATTGATGGCCGCTGGGTGAGCGGAGACGAAGGGTCTAAAATTCACTGGGGTTGGGACACGGTGAAAACAGAGAATACCGCAAAGCCGAATCTGCAGCATTGGACAATCCGGAGAGAGACCGAACTCCTATTATCGGAGAATCGCGATCGTGCCGAATGGGGAACCATCCATTTCACCGGGCCTGCGGTAAGTACTTGGCACCTCTTGAGCTTTGGAACTTAGATATTGATCTAACCCCCGTTGAAGAACACTCAATATGAGTCTGGAGAAGCAGGCAAGGTAAGGCAAAGGTTTGCCAGTACTGGAACTCTACGCAATAAGAACGACGAGGAATTCCGTGCCATTCGGGATCGCTCGCCTGTTTTTGCGTTCTCCAAGTCTTTCAACTTGTCATCTACGCATAAAACTGATAGCGTCACATTCACTGTCGCTCTTATTCAATTCCCGGTTGTGCAGTATGCATCGGCTCGGGGACTCACCTTGATGCGACCTCTTTGGGAATCCTGGTATCCCACTACCGAGGAACTGCTCACTTTCCACTATAATGACCACGCCGTGGCCGCATCTCTGGCAGCCAACTACTCTCAGCAAGTTGCTGATGATGCGTATCTTTCTGGCGCTGATGACTATGTTGATATTGTCGCCCTCAGTGCACGCCAGGTCATGGGCGCCACAACCTTCTCCGGAACTCCGGATAACCCTCTTCTGTTCCTGAAGGAGATTTCATCAAATGGTAACTTCCAAACTATTGATGTCATCTTCCCAGCTTTCCCATTTTTCTTGTATACCAACCCGCGCTGGTTGGCATACCTTCTTGAACCATTGATTGAGCATATGCTGAGTGGACAATACCCCAACACTTATGCCATGCATGATCTGGGCACCCACTTCCCTAATGCCACAGGCCATCCTGATGGTAAGGACGAGTATATGCCCGTGGAAGAATGTGGTAACATTTTGATTATGGGCCTGGCAATTGCGAATTCGCTTCAGTACGAGGAGTCATCTGAAGCTGCGTCCATATGGTCGACACAAGGCTCCGCACCTCCAACCTCTTTCAGTGAGGAGGCTGGCATATTTCCTCTAACCAACCTCCAGGTCCTTTCCGGTATTGCACACCTAGACAGTAAATGGGGTGGCGGTATCGCGGGTCAACATCTTGCCGAGAAATGGGTCAAGCGAAGCTACCGTCTTTGGAAGCAATGGACCGGTTATTTGGTGGAATTCTCCCTGGAACCAGCCAATCAACGTATGTTCAAACATTTCGTTCCTCATACTCCTGACGTGAGACTAACAGGCACAGTTTCAACCGATGACTTTGCGGGCTGGCTGGCACTGCAGACTAATCTGGCATTGAAAGGTATTGTCGGCATCAACGCCATGAGCAAACTTTCCAATTTGACTGGAAACAACGACGATGCCTCATACTTCAAGGTATGTATCAATTCTCAAAATGCGCGAGAACCACGTACTCAGTCCCTTACCTAGGGCATCGCCGACCAATACATTGCAAAATGGGAGAAATTTGCTATGTCTCGCGATGGTACACATGCGAAGCTCGCTTACGACTGGTATGGCTCGTGGACCACGATTTACAACTTATACGCAGATGCTCAGCTCTGCTTCCACCTGGATGGAGCCGACACCCCCTCCAATAAGTCTCCCGGTTTCGTTCCTCGTCACATCTACCAGAAGCAGTCAGTGTGGTACCACTACGTGCGCCAGAAATATGGACTGCCTCTTGACAGCCGACACCTGTACACCAAGACTGACTGGGAGTTCTTCTCCATGGCGGTGGCCTCCAAGCCCGTCCGCTCGGAGATCCTCGAGTCCGTTGCGCGCTGGGTCAATGAGACTGTTACCGACCGTCCCTTCACCGACCTGCACCAGACAGAGGGTGATGGAAACTTCCCGGGTCCGAATTTCTTTGCTAGACCGGTCATTGGCGGTCATTTTGCTTTCTTGGCACTGGAGCGTGCATGCGGAGGCCGTGCTATGCCTGGCCTGTCTTTCTTGGACGATGTGGACAAGAAGACCATGCAGACTTGGACTGGGAATGCCGAGGCTGCAGCTGCAGAGCTTGCAGGTCCTTGGAAAAACCACCATGGCCAAGATGGAGAGCTGTAGGCTTACCACTACTGATATTATGGATATGGAGCTCTTATGAAGAGTTGGCTCTAGCAGCTCGCTCTTGAGTTACTATACCCTGTACACAATCTATTTGGATGGCAACGTATCGGTCATCCAAAAATCTCGGCTGTTTTGATTCCTCACAGAAAATGCAATAGGGTAATGTGGCCAGTCCACTCAATACCCATTTTTATCGACGCCATTCTCCTCGTAAACCTGTAGACTATACCGAGCAAATTTGCTCCTCGCCCGAATCTTCTTTCCATACCGACTGAACAGCGGAGGCACAATACAAAACACAGTTGCCACCGCCGCCAAAACAGAAGCCGCAACATTTGCCCCAAGTCCATCGAACATCTGCGTTGCAAACAGCGGGAAAGCGCCCGACAACAATGACCGAACAAGTGACAAAGCCGCAAACCCACTTGCCGCAAAACTCAAGTAACTATCGGCCAAATACCCCGCCAGCACGGCATCAAACTCATTGATAGAATACCCAATAAACACCAGCGAAGCGGTAGGCACAATCCAATGTACCTTCTCAACAAGAGGAGGAATAGTCCAAGCAAACCACCAAAGCCCCGCAGCAAAGACCGGTGCGCCGATACAAAACCCCAAAAGCTTATGCTCAGGCTCTAACAGAGAACCCTCCTTCTCGTACTTTGAAATCATGCGATGATCCTGGACACGTGTGAGAAGCCCTATGATAAGTCCGATGATAATTGCCAGGAATGGCAGCGAGGAGGATGTCTCCGAGAACCCCATGGACTGATAAACCGGCGGTAGGGCTTCAGTGAACATATAAATCAACGCAAAAGCGACAGCACTAATAGTCGCAACCATACAAACGATGGGCTCCGTGAAGAAAAGCTCGATAGGACGAAACAGAGCAAGGCGAGCCCATGTCTTCAGATCGGGCGTATGATCCGGGTTCAAAGCGGTTAGGGATTCGATCCCACATTCTTTGCGCACCTTAACGACTTCTCGGACGAGAAGAAGAGATGGTCGTGACTCGCGGATGCCAAAAATAAACATAGTAAGAACTGCCATGACGATTGCCGCAATGTGAAAGACCCAGCGCCTATATCCGCGTCAGTAGTGGATGGCTGTCTTCGTGTAGTAATACTTACCAACCGAGATGAGCAGTGATGTATGTGCTCATGATTGGGCCCATGCATAGACCGATATTGGCGACCATCGCCCATAGAAAGATCAACCAAACCCGGTCTCTGGAATTGAACATGTCTTCAATACTACCCGCCACAACGATGGTTGGCATAGCCGATAAAAACCCTGATATTAGTCGACCAAAGGCCACACCTGTTATGGAGGGAGATACTCCCACGATAACGCAGAAGATGCTATATAGAGCAGCGCTGATGATGTAGAGCTTTTTCCGACCAAAGGCCTCGGAGTAGGATGGGAAGATGATGCCCCCGATGGCTTGGCCAATCATATATCTGCGAAGCACAAGAATCAGAAGAGGTTCCCAGAACTAACAAGAAAGCGAAGTGGCTGACAGAGAAACAAAGATGAAGATTGAAAATGTTCGCCCGATCCCGAATTCCTGTTGTGCATGATCGGCTGCGGTACTCTGAAGATAGTTAATATTGGTCCCTTATGAGTTGTAAAAACAGCTTACTCCGGCTGTACTGATACAAGTCCTAATTGGTACACCAATTAGCTCTGCTAGTGTACGAGGGAGCAAGCTCAACAACATACGTAAATAGGTCCAAAAAGATAATCATATGACTATCATAGATCTTTCGGCCTAGAGACCAATTCCGCGGATGATTCTGATTAGAAGAAGACCAGCGAATCAATCGGCCATCGGGAGTAGGCTCCAAGCCATATTCATGCAAGGCTGATTGAAGATCTCTATCACCGGGTGGAGGCGAGGTCAGAGGCTTGGTATCCGAATGAGATGAAGGCATATCCAGAATTGCGGTAAAGTAAAAGAGTCAAAAATCTATGTAAGAAACAGAGAAAACGAATGGAATAGAAACATTTGAAACCAGCAGCAAACACTGGAGAAATATATGTACACCAAACAATCGCTCAGCTGCAAGACATGGAGATCGGGAGATCACTTTCATCAGGGCCCGCATTTTACGCTTTGCAAGCTACGTAGGGGCTGGTTCCTGGTTCCGTTCTCCACTTCTGCAGATCAACGATGAGGTATTTGGTTGGGCGAACCTGATCCAGACTCAAATTTCAGATGCACGAAACTTGAAAATGCATTCGATCGATTCACCAGTTGATGCCCATGATGTAGCCTCGGACTAACGAAATATGGTTCTTTCGCCTTCATGCATGTTCGCCATCGCAACATTTAGGAGTTACGTGGCATTGGGATGAACCATTTCTACAACCTCTCTCCCCATTCCACATCTAATACTGTTCACTGCCCCAACCCCAAAATGAAGTCCTGATCACGCCTTCAAGTCGATTCAGGTACTCCACATGGTGCCCTGGTACAGCTCCCACAAGCATCACAAGCATCACAAGCATTCCCAAGCTTCAGATTGCCTTGAGCTAATTTTTGGCCTGTTTCATCCCGGTCTGCAAAAGTAGATCTAGTTTCATGAATCAGACAATGGAAATGACAAGCTTTTTGTCACACGTTGGCCCGTGGTGGCTCACGAGTCGCCGGGTGTGTAGATCTACTCCACTTGATCTTGTCCTCGACACGCAATCTGCGGGGAATTGCTCCTCATGTCTATAATTAAGCACGGGTATTGCGGCATGGCCCTTCGCGAGGCTTGTGATATCCCCAGGTGAACAGGGGAGCTCGATGCTGAATGGCCGAGGATGAGGGATTTTTGGAGACCGAGGGGTGGTTCTGGGTCGGATTAATGGACCTCATAAATCGATGAGAGTATTCATGGATCGATTGGTTGGAGTAAATGAAGCAGCGTGAGAGTCGGGGTTCTCAAGTACATTCGATTGATTAATGATCCTCGTTGCGCTTAGTATTGTCGTTGGTATAGTTCCTTGCACTTGTCCCTGCTGAAACCTATTTGACCTCCGTGTACTATTAAACCAACATGGGAAACTTTCTCTAAGCCACTGAAGAAGTAGTGTGTTTCTCAAAAGTTCAGGCTTTAGGAGCTGGCGATGAGGTCTCTATTAGCCTGGGGTTGCGGACCAAGGCGATGAGAAGGCGATAAGTCGGGGAGAGAGGCCAATAAACATCATGACGAATACGAAATATGTTATGTGAATTTCTGCAAGACTTGATTTAGAGACTTGATCAAATGATTATAGTAGAACATTCAATTTAGTCAAAAAGGTACGCTATACTTCATCTACAGACGCAGCATTACGTAGTTGGAGTCCAGCATCTAGGCACAAAGCTAAACGACAATTTGACCACTGCTTACGCACGGTACCCCAGGGCCATAACCATCACACATCATCAGTGCTGCAAGCCTGCACCTTATCTTTTTACTTGAACAGCGTGGAAACTAGCTCCATTGCGTGCATCGTGTCTCTCTCATACCGCCCGGCAACACCGCCCCAATTCCCCAAACCCCCGCTCCCCACCGCCCGATATACCCAAGGCAAACACCGCGCGAACCCCCATTCCCTGGGATCCATACACCAAATCAAAGCTCAATTACCCCTCAAACACCATAATCCCCACGAGAAACGAGCCAAGGAACACCGTCACCATGTCGCAAATCAACTACCGCACCATCAACATCGACCAGCTCGACCCGGAGTCGTCGGCCAACTTCCCCATGGAAACCCTCCTGCCCGCAACCCTCCCCCAACCCGAAACCTCTAGTGACGCCGCAAACGTTGCGACTCAGGTGCGCCAGCTGCTGCGCGGTGGTGACACCGAGGGCGCGCTCCGCCACGTTCTGGACACTGCGCCGCTGGGCGGTGATGACCGCGCTAAGGAGGTGCACATGGCGACTGTGATTGAGGTGCTGCAGGGGATTCGACAGGCGGAGATGACTCGTGTTTTGGAAGGTGTTTGTGCCTCAGATGGTGGTGCTGAGCGGGCGGATTGCTTGATGAAGTACCTGTATGTTTATTAATGCGTCCTCAATGCTTGGGATTCCAAGCTTGAATTGGGAGCTTGTGACATGCGCTAATGTGAGAAACAGATACAAGGGCATGTCTTCGTCTGGTCCTAGCAGTGGATCCAAGACCGTTTCGCCGCAGGCTACAGGTTTCTCGCAGATCCAGGCTCGCAACGTGGGTGAGGGTGGTGGTGGCCAGCAGATGAGCGTGCTGCTCAATTGGCACGAGAAGTTGGTGGAGTTGACAGGGACTGGATCAATTGTTCGGGTCATGACAGACCGCCGGACGGTTTAAGTGAAAGCAATCGTGTTTTGCTGTTGGGTAGAGGCTCGCATTTCATACAAGTTTCCTTTCCTTCTTGTCCAAAATCTTTCTGTTCAGCGTGACTGTTTTACATTGGTATACTAAAACATTATGTTGGACCTTCCATCCAATCTCGATCTCCTTGTACTATACATGCTGGAAGGTCTATGGCCTTTCAAAATCACCTCCGCCCAAGATATCCTTGAGATTAACCTCACCACTACCGCGCTGCAACGGCTGCGGCTGGTCCTTACCCTCCTTCCAACCGATCATGTAAATCATTCGGAATGTCGCTGGGATACCGGGTGCATCATCCTCCATATGCAGAGTTCGGTAGATAGCCTCGTTAGCCAACAAGACATCCCGAGAGATGGGACCCGCCTCCCGATGCAGGATAGCATTGCTCTCACCCATAGCCTGGAGATCTTGCATGAGAGCGAATGTATCCGGAAACTCAACCACGATATCCTCCACGTCGACCGTGAGCATCTTAAACCCAGCACGAGTAAGCAGACTTCCCACATCCTTCACATCCGCTAGCGGCGACACATGCGGGCTGACGCCGCCACGCCGCTCCAGATCAGCCAGCTGCATCGACCCTCGGAGCTCGAACAGCGTATCACCACCGAACATAGCACCAATAAACGGGCAATCCGGCTTGAGGATCGTGTTGACCTGGTTAAGCAATGCCGGCAAGTCGTTGATCCAATGCATCGACAGCGACGAAAGCACAGCATCAAACTGGTTCGGCTGGTACGGCAACGTCTCTAGATCTGGAATCACATCGCGATGGACATTGATTTCTTTATTGAAGGGCAAATCCTCGTCACGGTGTAGCAAAGCCCGCGAGGTTTCCACGCAGGTAATGTTGGGGATTTTCTGCGTCAACGGCGGTGTCGAAACGCCCTCCGGCGCAGCCATATCGAGATCCGGAGTCGTCAGTGCTCTTGCGATATTGCAACTGTTTGCGCCAAGATCAAGCACATTGGGAAAATCACGTTTGATATCCTATACCAAGCACATGTTCCATTAGCAAATGTATTGTGTACAAGGCTCTACTGTAGCTGAGTCCTTTGTTCCGCGAGCTTCCTTACCAGCAATCGTTCGCATAACCGCCTTGCCACTTCATCTTTCAGGTAGTCGACCTTACGGCTCTCCTCAACATTCCGGGCCGCTCGGTCCTTCTGCAGGTGCTTCGTTTTGCGGTTGAATACCTCAATCATGGGGTTACCGGGGGTCTGGCTAGCGTACGTCCGTACGTTTGCAGCGAGACATCGTCGCGGCAGACTGGAGCGAATGGTGTGAAGAGAGAACATGATTAGAGGAGCGAGAGTAATTTTTTGTTCGTAAAGTGAATATAAGAGTCGATCCTAGATCATTTTGGACTTGCGGGGTGGAGGTGGAGGTTGGAATTGAGGTTGCAACTGAGGCCCAAATTTTGTTCTGACGTCGATTGTTGATACCGACCTCCGCAGCTTAATCTCCGCGACTGCGTTTTTCCCTGCGCCCGCAATTGCAGCTCCGTCCGCGTGAACATCATTGCGTGTATCTCGTAGTCATACTCGGGCATACTGTGCAGCTGATTGGGTCTAGAGAAATTCAATTTAAACCTAATTTTGGTACGTATTCGCGTACATCGCTGACGACTCCCTACCCCACGACCGGGTGTCGCGGTGGTCAGAACGAAACTCAGACTGGACGGCGCATGCTAATGGTTGCGATAACAGTCAATACCTGTCTACAGAGCTTTTTAAACTTACTGCCGCCTCTGCATCCACCTCTTATTATCTCGACCCCGTCACACGAAGCATGAATTGACCGAGCGAAACACCTGTTTGCCGCAATCACTTTATTGAATTACTTCCCATCAACCCAGGATGTCGCGTCCATTCCCATACAGTTACATCTCGTGCCCTTGCGCCGACACCCCAATCCCCGACCCCGCTAGGAAGCGAAGGTCAAGGGAGTCGTCACAGAAACCAACACCGGAGCGAACAGATGCCGCAGAAGATGCGACACCAAAGCCGGAGGATGGCCAAGATGAAGAAGACGAGGACGAAGAACAGACATTCGACCCTAGATCTCTACGGTCCAATTTCTCGTTGTATCCACCCGAACAGCTTCTATACTGCGAGGATTGTCACCAGATCAAGTGCCCTCGATGCATAACCGAGGAAATCGTGAGCTGGTATTGCCCAAACTGTCTATTTGAGACACCGAGTAGCATGGTGAAAAGTGATGGCAATCGGTATGTTTGAAGATAGTTGTTTCCAACAGCTACAGCCTTGCTAACTACAACAGATGTGGTCGTAACTGCTTCAATTGCCCCGTCTGTACAGCCCCACTAGCTGTGAGTACCATTGAAAATGTAACGGGCAATGGAAATCAACAAGGGCCATGGGTCTTATCTTGTGGATACTGCATGTGGACGACACTGGATATCGGTATCAAGTTCGACAAGCCGACCAATATCCGTAGTCAACTGCAAAAGATGACCGATTCCACTGCATCCCCTGCCTACGATGCCCGGTCAAGACAAGGCTCTCGTGCATTCAGTGATTTGAAATCGCCTTTATCAACCCTGATCTCAGCCGAGGGACAATCCAGCGCCCAAAACAACGACAACGGCAGCGAAGAGCAATCCGCAAAAGAGGACTCAACAGACGTGGCACCCGCAAACACAGACGCCCGCTTCGCAGCACTTAAATCCTTCTACCGCAACCAGATCTCAGAAACATCAACTTCCCCCAGTGACCCCTTGTCAGAATTCGGCTTTTCCTCACCAGGCGCTCTAAACCGCCTGATGTCCCTCTACGCATCCTCATCCCGTCTAAGCGGACTCTACGGCGGGAACAAAAAATCCAAATCAAAGCCCCCAGTCATGCGCGAAGCCCTAACCGCCAGCGAAGGTCTCCGTGTTACACCCGCAGACGAAGAAGCCGCTATAATCGAGCGTCTCGCATCTCCAGAAGGCGGCTGGGATAGCATTGCTTCACTCGATCAGCGCGCACAGCAATCACCAGATGTCCGCTTCGTCGACGAGCTCCTCCCACTCCCCGTCCTCCTCCGCACCAAGCGTGCAAAGCGCTGCAAATCCTGCAAGCATATCCTTGTCAAACCAGAGACGAAGCCGCAGTCCACTCGCTTCCGGATTCGTCTCATTGCTCTCAGCTATATCCCGCTGCCCACGTTGCGTCCTCTAGCTCTACCTGCTCCGTCATCGTTTACGTCGGGTACCGTAACGCAAACACCGGATCTAAACGCTTTGCCTCCCCTTAGACCTGTGCATGTCCTTCTCACGTTGAAGAACCACATGTTCGATCCCGTCCGCATTACACTTGCTACACCATCCGTGACGCCAGGCCGGGTCGCTAGTAAAGTGACCATCCTAAGTCCGCAGTTCGAGATCGGTGCGAACAGTGATGTCTGGGATGAGGCGTTGGCAGGTGCGGCTCCTGTCGGAGACTCGCGTTTGACTGGCATCCGAACAGCAGAGAAAGTACCCGAAGCTGGTAAAGTGTGGGATAAAGGTCGGAACTGGACGACTGTTGTGTTGGAGGTTATTCCGGGGACGTTACCGGGGTCTGAAGCTGATACTACCAATGCCGGGAATGAGGATGCTAGTGATGAGGGTGTTGCTTTGAAGGAGGATGAAGATGTGTTGGAGATTCCAGTTTTTGTGCACATGGAGTGGGATGCGGAGGCACAGCTTGAACAGCAGAATGTTGGGAAGGCTTCTAAGCCTGATGATCTTGTTGCGAGGGAATTGGCCTATTGGATGGTTTTGGGGGTAGGGAAGATTCAGGCTGCGTTGTAGATGATAACGTCTTGTTCATAGTTGCTTTGTTCATACCCCATAGTTCTATACATATCTTTTTTTTTTTCGAGTACAATGGCTTTTCCTGCGTGAATATCTCGAGGTCATGGGTGAACGTAAGAGATGGGCTACTTGAACTGCATAATAACCAGTACGAGGGCATAGGTTCCTTCCAGGACTCAGAACAGGGTAGTATTGGTGATTCCTACGCGTAATTGAAAGTCGGAAATGTTCAATTGGAATAGTTATCACATATCCCATCCCATCCTCATTAAAGAAGAAACACGGTGTCCGGATGGAAAAAAAATACTCAGCTCCGTCGCCTCTGGGAGGACAAACCATGCACCAAGTCAATGGAAAGGGCACACATAAATCAAAAACCCGTGAATGCATTTTTTGGTCTTTTCACCCGTCATGCCTTGGATCTAGTTGAGTTTCAAGACCTAGAAACAAGTAAACCCAATACACCTCCTTTCCTGTCCTTTCCCTCCATTCCTTCAAAACAACACAGAATCAAAGCTTAAAACTAGTTTATAGCTTAGTACTCAGCGCCGCTCTGGGGGAACTCGAACACAACGTTGCGGCCGGTCAACCGACGGTAGACCTCGCCGTAAGCGTCGAGACGGTGGTCAACACCACCCTTCTCCTTCTCGTCCAGGACAACCTTCAGGGTCTTGCTGCCGTCCTCCTTGGTGCGGATGCGCTTGCCGACGATCTCGACGGGGTAGACGAGGTCAGTGAGGATGGAGTCGTGGACGGCGGTCAGAGTGCGGGAACGGGGGCGCTTCTGAGTCTGGTTGGAGCGCGAGTTGACGGAGCGCTTGGGGCGGGGCAGGATGCGGCGCTGAGCCACGAAGAGGACATGGCGGTCAGAGAACTTCTTCTCCAGCTCGCGGGTGAGGCTGTTGTCGTGATTGATTAGTCTTGGTTTCTTTTTTTGATCCATATGGTAGTTGTGTGCTTGGGTGTCGAGTCTTACCGCTGCTGGATCTTGTGGAAGCCCTGCAGGAGGGGAACGGGGACGAAGACAACGATGGCCTTCTTGCCGTGGCCGACCTCAACCTGTAATGGGTAATCATGTTAGAATGTCTGATTTCAACGTGCGGCGGGCGCACACAAAAACATCAAAATCCAGATTTCAACCCCAGAAAAAGTGTCGACGGAATTTTTTGATCGTTGTGTCGATTGTGTGTTGCCATCGTCGTGTATGCCTTCCTTAGATACTGGTAGTGCCTTGTTGAATTGTTTGGCAAGGAATTGAGGCGATTCGACATTTGTCCATGATATCTTTAAATTTCCATCTCTTGCTCCGATCACACAAAATCGCACAAAAAAATTCCATCGACACGATTTCCAAGTTGAGTTCCGATAGGCGTAGGCGCAATTCTTACCTCACGGGCAGAGACGAACTGCAGGGGGCGAAGGGTGGCCTTCAGGTCCTGTGTGTTGCTCTCGAGGTCGAACAGAGCACCGGCAATCGCGGTCTCCAGCTCGGAGGGGTTCTGCCGGGACGGCGAGTTGAGGGCAATCTTGTTGACGGCAGCCATGGTGAGCAACGGGGTGCTGCGGAAGGTGCTGGTTGAGATGTCGGCGGAGGGGAGGTGTTCTCGCATCAAGAAGCCAAATGGGAATTTGCTGTGGGATCGTCACTTTCGCTTAGGGTGCGCTTGGACCAAATCGGGCTTAGCGTGTTTTCTTTAGGGGATTGATGGTCCCGTGACTACTCTGCCCTCGGCTTCTTCTGATTGGTCGGATGTTCGTGACTGGTTCCAATGTTCCAGACTTTTACTGCTTTGGCTCTTAGTGTTCCATGTTCTGAATACTGTTTCAAGATTCAGATTCTATACACTCTAGAAGATTTACTGTATCATTGACTTAAAAAGCAAAAAAAAGGTGATATACCACAGGATGTGCAATAGGGACATTTAAGTGTTTCCAATACTGGAAGTAACTTAAAATGTAACTGGGAAAAGCGGACCGAGAACAATGAAAAAGGTATGAAAACGCCTGGAGATTGCGGGGGGGATGTTGTAGAAGAAGGAAAATGGAAATTGGAGACGGAAACCCCAGATCAACAAGCACAGCCCTCTTTGGCTGTCGCAGCACTACGGTCACCCAAATTGACCCGAGAATCTTCTCCAGAGCGGGCACCAAGTGCAGTTTGACCAGCTCCAGCAGCGCCGCGACCGGTCTTCAAGCTGCTTTCTGGGATCGCATTGGCAATGGCCGTGAACACATCCACCACATTGGTTCCAGTCTTCGCACTGGTCTCAAAGAACAGCAGTCCCTCCTCTTCGGCATAACCAGTAGCCTCACGTGTCGACACTTTCCGAGCATCGCCGGGAGTCGCATCTTGCTCCTCGCCTTCCTCGCCAGCTGCCTCATCGCTCTCGGGGGCAGCCGACACAGACTCGACGTCCTGAACAGCTGAGGCATCGCCGCCATCGTTGGTCAAGTCCAGCTTGTTACCGACGAGAGCGATGACAATCCCGGGGCTAGCCTGGCGCTGAAGCTCAGCCACCCAGTGTTTCGCCTTGGTCAGAGAGGAGGGCTTGGTAACATCGTAGACCACGAGGGCGGCCTGGGCATTGCGGTAGTACATGGGGGCGAGCGAAGCGAACCGTTCCTGTCCTGCGGTATCCCAAATCTCGAACTTGATTGTGCGCGAGGGGAGGGTACATTTCTGTGTAAGGAAGGCGGCTGCATGATCATGTTAGTCCATCCATTTAGGGTCAATATGAGAGTAGAATGGAGGGTAGTATGGAGGTGGTGGGACATTTGAATGGATCGCCACTAGTGTAACACCATGCAAGGACTATCGCGACAGAGATGAATCTATGGCCAGAGATATTGCGCTATGATCCTTATTCATCTTCGGCGGGTGGTTGGAAGGGGGGGGGGGGGGGAGGAGGCTGTCTTACCGCCGATCGTTGGTTCCTTGTTCTCTTGGAAATCATTGTTGACGAACCGCAAGACGAGGGAGGACTGCAAGCAAGCATGCTGGTCAGCTACGGTTTCCTGTGTAACGGAGCGAGGAGAACTATACCTTTCCCACGGCAGCCTCTCCCAGCAGCACGAGCTTGACACTGCTGCTTGGCTTGGGGGCATTCGCGCCCGCTGACTCGGACATGGCTGAAGGTTGAATAGTTGAAATTAGACAAAGCAGAAAGGACCGGTTAGGCCGTCGTGCAGGAAGCGACGCCTGTCAAACAACCGGTAATCAGGCAGAAGGATGAGCTGGCGAGATTCAGCTGAGACCTATGTAGCTGGCGGCCTGAGACGTGAGACAGAAGCTGGAATACGAGAAGTTGTATTTCTTGAAAGGGTCAACTGGGTTTGTAATAAGGCCTCCTTGAAATGTTGTGACCGGAAGTACTGGGAGGTAATTGAGGATTGAGTTGCTTAGTCGGAGGTCGATGATGATGCACTTCCTCTATCTAGCTTAGCGCGAACCCCATGTCGCTATGTCACGTGACTAGTTGTATAAATGCATCAACAATGCATTGAAAGTCTGGCGATCAAGGGTCTGCAGGCTGATCGATTGACGGTTGGGCTTGACTATTCTCGTATAGTTCGAGGTGAAGTGATCGGTCTCATTTTCTCAGGTTCGTTCATCGAAGCACCAAACGACCCCGGCTAACAGGAAAGTTGAGCTCCAACCCGAAGAATAAGAACCGATGGGACCGTCAGCCCCGAACTGTCAAACAATGAGTTTGTGCTTTGTGGCATACACTTCGAAGATATTGAAACACATCTGGGGATTCAGGAGTGGGGAACTGGTACTTTTGTATCTTCTAGAACGGAGCAGCTCTGAGGTGTGCAAATTTAACAGATCTCGTGAACATTGGAAAGTAGGCATCCTTTGAATGACAATTAGGCGCCAACATCCTTGGGCCTGGGAGTGGATATTGGAACATAACATGGTTCCCTGGTCGCCAAAGGTCCTAATCAGGAACACGATCCCCAGAGCATCTGTAGTGCATTGACTGTAGAACGAGAGCTCTAGATTCTCGCACAAACTCGTTCCTGACCAGGCTAGTGCCCAACGGGTATGCAAGATGATGTCCGGTACTGACTGGTCGGGATACCTCCGCCGACACTGACAGGGCCCACATCCAAAATCAGACCGGTTCCTGGCCTCGTCAGTCCCCAAGCAACCCTGCCCGATGCTCAACAGATTCTACCCGCAGCTGACAAACCCGACACGACAGTTGGCAAGTTTGCCTAGATCGATTAATCAATTCGAACGTGGTCTAGACCGACAAAAGGACGAGGCGCTTACAGTCAGGCGCGCGGAGATATACAGATACGATGCCAGGTACAGATACACAATGCAAGTGAAGTGAAGATCCCAAATATAATATTAGCAAATCATGCTATTTGACCGCGGGGTCGAAGGTCTATTTCCTTCTGGTATAAACCCATGCATCCCATGCAATAACTTCCAACCCATCTAAACCATAACGCCTCAAAGTAAACAAATAACCAGATAAAACCAACACATCACAACTTTTTGAGAGATCAAAAGAAAGGTAGCCCCAGAAAGTCATGTCGGAGAGAGAAAGGTAGGAGGATGTCGGAGAAGAAGACGGGGTTCCGAGAAAAAAAAAAAAAAATCAAGGCGCACATGCGACGCAGAAAGTCGAAAAACGAGAAGCGTCGACGCTGGGGGAATCCGAAACCGATGCAGAATAGGAATTAAAAGGGGTATAATGATTGGTCGCGCAAATCCGGTAGCGAAACGTAGACAAGGATATGACCGAAAGAGAACAGCAGAGCCAAAGTTCAATAGTGTTACAGATGTCTAATATCAATTAGTACTCAGTTGGTGCCCAAAATAAGGCAACGTCTGACTCACCGAAAAAAAAGTGTCAACTCCAACGTAGAGGCGTGATTATCTAGCGCATGTGCGCTAGGGATATCCTTGATACCAAACAAGTATGAGGATGGAGGGTATCTTGGTAAGGTGATTATTTAGGTGGTGGTGGAGGAGCACCAGGCTTCTTAACACCGGTTGTATCGTATGCACCGCGTCCCATGTTGAAAGCAGAGAGATCTCGGAGTATCATATTGAGTTCTGCGGGGACAATCATGATTAGGGTCGAATTGAGGAAATATTGGTGGTGTTGATCGTAGTTTAGAAGGTGAGGAATGAGATGAAGAACTTACCAAATAGACACGACCACGAAGGATCTTATATAGTTCTTTGCGGCCGGGGATTCGAGCACCAGGCAAACGAGCTCCCAATCCAACCCCCCGAAGTCAAAAAAGAAAAAGAAACGAAACGGTTCTCGACAAGGGTGGCGGCGATAGGCGTATGCGGTCGAGATCGGGAAGGTGATCCTTTTTAAAGATGACCACTAGGACGGTGCGGGCACCAGCAGATTGTAGGGCAGGAATGTGACAAGACAGCCAACAAATAAAATGGTGGATTCAAGTGGTGTAGAAAGAGGCTCGATAGGTCGCCTTTCGTTGCTTTTTATGGGTTCGGTCGTATCGGATTTCTCTTCTCCCAGGTAATTCAAAATAATAAGCGCGAGGGTGGCTGCAGAATCAAGTTCATGAAAATCGCGATCTGAACCAAGGATAAACGGGCAGAGAAGGGATAGCTAAAGCCGGCAAGGGAGGCCCTGGAAAGGAGCAAGTGCCGCGGAAGTGACCCGGTAGATCCGGTTGAAAATCCAGCAAAAGACGTATCGCAAGGGAGAGAAGGGAGAGCACAGGGACAGGTAGGGGCGTAATATTTGTGTTTTGGTCGTCAAGTATGTCCCGAATCCTGGTCGAGGAGAATTAGAGTCAAAGGAGAAGAGAGATTTGAAAGAAGGGAACGATTGCGTAGATATATAGACAAGATATGAGGATGATCATCCTTTTTTTTTCCCTGCTATTTGATAAAAAAAAATGAATGGGAAAAAAAAGAGTTAAAAAAGAAGAAAATAAGAAATGGATTGGGAAAATACAATTTAAAAAAAAATCCTAAAATGCTAAAATACTAAAAGCCGAAATGAAATAAATCAAAAAAGGAAATCCAAATTACCAAAATCAATAAAAAGAAAAACCATCACTGCAAATCCTCTTTGTTAAGAGCGGCTCTCCCGTCCCCCCGGAAGAACTGGTCCAGTTCCCCTTAACGTCTTAACGCTAAGGATGGATCGGATGCTTTTTTATCAATGGATCCATCACTTCTATACATCCCAGCCACTTCTCATATTTGATACCTTGCTCCTGTATCCCCCAAAAGTACCATGCAGTTGGTGATTTTCCCCGAAGCTCTCCACTTTCCCAGGGGAAAGCTACCGAATCTCCGTTGCATAAGTGGAGCAAAGGGAAGCAGCCGCAGGAACAGAAACGGATCCATCCGAAGAGACAAGTTCTCTTCTCCTTAACTCGCGTGGTTCGGGCTCCATCGGATGGATTCACTAAACCATCTTAGTACTAGATCCATAGAACCTGTACCATTCCCAGGGGTCCCTCTGACATATGATGCCTAGGTACGTCCCCTAGCCAACTATTTCATCAAGTTCAGACACTCGGTTTCGCCTTCGCGCTATCGCCTTTAGTCTCTATGTATCTAAATGACTTCCAAAACTCAACTTATCCTTCAGATGAGATGGCCCAACTCCCGGCCAATCGCCTCTCCTATCACCCCCCTTGATCTCACCCCGAACAAAGCAAGTTGAAACTACCTCGGGCGTCCCGTTTTTGTTTTTTTTGTATTCCTTTTCGCGCCCAGCACTGCCCTGTCTCATCCCAAATTACGAATCTCCCGCACTCGCACTAGTTATTAAACCGATCTCGATCACGGTTCCCACGATCCTGTTGGGAGTGGACAAGTATCCATCATAGGGGGTGGGTCCCCGCGCGCGCTACCAGAGAAAACTCCATCAGTACGGCGCGTCGATTCGAAAGCCAATTCAGAAGCTCTAATGAACCCACTCCTGGTCTCGGTTACGTATGAACATTCTTTTCGCCTTCTAGCCTTTCTAGTTCTCCCGGGGACTTGGGTGAAGTGGCCCACTTCGCGGTATGCGATGATACAAGTGGCACTCCCCGTAAATTCTCCATCGAAATTTTTCTGATTTCATTCGGGAACTGCAGAAAACAGTTGGGGATCCACCCCCATATACCCCTATCTTTTGTTTTAAGGGTACAATCACACTGGCTTTTGTTGCGTCAGCTCTCGCCACACTGGAGCCTGTGGCTATGTTTTATTTGTTGTTTTTTTTTAGGGTCACCTTCCTCCTCTGTTAGATTAAGTATTAATAAAGTCCGCTATCTTTTCTTTTCTCTCCAGTAGCTCGGATTTCCTGTTTCAGCCATCCACGGCTTGATATCATCTAGAGTAGACCGGGATTAAGGCTAGGGTATTGCAATAGTGAAATCGATAAGTCCACCCTACTATCTAACAGGCTTCCATCGCTATTGCCATCGGGCCTGGAGATCTGCCGCGGAATTGCAGCCCGAGGCCGTTAGCGAGATCGATTCCCTAGACACGGGCGAGACTTTGAGAAAGCTCCACGCCACGGGGAAAGCTCTCTCACTTCCCTTTCTCCATCTCGCAAGTTGCTGATGTGATTGCCGCCTTTTGCAAGCCACCTTGTTCCAGGGCCATTCCCTATTCGTTGGGATAGGGGAATTGATGATGATCCTCAGTGGGTCTGCACGCGGCAGGGACCCAAATAATGGGTCACGGTATTTACGTTGCAGTAGACCGACCCGACCAGGAAGTTTAGCTGGGTACTCGGGGCATTTAGTCGAAAATAGGCAAGGAAACAAAAAAACGAGCTTCCTTTTTCTTACGGTGGAGCAAACGGAGTACCTCGGGAAGACCCCGTTTCCATTACAGCTAGAATGACGCTAGAAACGGGAGAAGAGGTTGAGGCCTTCCAGAATCATTAGCCTGTTTCTGTGGTCTTTGGCCCGACCTGTCCGTCGCCCCGTCCTCCCCTGTCAATATTTTGAGTTTTTGGGTGTTCCAAGGCAGGATTTGCAGATAGACTATAACGGCTATGATCCAGGGCTCTGGGTTCATTTGCCTCTTGCCACAGCGGGTTCCTGAACGCGTCTCCAGACTTCGGCTCGATGCATTAGTTCACCCGCGAGGAACAAGGTTTAGCGAATTGCATGAACCGCTTGGCTTCTTATTATCTCTAAATCCGATTACTATTACGCAGTAAAAGTTAGCTGTAATATGAGGAGATTAGGTTGAGTCGAAGGACTCTTTGTATAAATGAAACTGACTCGACGAATCCTCCGATCGGTACGTAGGTACATATGTATCGCGCCAGTGCAGGGAACAGGGGTGTCACGGAAGAAAAGCCGACTTGGTTAACCGCCTTGCAGCGCAGGGGGGAGAAAATGTCCTTGTTTTCTTTATCTCAATAGATCTCGATACATCCATTGCTCAATATTGTGGCCGTTGGGGATTCAACGGAAAGGTCCAGACCATCCCGTACGCAATAGCTCGTCGACCAAAAGTCGACCATTTCTCTTTTTCGAGCTAGGGCACCGCGGAAGAGAAGCCGGACGATCCTCCCAAAAAATCACTCGACTCCATCGAAAGCTTCTGGAACAAGTGGACATGAGGCACCCACTTGGTATTCCGGTTGTACTCCGTACGTATGCATTTATCCGTTCTGGAACCATTGATCCCGCCTCAATAGACGTAGATCTTGATGTGTCAAAAGAAAAGACAAAAGGTACTCCGGGAGTTCCCCGGCGATTATTGGGGGGCTTTACTTTTTTTTTTAACCTGCCCGTGGGCATGATCTCCCTTTGTTGAGATCGCCGGAAACCCGGACGGCGACACCCGCAAAGAACCAAGTGGACGAGTAAACTTTTTCCCCGATTGACAGCCTCAATTCTCGAGTTCTACAAATTACATCACGGAAAAACCGAAAATAAAAATAAAAACTGAATGACGATCGGCCCAGTACCCATCGTGTCGGGTTTGATCGTCTCCTTGTCCTCCCTGCCGGGCCCCTGACTCGGACGCATCAGAAGGAATGGTTATTTCAGATTTTCAGATGAACCGAGCCATACAGAGTGCAATGCGAAGCCACTTCGACCCACTGGGCTCTAGGGGCATTCCTGGGGCGCGCGGCTTCTTGCTGCACTTCCGCAGCCAGTTGGAGGATTGAGATGGATCAACGGTTGATGTTTCCTGCCACATTAATGTCCACCAGTGGAGTCATCAGCTTCTCAATTGTGCGCCTCTGCCCCTTTCGTGGGATCGGCCTGCACTATGACATTTATCAACATCAATTTACTGTAACGCAGGTACATGTGCAGCACTGCATCTGGACCTTGCTGTGTGCCATTATTTGACTTGCATGCGATCGATCTGTACTGCATGAGAGATCCAAGCAACATTGAACTTAGATGTACAATAGAGTGGCAGTTCCGCGGATCATCCCTGTCTTCAAAAGTACGAATGGGCTGAGTACATCACAGATTAGCCAGACTTATTCTTCGATCTCATTCTCCCCGATCGCGATCCTCTCCTCCCGGCTTACTGATCGACGTCTCGGGGGGAACGGGAATTCCGATGCAAGCTGTCGAATCCGAGACTTGATGCATCACATTCATGTCACCCGCCCACCTGGATCTTCAGTAGATTAGACTCAAAGCATTGGAATGCAGGGACATGTCTATTTTTTTTCCCATAAGAATGACAAAAACCAAAGCCTAAATACGACGCGTTGACGATTCCTATCCAGCTACGCATCTGTCATTCTTAAGGCTGAACCTGTCATATGTAAGATTTGGAATTACAATTACACTCGTTGTGATCAGCTCTTCTGACTAAATCCATATTCGATACCTCATCGCGCACAAACGCTATACGCCATCTCGAACTATAAACACAAATTCATTAGCAAACAAAATACCCTGCTTCGTGGATGCACAATGAAAAAAAAAAAAAAAAAAAAAAAAAGCCACGGTCTTACCTGTTCGTCGGTTTGGCAGATCAGCACTCGAGGCCCCTTGCCGTCAAGGGAGATATCTTTGACTGTCTCGTCACCCGGCCCCTTGTCATTAGCGCCCGGATCAATCGCCACACCTAGACTCCGGCATTGCTCAACCAGCGTCCGGCGCAATAATGCGCTCTTCTCGCCAATGCCGCCCGCAAATACGATAGCGTCTACCTGTCCGTTTAGCTTGACGTAGTAACTCCCAATATAGCCTAGAATACGATCGACCACGATATCGAACGCTAGCTTGTGTGTATCCGGTGCGTCTGAGACGGCGATTTTGGCGAAATCGGTGGTGCCGGTCAGAGCTTTCCAGCCGGATTTTTTGTTGAGAATTTCCTCGGCCTTGATGGGCATTAGTTCTCGTTGCGTGAAAAGTTTTCAAGTGCCCTTACCGTGCTAATGTGCATCTCCTTGGTGCTGCCGGGACTCAATTTCCCCGCCTCGCTCGTGTAGTGGAATACCAGCCTAGATCACGGTCAGTAACTCCACTAGGGCTGATACCAAGTTCCAGGTTGATGGATAACCCACGAGGGATCTATAGAGCCGCTTCGCGTTGCGCCGGGTAACCCAGCTAGGGGTGTAAGGCCCATTCTGAATGTCGTCAGTGAACCGTGGGTCATGAAAGGAAGAGTTTGGGCTCACGAAGTATCAATCGATTTGCCATCCTTGATCGCGCAGATCGAAGCTCCACTGCCGATATGCATTGCGATCACGTTAGTAGATTCGGTCGGTTTACCCAGGAACTGTGCGACGGAGCGTAGAATGAACGAGTAGCTGATTCCGTGGAATCCGTATTTCCGTAGCCCGTTTGCTTTGGCGATTTCCTGGTCGATAGGATATGTCTTCACGTGGGCGGGCATAGTCTGATGGAAGGCGGAGTCGAAAAAGGTGATGCTGGCGACGCTTGGAAGCTCTTTTTTGCAGAGGCGAATGATCTCCAGTGCGGAGAAATTGTGCCTGGGCGCTGGAGTTAGTAACATGTGTAGAGATGGGAAATTGAACACAGAAATTTAGGCGGTTTACTAACAACGGAGCGAGATCTTCTAATTCCTCCAGATGATGCAAGCTTTCATCGTTGATTGTGACTGCTTCTTTGTAGTCTCCTCCATGAACTACCCGATGACATATGTATGCGAGATCAGCCTCGCTAGCGACCTCGGCAAGCTCGGGGTCATTGAAGCAGCGCTGCAGAATATATTTGAACGCATCTTGGGGCGTATTCAGCTTCTGCTTCAGGTCCTCTTGGATTTTCTCAGGGCCGCGCCGGTACTTAAATGCTGGTGGTGGGGCAGTGATACCTGACACCTGGGCATCGGCGATTGCTCTTGGCGGGTTCTCGTATGCATAGAACGTGACTTTGACAGAGGATGAGCCGGCGTTGACGGCCAGAATGTATTTTGCCATTTTTGATGGTGATATCTATCGCAATGATGAGCTATTGCGACGATTTGGATCTGCTGGATGGAAGTAACGTGATGTCAAGGTGATGACATCTGCAGTTGTGACGTCGTGAGGGAAAAGCCGGATAATATACGTACCTACCCTGTATGGCCTGACCCATGCATTAAATATTCCATGCACCTGGGCATTGAACAATTCTAGTTCCTACATTTAATCTATTTTTTGTTGTGGTGTTCTCAATCGACGATTTCATTTTCGAGAGAAAGAAGACATTATTTACGTACCTTTGTCGATCTCCGCTGATCTATCTACCACCCATTATGCCCGGCGAAGTCATCGATCGGCCGAATCCACAGCCATTACCGTCGCATTTACCAGATGATTTGGATAAGCTCAGGGTCACAATTGATCATGAGACACTCGATCAAAATACCTGCGATTCTTTGCTGAAGTTTCGCCGGGCGGCTGCTTACATCGCCGCAGGTATGACATACTGCATCTTCAAGTCCTGCAAATGCTAACTTATACAAAGCGATGATTTTCTTACAAGAGAATGTTCTTCTTAAAAGACCCCTCACGTTCGATGACATCAAGCCCCGACTCTTAGGTGAGTTAACTTGACATATTTTCGGTGCAATCACTAAGTACTGCTAGGTCACTGGGGAACATGTCCCGGCCTGATCCTCGTTTACTCCCACCTAAACTACATCATCAAAACAATGAACCTGGATATGCTCTATGTCGTCGGACCAGGACACGGAGCACCAGGTGTTCTAGCCGCACTGTGGCTAGAAGGCTCATTGGAGAAATTCTACCCCCAGTATTCTCGGGACAGCCAGGGCCTGCATAACCTCATTTCCACATTCAGCACCACAGCTGGTCTCCCAAGTCACATCAACGCTGAGACCCCGGGTGCGATTCATGAAGGTGGAGAACTGGGATATGCTTTGGCTGTATCATTTGGTGCCGTTATGGATCATCCTGATTTGATTGTTCCCTGCATCGTGGGTGATGGGGAGGCTGAGACTGGTCCAACGGCTACGTTCGTTCTACCCATATCTTTGTACTCAAATCTTTGACGAACAATGCTAATTGAGCCTGTACAGATCCTGGCATGCTATCAAATACATTGATCCGAAAGAGTCCGGTGCCGTCCTTCCAATCCTCCATGTTAATGGGTTCAAGATTAGTGAGCGCACGATCTTTGGCTGCATGGACGACAAGGAGCTTCTGGCTCTGTTCACTGGATACGGATATCAAGTCCGGTTTGTAGAGGATTTAAACGACATTGATACGGATCTACACAGCTCAATGGTGTGGGCTGTGAAAGAAATCCAACGGATTCAACAAGCGGCTCGCTCCGGCAAACCAATTGTCAAACCTCGTTGGCCAATGTTGATACTGCGAACACCCAAGGTAGGCTTTACCTCCGGATTTTTCGTTTCGTAGATATGCTCACACTTTCTAGGGCTGGTCGGGACCCAAAAAGCTTCACGGAAACTTCATCGAGGGCTCGTTCCATTCACACCAGGTGCCGCTGCCCAAGGCAAAATCTGACAAGGAACAACTGGATATTCTTCAAAATTGGCTCTCAGGTTACAAACCGGAGGAACTCTTTACAGAGAATGGCGACGTTATCGATGAGATCAAATCCGTGATACCGACTGACAGTTCTAAGAAACTTGGTCAACGTATCGAAGCATATAACAGCTACAAGGCACCAGATCTACCTGACTGGAAACACTTCTGCGTGGAGTCGGGCAAGGAAGAAAGTGCAATGAAGGCTGCTGGTAAACTGATCAACCAACTCTTCATTCAAAACCCACATAGTGCGCGTCTATTCTCACCAGACGAGCTGGAGAGTAACAAGCTAGATGCAGTGTTTGAAAACACAGGGCGGAATTTCCAGTGGGACGAATTCTCCAATGCTCGCGGAGGGCGTGTCATCGAAGTGCTCAGTGAGCATATGTGTCAGGGCTTCATGCAGGGATATACCTTAACTGGTCGCATGGGAATTTTCCCATCGTATGAAAGTTTCTTAGGAATCATTCACACAATGATGGTGCAGTATGCTAAATTCATGAAAATGGTCAGATTGATTCCTCCCTCCCAATGGTTCCAGCGTGTGCTAAAAATGAAAAAAAAAACAGGCCGAAGAAACTAAGTGGCACAGCAAGAATGCCAGTCTAAACTACATCGAAACCAGCACCTGGACCCGCCAGGAACACAACGGCTTCTCCCACCAAAACCCATCATTCATTGGATCAGTCTTGAAATTGAAACCCACCGCAGCCCGCGTCTACCTACCACCAGATGCAAACACATTCCTGTCAACCCTACACCACTGCCTAAAGTCCCGGAATTACATCAACCTAATGGTAGGCTCGAAACAACCAACCCCGGTCTACCTCTCACCCTCCGAAGCAGAGAACCACTGCCGCGCAGGTGCATCCGTGTGGAACTTCTGCAGCACAGACAACGGACTCGATCCAGACGTTGTTCTCGTGGGCATAGGAGTCGAAGTTATGTTCGAAGTCATCGCGGCAGCAGCACTTCTCCGCGAACGTGTACCAAATCTACGTGTCCGCGTGGTCAACGTGACAGATCTGATGATGCTGGACAATGCAGGCGAACACCCGCACGCATTAACGACCGAGGCGTTTGATCACCTTTTCACGGCTGATAAATGTATTCATTTTAATTATCATGGATACCAAACTGAGTTGCAGGGGTTGCTATTCGGTCGGCCACGTTTGGAGCGTGTTTCCATTGCCGGGTATATGGAGGAAGGATCCACTACCACGCCGTTTGATATGATGCTTGTCAATCGGACTTCGAGGTACCATGTGGCTCAGGCTGCTATTCAGGGAGCTTCGAGGTTTAACCAAGAGATTCAGATTCGGCATCATGAGTTGGTGTCTGAGTTGAGTCACAATATTGTTGAGTCGAGGAAGTATATCATTGAGAACCATAAAGGTGAATTTACCCAGTAGGGTTGATGGATTGTGTGCTGACTGAATTTAGATCCTGCTGGTTTATACGAGCTCCCGAAATTCACTTAGATGAGTTGAGACGAAGTTACAGTGGTTTAGAACAAGTTCAGAAAGAATATTTAGATTTAGTTTATGAATGAAGCAGAACGAGCATCTATAGACCTGACTTATTGCAAACGAAGCGCAACCTTTACCCATATTGCATCGATCCCGAGACGAGTCTTCCTCACAATACCCTCATTAGGGCATACATGCGTCATGTCAGCTATATGTGAAAGGTGTAGAACCTAGTCCGTTAGAGGACAAGGGCACAGAACACGGCCAAGATGCTATGGAAAAAGAAGGAATGATCTTGAACCCCCGCTTTCTATAGGTGGCAGTGATATATGTGACTACGAACAAAGAATGGTGGAATTACCCTGTAAAGCGATTCATATAAGCGCTTTCTTGGTCTGCCCTAGAGGCTGGACGCCACTATCACTTATCACGTTGTCGCGTCACATTAAACGCCGAGATAATGTCCACCTATATTGTTGTTGGTCAAGCATTATGCAGAGCCACAAGTGCAGAATCAGTATGTGGTATGTGGTATCGACTTGGACCAAAACTGGCGCTGGATCTCGTATATGAGATTGGGTATTGAAAATCGGACGTGAGCATCGAAGCAAGCCTCAATTGATCTGCAGGTATGCCCGGGATTTTCTCCAGATGTTCTCACGGTGGTCGTAGTGCGGCTGAGGGGCATCAGTCGATAGGAAAAGGCTCTCAGGCTGACCTGTGACCTTGTCGCCAAGTTTCAAATGTGTCAAAGCAAAGCGGTGAGGTCCGTGTCAAACCAGTTCTGCGTTCCATGGCTGAAGTCTCAGTTCCAACGGTGAAAGCACTCCAGCCACGTTCTTCCTACCATACTCCAACTCAGATCTGAAACAACTCAAACAGGATGACGGGTTTGCGAATGCCAAGACAGAGAGGCTCCGGCAACGTCGGATCGGATTTCACCTAGCGAGGGACCGTCCCCACTGCACTAAACCCAGAATAGAGGATCTTGCGAGAGTCATGCTTTACACGCGGACAGACACGTCTAGTCAGCCCGAATTCCTATCAGATCTGGTCCATTTGACGTGGGCTTGGTCCTCTCCTGCCCGTACAGACTGGTGTCGCGAATGGCTTTCAAGATTGTCTAATGGATACCCACTTATCTAGTCTTTCATGCTGACATGACTGCATACAGATAGACTTTGGTTCCTACGGAGTACGGACAATGAAGCGGGATTGGCTCCATTCGGCGGCAGGTTCCAGCCGACAGATTTTGCGGATGAGAACTTGTCAATTCTTGGCTTATTTATACGTGGATCCTCGCAAACTTCCTCACTCGGGGTCAGCGTTAATGCTCGACTTTACTCCGTCTTGCTTTATATACTTCGCACATTGTTTATTGCAGCTATTTTCTAATCCCACTCTGTGGAGTACAGTACATCTTTCTTACCCATTATAATTTACGACCCCGCTCCTTTGGTCCTATTTGCGACTTATACCCTAGACTGACGCGCTTTGATTTTCATACACCAACTCCGACTGGGTTCATTCACCATGGTCGATAAGAATGCCTTGACGATCGGCTGCCACGCCAAAATCGAAGGCATCAACACATCCTATGGATATGTACCGCATCTGGCCCCGGGAATTGCCTTTTGTGTTCTGTTTGGCCTCTCGATGATTGTGCATACCGTCCAATTCTGCTGGAAGCGACAATGGTGGTGTGTAGTGTTTAGTATTGGATGCATGGGTGAGTGGGATACAGACCCTAACCGACACCATATAACTGACAAGTGATATAGTGGAATTAATCGGGTGGGCTGGTCGAACCTGGTCGCATGATTGTCCATACAACGGTACTGCCTTCTTGATGCAGATTTCCACTCTCATTATTGGTCAGTCGAATAACTCCCTGATTTAACGGCCCTTACTCATCCCCTCTAGCCCCGACTTTCTTCACTGCCGGCATCTACGTTCTCCTCGGCCGATTCATCCAAATCCTGGGCCCCCAGTCCTCCATTCTCAAACCAAGCCTGTACCTCTGGATCTTCTGCACATGCGACGTTATCTCACTTGTTGTGCAAGCGGTTGGAGGTGGCATGGCCTCAATTGCAGTAAACAAGGTCAATGGCGACACCGCACCCGGTACACATACCATGGTGGCCGGTATCGTGTTCCAGTTGTTCTCCATCACCATCTTCGTCTTCTGCGCCGCAGACTTCATTCGCCGTTCCCTGCGTCACAATCTTCTCCAGCATATGACTGGCTCCATTCTCCCGCTGCTGTATGCTATGATTTTCTCCGTCCTGTGCATCTACGTTCGGAGCATCTACCGTACGATCGAGCTGTCGCAGGGCTGGACGGGGTACCTGATTACTCACGAGAAATACTTCATTGCGATGGATGGTGCGATGATGATCGCAGCTGTTGCGGTTTTCAACTTTGTGCACCCTGGTTGGTTACTGCCTCGGGATGATGTTAAACGACCGATTTCCACGGATGAAGTTGAGATGAACCCTGCATCGGAGAACTACTAGTTCAAGGCTGACTCGTGTCTCTCCTTTTGTTTTCCTATACCTTGGTGATCGGACTATATATAGAGCTTTAGCGATAACGACATAGACTTGTGATTAATCTGAATAATGTATATACCAACTATCCAGTCAAAGTTGCGATTAATGCGACAGACTCACTACAAAGTAAATGGCCTTGTCATTATCAGGCAATTGGAAACAATCTTCTTATCGCGATCTCATAGTCCGGATGCGACGATAAATAATGATACATACAAATACAGGAACACACCCCGCATGCGTAACCCCAACTCCAAGTACAGTGACGGGTCATAAGTATTTGCACCCCCTCGCCCCACACCCCCTGATTATATAATATTCTGCCGGTCAAAAACCTTGGAAATTGTATGAATTCCTACCTAATATGGTGTATACCACCCTTGAGACTCAATAATTGCCTCGACACGGTGCGGCATAGTCTCCGAAAGATGGCTAAAATGGCTAAGATCAAGCTCATCCCAAGCCTGTTGCGCTGTCTCGACTAAGATTGCCTTTGTTTCGTTGTTATTCCTCATATGGATCAAATCAGGTCGAAGTTTATAAATTGCCGCTTTAAGTAATGCCCATAGGTTCTCAATAGGATTCAGATCCGGTGAATGAGGTGGCCACTCCATAACCTCGATATTCATCTCCTCTAAAGCTTCTCGTACAACGTAGGCAGTGTGTGTTGGTGCGTTATCATGCTGAAATATAGCGTCTTCATTCGCCATTAAAGTAGGTAAAATTCGACGATATAAATCCTCAATAACGAAGCGGTTAATACCTCCTCTTTCAGATTCAGGATCTCCAAAAAGCGGGATCAATCCAGTACGCCGCACAGCCCCTGAAAACGCTGCCCAAAACATCTGCTTAACTTGCTTTCCACGCTGAGGTAGCCCTTGGACTTGGCCCTCTTTTGGTTGGTCTCTTGGACGAGTAAAAGTCCACTCCCGGCGGACACCAATTCCACGTTCAACCGTACACTCATCAGACCAGAAAACTCGGGCCCAATCCTCAGGCGTAAAGTGTCGATATCGGTAGGCCCATCGAAGTCGTTTCGTGGCATTCTCCTCAGTTAAGTATGGTCGCCAACTACAGCGCCACTTCCGGAGGTTCTCAGCGTTTAGAAGGCGTTGAATCGAACGAATTTTCACCTTATGGTCAACCTCAGCGAGTAGATCTTCACGTGTAATTCTTGGATTACCATGAATAGCCTGGAGAATTCGGTCTTTCTCTGCGTCAGAGAGCTTTTTTGGCCGACCAGAGCGTGCCTTAGAGACACCTTCTCGTCGTTCATGCTCCTTCTTAATTGTATATCGAATTGTAGATAGTGGGATATAGGGATAACGCTTTTGAATACGTTTATATCCCCATTTAATAGCGTGGAGCTCGCATATACGCTCACGTATGGCGGGTGTAAGCTCCGCTGAGCGGGCCATGTTAGCTGAAGCTAATAGATATTAGGAGATATAGTGAATTAGACAAGAAAGGGGGTAGGTCTAATAATATTGAACGCGAGACTATACACGACTAATTTAGCGTGATTTCTGATACGCGAATTAGGAAGGCGGTACTAGCGGTGAGGGAGTGGGTCTTTAGGGGGGTGCAAAAACTTATGACCCGTCACTGTATCCGATAACAGCCGTAAATACCCGTAACAATAAATTACATATCCCACTTCAAACATCCCGCCCACAACACTTCCTCCCAAACCACTCCATACCCTGTCGCATAAGGCATAACCACCATCAAAATGCCCGGTAGGTTCCAAGAACCCAACACAAACCCAACAACCACACTAACAAGCCCAGCCCCCAAAGATACCAGACCAATCGTGATCTCCGGCCCCTCAGGCGTCGGCAAAGGCTCCCTAATCGAGAAACTCTTCTCAAACCACCCAAACACCTTCGCCTTCACAGTCTCCCACACAACCCGCAAGCCCCGCGCCGGCGAAGTCGACGGAACAAACTACTTCTTCGTCGAGCACTCCGAATTCGACTCCCTGGTTGCCGAAGGAGCTTTCGTCGAGCACGCAGTCTTTGGCTCAAACAAGTACGGAACTAGCCACAGGACTATCGGTGACCAGATGGCCAAGGGATTGGTTGTTGTTTTGGACATCGAGATGAACGGCGTGAAGCAGATGAAGGAGAATGACAGCATTGATCCTCGTTATGTGTTTATCCAGCCGCCCAGCCTTGAGATTCTGGAGGCGCGGTTGAGGGGGCGGGGAACCGAGAACGATGAGGATGTGCGGAGGAGGCTTGCGCAGGCTACTGCGGAGCTTGAGTATGCTAATCAGCAGCGGGGGGTTGATAAGATTATTGTGAATGATGATCTGGAGGTTGCGTACAAGGAGTTGGAGGAGTTCATCTTTCAATAGAGCGCATTTGGATTTGGATTTGGATTTAGATGTTTAGTTTTGTTCATTGGTTTCGATCTATGATTTGCATATGAACGGATGTGAGACAAAAGCAAATGAAATGTCCAAATGGACAGTGATATCAGACGAAATTTAAATCGCAGCCATTGGGTATCAATCAGAAAAGCCGAAACGCCAAACGAAAAGAGTTGTCGGGGCAGGTAGAGTCAATAGATCATGAAGATAGAGCAGGGAATGCGTTGGATCGAGCTAACGAAGTTAGATGAAGCTAAGCTCATCGTCGCTGTCATCCTGTGGACAAGGGATGACGGATTGACGTCGAGGAACAATAATCGGCCTGGGAGCACGAGAGAGTGAGGGCCGTCCAGGTCTTGCCCGCGTAGTCGACCGATGAACTTGCTTCTCAACGTGCTCCGATGCAGGCCTTGCAGCGGGCAGAGGTTGTTTTTTGTTGATGATTACTACCTCGAGATTGGATGCAGGCCTGCGTGGCACAGAGCGTGTCGAATTCGCAATGATATGAGTTGACATGTCGCGTAGAACACGGCGACGAGAAGGAAGTGGTTCCAAGGATGGGGATCTTGATGGAGAGCGATCGGACAGAGATTCGGATCCGCTGGGGAGTGTCTGATTGATCACAACCGGAGGGGAGCTACGTCGTCTTTTGAAGGGTCGGGTGGGCGAGGATTCTAGGGCGTCGCTTTGCCGCTTTGTCCCAACTGAAGATGGGGAAGAAGTGAGGCCTGGATTCAGGCTTTCAAAGCACTCTGACTGCGGGGAGCTGATGTCCGTCGAGCCCCGAATGCATGGCGTAGTATTGAATATCGCAGAAGCCCGTCTCTTTGATCCAGCCGTTGTTGCGTTTACTTTGACTGTCGGGGTACGAGCGACCCATTCGCCAATACCATCTTCCCAGCGAAAGAGGCCTCTGCTTGGTCCAGGACCCTCTGTTTCACTAGCTGACCCCGAGCTTGAATACGCTCGGGGTTGATGAGGAACGGTGGTTTCCTGAATCTCAACGGCCCACAGATGATCGTCCGGATCGCCAGTTCCTTCTGCGAATTCCATGGCAGCCTCAACAGCAACACGGCTGAGAAGCATGGATAGCCCCGGGGCTTTAGTCAAATACGGAAGCCGTGAGACAATGCGTCGAATTTCGCTCCTCATATCAGTATCCTCATTGCTTGACGAACTGCTGAAACAGCGGAATGCCTGTCGAACAAATAATGCCATCTCCTTAATCAGACTCGAGCGAGGCACTAACACGTTCGAATATTCTTCAATGGTTGCCGTTGAGATCAAAAAGGGCTCAGTTTTATCAGCTAAAACTGCATTGTTGCACTGTAACAGGCAATCTGCCAGCAAGATGCAACCGCGTCTCAACAATTGATGAGACGGCAGTCTGCAAATATGGGAGAGCTGTTCAGTTTCCATATAGTTCTTCACTGTAAAGCAAACTGAAGTGATAAGGTGGCCTGCCTTTGTGCCATTCGTATCTTTGAAATCATCAAGCTTGCGCGATCGTGAGATGTGCATGCCACAAAGCGTGGCCAGGAGACTCGTAACATGGTTGCTCAAAGCATCTTCCACATGCACAGGGCATTTCCGATTAATGCCCGGACTGCTTGTTGGCACTCTAGAAGTCCGTGTTGCTCTCGATCGATCAACGTGGTCGCTGGTTGGTCGCTGCTGCGGGCGGATTTGGAAATTTTCATTTCTGAAGACACAAGCAGAAAGGAGTACAGCTTCAATTAACCGTGCGGAAACGGCAGAGTAACAATCGTCCTTTGAGAATGATACCGTTGCCTGGGTCATGCAGCCTGTCCATGGTGGGGTTGCTATCCATTCTGGAGGTAACCCACCTCGGGCAACAAGTTTAGAAAGTTCATCGTAAACGTAAGACGGACGATATGGGCCTTTGTGAACATACTTATACAATAACCGAACAGAAATCGTAGGAGAGTCTTTGGCAACGGGCCTAAGAGTCACAGGAAGTGTGCCAGTTGTGCAAGTTGACAGAAATGCTGAGAGCAGTGATTCGACAGCATCTTGCTCGTAGCATCGAAGTTTATCAAGTAATGCATAGGTAATCGGATCCGTCAGCCACTGGTTACGTATCATTTCAGAGACCAGACGAATGCCTTGAGCACGGACTGCCTCGCGCAATGGTTTCCATCCCTTACCATGGGGTGCATAGAATGACTCTAGCTCAGTGAAGTACACGTCACACATATCCTCATCTTCTTCATCGTCCCTCTCATCCTGCGCTTCCTGTTCAATTGCGATGTAATCTGGTAAGCGCCGGGTGACCATAGATAGAAGAGACCGTGCACCTCGTTCCGGTTCGCTTAACATAACAGCTGGGCGCGGGATGATGATAGAAGACTGAGATCGTGCATTCTGCTTTGGCTCATTCAACTTAACAGCAGGGCACGAGATGGTCATGGAAGTAAGAGATCGTGCACCCTGTTCCGGTTCGTTTACCTGAGAGCTGGGGCAATAGTTGATAACCCGAGTTTTGCGAAAGAACATTTGAAGCACATGGTCCAGGTTGCGTACGATGTCAGTAAATCCAGCATCTCCACACTGGCTGAGGACTTCTTGCCATGGATCCTTCTGCAAAGAGTGCCGACCACGAAGCGCTTGCACGTCTCCGCGGCGGGACTGGGTCATCTGATGTTGTTTCACAGAAAGCTGTGACCGAACACTTGAAGGCAACTCCCATCTTCTGCCCGTGATCAACGGTGTTGCTAAATCAATAGCACCAGGTAGGGTCCGCGTGGCTTCTGGGCTCTGAGCCGTGAATCTTGTGCGCCTGCGCCCTGTCTTATTTCCCCCACGCGTAGAATATTTGTACTTGACACGGCGTTGATCCGGCTTTTTCCCGGGAATCCATCCAGGATCGTCCTCGTCGGCGTCAGACTCGCAGTAGTTTTCTCGAGTACTTGTAAATTCCTCCGAATATTGGCTCTGGATTTCTTTGTCATGCTCCTGTGCCCTTGACTCGGCCGCAATTATTGCTAGTGTTTCTTGGTGCTTCTCGAGCCGACGGTAGATAGAGGTCAAAGGGCGTAGTACACGGTTTGCCCATTTCGCGGTGGCATGAACTTCATCCATTGGTGCTTGACGGTTTCAAGTTCCACCAAAAAAGGTATACAACTACAATCAAAGGCGTCAGTATCATTTGCGAGGGGCGTATGGTGGGAAGTGAGGCGCACTCAAGTAACGGGATATCACAACCCTATCTGCGACTGAGCATGGGATCACCACACTCAGCCTGCAAACATCACAGTAGAGCTACAATGATAAAGGTAAATAGATAGATCTGCAAAGCAAGAATAACGCGTGCTCAAAAGTTGTGCGAGCGTTCAATGTTATGCGAATGTGAAAGAGTCAAGGCGGAGATCGGGGAACAAAACAAATAAGGTGGGTCATCCCAAAACGGTCTAGCGTCGAGCGTCATTTCGCAGCGTAAGTGCAGGGTATGTCCGTAGATCAAGCTTAAATCCTATAACACCGGAAGCTATGGTAACACAGGTCATATATGTTCTCAGATACTATTGCATCATTAATGCATGGTTTATTATACAACCAAATCCATGACATTCCCATGCTATGCCCACCTGGGCAGGACAAGACCAATAGATCGAATCGTAAAATGAACCAAGAGAGGAGAGAGATCTAAAATACAGCAGTTTTCCGCTCATCAACCTTAACCCCAGCCCCCTTCCGTAAAACAATAATGGAGTATATTTTGTTGTTAAGACACGAGATGACCAAGAAAAAAAAAGGAAGATGAAATCTGAAACTAAATGGAACTGGAAGTCCAATCTTTATAAAACACAGAATATATCTATGCCTTGGACTGCTTGGAGCCACGGAGCTTAGGATTGGCTGCAGAACGCTTCTTTTGCTTGGAGCCGGAAGCGTTGGAGTCACCACCCTCAATGAACTTCAGCAGCTCGTCGATGCTGCGAGAGTCCAGGGAGGAGCCAGAGGCACCGGCCGTGCCAGCGGTCTCAGGGGCGGTCTGGCCAACCTGGGGCTGAACGCGAGTGCCCATGGAAGAGGTACGCGGGTTGATATTGATGCGACGCAGGCGACGGGCCTGGATGTCTTTGGCATGCTTAGCAATGGAAACGGCGTTCTGAGTCAGCTGCTCCAACCAGGTCTCAGCCTCCTTGGTGTTGCGGTCCTCCGGACCAAGCTGGGCAAGGAAGATGTTGTAGGCATCACGCATTTTGCCAACGGCGGCCTTGGAGTCTTGGTCCAGAGCCAGGGCCTGGGCCAACTGGAAGAGGATAGTGGCAGTGTTAATAGAGTCCTTGCCGAACAGGTTCTCACAAACGGAGAGAGAGGCCTCGAACCACTTGCGCGAGTCACCGTACTGCTTGAGGTGCTGCAGCATGACGGCCGCATTGTTCATAGTGGTAATGGAGTCGGGGTGGTTAGCACCGTAGATGATCTTCCAGAGATCCATGGCGTGCTTAATGTATACCAGAGCAGTCTTGGTGTTGCCAGAGGCGTGCTCGAACAAGCTCAGGTTCAGGTAAGCCAGGATGGTGTCAGCAGAGTCAACACCCATAGTGCGCTCGGTGACAATGACAGCCTTGCGGGCCAGCTCCACAGCGGCCTCCTTCTCATCGGTCTGGTAGTAGAGCATGGACAGCTGGTGGTACAGCTTGGCAACCTCAGGGTGGAGGATACCGTAGATCTGCTCATGCAGAGACAGAGACTCCAGAATGAGCTCCTGGCCCAATTGCTTCTGGTTCTGCATGAGGGAGATCCGACCAGCCTCCAGGGCCTCTTCAGCTAGAGCACTGCGAGGAGAAGCATCCTTGACCAATGGCACAATGTTGAGAATGTCATCGGCAAGAATGGTGACAGCAGGCTTGACCTCAGCAACGACAGGGCGGGAAGCCTTGTTGTCACCGCTCTTCTTGCCCTTGCGCTTCTTGCCCTCATCTTGGCTGTTGCCGTTGGTGACAGGGGCAGGAGCAGGCGCCTTGACATCAGCCTTCTTAAAAGCGAAGTCGCGGGCACCAAGCTGAAGACCGAGCTTGATGGAGATATCACGCAGAAGCTGCAGGTGTCGGAGGGAGCCAGCCCATTCCTTCTCGAGAGAGAAGCGGTAGCGCAGGGCAACCTGCTTCTCAATCTCGGCCCGGAGGGACTCAGGAGTGACCTTCTCGAAGGAGAAGTCACCCTCGGGGTAAACCTCACGCAGAGATTGGTCAATCTCAGCCTTAGGGGCAGAGTTGACATCAGTGCCCAGGAGGCAGTTCAGCAAGTGAGCAGCACAGGGGGCAGCAAACGGAGCAGGAACGTTACGCAAGTAGCGGTTTGCCACATGCTTGAAGGCACGAGCAATCATCTCTTGGACCAGGAGAGTGGACAAAGCTTGCAAACGGGCACCCTTCTCAGTAGAGAGCTGAGCCAGCTTACCGAGGTAACGGATGTTGATACCACGCTTGTGCAGCAACTGGGTCAATGACTGGCCATCCATGGGGAAGCCAACATCACCGTCGTGCAGGTCCCTGATCAAGTCAGGCATGATCTTGGACCGCAGGTGTTCACCGGCATCACGGACTTCCTGCTCATCCTGAGCCCACTGTTCCTTCTCTTCCTTGGTCTGGGGGACCTGGCCGCTGAAAACGTCGGGGTTCAGAGACAAGTTGAATCCAGAGATGTCAACACGCTCCTGATCCGCAGCTTCCTCAGTCTTCTCCTCGGCCTTCTCCTCGGATTCGCCCTCGGTCTTCTCCTTGGGTGCCTCCTCAGCCTTGGCCGCACGGCGCTTCTCAACCTCAGCCTTGACGTACTGGCTCATCTTGTGTCTCCAGTACGACTCGACCAGCTCCAATCTCAGGACCGACATACGGTGAGGGTATTCACCGTCACCAATCTCCTCCTGCCATTGAGCATCCAGAGGAGCAATACGGTAAAGATCCAGAACATACTTGCGACCATCAGTTCCCAAAAGACCCTTGGTCTCAACACTGCCCTGAAGATCGTGGCGCTTGTTATCCTTATCCCAAACGGGGTGCTGCTTAATGCGGAGTGCCTTGGACAGCTTCTCAAAGACAGGAACGAAGTCCTCATGGGTGGCCACAACCTCCTTACCCTCAACACCACCGTAGTCGATCTGGTGCTCACCGGGCTCACGCTGCTTGAAGATTCCAGGGACGATGCTCTGACCGACAATACGCTTGCCCAGGTAATCGACAACCACAGTACCAGGGGTGAACAGGCCAGCGATATCGAGCTGGTTCACAGCCTTGATACCGAGAACGTCCTTGCCAACAGCAACGCGAGCAGCCTCATCGCCGCCCTCGGAGGTGAATGTGCCAACACCGTCAGCACCGAAGGAGTAGAAGATGTTGTTGTAAACGAAGATCTGAGCATCCTGAGCCTCAGTGGGGTTCAAAGGAGCAACCTCGCCCCGGGCGACCAGCACAGCACCGCGGGCGGCAGCCTCGTTGTAATCGGCGAACAGCTTGGAGGTCAGACGCTCCCGGAACACACGGTCTTGAACGGTCTCACGAGGCAGCTCACGGGTGGTCTGGAACTCCTCGTTCCAGTCACGCAGGGTCTCAGCGTTGTCCGCACCGGAGACCAAGAAGCTCTCCTGCGAGCGAGTGATATCGGGCTGGTGAGCGTTCAGGGATGAGGAAGTCGGGGCAACCAACCACGGGCTGTTGGGGATAGCATTCTGGAAGGGGAAGGTTGTCAGGAGATCCTTCTGGTTGTTGGCCTCCTGCAGGGCCTCGAAGGAAGCGTTGAAAGAGGGCGAGATCTGGGAAATGAGAGTCAGAAGAGAGTGGGCGCTGGCCTTCTTGGGGATCGATCTCGGGAAAGGATCAAAACGGCTGCTCGAGGACTTGTTCACGAAGAAGCCGGAGACGTGGGAGGTGATCTGGAACTGCTCGCCCTCGATGGTCTGAACCTGCAGGTAAAGCAGGTGACCCTTTTGGCGGAGGTGGTAGGGAACAGGGTTCCACGGCGAAAGCGAGATCGACTTCACTGTCTTAGGAAGAGGGGCCTCGGATTGTGGCAGAATGGTCTGCAGCGAAGACGGACCGGTCAGCTCGTACTTGGCGAGCGAGTGGTCCTTCTCCGATTCACCGGCACGGGTGGCCTCCGCGGAGATGGCATCGTGCAGGGAAAGACCGGCAGAGATACCGTGGAGGGTGTCGGTCCGGTCTCCAGCAGCACCAACCAGCTCGCGCATGCGCACCACATGCATACGGGCCTCCTTCTCGGTGTAGGGCTCCTCAACCAACACAATCTCAGAGTCGGCCTTGAGGTCGGGCACCTCGGACAGCTCGACGAAGTCGTTGACGCGGACGCCGTTGTACTCCAGGTGGAAGCAGGTGTACTGGAAGGTACCGGGAAGCTCGACGATGGATTGGCGAACATCTTGAACCTGCTCTTGGCTCGAGACCTATGGATAATACGTTAGAGAACATGTTCCATCAAAATCGGTTTCGGTAATCCACTCACCATCACCTGAATCTTGTATGGTTCATGAGGAAGCTTCACGGTGATCTGGAAGAGACCTTGACATGAGTCAGAAAACCACCGCGCTCGTCCAGTCACAAAATTCTGAGCCATTGCACATACCACCAGCGTTCTCATCCTCCGCAGCAACCTCCGCGTGGTTTCCGTTTTCTTGAGGAACCTCTATTCAAAAGGAGTCAGAATACGTTGTCAAGGTCGGTCGTGTGCTTCCGCAATTCGGTGTCGTGTGACAATTCGGGGGTATCGAGGGCGGACCAACCTTTCGAGGGCTCCAATTCCCCATTGGTGTGTGCCATTATGTCGAATTGATAAATAGGATAGCTACAGTCGAGTCGACAAGTAGCTATCTGTGTGTCGGGTCAAAAAGAAAAAAATAAAGGTGAGGACCTGCGGGGCAGGGAGAAAAAAAGTCGCTATGATACAAGAAGGACAGGGAAATTGAAGCAGATCAGCAAAAACCCCGTACCCCAGAATAGAGATGCAAAAAAGGAAAGGGTCCAGATGTATGAGAGATGGAAGGAGAAAATTTCGCGGATGCGGCATACCCTCGGAAGTGCTCGGGCGGTGGGTTCGGGGAAGGCACCGTGGATCTTCTCCACAAACCTTGGAAAATGCGGAAATCGGACATTTAATGACAGGGATTTTGAAGTAATTGAGGTTTATGGGATATGGCCAACCATATTTTAACGTAACAATATATAGTGCAGGTGTTATACTGCAAATGTGCCGATGGTGACGTACAGAAGGTTGAGGCCTGAGGCTTCCCCGCGGGATCTTCCATTTGACCGTGGCTTTATTCTTATAATTAAGCGACAATATGATGAACAAAAATACATCGTCCGCAGTTTTCTGCTCTCTCATCAATTGAGTGTTTACAAAGTTGATCCGAACTGCTGACGTTGTTCTATCCACCCCTGGTGAGTACGTATGTGTTGGTCTCAGCTTTGGGATTCCCGTATTGCGTGGAGAGAAAGGACACGAATACTTTCAATTGAGTGGGCAAACTGGCAAGTTTCAGTATTTGAGCTGTCCCTATTAGGCACCTGGAGTTGCCCCATAGAAAACATTGAGGTTTAGGAAGCTTTCCCCATTTCTTTTATGTAATAAACCCGATATGCCTAGCTTGAGACTAATATCTGGGGAAAGGGACATAGATCGAAAGATAGGCATTGGTGTCAGCAGATTAGGATAGACGTCTCCTCCGATTCGCTTTACTAGAACTGCCATGGAACCTTGGGAAAGCTGAAAATTGTGTTTGAGGCCAACACATCTGCCAAGCCTCTGTAGAGATGGAGACTCCACCGCTAAGCCACAACGCCTTCTTTGCACCCTTTCCTGGCTGGCAACCTCCGGGGCCGTATCCCATTCCACTCATTGTCTCTCTTTTTATTTCTTTTCGTTCCTTATCTTGTGTGATATTCTCATAAAAATCATTTTGAGGGCCTTTTGTCCTGTCCGCTCACTTCATTTTTGACGCGTCACCCCCTGGAGGTGTGGCGTCAACCCCGGAGACAAGTCTATAACAGTCTAAAGCCGTGACCGTTCTAACGGTGCATAGGACCAACTAGAATCCACAGATCTCCGTGCATTGCACATTGTTTCACAGAAAACGAATCCTCCAAACTCCTAATCCTTTTTGAGGTCGAATTAGTGTCAAATAAAGGCGCCAAGGAGATCCACAATGCTATGGAAAAGGCTCGCACCACCCTTGTCATCATTCTCTCGACAGGGCTTATCGAGACCTCTTAGGTCTCATGGGCGAATCCTGCAATACACAGGCAAAAGATTCAATTCGAATCCTCAAAATACTGGCAAGTATAACCCAGATCCCACTGATCAAAATGAGGAAGAGGATCAGGGACGAGGCCACAAAAATGATTCGGATCCCAATCTGAAATCTACCATCCTCAAGATGCTTGAAACCGCGGCAACTACGGCAGCATCTATTTTCATCCTAGGGTAGGATAATTCACATATATGGAGTGGACTGGGCTTAACTAAATCTTCTCATAAAGTGCGGCGGGTTATTCGTACCACCGGTACTACAAGTACTTGGTCTTGGACAAAATGGATAATGCGTTTAATCCCGGTGATCCTGCTCTTGAAGTGGCGGGTGTTGTGTCTGGCAAGCACGAGTATAATCACCAAGAGCACTGGATCCCTAGGGATGAGCAGGCTCGGATTGATGACATCGTTGCCGGAAAAAGAGCGGGCCACTACTATTTGATGGTGGGCGAGAAAGGTACTGGAAAGACGTCCATGCTCCTTGAAGCTATGCGCAAGATCAATGGAACTGGCGTTGCTATGTTCGAAGCGCATGCTGATCTCGAGATCTTCCGCATTCGACTGGGAAAGGCACTTGATTATGAGTTCCACGAGGAGTAGGATCCACCCCCCCCTCTTCTCGGTTGAAGCGATACTGAAAAATGATACACAGCTACATTGGCAGCTTGTTCAGCATCCGTGGTCCGCGGGATACCACTGCACTACTCGATATCGAGCGGGCCTTCAATAAAATGGAGAAGGTCGCGTTAGCCAGGAGATCCTCGTACGGGCGGCCATTGGTTCTAATCATCAATAGCACTCATTTGGTGCGCGATGATCATGATGGACAGGACTTGCTAGAGATGATCCAGCAGCGGGCCGAGCAGTGGGCTGCAAGTGGCCTAGTTACTACTAGTAAGTTCACTATATCGGGTTGGATCTGACTGCATCAGCTAACTCCCCGATAGTCCTCAACAGTGATGACTATTGGGTATATGAACGCCTGAAGCGCTACGCCACCCGAATGGAGGTTATTCCAGTTACAGATTTGCCCAAGCAGAAGGCGATGGACGCCCTGAAGAGATATCGCAAACAATTTTGCCATGAAGACCTGCCGTCCTCCGTTCTCGAACATGTCTACGACAAAGTTGGCGGTCGACTCTCCTTCTTGAACCGGGTAGCTAAATCCCCCGACATCTTGCAAACCTGCAATGAGATCTGTCGGGCCGAGAAGGTATGGTTCCTCAACAAGTGCTGGATTTTGGGCAAGGAGATGGATGACGATGTCATGGATGAGCAAAAATACTCCGTAAGTGTGCTTTCGTTTACCATACGATGAATAAAATACTGATGATTCCAGTCTGCTGCAATGGTCTTGGCAAAAGCTCTGGTCGACCTTGAAAATGAAATGGAACAGACTTATCACCCTGAGAATGGCCATATCTTGCCAGAGATCCCGCTGCACAAAGCACGTGAGATCATGACCCGCGCCGACTTCATGCAATCCTTCGATCATGAGAATATCTTCACGATTGACTCGCGAGCCATGGTGCGTGCCGACTCTGTTCCGATGCAGCGTGCATTCCAAGAGATCTGCGCCATCGAAAACTTCGACCAGCATCTCGAGGGAACCCTGGAGCGCATTGGCGACATTGAATCTCTCGGCCGTACTCGTGAGTTGACAATCAAGGACCTCTGGGACCAAGGCAAATACCGAGTCGTCGTGAAGGACACCAGGGGCAATGAGAGTGGTACTGTCGAGTTCTCTGTAGCAGAGCGAAAGGATGATTAGATATTTTAGATATTCGATGTATTTTATGTGATATTATTTTCTACAAACATGTCAAACTGAATTCGGTTCTTTCCGAGATTATGCCAATGACATAGTGACATCATCAGCCTCACCGCCAACCAAACATTCCAAGTTTCCTGTTAGTGACAGCTTCTTGCGACTCACCAAACCCTCAATTCACTTGCCATTGACCTGCTCAAAGCGGAGAATGTCGCCTAAAAAGCAGTCCTCGTCTAAGAGCGCCAAAGCGCCTGAGCGCGACTTCACGGAGGCTTTGGCCCCTGCGGTCCCGCCACTGGCGCGAATCCCCTCACCAGCGCGCTTCTCCCTGGTTGTCCTGAGTAGCCTCATCTTGAGCTCAGTCGGATTTACCTTGACCACCAACCTGACCGGTGACCTTGGCCTGGTCAGCAAGCACCTGGAGGAGTGGTGGGAAGTGGGGGGCTTAGTGGCCTGGAAAGCCGTGGAGATTGGGCTAAGTTGGGTGCTGGGATTCGATAGTAAGTTTAAAAAAATATAAATGACCCAAGGAAGCCGTGACCTCTTTACAGAGTTAACAAAGACTGACGAATTGTTCTTGCCATTGAAACCAGGCTGGGATGTCGCATCATTCCTATACATAACCCACCTCCCCACCTACTCGCTCTTGACATTTTTCTACGGTGTCCGGCCGACCTCTACAATTATATCCTACGCGATCACAGTTCTGTCCACTGTAATTCCGTTCTTCTTCCTTCGCCGCCCTGCATCTGTTCATGACCTGTCGCACGCACCTTCCGGCGCAGTGGCCAACAGATCCATCCTACAAGATCGCCCCACTACAATCTACACAACCCTCGCCGCGACCTCGATCTTCACTGTTGTGCTGTATGCCAGCTACGCATCCTGGCTCCCCGCCCAGCTAGTCGTGCACTTCGAGAGTATCCCTGATATCAGCGCTGCGCATGCAGGTCCCGCCGGGCTCCCCGTTCTCTTCCTGACTTTAATCCCGACCGGCTATGCCGTGCGCGACTTCCTTTTCGTTAGCTCCACAGGTCACGCGACAGCAGTGGAATCGAAGACCAATCACGAAGGCGAGTTGTTGATCTGTGCCTTATACCGCAAGACGTGGTGTCAACTGTCGACCAAGACTCGAATTCTTGTTTCTCGGACTCTCGTGCTTGCTGCCGGTGTGTTTTTCAACACGGTTGTGCAGGTGGCAGGCACAATCGACAGTGTGTCCGTTGAGGGGGCTTCTTTGTGGGGCGCGGTCTGGACGTTCGCGACGGTGGCAGTTGGTGCTGTCTTTGGCTGGATTGAGGCAGTGGATGGTGTATAATGTATGATGTGACGTGATGTAATGACTGTGTAGGGTGTTGGGGACGTTCATTGAAGATTTGATTATTCGATTCTGATAGCGCTCGGTGCTCGGTGTTGGTTGCAATCTGTTTGTAATCATATTCTTAATTGGAGTTGACAAGATAAAATGATTTGTTTCAAGACCATGGCAAGGATCACGACCAAATACTTTGTCAATCCCTCCGAATTCAACCATCTGCATCTAAAACTAGTCCAAAGGAGCTGATTAGTCTTGGCTACCTCTTTTGGCCCGGGTTTTATGAAAATCGAAGTCCGGAAAGGGGGCCGAGTACCTGGTGTTAGGACGACCCTAAGAATTAATCAAAGCCTCTCTGAAACAACTGACACCTGATACTATTTATCAGCATCATTGGCTTCAAGTCTGCTACTTAGTTGTTTGTCGGGATGGACCATGAAGTTTACCTTTATTGTGGCAATTCTCTCCTAGGTTGTCATCAAGATACAGGGACTACAAAGTATCCATTTACGATGTAGATTCTTTTCTACCCAACATGCGTTCCAAGTAATCCTGCAGTGGGGGCTATCTACATCGAGCGATTCCGGGGTTGTCTACGGAGTATGATCATATGAATGCAGATGCTATGCTATCGCTGCTCACGGCTGTCATTCATGTTAACTTTGCTAAAGTCAACCTTAGCAAGGTTTCAGATCCGAGTAAAGAATTTTAGTTTGAAAAACTTTCTTGTGTACTTATACAATCTTGCGAACTATAGCATTTCAAACTCTCAAAGGAAAGAAAACCTGCAAAATAAAGACTGGGGCCAGCTTCCACACCACCAAACAGCCAAATTATCCCCCGCCCCCAGGGCCTGCATCTAGAATACCCTCTATATATAGAAAATATTGGCACCATGCCACCTACGTGAGCAAAGATAACCAAATCAAGAACTCTTAAAAGAAAAAAACACTTATAGAACGGAGCCTCCCAAGGTCACCCCGGTGCATGAGCGTGGTACTAAGGAGAAACCATGGTATACCTTCTCCTCCTACCCTTCATCGGGCTCAGCGACGCCAAAGATACAGACGTCGAATCTATCCCAGTCTGGTCCAGCCATGAGCCCATCCACTTGGCAAGATACAGTCTCCTCTCATTAAGCTGCACAGCATTCGCCTACCTAATATGGCAGCTATTTTTCCGCTACTACAACCACCTACGACAACTATCAACATTCGGCCATGATAATCAACGATACTTCGAAACACCAACCAATGAAGTCCTTGCATGGCTCAAAGAACATCTCATTTATGCACCGCTCTTCAAAGTACGGCACAATCGCGAGTTCAGGGGTTGGAAAAATATCCACATGGGAACTCTTCCGAGTCGATTCCATAGTTTGTTGATTTTAGGCATGCTATCTTTGAATTTCGGGCTTTGTTTGGTGAATGTTCCATATCAGAATAGGGATTCTACGGCAAAAGCTATTCGGAAGAGTACCGGGACGGTGGCTACTGCTAATCTTATTCCTCTGGTTTTGATGGCTGGTCGCCATAATCCGCTTATTCGGGCTTTGCGGGTTCCTTTTGATACGTGGATGCTGTTGCATAGGTGGCTGGGGCGGATCGTGGTGCTGGAATCTTTGGTGCATACTATGACTTGGGGGATCTCGTATGCTGAAGCGGAAAATTGGAGGACCGTTGCTGCGGCACTTGTTGGGGGTAGTTTTCTTCGGGATGGGTTTGTTGTGAGTGGATATTGGATCGAAAGATTCTGACGGTTTACTAAGACTTGATATAGGCAACTTGCATTTTGACAGTCATTCTCTTGCAATCACCATCGCCGATCCGTCATGCTTTTTATGAGACTTTCCTTCATCTCCATTTTGTTCTTGCAGCCCTGACTATGGCTTTTCTTTGGGTACATTTGGATGGCATGCATTCCCAGAATTATTTGTTTACCGCAATAATACTCTGGATTTCAGAGGTATGTGCTTCTACTACCCCTATCAATGAAAAGCTAGTGGCTAACCCCGATCTTAGCGCACTGTCCGCATCGTCATCCTCATCTACAGGAATTACGGCCCCAACTCCACCATGGCGAACGTGGAAATCCTCCATGGTGATGCAATGCGTATTACCCTTCGTCTTGCACGACCATGGACCTTCAAACCGGGTCAACATCTATACCTCTATATCCCAGCAGTAGGGTGGTGGACATCCCACCCATTCTCCATAGCCTGGAGCGAAAACACACACTCAGACGAGGAGGGCCTACCCTCCTCCGAGGACGATCTTCTCGGCAATCGACAAAGCACTATCTCGCTCCTAGTCCAGCGTCGCGCCGGAATGACGGATCACCTTTTCCGAAAAGCCTCAAAGGGGTCCACAACATACCGTGCCTTGACGGAAGGGCCATACGGCAACATCCATTCGTTGGACTCATATGGAACAGTCCTCCTTTTCGCAGGTGGATTGGGAATTGCGCATCAGATCTCTTTCGTTCGTCACCTCGTGTCCGGATTTGCAGAAGGCACATTAGCCACGCGCAGAATTTTTCTTGTTTGGGTCGTTCGGTCTTCGGCGCATCTGGAATGGGTTCGGTCCTGGATAACGAGTATCCTGGAAATGGATCGGCAGCGGGATATACTCCGTATCATGCTGTTTATTACTCAGCCGCAGAGTACGAAGGAGATCCAGGAGTGTTCGATGACTATACCTATTTTCCCGGGCCGACCTAATGTTGAAACGCTTATTGATATGGAGATTGGGAGTCAGATTGGTGCTATGGGTGTAATGGTGTGTGGGAGTGGGAGCTTGAGTGATGATGTTCGACATGTCTGTCGGAGGAGGCAGGCTGCCTCGAATATTGACTTTATTGAAGAGAGCTTCTCGTGGTAATTGGAGTTTTTTTTTAATTGGGTGTTATCCTGCTTTGTACTTCACATACCCACTGTATCAATCCAGCAGCACCACAGTAAATTAAATCATTTAAGTCCGTGGTGTGCGACTTCCTTCACTGGAGAAATATTCAATTTATACCCTTTTGAACGTTGTACATCTATAATGGCTTTCTCGAGCAATCTAAATTGAGCCTATTGGGAACATGGCAACGTCGCAAAATGGAGATTATGAGTTCGATGCTACAGTCTTTTCCTTCTGAAAAAAACTGCGTGCTGGTTCACTTGTTATCTTGTATCTAATTAAATCCATTCATAATGGATTTACCGTTATCCTCTTTCTTACCTAGAGCTATCGTATACACTTGGCAGCAGGGAAATTAAATAAGTCAGAAAAAGGTCTTCTGAGTATTAAATGAGTTATATTATCCGTATACATAATGCATATGTGGAGAATAAAGCTAGCTAGGGATATCACCAAGGAGATTAAATCAAGATTCCGACCATACAAATCCCATCACACGTGAATGAACAAAAGGGAAGAACAAAAGAAACATAGTACAACGCTCGCATGCATCAAATGCTTGGTAAAAGAACTCAAATGGCAATTAATCAAGCCTTGACCGTTGCATCTTGGTCTGTTGCGTGTTCGGCTTGCGCTTCCTTAGATGGATTCTCAGGAATGACACCAGGAGACGCCACAACAGACGAGTCCCGCGTTTCTCGCGTCTCCAGTGGGTTTACAACAGACGACTGAAGCGATGTGTGCTGCGAGGAATTTTCAGTAGACGAATTCACAGAGGCATGATGCGAAAGGTTCTCGCTGGGCGGAAGAGTAGAGCCATGGCGCGACTCCAATTCAAAAACCTTCGAGGGCTCTGCTGGCTCAGTAGGCTGAGTCGGTTCAGCCGACTCAACAGGTTGGATAGGTTTACCAAGGAGCTCTCGAGGGACTTTGTTAAGCTCCCTGGGCTTATGTGTACTGCCCTGAGCAGACAATCCGCTCCAGTGAGCCTCGGAAGATCCAATGTCAGAAAGCCCAGGACCCAAGTTGCTCAGGTCACCCATCTCCAGCTCCGGTGGCACTTCACGACCCAGAGATTGGAGTCCGCTGGAGTCAGGATTGACGATGGGATTGACAACAGGATCGACGACAGGGTCTGCAACAGGCTTTTTGGAAGGACGAGGCATCATCGAATTGAGAATGTGTATCAGTGATTCAGCTTCACGGGGAGAAGGAATCTCCCCACCGGCCAGATGCACCGATTTGATTTTCCGCTCATAGATCTTCTTGTTGGCCCGCGAGCGCTCAACAATAACACCCAATTCAGCCGAAACACCTCCATATAACCCCCGAGTCTTCGAAAAGGAGTAGAAGCCCGACACGCCCTTTGACCCGACTATACCACCCGATTCCGCACTGCGACCCACCCCAAAAGCAACCGAGACATTGAGACCCAAATGCAAGAACCCGGATTGCATGAACTTGGTGACTGCTTCATCGGTATAGAGGACGAAGACAAAATCCGTTAACTCGGCTCCAATAAGCCCACCCATTCCCACCCCGCCGAGGCCGATGGCCGACGGAGCGGACCAGTTCCCATCGGGGAGACGAATTACAACAACCCCAGAACCGAAACGCCCGCAGCCCAAGAACCCTACTCGAAGTACGGTGCAGATAATCAGGGCCTAGAATTGTAAGTCTCCGCATAGCCAGGATCAGGATAAAACAAATAGCACCTACTTTTGCGCGCAAAAGGATCTTGCGCGGAATGCCACCATCGCCGATGAATTTTGGGTTAATAAATGAATCGATGATCACGGCCGCCTTTGCGCATTCAGCTGGAAGTTGTTAGCTGGGTTGGGAGTGCGGAGAAACTTGGCTTTGTTTACAGGAGAGCGAAGAAGGGATCGGGTTGTGGATCGAGTTCCGTGAACCCGAGGATTCCAAAGTCGACATTGTTTCGCCCCGTACCGTTCACGACGTGTTGGACGGATTCAAAATCGGAAATCCATCTTGAAGCTCCACGTTCTCAGGAGGGGGTTGCAGCTTTAGTCACGATGATCCCTGGGTCTTGGCAACTAGTCGCTTTGTTGCGGGCGGCATGCGTGGGGGCCATTGATAGGCCAATCAAGCAAATCAAAGCTTTTGTCTCACTAATTATAGATTATTAACTACAAAGTATATTCAATGAAACTCTTGTTGAAATGGGAGATTTGTTGGCCTAGAGCGATTCTACCAAAGACATCACGTTCGAATGTTGATCGGGAATAACAGAAGGTGACCTTCTTTCCAAAGTTCCCCTGTTTCAGTTCCTGCAGGTAATCTGATGTACATGACAGGCCTTGGAAGTTTATGTGAAGTAGAGTTTATCTTAAAGATGCAGTCAGATATCATTCCCAATCCTGAGGGCTACCTAGCTTATTCCGAGGGTAACACCCGTGATGACAGGGAGTTCTGCATTTTGGCCCCCATTGCAATCTCCACATATGCATGTATGCAATTTCCCCATCTATTGTTTGCATGGGTGTCCCTATCTCTTTGGGAAAGTGGTAACCCAGTTCAGACTAGACCAAATGCCATCTAAATTTTAAGGGAGCGCTATATTTGAACGCCCCAAAAGTCAGTTAAATACCACATTAACAGTATTAGGTAAAGGGCAGCATTGGAGAGAAATGACCTCCCGCGAAGATATGTCATACAGTAGCACATATTCGTGCTACAGAAGTATCATCTCCAGATGAATCACACTCACACAGGCCGATGAGGTACAACGTAGGACCAACCAGACATTGGAATGTATTCTATACATATACAACTATTTGCATTTGAAAACTGAAACAGTGTTAAATCTACGATCCTTGTAGTCTTCAATTTTCTTTGGAGTTGAGGAAACATATGTAGCTTTCTTGTATAGTATTAATGAGATGATGAAAAGAGATATTTCGTGACATCTATGTATCATACAGGCATGGAAGAAGAAAAATCAAAAACAAAAAAAGAACACGCTAAACGCTATCGACATCTATATCAAACAGCCACCCATTCGTAAACCATAATAAAACTCTCTTAAAAATCCAGTATCTATGGTGACACAGTCACAGTAATCGGAGGCACCGATATCGCCGGCGCAGAAGGCCGCTCTGGGCTCTCCTCTCGAGCCACCTTCTGCTCCGTAGGATTCTCCTCATCAATCACCGGAGCGCCTAAGTCCTCAGGAGCGTCGGAAGATTCTTGAGTGGCAGATTCGCTAGTCTTCACATGCCGACGAGAAAAGACCCGACGGGAAAATCGCGTCACGGGTTGAAAGATCGCTTTCACACCACGAACAATAACCTTCCAGACTACCAAGAACGGCCTGAAAATGAATACACATGCAGTGACAATGGCATTGAACACAACGCCAAAGTGACGATCTGGAATTAGGCGGAGGACCACGGCCCATGGCAGACATCCAAAGCCACAGATTATACAAACTGCCCACAGAGTGCCGTTGAGTCGGGTTACACCGAATGCCTGGCCTCCGACGAAGATGATCATCACTTGTCCGCTGACGATGAGCGTATTGATACCCAAGAACCAATAGTTGCGGAACATGCCCTCGAAGATGTTAAAGCGGTTATCGAGACGGCGGTTGTTGAGTTCGTTGAAGATTTGCATCCATACAAATGTGTTGAAAACGACTGTGGAAAGTTGTTTGGCGCGGAGTGCTGGATCGTCGGAGACGAGGTGGGCGCTGAGGATTTGATCGCCAGCAAAATATAACATGAAGGTGATGGCTAGTTTATAAACGGACTGTCCAAGAATCATCTTCCACATCGTTAGGGTGAAAAGTGATTCACTTTTAGGAACGGGCTTTCGATCTAAGATATCTTTTGTGGGGCCATCGGTGGCTCTGTTGTTGTATTAGCAAGTGACTTGTTTGGTGAGGGAAGAGAAGTACTCACAAGGCTAAAGCAGCAAATGTGTCCATGATAAGATTAACCCAGAGCAACTGCACCGCATTCAAAACACTCTGGTTTGAACTGCTATACACTGATGAAACGAAAGTCAAGATCACAGCGGTGATATTAACTGTAATCTGGAACTGCAGGAACTTGGCCACAGCATCGTTGACAGCCCTACCCCACGCAATGGCCGTGACAATCGACCGGAAATTATCATCCAGAAGAATAATCGAGCTGGCTTCCTTGGCGACTTCCGTTCCAGCAATACCCATAGAGAAGCCGACATCGGCAGTGCGCAGAGCGGGTCCATCATTAGTGCCATCACCTGTAACAGCGACAGTCTCACCAAGAAGTTTCAATCGCTCAACAAGAATCCGCTTGTCTTCCGGCGACGAACGAGCCAGAACCTGCAGACGAGGGATCATTTCGTTCATCTCCTCGTCCGATAATTGGCGAAACTTAGGGCCTTCCATGACAAGACCGTCTTCGGTCTTGATACCGCAGGCTGACGCGATAGCTGTGGCCGTCGCGACATTGTCGCCTGTCACCATCTTGACCTGGACTCCTGCAGAGTGACATTTACGAATGGCGGATGGGACTTCTGGGCGAAGCGGGTCCTGGATTCCGACGACTCCAACCCATGTCATGTCGTGGAACAGATCGTCGAAGCTCGCGGCTGAAGGGTCGTTTTCCAGCCTTTTAACATCTGGCGGCGGCCAAGAGCTAAAGTCTTTGTAGATGATTCCGATGGTTCGAAGAGACCCCTTGGCATATTGATCAATAGTCGTATGAATGACCTGTCTATCCTTTTCAGAGAGTGACTCGGTGTACAGTGATTCCTTGCCGGCATCAAGATCTGCGATCTGCGCGGAACAAGCGTCAACCATGAGCTCTGAAGCACCCTTGACAAGGAGACGGTATCCTGCATTCGGTAGTCGGTATACGACACCCATGCACTTCCGTGCGGAATCAAAGGGGATGAGTTGAGCAATCTCGACAGATCCACGCTCCGAAACAAGATCCATGCCAAGGTAGTTTTGAGCCATCTGGAGGAGAGCGACTTCTGTCTTACTTCCCATGAATTGTTTCTGGCCATTTTTGAACTCTTCAAATGCTGTAGAATTCAAAGCGACACTTTTGACAATGAGATCTCGTACCGGGTTTGAAAATATTTTGAAGACCTCTGCAGTGCTCATTGGTATGTTACCGGTGGGTTCAACGTCAATCTCAGTGGACTGGTTGAAGCTTTGATTTGAGCTCCAAGTACCGGCAACCACAGTCATCTTGTTCTGTGTCAGAGTTCCTGTCTTATCTGAGCAGATAACTGTGGCGTTTCCCATTGTCTCGCAGGCCCGAAGGACACGAACGAGGTTATTCTCCTTGACCATGCGCGTGGTAGCAAATGCCAAAGCCAGTGTGACAGCCAAAGGCAGGCCCTCTAAATAGAAATCAGGTATTAGTCTTTGAGAATATTATGTAGGGGGCAGAATTTCTTACCTGGAATGGCGACAACAATAACAGTCACAGCCACAATGAGAATATCCACAAACTCCTTGCCCTTGGCAGCGGAATTGCCATGGTTATTTGGCAGGTCAGCAATAAATCGGAACAGCAAGACCAAAAATAAGATAATGGCAGCACTGAAAGAGCTCGTCAGTATAGCTCTCCGTGTATCAAGGCATTGTTCACTTACGCTGAACCCAGATATCCAATCCAATCAGCTAAGCGACCCAGTTTCACCTGGAGCGGCGTCGGGTCATTAGTAGTCTGCAATGAGAGCATGATGCGACCATATGTAGAATATGGCCCAACACTAGTAACCAAATAGGTACCAACGCCCTCCAGAACCTTGCTGCCGGAGATCATAAAAGGGTCAAGCTTCTTGGTCGCTCTCCCCTCGATAATTTGTTGCCAGACTTCATTGCCATCCGTTTTCTTCATCTGATCAGACTCACCCGTCGCAGACGATTCATCACATTTCACACCATGCCCCGAGATTAAGATTCCATCCGCTGGGATCGAATCACCAGGTTCAAGGTGAAGGACATCGCCAACCATGATATCATAGACAGATACCATCATGGATCTGCCCGAGCGAACCACTTTGACATCTCGGTCATCATTCTAAAGAATAAAAAGTCAGCATATGATATAGTAAAACAAGCCAGAAAACTCACCCGCTTATTGAGTTTGGCAAACTGTCTTTCCTTCTGCCAATCGTTGGCAGCAGTCACAACAGTGACAATCAAAATAGCAACACAAATAGCAACACCCTCCACCCACTCCACACCAGTGCCATCGTCAATAGTCTCGTATATGCCCAAGGACAGTGAGACAATAGCAGCGATGGTCAACAAAATAATAATTTTATCATTATATGCAATCCAAAACAATTTGAAGAATCCAGTCGACTTTCGAGCCGGGAGTTGATTCTTCCCGAAAATCCGGGTCCGGTCTTCAAATGGTGAACCACCATCACCAAAAGCCTCAGGCGTGGTGCTCAGCGCCTCGTTACTCTTCTCATCAAGAGGTGCCTTGGCAGTCGAGGACCGTCTATCATATAAAGGCGGCGTAACCTGCTGGAAATCCACAGATCCAGCCAATCGACCTTCATCAACAGATAAACCTGCATGAAGATCAGTCCGAAGACCACGTTCAAGTCCCTGCAAGCCACCAAGAGCATGGAAAGCAGCGAGAGATTTCGGGTTCTGCATTTTATTTAGTTGGCCGGGTGAGAAGGCGAATCTATTTTCTTGCACATGGAAATCCGCTTCTTCACGAGGATCAGGTCGTAATGCCTCGGACAGTGGGACATCGTCGTATAGTATTTTGGTGCCAACGTCGGAATTTGTTCGTGAGCGGAGCACCATTGTATCTGTATTTGAGGTGAATGAGTCCGAGCGTGGACGGAGAGTATCTCCGTCGATGGACTGTGAGGGTCGATGCGAGGCATGTTGCACGCTTAAGTGGTTTGAATCTTGATTCCATGCCATGTCGGGGGATAAAGTTGATGATGGACTATGGGCAAAATCTGTAGGACTAGGACATGATGAAGAGGCTGCTACTGACGAAACTGATAGCGAGCGCTGAAGTAGAAGCACGTTAGTATGAATGAAATTTGGCGTTAACCCAGGTTCAGATGGTATAGAACGTACCTCTCTGCCGGAAGTGTTGGTAACCACAATCGGGCTCAAAAATGAGCCCTGATGCGGGTTGTGATTTGGAGAAGACATGGCCGCTAATGCACCAAGTTCGCTCCTTCAATTATGCAAGATTGATAAGGAAATGTCGGTTTGTAGTTTCGTTTTTGGTTCCTGTTCCAAATCTGGGGCGCAAGAGGCTGTTATGACCCCCTCTGAAAATGCCAAGGTGGCTGTGTATAAATGCCTAGATCGCCCAGAGAAGAAGGAGCCGAACGTCGATAGGACATTTCAGTCTCGCTCAGAGTTAAGAAGATGCCAAGCTAGACTCCACAGGTGTGTTCAGAAGAACGGCGGTAATAATATTGGCACGAGAGTAGAAAAAAGCTCGTCACCCGGGGTGATCCTTTGAAGATGACGTTTCCCAAGAAACACAGCCTCTTATCTTAAGTTTACTGGGCGGCCCAACCCATTCAAAGGCTACATAACCCGAGGTAGCAGAGATACAGATAATACTTGGGGGCGAATTGGAAGGAGCCGCTAAAAGTACACGGACCGGGTGACCTCCAATGCATGGATCTACTACTGACAACTGAATCTAGGCGCCGGCATACTATCTCTCAAACTCCAGCTTATTCTTTGCTGACCCGTGGCGCTGGGCCTGACGACAGAATCAGATATTGAAACTGGTTCCGCCGAGAGTGCGATCCAATCCCCGTCTGAGCTGACGGATTTGGGCCTGCCGGCGGTTACCATGGGTGGAGTGGTTTGCTTGCTGCGCCTCAATGAAAAACCAATGATACGGAATTTGAGAAACCCCGCCTAACTCTATGCGTCAGATAGAATGGTCACCCATCAACCTTCATGGCACTCTTTCCCACAAGTAAGGAGGCGAGAGAATATTGTCAAGTGTGTCATAGTGGCTTGGTATAGGTTAAGTATGTAGGTACTCTGAAGAGGTCTGTCCTGACAAAGTTTGGAAATCATCCGCATTATTAATCCATCTCTGTAAGCAACAAAAAACCCTCATTGGCGGGTGGTGACAGGGATGCGACGATCTGACATATAATTTGGCCACTCAGCACTTGCTCGCGTGAATGATTCAGTCTGCAAGGAAGCTTGGCGATGATCTTGCCACTAGCCACAGCCGTGTGGCTTAGACCCGTGGCAATTAACCTTGTGGCGGTGCGGAGATAAGGTGATGATCTCCAGGCTCCGGGCATAAGCCAAGCTGAGCCTCCAGACCCTCGGGTATATGCGCTTGGGGTACATGGTGGCTGATCAGCAGAGGAGGCTGTAACACATTTAGCCTGGGGTAAGATGTCTTAAATGCCAGCTATTTAGGCAACACACCACCCAAGGCAGATTTCGTATTCATGCTCTTATCAAGCATCTATACTAAGTTGTAATATCGTGTATAAAATGGATTCCCACAGACATGATGCTACATCAATCTAAATTGTCTCTATATCTCCTGATATGTTTTGTCGGAATCTTAAAAACCCTTGCAGGTGTCCGTTGTCAAGCCGCTAATAATCAAAAATGTAACCGGACAGTCAAATCCATTCTCACCCATACAAGTCAAGTTCAATGATCCCGAACAGGAATTTCTTTCTCTCCTAGAGAGTAGTAAGCCCTTCTCTGCATAATCTCTACCTACAAGCACGCGGATGCTCCTCAGCAGCCCGCAGCCAAAAGGCTCCGTACTGCCGCAGCAGCCTAATCCTTGCCAGGGCTAGAAGCACAGCCCCAAGACCTAGACCCTATACCCTAGGTTGAATAAAAAGTTGGCCTAGCTCCTCTAATTCTTGACTTCTGTTGACTTGTGACCAAAAGTCCCACATGGGTGTTTTATTCAAGTTCGTCTGAGTCACTACTGGGATTTTCAATTCAGCCTGTCAGGGTGTTGAGTGATTTCAGCGGATGACTCCTTCATGTCTTGAAGATTGTCTCTGCCATCGCGGAATAATGTAGTGGAGTCATTGGAGTGGGACTAAGAGATTCAGCTCTGGTATCAATATTGCTTTGCCCTTGGTAGGGGTTTGTTTGATGTGAGGTGGTTGGCTTTGAGGTAGGAATGACGATTGCTGAGTTATAATTCGCGATGGCAATAGTCATGGTACTATAAGATACCGGATTATTGACTAGATAGAGCCATTGTTTCACTACCTGGCAGCCTCGGTATCCCATGTCCTTTCCGGTCTTCGTTTGACAAGTTGACAAGACTACACGAATGGCGCAATGAATCGTGGCACCGAATCCACCTGAAATTGCGCTTGAGCTTACGTGTACATGCTATGATAAGCGGTGATGGACTCTCCGCTTTCATAAAGTGGATAGCCTGTCACGCCTTATTCTTTCAGTATCTGGTTGCCTACTCGACAACTTAGACAGTGGATCTGATGTATATCGATCCCAGCCGGAGGTTCGCAGGGCTTTGTCAGTTCGCATTTTCTGACAATTTCGGAGAGCGAGCCTCAGCATGTTGCCAACGGTGTGACTAGAGCTTTCCCAGCATTCTAGGAAATGGTCTGAGCCAAGGCTTGTATCAGCCATGGACGCGTCTAGGGTCCTTTCGCAGGTATGCAGCACCTAATCTCGGCAATCTTAGGAATCTCTACCATGGTCAAGGCAAGTTTGCTAAGCCAGAGGACACATGTTAGCGAGACAGGTGATATATGAGAAGATGTTGCGTGGATAAAGTAGACGTGGAGCTTCACGCATTATCAGAACTTCCCACGTTCTTTTGAGACTGTTTGAAGATTATGCTTAGTCATGCGAAACTTCTTCCCTTCCCGCCCCCACAGATGACCCCGAACCATGGCACCTCCTGATTCACACGGCTAGAACTCTCGGTGCCACTCCTTACAGGCCACCCTGCATGTTTACCTTTTCATTCTCACCAAGAACCTAATTTACGAATTTCACTGCCCATGGGCTCCAACTCCACACATACCAGCCTAGTGAGCTGGCGACTGGATGACGATAGCCGCTCTGCTTGGGACATACTTTGGGCTTGTGGTTCCACCATATTTGCCTGCACTTGGACAGTCATACATGCCGATGTACCTAATCGAGATGCTACCAACTTCCGACAAACCATCATGTTCCTACGCACTTGGTTTATGGCACTCCTAGTCCCGGAGGTGATTTTCGGATTCGCCTGGCTACAGCTTACAAATGCAAGAGAGTCCCAAAATATGTATAATGTAGCATTGAACCATGAACCAACTAAACTAAAATCACCTGAGACCTCCATGCACAGCCCACCCGAGAAACTTCGTGCAGATCCAGGTTCTGAGACGTGGTCACTAGTTCAGGCCTTCTGCATCAACGCGGGCGCATTGGCCTTACGAACAAAGGATGAATGGGTCTACAGTGTACTAACCGATGAGGAGATGGTGGATTTTATTACATCGGGCACTGTGAGGCCCTCGGACCTTCCTGAGCAGGAGATCCAGTCTCGCGCTAAAGCAGACTCGTTCGCCAAACTTTTCACCTTATTCCAAGTTACGTGGTTTCTCTGCAACGCTTTCACAAGATGGGGTTACCACATTCCAGTATCGCCATTGGAGTTGGCAACTGTTGCCTATGTCGTCATCGCCATTCTTACATATCTCACTTGGTGGTATAAACCTAAGGACATCAGCACACCCGTCCTTGTGATTCTACCCTGTGACCGTCGGACTTTGGAGGCGAATTTCCCGGATAAGATTGATTCTCACCGATGGACTCACTTGAAGGTCCAAGTCAAGAAAGAGACCATGCTGGATACCCTCAAATCAAGTCTCACGACTTCAATCTTTGTCATAGACCCCCCACAAGAGGGCGAGGTTGTGAGGAAGAAGGAGAACAAGGGGGCCACGATCCTCTCATTTATATCACTCTTCATCTATTCATTTGCTGCTCTAGCATACAGTGGGATACATCTTGCTGCGTAAGCCTCCCCATCATTTGTCGACGATACGATGACACTGACCATTCTAATAGATGGGACTTTGATTTCCCTACACATGCAGAAAGAATAGCATGGAATTCGCTCAATCTTATTGCTATCGGCGTAGTAGTAATCTTCATCATCGTTGACTTTGCGATGGCTGTTGTCGATTACTTGAGAGAAAATCGCCAACTTCCCTCTTTCATGGTGACTTTCTACGATGAATCCCATTGGAAAAAGGCTCGTAACATACAACTTATCCCCAAGCGGATTAGCACGTACATCTATGTGATTACACGACTTGGAATTATGGCGCTCGTCTGTGCTTCAATGAGAGCCCTTCCCGAGGGCTCTTATACCACGGTGGAATGGGTATCATCAATACCACACTTCTGAGGCTAGTGCTGAATATGTAGCCACAAAATGCTGAGAATATTGAGCTAGATCACCTTGTCTTGATACTAGGATATCGTTTCCCGGTTGTACAGTTTCAAAAGTATCAGTAAGCGCTAGGATTGCCACTCGGACGGGAGAGGTGAAGGCATCATCAGAGCCCAGCATGGCTTGTCCAAGGGATCCCCGGAGACTTCGAATAGAGAGTCGAGACCGGGGAGTTTGACTGATGGTCTGCGGGCCAATTCGGGGACGATTGCGACTGGCGGAGAAATGACAGGCGGTCGATCCGCAAGATCCACCATTGCTGAGGTTATTACGAGTTCTTTGCATTTCTCTAGAAGATTCCAGCATCACACGTAGCCCCTACACGCACATGAGCATGCGGTATTTGCGTACGTATCTGTATTTGTGAAGAACCGGAAAATCATTACGTATTTCCATTAATCTCTTGATGTGGTTGAGCGTGACTTGGCATTTAGGGTTAGGGGGAACAATGAAAGAGTGTAGATGGTGACACCGTTTCCAAGTCCTCTAGTTGGTACCCGAATGCACTTCGCAATCCATTGCCTTGGAATTCAAAGCCAAATCGATGTGCAATAATACTAAGAGCTGGAAGGAGATTTTAGTGCCCCGATCGAGGCTTCCATGATTGAAAGTATTTGCTTTAGGTACAATTATTAAATTATCCTGGACTATCCACACATTAATGTATGACCAAAGATTGGCTCATAACCTTATTACCAAAATGTTCCTGGAAGCAACGACAAAAAGAAATAGAGACAGACAGACAACAAAATATTGACAAGTGGTGGGGATCAAAGGATGGGTATCTATATGGAAGAAATGACAATAGAAGAAAGGCAAGATGAAAAATACAGTCAAAGACAGAAAGCGCTCCGAGAGCAGAAGAAGATGAAAGCAAAACAAGATAATGGCGAAAGAGGACGGTAACCAAATCAAAGCGCTCAAATGGATCATGACCTATTGGCTAGGTCGGATCTCCAAGTCCCGTAATGCATCGGCTTTTTGTTTTGTTTTTTTTTTTCTAGTTCGTATCGCATATCGCATATCTCGAAGAGTGAGGATCACAGATCCAAACTCTCCGTGAAGCGGCTGCCGCGGCTTCCGTCAAGGCTTGGATGGCTTCGTCCCACTGAATCGCGCTGTACAGGCACCGCACTTTGAGGTTGAGGAATAAGATGGGGAGAAGATGTGACCATGGTCGGAGAGCCGAAATTCACTGAGCTGGAGACTGGTAGTTGGATCTTGGGCCGTTCTGGGGGTGGAAATTCGTCCGCTTCCCGGGTGTAGTTCGTATCAAGTGGTGAGCCGAACGGAGAAGCTGGAGGCGGACCTCCACCCGGAGAAGATAGGTTGCCTCCACTTGGTCCTGCACCGGGGGATGGGGGAGATAGACCAATTAGATAGTCAGGGACGGTGGGTGAATCGCCATCTAGTCCACCGCCAAAGCCATCTCCTCCATGAGTGAGGACGGGAGGAATCTTTCGGCCAGCAATCTTTTGAAATCCGCGTTCGCTGGAATTGGAATCAATTGTGCTGTCGGTCTTTGTGGTCATGGTGGACTGGCGCCAGCGCTTCATGAAGGCAGGAGCCAGGTACGAAGTGGTAAGAACGCTTGAGGGTCTCTCGGACATTTCTCTGGTAGCAGCAGTCCCAGCATCGCTGGATGGAAGGGTCTCGGTTCCTTGGTCCTTTAAAAAGCGCTGGAGGTAACCGCGTCGGCGGAGGATATAAAAGAGAAGAGCGAAAAGTAAAGCCAGACCTGCAACGCTACCCACAACTCCGCCCACGATTTTGGATGTTGTAGGGGAGATAGAAGACCCTGAGCCTGAGGACCCTGTGTTCGTGGATGACCCTGATCCATCGTCGACTCCGGAGCCAGAATTAAGACCAGTCTGCACAGCACCTCCATACAGTCCCGTAGATGAAGATGGCGATTGCATCGAGCTTGAATAGTAGCCAGTCCACGAAGTGGTAGTGTCGGAGTCGGAGTAAAAAGATGAGTATGACGAGGGATGATAGTAAACACTGTTCACAGTTGGGGTACTGGTCGTAGATGAAGTTGTCGGGCTGCTGGCAGATGAAACCAGGGGAGTAGAAGTATGAGGCTGAGAGCTAGCAGCCGCAGAAACCTTGGGCGACGAGATAGGTACACGCTGCTTGCTTGTAGCCGTTGCCGTTGCTGTAGCCGTAGTCGTGATCTGAGTAGCAGGCGACGTGATCGACGTGATTGGAGAGTCTGTTGGAGAAGACACCAGCAACGAATCACTCACTGAGATCGTCACGCTAAGGAGAGCTGTGGTTGAATTGGTCATTGGAAAATCCATTCCGGTGGATGGCCATGAAGTTTGGGAGGCGCTCTCCACCACTTGCACTACAGTCGGCACTTCAGCTAAGGTTTGGGATGATTCCGCTTGTCGTTTTACCAGGAAGTCTTCGGAGAGGGTGGCTCTATTCTCCAGACACGCCTTATCCAGCAACGGGTAGCATGGCTCGGCCAATATTGTGACTTCAGATACCAGAGGCTTTTGCGCTTCGGCCACGTCCTGTACAATTGGGTTCGAGTCATCCACTACATCTCCGTCACCAGCCTCATGTCGATGCTTTGCATTGATGATCCTCCCGATCCGAGAATGGCGATATCCGTGGTGAGACATCGTGTCGATGGTTGATAAACAAAGAATGTGAGAACAAAGGTTTGTCGTATGTCCTCACAGAGGTCGGGGCTGGATCGACCAGCACGATAGTGAATGGAAGTGTATGTTCCTTGGCGAGTGGTTCGTCGGGACAGATAGCAGCCGGGTCTTGCCCGCTAGTTCGATAGAAGGAATGACACCAAAGTTTCCAAAAGGATAAAGTTGGTGGAAGAAGTAAGGAATGGATGTTGGCCGGATTGAATGAGCCGCCAACGTTTGGGATTCAGTAATGAGTGAATGGCATTCGTCTGAATAGCCTGGAGTTCGGGTACTGTTAGCATGGTTCGATTCACTGTTCATCGAGGTGTGACAAGGTAGATATGGTGCATTTGTGGTTTTCTTTTTGGGTCTCACTCGGACTCAAATTTCCCATGAGCAACTTACCAGAATCAAAAGAGTGAAGAAAAAAGCACAATTCAAGGAGAGACCGCGCGGCCTAGTCCATGTTGAACATTGCAGAAGACGATTTTCCCTCCAAAGCACTGACGGTCAAGTGATATCAGCGCCGACCCGGAAGATACGGGTTCAACGGTGATAAGCAAGACGCACTGGGCGTTGACACGACGTAGTCCCGAAGACCTTCTTTCTGCAGAAACAGTGACTCTGGTGAGTATGTCTTGAGAGTGGGGGGAAAGAAGAGAAGAGAAGAGAAAAAAGCGAAATGGGTGGAACGGCCAGACCGGGACCCAGCGCTCCCCTAATCGAAGCTAAGTCCCGACCCGCGTGGATGACGAACTAGCCCGACGGGGCCAAATTGGTCTTTACTCGTGGGGGTTTCCCCTATACTTTCAGGCGGTCCAGATGCTCACAAAGGATTGAAGATTTCAAAGTTGGAAGAAACAAGTTTGATTCCGAAAGCATCTTTGTTTATTTGGGAAGGGAAAATCCATAAAGATGCGAGGAGACCAACGGGGGGGGGGCTCGAAAAAGGAATAGTGACGCTGCAGGTACACGAGTGAAAGGACGAATCAGAGAAGGCGAAGTGGAGACTGCCGAGGGTTCTGGCCAGCCACTGTCACCACCGCTAAGCTACAATGGGTTTAGCGTCTCACGCGGGTTTAATTATTGTTCAGCAAGGACAGCAGTCCCAGTTATTAATATTACAGATTACTTGATACTCATCTTAACCATGGTGAAACCATTCCAATAATAATCATCTCTACTCTCTGTACTTCACAGGTAAATTCACTATGCTCTCGTCTCGAGAAACACAAACGGGGGGTATTTAGTAAAATGGGACATCGCGCTCTCTATTCCCCTCCCTATTTTGCGGCTTAGAATGTCTCCAGTTCATCGGCCACACCCTCCTCCGCCTCGGCCGGAATCTCGAATCCATCCTGGAAAATTAAGTTTAGTATGGGGCCTCGTAGCCGATAAGCATCAGTGACATAATCATAAACTCACCTCAGTCGAGTACAGAATGCCCTGAATGTGCTTCACGAGAGTATCTTCCTCCTTCTCCAGCTCAGGGTCGGCCTCAATCGCGGTCTGCAGAAGCAGCTCAATGTCCCGCAGCTTAGCAAAGTAGAAGTCCCGCTCCTTCTCAAGACCAGCAATAGCCTCCTTCTGGGTAGCGATCTCCTGTGTCAGGGCCGAGGTGTTGGGGCCTGAAGTAGCAACCCGGGGACGAGCAGCAGATGTGACCGGGGTAGCGCCACGGCGAGAGCCTGCCGAGGGAGCGCGTGAGGAAGCACTGGCAGTACCAGCAGGGGCACCCGAAGCCTTCCGTCGGCTAACGGCGTCGTATTCACCACCGGGGTAGTGCTGGTCCCAGTAACGTTTGACCCACTGAAGGAATTCCAGGTTATCCTGCATGCGGCATTTGGTAAGGGATTGAACAGGAATGGGCTTGTCTACGCCATGGCGGGCGAAGACGTCTGGACGAATGTTAGGTCAGGATGGGAGTCGGGGACCGAGATTAAGTTCGTCGGGACATACTCTGGAGGACCTTAAAGTTCTGCAGGTAGGCATATTCGGTATTGACGTTGAACTTGACGCGTGACATGGGCACATCCACTAGAGAAAAAAAATCACCGCATCAGTAAAGACCATCCAGCTTTTTTTTTTTTTTTTTCTCCCTCCCTCTTTCCCCTTTCGCGTCTGACCGCTAGTCGACAAATCTTGCAATCAAGGCTGCACTCACTGAAGACCGAATCAAAGATCTGGCATAGCGCGGCACTGTATCGAACATGCAGAATCCCATGTCAGTCACACTCTTCGAGCCGCCTATCCGTTGGCCAGTCGTCGCGAGAGGGGGCTTGTCGATCTATCATACCCGGTTCCACATTGTTCGATCTTGGTAATATTCAACTGGAGCAGGTTGTTCAACCAAGCCAGAAGCTCTTGTCTTTATTAAAATAATATTGTCAGTTCATCATTGGCGCGCAACTAATTGACGACAGGGGGTGAAAGCCGAACCTCGATTCACCCATGGTGGGGTAGTGATAGCCGTAGCCGAAATTGCAAAGGAGAAGGGGGTGGGGGAAACGTGAGAATTAGGGGAGTGAGTGAAGCGCTAATGTGGACGTGATAATTCGGAACCAGGGCTCCTTGTCAGGGTCTGCCTGTCTGTGTTGATGCAAAACAGCGACGTGATTGTTTTGATGCCAAAACCCACGGATCACAGTGGCACTAGGCACCAAAACAACCAATCGCAAGGACTTTACGTCATCTCACCGCCTTATCGCCTCAGGCTTCCATTTCTAGCTTTTCGGTTCTCTGGAACTATATTCAACTATTGGAACCATAAGAAAGATTTTTAGACACAGTCTGTGTGATCGAAGTGTATATCATTGCTGTAACCCAAGCTTTAACGCAATAAAGCCCAAAAATGAGCGTATGAAATATCTATGCCCCGAGTGCCCCCCCTACCTGATTTTCAAATGTCCGAAGTTCCCAATTTTGATGCTAACTCCCCCAGAATCCACCCATGAATGCCAATCAATCTGTCCCAAACAAAAGAAGAAAAACACGCTAAATATTATTTCCAGAGCAAAAATATTATATGAGAAGATACTCGAGATCACTCTTCCAACAGATCAATCCCGTCGAGGCCGTAGCCGAAATCCATGATTACAGCGCGGGAGTCCTGACTGGTGGCCACAATGCGTCGGTAATCCGACTGGACGTTTAGCATCCAGCTCGTGGTCCATCCAGGCAGGTCAATAGATAATTCGCCAGAGTCAGCATCGAAGACCTTGACACTCATATCGTAACTGCCGCTGACGATACGCTTGTTCATGCTGTCCAGGTGCAGCGAGCGGATCAATCCAGTGTGACCACGAAGCTCACTGACCAACTCGCCTGTGTTGGCATTGAACTGATAAATAGTCTTATCGTTTCCACCGGTCAAGATGGTCCGACCATCATCGCTAAACTCAACACACGCTAAACCGCGGTCCTTGCTGGGGAACTCCTTGACGCAGTGGCCGGATGTGACGTTCCACAACTTGGCCACGCCATCACCGCTGGCTGACACCACGAGATCACCCCGCAGTTGCACGGCATTCACCGGCCCGCGGTGACCAACAAGGTTCTTCAGTAGTTCGCCAGTCTTGCGGTCCCATACGCAGATGGTGCTATCCTTGGAGCATGAAACGATGTAACGATCATCAAAACAGACATCCAGCACACCGGCACGGTGACCAGCAAGACGACGGATCGGCTTGTAATCATTTTTAATATCCCACACGATGCAGGTATAGTCCGAAGACCCAGTGACCATGATCTCCTCATCAAAACGCAGACAAAGGATCGATGCACTGTGGTAATCCAGTGGCTGCTCCATTGGCGTAACAATGTTCTCCAGGGGAGTGGACGGGGGACAGATGGTCATAAAGGGAGACTTTCCAGTCGCCTGTTGGGCTGGGTTGTTCACTTGGCCAATTCCAGGCGCATCATTCGAAGGAGGAGGACCAATGACCTTAAGGCAAGGCCAAGGATAGTGAGCATCCCACACACGAATCGTGCGATCCCGAGACCCGGTAATGATTTTATCTCTAACAGGACATTAGTACGGATGTAAAGAAATGAGATTAGTGGGCGGATACAACGTACTCATCAAACTGCGCGCAGTAGACACTGTCTTGGTGTCCATGCAAGTAAATAGCTGCCGCTTTGCCTTCTTTCCAACGGTGCTCCAGAGCTCGCCTGACAAGGAACATTCTCTTCCAGTCTTGGTTAGGAATCTTCTTTCCCAACCCGAAAGATTGCTTTTTCTTGGTTGCGGTAGAATTAGCAGGGCGACGGGGGTAGGCACCACGAAACACGGGCTTCCAGACAAAAGGAGACGAGGCATGCTGGTTCCAAAGATGCGATACAAGCTCGGAATTCAACAAGGAAGCAGGATCCAGATAAGAAAGAACGTGTGTCATGATTTCCGCTGGCAAATACGAAGCCGGATCTAAGAGATCAGTTAGCATGCAAACAATGTGATGAGGGTCGAGTGCGTAGTAGAGGCCTTACCAATGCGCAGAATGTCCAGCTCAGTGTCCGAGTCAGTGTGGTCCCGTAGATCAATTTCGATCCCACTCTCTGAATCCTGCGTCACGATCGTGTCGAGAGTTTTGTCTCGCTCCGACCGAGCGAGTTCGAGTCTAGCCATCTCCATCTGTTCATTCTGCGCAGCAGCCGCCGCACGAGCCGCCGCACCCGAGAACCGATCATTCGGTAAGATGGGCGGCTCCGATCCATGCCCCGGGATGGGAATTGGAATAGCTGCGGTGGGCGCATAGAAACCGTGTAATGCGGAGACGCTGTTCAGAGAGGGACGTCGGTTAACGCTATAGCCGTTAGTCCACAGCTGAGGTCGCACATCCCAATTACCAGACGCAGCATTGCGCTTGTGGGAACGGCCCGCGATCTGGTAGTGGCGTTCGGTCTCCTCCTCCTCCTCCTCCTCCTCCTCCTCTCCGGCAACACGCAGGTTATGCTTCGATGACTTGTTGCGAAGGGTGACCGAAAGACGGCGTCCCAACGCAACTAGGCCATCCATCGGGTGGCGTAAGCTCGAGAAGCTCTTAGCGGCACGCCGCCGGGGGACGGCGTGCGAAAAGGGCTCCAACTCCTCGACCACCGAAACATTATTATCTAGGCATGCCTCCACCTGGGAGCCCCCTTTCCACTCGCCGAATGCGCATTCTTTGGGAAATGTGATCTGCACGGCGGTTCGGGCTCGTGGGCGAAGTGATAGCGAGGGGTGGCGTCTCGTGGAGGTAGTGGTCTCTCGTGGCGACATGACGTCGGTAATTCGGGAGTAACGAAAGGCGAATTAAAAAGGATTATACTGGCGCTGATGGCCTTTGGCTGATCAGTAGTATATTTTCACAAAAAGACTGAACTTTTTCTCCAATCCCAGTCTATATGGTGTTGATATAGAAAATGCAAGTGTCCCGGGCTGAAGGCGCAGGGGCGAATCAATGTATGGAAAGATTGTAACGACACAACGTGCCCTGGGAATCGAAGAAAATGAAGGGAATGAATGCAATGGTTTAGAATACAGGATAATGATCAAAGAGAAAAAAATAATGAAACGAGGGCTGCGCAAGGAGAGATAAAGGAGAAGCAATGAATTCCAGAAGGAAAGATCGAATGGGTCTGAGAGTCGGGCGGTGAATCGGCATCGATTGATTGGCTGTATCGCAAAGTATCTAAAATGTACCAGTGTCCATAAAGTTTATGGTTAGCACTACCAAGTTTGAGGTCACCGCTACTTGTGCCGCTACCCGATTCTGCAAAGAATTAATTTTTTTTTAGCATCTGGGGGCAAATTCTGGGGCTGACAAGAGTGTGGAGTACCGCTACCTAGAAGATCATTGTACGTTGCCTTCCGATCCAAGTACCGAGTACTTCGCGGACAACCAATGGTTGGGCGTCCGAGTGGCGGTTTAGGCCTCCTCATCCAAGGTTTTTGCCAACTCTGATTACAATCGGGCAAAGCAGGAATTTGGGGGTAAAACTTCTTCTCGAATCTTCAGTCCGCTTATCTATAGAGTCCGTTGAGTTCACACGTGACGTCACTCAAGTAGATAACCACTTACACATGCCCATACTCACATATCACATGTAGCCAAATACAGATTGATTGTATCACTCCGCGGATCTCTTCCCTCCATCATTCTTCATCTTTGGATGGCCAAAGGCATACTCTCGGCCGTGTGTCATGTCTTCCAGTGTGATTTTGAGCAGCTCTAGTCAAAGCGGCGAATGATAGAAGTGAATCCAACATATATCTCCGAATAGGCGTGACTGATTCACGTCAGTGTCCGGCGACAATATATGCCAAGGTATTCAACACTCATAGCATTCCAGGACACCGTCTCGTTCCCTTTCAAAAAGGACCAACCAGCCCCCAATTTCTCTCCAAGTTCGTGAGCTCGGATTCAACGGTCAAAGTCCAATCGGTAAGGGGTCTGAGAGGATCTCGGTGTTCGTGTGGAGGAAGTGAATAGATTGACTGATGGTGACTAGTGATGAGCTTCCATGACAATAATAGAGAAAATCATACGCTGGGATTGTTCAATATTTATATTTCGTGTCTCCAGTGGGGTCGACCCGGTTAAGTCTTTTGTGTAAGGCTAATGAACATTCGAAAGCCTTCATTGATCAATTTCCTCTATGAATATGTCAACTTTGACACTGGAAACCAAGTTCTGGGACTTGAACATCTATAAGCTTTGCTATGCTTCCATTTCCTTGTTTCTTAACGCATGTTTGGTTCAGTTGACTACCTTTTCTAAGGCCTGTGTTTCCTCCTTCAGGTCGATCGACTTTTTACCTTCGGGCGAGTGAAAATTTTTGGTTCAGCTGGTTGTCTTCCTTCGAATCAATGTGTCGACTTGCTTACGAAGGTGGGTTCGAGAATCTTTTGTTTACCTGTCATTTCTCCTTCGGATTGATGAATGCTTACTTTACCCTCAGGCTTTTCATCTACCTTTCCAAAGATCATTTAGACTGGTATATTGTGTCCGAAATGCACCTCCAACCATTGTCAACCTTTCTTTCAAGTTTGTCTTCTATAACGTTTATCATTCATCAACATTCATTCACCAATCGCTTATGCTAAGATTCCCTCATTCCACGCAACCGTCCCAAACTCCAAACCCAACCTTTTTAACCGAAGATCTTCTCATAGCCAGTCAAAGTAAACCGATAACGCACGTCGCCTTTCTGCATCCGCTGCATAGCCTCCTTCAGTCCCTCCTCCCCAATAGCAATCTCCTCAACCCACCCCTTAAGACCCTTATCCGCAGCCAGCTGCAGCATCTCCAGCATCTCCCTCCGACTGCCCAGGTGACTAGCACCAATAAGCACACCATTAGCAATCAAATTCTGCGCCTTGATAACCTGCCCCTCCTCCTCAGGCAAACCAACACTAATCCACCGTCCATGAACATCCATCATAGACAAATACCGAGCCAAATCAAAGCCCTCAGAAGAATTGGCGCAGTTCACAATCAGATCAAACGAAAACTGATGAGGCAATTCCCATCCCTCTTCAGCGGTAGCAATATACCCATCAGCACCAAGTTTCCTTGCATCAGCCTCCTTAGCCCGGGATCGTGAAATGGCCCAAACCTCCGCACCAAGCGCCTTAGCAAACATGATTCCGAAGTGTCCAATTCCGCCCAATCCAACAATACCGACCTTCTTGCCTGGTCCGGCACCGTTACGCACAAGAGGCGAGTAGGCTGTCAGTCCGGCGCACAGCATGGGGGCAATGGAGTTACTCTCTAGTGCGTCGGGGATGGGGAAGACCCAGTGCTCGTGTGTGCGTACATGCGAGGAGTAACCACCCTGACTGACGATGCCGGTCTCGGGCCACTCGGAGCCGTATGTGTCCATCATTTGCACGGGGCAGTAGGTTTCATTCTCGTTAAGGCATTGCTTGCACTCGCCGCAGGAGTAGGACTGGGCGCCGACGCCGACGCGTTGGCCCTCTTTGATTAGAGTGACCTTGGGCCCGACACGAATAGCGCGGCCAATGATTTCTGTGAAAGTTTTAGCCTATATATACATGACTGTGTCTTCTTGGGTCTTACCGTGGCCGACGCAGAGAGGGAACTTCTGGTCTCCCCATCCACCTGTGGATATTGTGAGTCTTTGTCATTGTATGTGTGGGATGGCTTCGTACCACTGATGGTGTGGACATCACTGCCGCAGACGCCGCATGCCTCGATCTTGACGTCGACATCTAAATTATGTTAGAGATAAGCAAAGGGGTGAGATGTCTCTTTGACCTACCATAGTCGCCGAAAGGCTTCAACTTGAACTGTATATTGCAGAGGATTGTTAGAAGATCCCAAGAGGAGATCATGCGCGCCAACTCACGAATCGCTTGCGGAATTCGGTAAAGGAGTCAGGTCCATCGACCTGGAAACCCTCAGCTTCCTCAGGGTAAGGCATGATAGCAGTAGTTCAATTGAGTATGGAGAAGATTTTGATAAGACTCAAGGTGACCACAGAGGACAGGACGTGAGAATAAAAACTGTAAGAAAAAAATGAAATGGGCAGTGGAGGGGTATATCATTATCAACCCAGGAAAAAGAATTCCACAATCTAAAGCACGGTCCGCTAAATGACTCCCCGTCACGCCCCGTATACCCTCTAGTATCCACCTAGAACCAGCGTCATTCTCGTCCGAGACAAACTTACTTCTTGATCTACATTCTCGGGATCCTTTGTCCTCCACGAATAACATTTCATAGCTCAATGCTCCATGTAACGTATCTCGGCCAAGGCTGTGAAACATGATATAGTTCCAGTAGCGGCTCAGCTAGGGCATGAAACCCGAATGCATCAAGATAAGCGCTGCATATAACTAGACCGGGTCCGGTAACTACTATACCGAGCATCAAATTTTAATTGGGTCAAGTGGATTACCAGGTCATGTGGGCGTGGGGTGGTTCCTGGGCGTGGGGCAGACGATAACAGTGACGTCTCGTATCAACTCCGACAGGGTTTCTCCACCTATTAGAATCGCTGGAGAAACTTGGGACCCGTGAAGATGGAGCTTATCGATTACGATAAGGATGGTCCATTACAGCTAGGAATGAGGGGTGTGCAAATTTTGATTTTTTATTCTATTAGGGTTTTAGATTCAGAGATTTCGTAAAGGTTTCTTGAACAATTCAGTCATCATTGATCATATATAACTAAGTATTTCCCAAATCCATTTACATCATCAAGTCATAATTATACCACATCCTTCAAGGAAAGCTCAACATCCAGGGCAGTCTTAATCTTATCAGCAATCTCCTTAGCCTGAGCATCGCTGAGGCGAGCAAGAGGTCGGCGGGGGTATCCACCGTATCCATAGTAAGACTGAATAGCAGACTTGGTACCGGGGATAGCAGCCTTAGTGAGGACCCAGTCCGCAGCACTAAGCTGCTGCTGCGCCTCCATAGCCTCAGCAAGACGGCCCTCAGACCAGAGGTTGAAAATGCGCACACACAGACGGGGAATAACATTAGCACCACCGGCAAGAATGGCTGAGCCACCGGACACGAGAGTCTGGAGACTGAAATCGGCAATACCACCAAAGGCAACGTAGGGGTGCTTGGCATTGGGCTTGGTGACGGTCGGGGCAGCACGCTGAGCAGGAGCCAATGGGGAGGGGGGAACAATAGCGCCCAGAGCAGTAGCGACACGAGTCAACTTGCCAGTGTTGGCACAGGTGAACTTAGTACCAACGATGTTGGGGTGCTCAGAGATACGAATGATAAGGTCGGAGTCCATATCGATACCCGCGACAGCACCGGGGTAGTTGTAAAGGATCAGAGGAACGGGCGAGCCATCGGCAACGGATGTGAAGTACTCGTACAGAGTCTCGTCGTTGCCAACGGCGCCACGGTAGTAGGATGGGGGCACGATCAGGGCGTACTCGCCACCGGCAGCGGCAACCTGCTTGCAGAGCTCGATGGTACCGCGGATGCTGTTCTCGCTGGCACCGGCGATGACAGGTACGTTTTGGAAGCCGGCTTCGTCGAGGGCGGAGCGGGTCTCGCGTGTAACGGTCATGCGCTCCTCGTTTGTAAGGTGCACGGCTTCACCGTTGGATCCCATGGTGACTAGACCGACCAGGCCGGCCTTGGCCAGGCGAACTGCGTGGCGGCGGATAGAAGCGACATCGAGGTTCTCGGTGACGGGGTCGAAGAAGGTCATAGTCGGCGCGTAGACGCCGGGGCGGAGAGGAGTGGGCGACATGATGCTGGTTTGGTTAGCTAAAGCTATGAAGGTATAGTTTGATGGAACTTACAATGACTTTTGGGTTATAGAATGTACAATAAAACAATTTGAGAACAAAAGACACTTGGCCGATTGTTTTCCTTTAATGTTCCGGCAGTCAATGTCACTCCCCCACGTTCGGCCAATTCTCCGATGCACTGTGTATGGCGGAGAATTCCATTCCACCAATCATGGTCATTGAAGGAAATGTGGGGGACATCGTGGAGGAGGGGTTCCCAGAATGCGAAATTACTGTCGCGCAACATGAATCACACTGAAATGCCGAAGAACAAGATAATTACATAGACTTAAAGGGACAATGGGCTCGTAGCTTTCATCTCACATAGGAATCAATACAATTCGCAAGCACATACAGCGAGTATCGAGCGTGTCGAGCTCGTCGGCTCACGATAAGATATGACATCGGCTATTGACGTGCGATTCAAACGCCGGAAGAATTATGTCCAGCGACGTAACACCCCGGTCCCAATTTTCTATTTCTATTCCTATTTACTCCTCCTAACCCTCTCCTAATATCCTCCAATCCTCTACTAAGAAACAACTATGGCTCCTCCTAACGTATTGATGGTAAGAACAATTGCCCCGCCATCCAGCACAAGCTAATCATTCCAGGTTGGTACCGGCGAGTACACCACCGGCTTCGTCGGCGGTGGTGCCTCTGGCTCCGACAAGAAAGTCGGCGTAGTTGGCCTGACTCTCTTCGACCTGCGCCGCCGAGGCAAAGTAGCCGACCTAAGCATGGTCGGCGTGTCCGGCAAGAAGTTCCCCGGAATCCGTAAGTAAAGAAGCTAGAAGCTTAGAAACACAATCTAACGGGTAAAAGGCGACCACCTGCACCGCAACATCTGCCAAGTTTACAATGGCCTCGACACATCTTTCGCCTCATACCCGTCAGACGACACAACAGATCCAGACGCCTACAAGACAGCCATCGACGCGCTCCCCCGCGGCTCCGCAATCACAATCTTCACCCCCGATCCCACCCACTTCCCAATCGCTCTCTATGCCATCGAGCGCGGCATCCACGTTATGATCACCAAGCCCGCAACCCAGCGTCTGGAAGACCACCTCGCGCTGGTGGACGCAGCCCGCAAACACGGCGTTTTCGTTTTCATCGAGCACCACAAGCGGTTTGATCCCGCGTACTCTGATGCTCGGGCTAAGGCCCGTACGTTGGGTGACTTCAACTACTTTTACAGCTATATGAGTCAGCCGAAGAGTCAGTTGGAGACTTTCAAGGCGTGGGCGGGCCGCGAGTCGGATATCTCCTACTACCTGAATTCGCACCATATTGATATCAACGAGAGTATGGTGCCGGATTACAAACCTGTGAGAGTTACGGCTACGGCTTCGCAGGGTACGGCTGAGGCGCTAGGCTGTGTGCCTGAGACTGAGGATACCATTACGTTGCTTGTTGAGTGGCGGCGTCGTGATAACCCGGCGAAGATTGCTACGGGTGTTTACACTGCTAGTTGGACTGCGCCGCAGAATGCGGGTGTGCATTCTAACCAGTACTTCCACTGTGAGTTTCCTTGGTTTTGACTGGCTTGTGTGCGGTATACTAAAGATTCTTCTAGACATGGCTGCCAATGGCGAGATCCGTGTGAACCAGGCTAAGCGTAGCTACGATGTGACCACCGATGACCAGGGTTTGATCTGGGTGAACCCGTGAGTTGGATTTCTGCACCAATTACCGCAATATCGCTGACTTTTTCTAGCTTCTACATGCGCTACGCTCCCGACGAGGAAGGAAACTTCGGCGGCCAGACCGGCTACGGCTATGTCAGCTTCGAGAAGTTTATTGATGCTGTCACAGCTCTGAACGAAGGCCGCGTGACACTCGACCAGCTCGATGCGCGCCCCCTGCCTACCCTGAAGAACACAATTGCTACTACAGCTATTCTCGATGCAGGCCGCAAGTCACTGGATGAGCGCCGGCCCGTGGAGATTGTGTCTGAGGGAGACAAGTGGGAACTCAAGTGAATTGGTCGTAAATATGCACATGTGAATTAAATATGCATCAAATGAATGAACAAAATTTGTAACAGGTATCAAGGAAAATAATCCAAGGAAAAAATTAAGAAACGTAGTCAAATTCGCTATCGATAAACCCTTGCTTGAGGAATGCCCGATTCCCCTGAACTCCGAACTCAATTTCACGCCAGAACACAAAAACATAGAAAATCAAAATTGACGCAACGTCGTGTGGTATCATGCTAGAAACTTCACTCAAAAACTTCAGCGCCGCGAACCACCCTTCACAATACCATCTGAGCCCTTGCTAAACTTGACACGGCACTCTGGGCAGTACCATTTGGCCGTGCGCGAAGGGACCTCGGAGAGGCCAATACAGTCAAGGTGGAACCATTCACGATCACACTGGCAGAAATTAATACATTGAACCAGAATACTTTTGAGGGTATAAACTTACATCTTGGTTCTCACAGCAAATCATCGTTCCAAAGCTCACATCCCCACAAAGACAGTAACGTGGTTCGTTGGCATTAATCTCTTCAAGGACTCCATCCTCATCAACCCGGACGTCCTGGGAGTTGGGGATACTGATGCGCTTCTTGCTCGGTTTCGCCTTGCGACGGCCGTAACTAACAGCCGCACCTCCGTCCTGGCCAGATGAAACTGGGCCCGGAGCCGGACGTTTGCGTCGGCGAGCTGGAGCAGGAACGCTGGGTGCGTGAGACGTCTCTCGAACCGGGGTCTTCCGTGCAGGGGTTGCGCTTTTAATCCGTAAGTCTCGCCCGCCGGCGATGGGAATTGGGAAGGTTCCTTGCAAGCCTCTAGGCTCACTTGTTGCCGCGGCTGCGGAGCGTCGAGAGGATGGTCTAGTAACCGGCGGAGTGGGTGTGGCGGCTGGTTGAACGACCGATTTGGCAGAACGCTTGGATCCAGTGGGCGATGGCAATGGTGGCGATATCTTTACTTCGGCAGGTCCTTGGGTTGCAATTTCAGGTACAGGGGCATTGGCAGCATCTGCTGATCCGCTGCTGGCAGCTCCTCGGTCAGATTTACGGCGTGATTTGGACGATTGTGCTGGGACTGGTGTCGCAGAGACGGGTTCTAGAACCAGGTCCAAGACATCATCCTCAACTGCAACCTCCCGTTTTCTCTTCCGGGATGATCGGTTAGCGGGAGTCCCCTGGGCAGGGACTGATGGTTTAGTTGGGAGAGCTATTTCCCCACCATTAGCTGCCGCTTCTCGTGCTAACAACTCCCGCTTGAGCTTCTTTGCTTCGTTCAGTTTCATGCCTCGATTGCTCAGCTTGGTTTCTTCCATATCTTTCGGCTTTTCACCGCCATGGGTTGCTGCGATGTTATCACAGTCCAGAAACTCTGCACCGGTCTCTGCCGCCAAGAGTTTGGCCGCCAGGTACGCTTCCCACCCACGACCTGCAAGGGCTAACTCACGGTGTATCATGACCTCGCTTGGCTGCCACATGGCATTCTTCTTCATCTTTTTCCGCAGCCTGGTCATTTCATACTCCGTAAGTCGCAACCATGGTGCATCTGGACTGCCTGGCTTCGCATCTGGGGGTGGGGGTTTAAGCAGCGCAAGCGCATTGCTTGTTGAAATCCCTGCCCCTGAGCTAGGGCGTCGTGGCTTCTCCTTCTTCGGAGGTCTTGATTTAGGAACAATCGGCAATTCAGCATCCGCATCAGACTGTTCAGTACTAGCGATCGGAGAGTCCGGATTGAAGTCTGCAAATTGTTCCGCAATGCCCACACGTCGCGATCTGGACTTCTGTGTTCCGCTCTTCTTGCGATTATCCCGGTTATCCAAGCGCAGGGTAATACGCGGAGCACCCGACTTCTTGTCCTTGCGCACACGCTTTGGGGTCGGTTCCGGCGGTGGTGACGGTTCCACTGAAGGGGGTCGTGGGAGTGTCTCTAACTTCTGGCGAATGCAGCTCAAGCGGTCAAAGTGGCGATCTACAACATCGTATAGGCGGCAGGCCTCCGCGTAGGCGGATTCGCGGGCATTAATGGCACGGTTCAGTTGGTGTGAGACATCTCGGCGCAGCGAAATCGCGCTTGGGCGCTCACTGGGGGGAAGGTCGGGGAGCTGACCGTAGGTCTTGGTCAGGTTGTGTACTTCTTGCGCGGAGTCGAGGTAGCGTTCATCGAGACCGTGGATAAGGGTGAGGGAGCGCATAAGATCGGCTGGAAGGTATTCCGTATAGTCGATGTAATCCGTCACAGTTGCTTGCGCGTCAGGGTCGAAGGGGCCATCTAAGATGACCCCGCCACTGTGGTCGGTCTCATCGGTCATGGGCATCCTTGCGGATGAGGGACGCGATTCTCAGGACAATGAAGAAAAAACACAGTGTAAGTGAGATATCTTTGGATGGAAGCAAATTGTCGGGGCGACTGAGGCGCGCCAGAAATCCGTGGAGTCCCAGAGGCGAGGTCAGCTCAAGCTCCTGCATGTGCCATTCAAACTGGGGTCCGGAAGGTCCACGGGTGGAGCCTGTTTGTTTGTGATTAGGTAAGCGAGACTTGGCAGTTGATCTATAAACCGATATTGACTTTGAACTTACTACCGACCTCCATTGAATACTCATAACATGAGGATTGCGACAGTCTTGAGAGATTCTAGATCTCAAAATTGAGGCGGAATCTTTGGTGCTATTCACACATGTTCAATCATGATCGGCAAACCTGAATACATATTCTCAACAATTAATTCAACGCGACGTAAAGAGAACGATCACCGTCCTCTGCTACCATCAGGTGCATATACTCCAATCCATGGATGCTCACCAGGTAAAGGAGAATCGCAGTGGAGATAAAATCATCGATAGAGACCACCCGATCCAGATATTCCCTACTTACTCCATTACAGGCCAAAACCGTTCCTCCAACCAAACAACTTGCCTCCACCACTCCAAACACCGTCCACGCATCATCTCACACTCCTCAGCCCCCTTACACTGACTAGCCAAAACATTCAAGACCTCCCCGATCCCATCAACAAAAGCCTCAAACTCATCACTTGACCAATTAGGAATAAATTTCTCTCTCAACGCACCCCCATCAGCATCAGCAGATGCCGACCCATCCTCCTTCTCCAATCTCACCTTCAAAAAAGCCGCAGCATACTTCCAAGCCCGCAAATAACAAACCTCAGTCGCCCAAAGCACAGTCAACCCCTCAATAAGAGGAACACCTGAACTACCCGCAGACATAAACATATCAATATATGCCCGCGTAATTCTCGTCGCAGCAAAGAAAACAGGTCCACCATGTTCCACCGGCGCTGTAGAAGGCGGACGGCCACCACCAGAAGGCATAACAGGTTCTCCTTCAGACGTAAAAACAACGGCACTCTTATCCTTGGCATTGGCACAATTCGCCGACGAAGGGGGTTGGCATGCCTCCCCACCCTGCATCTGACATTCACCCTGAGACGCACAAAGACGGTGGCGGACACTTTCGCCCGAATCAAGTTCTCCAGACTCGATAGTCGAAAGGGGCGGATCAGCTTCGTCTTTGCTTACCCCGTATCCGCCAGTTTTGCTACTGCCAATCACCTTCCCACCCTGTGGACCCGCAGCACCGGTGAACCCCGGACAAGATCCCGAGCCTGTAGTCGAAATCGCAGCTGAGGTGGTTATGCATCCGGATCCGTTCCCGGCCAAACCTGGTCCGCCTTCATCGGCCGAGATGGCAGAAAGGTCAAGGCCGTATTCGCGGGCTGTGGTTTCGAAGAAGCGGAGTTCTGTACGTATGTTCACGAGGGCATCGATGATGATACTAACGGCTTGTTGGTCCGCTGTTGAAGCCACAACGGCATTTGGGTTTGAGGCGCGGGCATCCAGACGGATCTTTGATAGGAGCTGGCCCATAAAGCGAATGTAGGATTGGGCGTACAGTCTGTCTTGGGAGAGCCATTGGGAGAGGATTGATTTTGGGAGGGTTCCGCGGCCGGCGGCGGCGAGGAAGGGATGGGTTGTTGCTCTGGTGAGTGATTCGGGGGAGCTTTGGAGGAGCCAAGTTGTTAGGGGGCCTTGGCTTGACATTTTGGCTTTTGGTCAATTGGGTGGAGGAGTGAGGATGTTTTTGATACACTAGTAATTTTTTGGAGGGGCAATGGGGTAATTCAGGGCCTGAGATCGGAGCTGGAGTGGGGCTGATGTGGTTATGGCGTCAGCAGTGCGATCCTTTAATTTAGCTTTAATGTACCCCTAGATACTAGTACATATCTGAGTGGATATATACTTGTCGGAGATATGTCGGCCAGGAAGCTAGTCTTTTGATCAATTGCCTTCGAGGATTTTTCTATACCTAGAGACGTGCGATGGTCACTGTTGAGAACAAAGGCCTACCCCGGTAGCCAGCTCTATACAAGTACTGCACCCATCAACATTGGAATCAACCACTTGATGATATATAAAAAGTACATCGGTCAGGAAAGCAAAATAATGCTATACAGGTTGGGAAATAAGGCCGCTTGTCTTTACGTACTCCGTACATGATATTTATCCCAGCAACCTCCGGCGTACTACTTCAAAAACGTCTACACACTACAAGGAAAATGACGTTACACATCACATATTGTATGTCGATATCATACATTTATAACTCTCCGTACTTACAGAGCCATTCGGCCTCGACTTGACATAAACAAAAGCAAAGCAGTAACCCGCGAAAACAACAATGCCCAACACCAGACAAAATAAGAAACACCAACACCAAACTCAGCACCGGGCTACTGTAAGTAAGAAACACAGAAAACACAGAAAGCCAGACCAGTGAAGATGAATGAATCAAGCCCTCCAACACCAGTTATGCGGACCAAAACAAAAGCAAAACACGTAACAAGTAACATACAATCTGGGGAACATGTTATACATGATGAGAACGGTAGGGGAGGCTAGGTTGCTGTGGCGCGTGCGGCATTGCTCAACTGTCGGTGGTATGAACCGATAGGTTGGAATCCACTAAAACGTGTTAGCGACTTTCGTTTAAAGGGTTGCTGATGGATCCAATCAAAGACAAGGGAATGATAACTTACCGAGCAAGATCAAAGCCATTATCATCCTCTTCCTCCTCTTCTTTCCGTGCCGGACCCATATCCCCAGCATCAGATTGCAGCGGTGGCAATGTCCTGCTAGAACCGAGTCCATTCGACGTACCCGGCTTGCTGGGACTAGCCAGGTTCGGGGGAGGCGGGCTGCTACTCGGAAACCCGCCAATGATCCGATCCTCGGGCTCGCCCTTCAGCGGACTCATATCCGGAACCGGGCGTGCGGGTGTACTGCCAATATCGGCAAACTTCCAGAACTGAGCGGGTGAGCTCATGGGCATGAACTTTGAGGGAATCTGTGCTGTGCTTGGGGGAGGAAGGCGGGGTTGTTGTCGTTGAGGGGCGGGTGTGATCATTGATGAAGGGCCGTCATCGTAGTATGATGAAGAGAGCACTGGTGGGGACCCGGCTACATTGTCCGAGAGTCCGTATGCTTGGCTGAGGTTGTTATTTGTGTTGGGCGCCTGCGTTGATGTACTATTACGTGTGCGAGCCGGTAGAGGTGATGGTTCCTCGTAGCCTTGCGGGTTCATGTGGCGCAATGGGTGGTCGGAGCCGAGACCACGGCCAGCGCGAGAACCACGCTCTGGAGTGAAGGCCTCTACAGGCGCGACGGAGAATGAGCTGAAGCCCGGGGATGAGACGGGTGGGGACTTTTTAGCTGTGGCGGGGAATGAAGTGTCGATTGAGGGGATATGAGCGGCACGGGCTGATGAAGGAGGCTCTTTGGTTGCTGGCGATGACGGGGCCGATGACTGGTTACCCTTTCGTGCTTGTTTCTTTCGGTACTCGTCACGATATTCTGCGGCAATCTGCCATTTCATTCCCTTGCCCGGCTCATCAGTACGACGAGGAACTTTCTGGAAAGCCTTGTTCAATGAAAGGTTGTGACGAATGGAATTTTGCCAACCGCTCTGGGAGTGTCGATAGAAAGCATATCGGTCCATGATCCAATTGTAAATGCTATTGAGAGTAAGCTTCTCCTCCTCGCTAGAGAAGATAGCCTGCGCGATCAATGAGGCATAACTGTACGGCGGCTTGAGATCCTTGGCCGCATCTAGACTGTAATCGATCTCTTCGGTACTCTCCATCATCATACCTCGGTTGTAAAGCGGAGACTGCTTGACCGTCCGCGCGCCCGCCGTATCCGGGGACCGGGGAGGCGGCGTAACCTGGCGCTTGAGGAAGTTCGGCGCAGGCGCCAATGAAGGCCCACCAGATGAAGAAGGACGGGCTGACTCGGTTGCCTGTGAGGCTTGGGGGTGAGAGTGCTGCGACGCATCCCAAGCCACGGAAGCCGGATCCGGCTCAAGGCCACTCGCAATGCGCTGCGCGCGCTCGATAAAGGGAGGGTAAATGTTGGGGACATCACCCGGCGTCACAAACATCATCTGTGTATTGGCAACTTCAATGATATCGCCACACTTCAAAACCGCATCGACTCCCCGCTTGAGAATCGCGTTGTTGTGACGAACACCATTGCGACCATTCACCCGAATATGCCAGGCCGGCGCCTGTTTCCCATCATAGAAGATCTCCGCATGAAGCCGCGACACGAATTTGCTCGGACCTAAATCCACATCGACATCCGGGAGCGAACGAGCGGCAATGGTGACCGGACTGGACTGTTCAGTGGGATGTTGCTCGCGGTCCGGCTCGCGACCGATGTTGACATGCAGTGATTTGACGTAATAGGTCCAGTCGCGGCCGGCGATTTTCGCATAGGCTTGAATACTCTGTTTGTTTTCGTTCTTGTTGTTGGAGTAATCGCGCGTGACGCGCAGTTCTTCGCGCGGGGTGTTTAGGTATGAGATCACCAGGTCGACCACATCCTGATGGGTTGACGGATCATGATCGCCAGCGGAGTCTTCGTCATCGTCGGATTCGGGTGCCGCTTTGATGGCAGTTCGAGAAGGTGAGGCGCGGCGATCAACCTATTCATTTAGACAAACATCATGTCAGCGAGTGGGATTTTTTCTCTTTTCTTTAACAGTTTGTCTTGGAGAATTCGGTCTCGGACCGACGGATCCTATCGCCACTGTTATCGGAACTCACCTTGCGCTTCTTCGCAGACGGACGACTAGGCGATGAGTCCGGTGCCTCTGCATCGGATGTTTCCTGAAGTTGAATCTCCTTCCGGCGCGCACGCCGACGATTCGACAACGGCATCTCTATCGCTTCTCGGGGGATAATAGGTGAAGGGTCTTTTTTCCTTTTAAACCAGGACTCCACAAATCAGCGGAATGGTGGCCGTGACAGGTTTCGGAATTTTCAAGAATGTGGGCAATGTAGCGGTTTGGAAGTTCGAATACTCCGCAAATATAAGCGGGGCAACAGATGAAGTTCAGAGGCAAGATCCCAGATCAAGGGAAAATAAAAAACACAACAGACCAAGTCTGGATCCGGATTTCAGCGCCCCAGTTTCGGAGACACCTTCAGACAGGTAGAACCAGAGAAATGAGTCCGTCTGAACCACCCGATTGAGTCGGAGTTTGCCACCGCAAAAAAAAAAAGTGCGGAAGTAGAAGAAGAAGAAGAAGGAAAAAAAAAATATAACAAAACCCCAAAGCTCCGTACCCAAACCAAAATCACACAACAGTGGAGAGCGTTGAAGTGTAAATTGAAGTGGCTGGGGATGTTGGTTATCGATAATCCCTACGATCGACGCGATGGCGTCTGTTTGGGGTGACCGCCTTGTCGCGTGGGGAGCGTGTGAACTTGTTTTTCAATTCTTCAAATTTTCGTAAAAACGCCTATGAGAAAGAGGAGAGAAAAGAAAGAGAAAAGAAGAAGAAACAGGAAGTTCAATGTATTCCAAAGAAATAAAGAAACAGAAGAAGATGGAATCAAGTGCGTTTGGCCGTAAACAGTGGTGGAGTCTGGTCACGCCCGTGTATAATACACATTGATCAGCAGAGTGGGAGCGGGGCTTATCGGGTAATACCATTACATACACATTACGTGCTCAGCGTGGGATCCACGACGTTTCCGAGTGCAGTTACAGAATGATCGGTTCAAGGTGATATCCTACGTTGGATGAGGGGCTGCCTTGGAAGTTATTAAGGTATGATTGAACTCATCGTTCCTTGGACCCCTAGATCCACCGTGGGTATCTTGGTATCATATTCAAAATTTATCAACTTCATTAATGCAAGCCACTGGTATTCTATAACAATTGTACTCCTTATCATTGAAACAAGACATCCTTGCAGGGCTCACTAACACTCTGTTACCTGGGGGTGGCCTCGATCGTTTGCGTCACAGGGCCCCGGATGCAGTTTAGTTTCACCCGTTGGAATGTTGCCATGCCTCTTTTGGACTTGACATGTCGATCGGGGTTCGCATCGCCAAATCCGGGGGACTATGCCAAATCTGCACAAAACACTAATCATGTAACCTTAATGCCAAAGGACGATCTCGTTCGGGCTTAGCTCTGGACTTGGTTACACTACTCTATGAGATCATCGGATGCAAACAATGTGAAAAGCCGTAAATAAACAGCGTGTAGTTTTATTGCTACAGATGAGAGGCTTGAGTCTGGCGATCCAGGGACACAATCAAGGCGAAAAGAAAACAAAAAAAAGAAGGGAGAGGAGACAGAGTCAATATAAAACAGGCATGGTACACCGATGAGAAGGGTGAAGGAAAGGGCTCCAGGGCCGTGCTCACAAAGGAAAATAAATAAGTAAAGGAAATAGACGGGTAGAATGGAACTTAAACAAATAGTCGTAACGGCATTAGATGAGAAAGGCCAATGGGGTCAATCCAATTTTGGTGTTCCCTATGCATCGTCACCGGGCATCTTAGCGTCTCCGTCTTCGTCCAGCCCACGGAGGGTCGGGTAGGAGACAGTCTCCACAGGCTCAGTTTTGGTTTCCTCCTTGGCGGGCTCGGAGGACGCACGTGCACTAGCAATCTCAATGCCCTCCATAGCCCCATCAAGGGTGGGAGACCCGGACTCACGCCCAGAGTCAGGGTTAAACTGACCAGCCTCCAGGAGCTCGGAGACTAGGCGTCGGAGGTTCTCAAGCAAGCGGACCTTCTCCACCCAAGCAACATTGACATCGCGCTCAGCCACCTCAGTAGCAGCCTGGGCAGTCCGCTGCGCAGCTTCCTGATCAGGGTCGGAAGAAGTGCTGGATAGAGCAGGGTCAATCAGACTCTGTGAGATGTCCATGCGCTCCTTGGTCGGGGTACGTTCGCCATCTGCCTTACTATCTTGCGCAGTATCCATCCGGCTGTCATCAACTTGGCGCTCCGCTGGGCGCGCACGCTGCAGAGTACCTCCAGTGTAACGACGGCGGTCATCGTTGTCAAAAGCCCCGAGAGTAGATGGGGGAGCGGCGCCAGAAGAAGTGGGGTAGCCAGCACCCATGCTGTCAGGCATGCTAGCAGACGGGAGACGAGGATACATGCCGGCGCCACTCTCATGGGGCGGAGAGACGCGGTGGTTGTGCATGGAGATGGGAGAGCGGTTGGAAGTGTACGACTGTGCGCTGGAGGGAGGAGTCAGTGCCGGAGTGCCGACAGATGGAGAGTGTGCCTGCATCATGGGAGCGGAGGTGGTGGCTGTGACATGGCTAGGAGGGAGCTGGCTTGGCGGGGAGTGGGTGGCGCGGTAGTGCATGCCAGGCTGTACGTAGTGGGCACCGGGCTGGGCAACACCAGCAGCAGCCACGTTCTCATCACTCTCGTAGATAGTGTTCTGCATCTGCTCCAGGAATTGATCAATGTTGATGAGATCGTTCTTGGTGCGAACGTTGGACATCGGAGGCAGGTGGTAGGCAGGCGCCTGAGAGCCACCAGGGCTATATCCACCGCCTCCACTCACAGCAACGCCAGCGGGCATGGGCTGATACTCGGGCACGGGTCCGTTCAGAATCGGGAGCTGGAGGGCCTGTAGACCCAACAGCCGTTGGCCAACAGCGGCATAAGAGTTAGGGTCAAATTGGCGGCGCTTGAGATCTCCAAAGAACTCGTTCAGCGCATCGTATCCGCGCTTGCGGTCATAAGAGGGGGCTCCATCGTGGCCCTGGCTGAGGGCGTAATATACATTGCCGTAGGAATGAGGGTTGGCAGGTGGGGGTGGTGCCGGGTGTGTCTGGTAGTACTGGGGAGCGCCGTGAGTATAGGCCTGGTTCGGGACACCGTTCATGGGACCCTCGAAGTAATGAGTAGCAGCCGCATAGCCCTTGGGGTTCTGAGGGAACATCATATCCGGGTGGTGGTGGTGCTTCAGCCCAGGCTCAGGCGACCGGATTTCGGAGTCATCCGCGTGGGTCTTGACATGCTTCTTCAGATCCTGAGGACGCTTGAAGGCCTTGCCGCAGAAATCGCACTTGTGCGGCTTCAGGGGCACATGAACTCGAATGTGCGAGGTAATGTGGTCGCGCTTCACCGTAGTGGTGTTGCAAGAACCCCACTGGCAGGTCAAATTCAAGTTGTTTGTGCTTTTGCGACCGACATGGCGCTCACAGACGTGCTCCTGATCAAACAATCGCTGATTAGTATTCCCGTGCCCACACCGGATTTGCGATCAGCTTACATAGAGTGCTTCAGCAGTAGGACTCTTCTCCGTGCAGCCCACCCATTGACAAGGCAGCTGCTCGCCGCCATTCATGGAGTTGTTGATGGCGGCGGTGGCGGCCGCGGCGGTCGCCGTGACCGAGGCGGTCGGAGTCGTGGTGACTTGCGCCACAGAGTGTGTCTGGTCAACGGGCGCCGACGGCGCCAGTTGAGGTGTTGAAGTTGGGGGGATATTGTTCTCCGTCATGATGCCAAGAAACGGGGATTCTTGTCGTGCTGGCGGGATGCCCAGGCACAACGTTTATCAAAAATGAACCAAGAAAAAAGAGGGGGCGAAGAACACCGGAATATGTAATCTGGCCACCAACAAGAACCAGGTCACACAGGGTATATTTTGATATAAGTTCGACCAACGTGTCCAAAAGAAACCAACAGGGGGAATGAAAAGGAAGAAGTGGGATGGGAAAGCGCGTAAGAAGGGGGCTAATAAGCCGAGCCTTTGCCCAGAGTCTTTTTTACCGGGGCGGGACAAGAAAGGGACAAGCACGGACAACGGGCCAAGAGTTATTGCGGGGCTACCAAGAGTTTCTGGTTGGTGCACGTTCGAGGAAAAAGGAAGTCCGAGGGGCTGTGCATTTCTCACAGTTGAATGGCGTGAGCGTCCTGTACAGTCGAGAGATCTCGTGGACTTTGGACCAGGAATTTCACGCTGTAATCGCTGAGCATGCCACTGTAGGAATCAGCCAAAAGTCAGCCCTCGCGCTCATGGACCCGGTCTATCGGCCTAATCGGGCCAAGCGCAAGACTAAAACTTCCCCAATTCCCAAATTACCAAATCACAACCAACAACCCGCGAGCCAATGAACCAATTCACTCAGTACGCGAAAGAAGCCTCGGGTCCACGGAGGATTTATCCCAGTGCCCCTAATCTGCTCAGTGGCAACGGAATAATTGGAGGCGCCAAGCGTCGTCAGCCATGGCGACACATTCTTGGCAGCCAAGGTTTTCCTCTTTGCCAATTCCCGCTCCGAACCCCCAATCTATGTCTCGGCGCAAGTGGCACTTGGCATCCCTTGTCTCCTGCTGAATGTAGTTGCCTGTTTCCAAGGGTTTCCCCACTGTGATCTGTACCATTTGTTCTGTACCCACGGGGTGGAGAGCCGGGGAAGAGCGCATCCCACATCCCGGGGATTATGGAAACCACTGCATCGTTCAAACAGAATCTATGTATAGACTTATGTTACACGCTATATGTCAATTGACGCCATATACAACAACCACCCGGTAGAACAAATGCAGGCGTTACAAGTAACACCAGTGCAACGCGGAGGCTCCAAGCATTCCATGAAGAGATCCCAGACGCCTCGAACCAAATGCCCAATCCTCACCAGAAAATGGGTTTGATAGGTACACTCCAAAATGTACCTCACCCCCGACGCGCCCGCATAGGTGGCTGATACCAACTCCAAATATTCAATCCCACTTTCGTCCCCGACGTGACAGGGTAAGCAGCATGCCAAGTCTCAGGATACCCAGTCCCATCCGGTCTTAGATTCTCCCAAAAGATCGCATTCCCCTTGATAGGCTTAAATGTGATCCCAGGTTTCTGCTTCGGAATTTCACCCAAATTCTGGTCCGAGTCCGAATCTAGATCCCCCTGAACCTCGGCCTCGGCCTCCCCATTCTCCTCGCACTCCAAAAATCGACACCACTCCTTCCCAGGCGGCATCGTCAACCGTGGAAAATTCGTCCCCCCACCTTCACAATCAGCACCCAGATATACCATGAACGTGCTCAATCGGTCTCCACCACGTGCGAGTGTTCCGGTCCAATCGTAATGATGCCGGTAGTGTCCTGAGGCGTTATACCGTTGGGCCCACATGCGTTCGATGTATAGGTGTGGACGCCAGCCTTGGAATGCGCGGGCGCGATCTTCGAGACAGCGGACTGTGTCGTCGCGGTCGAGGAGGGCGCGGTCTGAAAGGCGTTTGCTCGGATCGACCTTTTCTGTCTTGCCGTTGTAGACGATGGAGGGTTTATATTTGTCCACACTAATGACGATTAGCTACGCATTGCGCTTTCGCTTCCGATGGGTACAGCCTCTAGGTAGCCTACCTGATATCCACTAGATGATCCGCTTCGTCGTCGCTGAGGAAATTCTCAAGGTAAAGAATGAGGGGTGCGCGTGAAAGCAAGTGTACTTTGTATCCGGCTGGTTCGCCGGGGCAGGTTGTTGGGACGCCATCCTCTGGGCTAATGAAGCTGTCGTCTCGGAGATTTGGGGCTGGAATTGTGTCTGATCTGTCCCAGTCGAATATGTTCACGTTCTCATTCTCGGAGTGCGTGGTGCTGGGGCCGAAGAATGTTTGTAGGAGCGGAGAGAGGATAAAAATGTATATTGGGATGAAGTACAGAGACCATGTGACGATGTTGGAGAGTTTTGGGAGGGACATTCTTGCGGATGGATGGATCGGAATAAATGAATGAATATTATTTAATATAGCGGATTGACGGAGCTTCCGGAGAGCTCATGCGACCGGTGCGCGTGGGTGCGGAAGACTCCAGCCAAGAATTGGTGGTCGATATGCTCAATTGCTAAGGATGGTGTGATAGGAGGTCCTAATTGATAGGTTGTCGGTTGGCAAAGCCATGTTGAGTGGGGAGAAGTTGTCAGTGTCGATGGGGTGATTCCGGCATGCGAGGATCATTGAAGTGGGTCTGGAGATGATCCGGGCTAAACCGTTCCAGGCATTGAAGGTCTATGGGGTAATCATCTAGAAAATCACGGGGATATGTGAAAAACATTACTATTCATTTATTGCGATTGCTAGGTCAATCGCATAACTAGTCCTGTACGTCACAAATGACCTGTATGTAAGAAAAGAACAAGCACGCCGATAACTACGCAACGCCGACCAGGTATAAACATATTTTTCTTTTTTGCTTTCCTTCGTAAGTGCATATCGTCGTAGAATCACAGGTGTTTGGTTTATACCCCGGCATTCATCCACTGGGTCCACTCATCGTTGGTTGCGCCGTTACCAGGGCGGCAGGTGGTGTTGTTCCCGAACAGGTCATCAAATGAGATGCCCAGATCCATGTTCATGCCCATATTATTCTCATCAAGACCCATGTTGAAGTCCGGGACCCCACTGGTAGACGGCTCTTGCTGCATAGGCTGATCAGGGGCGATGTTCCCGTTTGTCGGTTGGAAGTTATAACCTTGCCAAACGAAGTTCTGATTAGGAATGGAAACCAGGTCAGGACTGCTTAGAGCCTCGGTCGGGGTATGGCTTTGGGAGATTGGAGAGTGGACGCGAGGCGATGTCAATGATTGTGGAGGAGCATGAAGGCGACTGGGCACTGATGACTTGATCCCAGATGTCCCAAAACCGGGGAGGTTCGTAAAGTCAAATCCTGGAGTGGTAACACTTGGGTCACTCGGTGAGTTCACCATGCCTGTTGAGGCTGAGTCGTATGGGTACTGGGCGGAAGAGATGCCTGAATGATCATTTCGGAAGTGGTCATCTTCCAGAGTGGACATGGGCTGAGTGGGATACGCGAAAGGGTCGTCGGAGGGGAACATGATAGGCATGAGATCCGGAAGGTTGCTCGGATTAGTAAACTGCTGCGACCACGCCATACTCGACGGTTCTTGGTTGGCCATCGAGGCGTTCATCGAGGTGGTTGTCATGGGTTCCGGTGTGGCCATAGTTTCTGTCAACAGCTCAGGAGTGGAGGCCATCCAGGCCGACTGGTTACCGTTGTCAGAAGGGCGATTGTTCATGGCCTGGGTGGTATCCAGGCTCTTTTGTCGACGGCTGGAAGGGTCCAACATTGGAGACTGTTGCATCATCTGGGTGGGGAATGTGCTTGAGCGATGAGGCAAGGTGGTTTGCTCTGATGAAACCTTGATCTGCTCTGGCTCTGCGGAAATGCTAGATGGCGCTGGTCGCTTGAGATTCACTGGTGTCTTGGAGCTCTGGCGATTCTTCAACATCTCTGGCAAGGTCTTGAACAAGCACTGCAAATTGAATTAGCACAGGACATGCAACGTACCACGTCTAAACTTACAGTCAAGCTCTGAGAGCAGCGGTCCGCCGCCAGGCTTTTCTTGGCTAGGCCAGCCAGGGTGGCTTTACCCTCCATGGCATCCTTGAGAACGCCATCTTTGGCCGTGGGAGAATCAGGGTTCTCAACCACGAAGAATATCAAGGAAAGGATGGCGAAATAGGTTGTGTACATGGTGAACCAGAAAGATCCATTAAGAAGTCCCCTCTTGTGCATCCCGGTCGTGATGTGAACGATGTTGCGGGACACACTGACGCAAGCCGCAGCACAGGCATAAGAACGCTTGTCGACGCCACGCGCTTGAGATCCACCAGATACGTAGTGTAAGAATGGACGGTACATGACCATCTGCACGTGAGCATAGCTGATGCGGAGCAACTGACGAATCCTATCAAGATAGTTAGCTATTTTTATCTTGGTTATGGCACGCGGGTGTGGGCTTCGTACCTTTCAAGCTGAGGGGACACCTCTGTACCGGGGCGGAGAGCTGGGGGCAGTTCCTCCATCCAATTTTGAAGATCGCGCTCGATTTCGCGGATCTTAGAGTGGCTGACCATATATCGCTGATCAAACTTGGAGCGATAACGCGCGTTTTTCACCGGGTAAATGTACTTTACCACCTTCAAGATAATGTTGGAAAGGCGGGTATGTGCATTTGGACCGGCCATTAGAGGGGTATAATCTGTGGGCATCTGCATGATCCCCTCTGCGGTAATAAACTCTCCGTCAATTTCCAAGGGGTGCTCTTGGTCAATATCATCGTCGCTCAGCATCTGCGGAAGACCCAGTAACGTGCTGACATAGACATCCATTTTCCGTACCACCCAGAATATGCGCTTACGCAGCTCTCGCTCAATCGGATTGAAGTCCGCTACTACATTGCGGTGCAAGCCCAATCGTAGTGCCGAGCGGAGCGCGATCCCCACATATGAATAGCACGTACTAAGTTTGGCAGAGGATTGAAGGAATAGAACCATGAAGCAAATAGCTTGCAACGAAGTCAGATCTCGGCAATCTGTAACCTCCAAAAGCTGCCGCCCAGCCTTGAAAAATTGGAATCTGACAAGTAGATCAGCTATTATTCGTAATACCATGTGGGACAAAGCGAAACTCACCCTTGACCGATGGCACCTTCGTACCCAGCTACGTCGAGTGTACCCACTCCGTCGTCCGAGAACAAACATCCTACTGCCATAACGATAAACAGAAGCGGCAAAAATGAGTTCTCTTCGTTTGTGTATTGTTCAGGTGATTTGTCATAAATGCGCTCGAGGCTAGCAAAGAAAGATGGCTCATGCACGAAACGCATCAAACTGCAGGCGTCATCGAGCGCATTGTGACACAAGCGTCGTGCCACCACCCGGGGAGGCAGATCGTGCGTCGGGGGCAATGCCGAGTCTTGTGGTGAATCTGAAACCGATTTGGGGCTTTCGAGCGTTTGTGCAAGGCCGTGCGTTCGTGTGATAGGCATATCGGCGGCACCGAGCTGTTTGCGCAGACGGCGGACAAAGATGATGCCCGACGTATGGCCATGATAATCCCAGTGACCCTGGTCATCGCGATCTAAACAGCCAGAGTTGTCGACCATGGTCTCTAGCAGTGACTCGTCCCCACCCTCAGGGGTTGGCTCGACTGGCCCCGCGGGTGGCTTCGGCGCGGGTGGCCCGGTCGGCTGTTTCGCCTTCTGCGCAGCGATGAGGCGCTGCTCAGTGGCTTGTACGTCCAGCTGTGGGTCATCGAGATTGATATCAGGAAGAATGGATCGGAGAAGAGCTTCAGCCTTGTGCATACGGGCCTCGAGGGCTTCGACGTATTGCGGGGCTGGATTGCGACGACGGTTGGAGGGCTGATCATACGTGCATTCTGTGGAATGTCAGCCACGTGAGAATGGAGAGGGGTGAGAGGGAAATGGAATTTCAGTGGTTCGCACCATAACTATAGACCGTACAGTGAGTGCAGGGTTGTTTCCCGTCACATTTGATCTTCTTTCTACGGCATTCGTCACAGGCGCGACCGACTCGTCGCCTCTTCTGCATCGGTAAGGACTGATTAGATTTATGATCTGCGGGGGAGGTATCATGCGGCGAAAAGTCATCCTCATGCAAATAGGCATCGATCATGGAGGGATCATCCTCATTCTCTCCAGAATGAGGCCCGGTGGTCGCCGCCATAGTGGTGTAGAAAGTGGGAAACTGTGATTCATGTAAGGGAGAGCTTGGCGGGCGATCTCTTTAGCAGGTTCTCGATCGCCCTCCTTGCCGGAACATTTAAAGAAATAATTAGACGAATGAAAAGTAAAGTTCCAAACGGAATAACGAAGATCAGTTCGAGAGTAAGCGATGATGAAATGATTAATTGCAGACCGAAAGCGGTGTGAAGTGGAGAGAACCTGTGGAATGTTCCTCTAAAGCTTGGCCTGACACGCAAATACGAGGGATCGTGAGTACTTGGTTCTATTCTGGCTACGATTGGTCCTTTGCTTTGAGTCCTGACCATTCAGGGCCTCCAAGCAATTTCGCCGTTAGTCACCAGATACTATCGGACATCCGGTAATCGCGAGGCCGACCTCGCCGACAGGGCGGGGATTTCCAGGGTTTTTGTATTGAGGCATTTTCGCATCGGCCTCCCCTCCGATGATAGAATTTTCCGACTCCACTGCGGCTTTTTGACACGGCCTCTGTTCGCTTCGGTGGGCCTTCCAACAAGCCGAATTACTTGAGAGTTTGATCCGCGGATTGTTCCGCCGGAATCTTCAAAGAGAACTATTTAACTATCCAAGTCGTAGTAACAGGAGTACTCCATATGTACTCCACCGGTCTATTCAAAATCGAACTGCCGCACGCCGGGGGTAAAAGTACGGAAAGTCTTTCCTGAATACTACGGGGTCTTCGGTCAATAGCTTAGTCGCCGACCTCGGGAAGTGAACGCCGACGCAACCTGGCAGGTTTGCGGTAATTTTCGAACGTCAATATTTATCAGTCCAACATAAACCCTCTACAGAGACTGCATCCGTTCAATATCGATCTTGGTAAACACTGGACGGAACAAGCACTGCATAAAATTGTGCTGCCAAGAATCAGAGGGAAATGCGATTTCGCTGATGATTATATCATAGTTGCCTCGGCACCCAATGATTGATGATTAGTCTTAATGTGTTTCCGAAGAGGGTTGCAGGTGATATATATTTATTGATGCCAAGAGATCAATAGCCTGGCCCTTGATATCTCGTCATGAAGGGATCAGCCATGCAAAGGGGACCATGACAAAACCCTGTGACGCGACTGGGGGGGAATGCCTAAACAAACGGGACCTCTGAAACTACCGAATCATGAGTGGGTACGAAGCTACCAGGGCCATGGGACCCGTGAGTCTCGAACGATTGGCGATCGGCGGAAAAAAACTCAGTTCAGGTTTAAGCTTGTCAGCCCTGCAGGGGACTGCGCTATCTTTTGAAGATTACCCATTGAATAATTGCGAAGCCGTGTCATCTTGTCTGTCCAACAGACTTTCATTGTAATCCCCTCACATCCTGCATGACATTCCAAGGTTCCAAAGTGCAAGTTGGAGGATTTATTTTCGCGATCGACCCCCTTCGGCACGTCCCACTTCCCCAGTGTGGATCACCACATTCTGCGACGCGCCCCCAAACCTGAGCTGATCCAACTCTTATATCCTGTCCATCTAGCTACCTGTTTCAAAGGGAAAATGGCAGTTGAGCTGCGTTGAATTATGGCTTACGTGCTAGTCACTCTCTGTTGCGCTTTTGCGGCCCTGGGGTCATTCCTGTTTGGCTATGACTCGGGGGTGATCTCGTCAAGCATAGAGCAGAATGCCTTCCTGATCAAATTTGGGTCGCCTAGTCTGTCAGATGCGGCCAGTGGTGGAATTATCTCCTCTTATACAGGTATTGTTCACTGAACTGGACGAACGAAGGGTCAGATCTCTAATGTGCGACACTTAGGAGGGGCAATCGTGGGGTCTTTGCTTGCGCCCTATATCTCTGATTTCAAAGGCCGCAGAATGGTCATCTTCCTTGGAGGTCTTCTTGCTACACTTGGTGCTGCACTTCAGGGGGTGCGGTCACTGTTGCGATGCTAATCGCTGGCCGATTCATCGCGGGCTTGGCTATCGGTCTGATGTCTGCAACCATTCCCGTATATTGCGTTCGTCGGCCCAAATCACCCGAGATAACGCCAAGGCTGTCGTCATTGACTAACTTTTCACAGAGCGAGGTTGCGCCACCCCGGATTCGTGGTATGCTAGCGAGCATGCAGCAATGGATGATTGGCCTGGGAATCATGGTGGCTGTAAGTGGCTTCCATCTTTGTCGTAGTGATACTTAACTGACAAATTTTTTGAAGCAATGGGTCGGATATGGTTGTTCTCGCTATAGTGGGGATTTCGCCTGGAGATTTCCTCTCTCGTTACAAACAGCGCCAGCTATTATCTTAACATGCGGGATCTGGTTTCTTCCCGAGTCGCCTCGCTGGCTCATCGAACATGGAAAAGAAGCCGCCGGGCGGTCGGTACTGACTAAACTCCATTTGAACTTTAGCGCGACCAATAGTCAGCTCGTTGAGGAAGAGTTGGTCCAGATTCGCGAGAGTGTCGCTTACGAGCAAACCGCCGTCGTCCGCTCCTGGCGTCAGCTCTTACTATCCCGGCAATGGCGATATCGGATTCTCTTAGCCTGTGGCTTACAAGCATTCACGCAACTATCTGGCGCAAACGTCATCCAAAATTACGGACCTCGCCTATATAAGTCCTTAGGTCTCTCTACATCGATGTCACTCATGATCATCGGTGTCTGGGGTGCGCTGGCGCAGCTCTGGAATACGATTTTCATGGCATTCATCGACAAAGTTGGTCGACGGAAGTTGCTTATCCCATCGCTGTTGGGTATGGGCGCAGCCATGTGCGTCGAGGCCACACTCGCGCGATATGTCGATTTCAGCGACAGCAACGCTAACAAGAGCGCACTTCGTGCTGCAATCGCCATGTTCTTTGTCTTCTCTCTCTTCTACACAGCCCTGGGCATGATATCATGGATCTACCCGGCCGAGATTTTCCCTACAGCCATTCGAGCTCGGGGAACTTCTGTAGCTACAGCGACGAATTGGAGTCTGAACTTGATCTTCGCGCAGTGCTCGCCTATTGCGCTCACGAAGTTCGGCTCGAAGTATTTTTACTGCTTTGTTGCTTTCAATTGGGCCGCTATGTTTATTGTTTGGCTTTGCTACCCTGAGACTGTGGGCCACTCCCTTGAAGAGGTTGAGGATGTCTTTACGGATAAGACTCGGGTCCCACAGCCGGAAGTGATTCCCGAGGCACCGAGCCCGGATATTGTGCGACCGCGATCACATGTCAAACATAAGGGGATGGATCCTTTGTCTATGCATCCTACGAATAGTAGCTGGAGCAGTCGCGGTAGCAACACATCACCGCGGCTATGGTGTAAGAAGATGGAAGTATAAGATTAGATATGTAACAAATTTACGATTCTTTATTATTTATTGTATTGATTCTTGAATGAAATCTAACTGCAATGTCCGTATAAAATCTTCCAAGGTTACTACCACCGAAATGAGCCCTCTGACTCTTAAGTGTTCGCAATCAAATCCCGCATCATGTCTCCAATCGCGTCCGCACCACCGCCACCACCTAGTAACTTCTCATTCGTAGTTTGAATGATAACACGGCGATAGCTAATAAGAGCAGGAGACCCATTATCCTTCATTTCAAGAACCAGATGTAGCACCTGTCCCTTTGGCACAGCAACTCGACTAATAAGCTCAACACAGCACTTATCCGGCGGCGGAATCGTAACATCCACAATGCTCCCAGCCTCATTGACCGGCTTGATCTCCAAGAGACTAACCTCAATATGAACAGACCACTGCGTCGCACTCGGATCACGATACTGATACCAGTTGAAAGTGATCTGATCATTCGGATCAGGATCGTACGACGCAGACGCATCCAACCGAAGCATCGACCCAGCCTCCAACTCAAAATACAGCGGTTCCGACCCCTTGCTACCATTCAAAACAACAACAGGATGATGATTAGCCATGCCACGATCAGCCGAAAGCGACCACTGCATTCGCGCCGCGAAATCAGTCTGAAAGGCATCCCGCCACCGCCAAATCGTCGCCTGGTTAGATTTATGTTTATGTCCATCAAGTCCAATAACTTCATCAGTAGTATCGCTGAAATGGCCATTAGCCACACCCTCACCACTAACATCAGTGGCAATATACCGTCCTCCCCAAGATCCATATTCCGGTCGCTCGGGCACACCCAATCCATTCTGGATCAGATACAAGAAAGTCGGGGTATCGCCTTCCGGGATAAACATGTATTCCGGGTACGTTGTACCGAACGGTCCAATCTGAATATTCTCCTTGATCCACTCCCTGCTGATCTTGCTTGGATCTGGTCCGCCTTTGTCAAAGCCGTACCATTTGTCGCCAGATATCCCGCACCAGGCTGCCATGCCGTATTGATTCCAGCCGTGCACGGAGCAGATATAGAAAAGGTCTGGATAATTGTGTCTGATCCAGGTGCCGGTGTCATCTTGGTCGGAAATGGCGTAAATGCGCAATTTGGAACGCAATTTCAGGGCGTCTGCGGGTGAATTTGTGTTTTGGATTTTGAGGAGGACCGAGGCGAGGACGTTTGTTCCGCCCCAGCAGAGGATCCAAAGGGGTTCCTCTGTTGGTTTCAGGATGCATTGGAGGAGGAGTTCGCCGCCGTCGCTGAGGGGGATGTTGTTTCCAACTGCTTTCATGCCGTATGTCTTCGATAAATGTTAGGATCTGGGAATAGATAATGATTTGGGGTTTGATTGGGAGATAGATACCTCTGCACCTTTCTTAATGATGGATCTCAGGTACTGCGCTGTTGGATATGGGTCATTCGGGTTTACGTGGGCGTTGAGGTTGTCGACTACTTTCTCATACCCATCCACGATCTTATGCATATCCTGCGGACAGACCTTATTCTTCATCCATGTTGACGTACAAGCGACCAGTCCTTCCGTCCGAAACTGATTGGAATAAAGAAGGTAGCGAACCAATGACTCCGCATCATCAGGCTCATTGGAGATGTCACTCAAAATGAACACACGCGGCTTAGAAGGGAAAGTCTGGAGTTGGCTGGGAGACGCCATGATTGTTTACAGCTTTTTGGTACGATTGAAATTGACATTAACGCCCCACGAGAGAGCCCGGCTTTATTTGACTTGGTTCTTGGTCAGAGTACGGTGACATGTTCCCAAAACCGCAGCTCGAGCCCCCGCAGCCCCATATTGGAGAAGCGGGGATTCAGATAGGCCGGAGTTCAGCCGACGCACTCTCGAACTAGTAACTGCAACCGCCAGGTACCGATCATTAGCTGGCCCATCAATGTCAAAGTTCGAGATCCACTTTGGCGTCGAATAGGTCTTGTGACAGAAAGCAGTTTGCTGGATTCGGGAGGTCCACATGTTTGAGTTGCGGGCCTGACCGCGAAGATGGGGGATGGGGGCAGTAAACCATCTCCTCTCAACGGACAAGGATCAATAAACGATATGAAAATCATGGCTCAGCAAAGTTGGGCAGCAGACCTTGCAGACTTAAGGCCCCTATAAATCGAAATGCAAAAAGGAGGGTCGTTTCACTGCAGATACTCTGATTGGCCACTAATGTCAGCCGCAGTAGAAGTCAAGCAGCCTCGGTCCATTCTGTCACCTGACCTTCAAGGCTGCATCCTACATACTAGGCACTCACCAAGCTTAAGCCCAGGCACCCTGGCAAGAGCGGAGACACACATAGTGAAACTCCTCTTGATTGGGAAAACATGCTTACGTATAGCTACAGTCTACAGATATTACCCAAAGAAACTGCACAAGGTCGACGTGGCAGCTGCTAGGACGAAGCTAGATTACTGGTGTTAGCAAGAGGCATGCGATGGGTTGCGTTTAGAATTTGGACGGTAGCGGCAGGGGAATGGGGGCGAGGACGTGCGGGTATCGATCGGAGAGGATGATGGATTTTGAAATCCTGGATGTGGCATATTCGAGGCATTAGGAGTAGTAGTGAGAGTTTTGTTGTGATAATAAAAGTGGTAGGACAAGTGGCAGAGGTAGAGGAATCTAGAGAAAGAGAAAGGGGACAGATATCCCTCCCTGAAGGTCAACTACACTCTCCTGTGCCCCGAGCTGTAGAGAACAACTTCCATTACATACTATCTTCAAGTTGCCAGATATACTACCCGGGCCCAGCATACTAGCGTCCTGGAAATAAATGTTACGATAGTCGATCGGAAAAACCACATCCCGGTATCTCCACGTAAATTAAGTGACAGGGGTTGTCCATTGCACTATTTAATGATAGGTGTATGGTGCATAGTCATCTTCAATACAAATGGAAGATAAAGAGCAGCTCTGTGATTGGATGGATATAAAAGATTTCCAAGTGGCTTGCTGGGATCCTCGGTCAAGCAAGTCAAACCTCTGCGTGAGCTACAAATCCCTCTCCGTATTCAACCCCTTTTGCCTAGCCTCGCTAGTGAACATCTTCAGCAGACCGTATGGCCACAATGGAGAACTTGACCATCCACAATGATTGCGTATTGGCAGACAGTCGGTTTGGACCTCGTGTCAAGACTCAATGCCGCAGCTTTGACTTCACGGTTCAATTCGAGCGAAGCATCTTCGCCATTCTACCCTCGTCGTTATTCATCTTATGTGCTGCTGTTCGAATTTTTTTTCTTTATCATGCAAGACCTAGAGTATCGGCACCGTCTCTCCGCTGGATCAAGCAGGTACGCCTTTTACCTAGCATCGGACAGTAAATTTCGCATACTGAAATCTAGCTAGTCACTAGGAGCGATTCTGGGTATTATGCAGTTGTGTCTGCTGGTGCTCTCCGTAAGCTTGGAAAGTCACACCCAGCTCACTTCAGTTGCCTCTTTGGCCCTTTCTGTAGCCGATGCAGTGGTTATTTGTGTGCTTTCCTATTTAGAGCATAGTAAGACCATATGTCCGTCCAGTCTCTTACTTACCTACCTCTCCACCTCGATCTTGCTAGATGCGGCTTGTCTTCGAACCCTCTGGCTACTCAAGTCCAGCAAACCCGTTTTAAGGATTCTTTCCTCATTTAGTCTGGCCGTGAAACTGGCCTCATTAATGGCCGAGTCTTCACGGAAGACAAAATGCTTTCTCAATGCGGAAGATAAAGCTAGATCCCCCGAAGAAATCAGTGGAATATTTAGCAATGGACTGTTTTTATGGCTTAATTCCCTACTTTGGGTCGGTTTCAGGAAGGCCCTCACACTAAGCGATCTGAATCATTTGCCGCAGAGCTGTAATGTTGTGAATGAGGAGTCAGGATTCACCCAGACATTCGAAAGACATAAAGCTCATCGACACAGCCTCGTGAGGGCAATCGTTATATCCTTCAAGAACAGACTGTTGTGGCCAGTTATTCCACGACTGTGTGTTCTGACATTCACCTTACTTCAGCCAGTGTTGATGCTCAAACTCCTTCAGTGGCTGGAAGACACATCGACACAAGACCTCGGCTATGGCATCTTGGGCGCCTACGGCATTATTTATACCGGTCTAGCGATTGCCACTGGTGTCTACTGGCGTTTCCAGCTGCAATTCACCACCCTGCTGCGGGGTACCCTACTCTCTGCCGTCTTTCAGAAGACACTGTTAATCCGTCCGATAGACGCGCATAAGACACCCATGACTCTCATCAACACTGATATTGAGATGGCATGTACGGGACTAGAGCAACTACACGAAGTGTATTCGAGTCTGTTTCAAGTTGGTATCGCGACCTGGCTCTTGGAGCGTCAAGTCGGGGTGGCTTCTATAGCTCCTATGATTGTCGCGACTGTTTGCGCGGTGGCTACCTATAAAATTTCCAAACACGTTGGGATATGCCAGAAGGGATGGTTAGAGAGTGTTCAAACACGTTTAAGTAAGTTGGTAATCAATGAATTTTTGATCTCAATTTGGCAGTCCTAACCTTGCCCCGCGCATCGCCATAGACGCCACCACGTCGATGTTGTCGAATATGAAAATCATCCAGATGTCCGGGCTGGGTATAGATATATTTGATAGAATCTTCAAACTTCGAGATGCCGAGCTGGCGTCTGCCTCAAGCTACCGAAATTTACTTGTGTGGATTATGGGCTTAGGTGAGTATGCACTCTATGCTTGTGGATCACCAATTTGACGGTTTGCATAAGCATATCTCCCGTCTGCGATATCTCCTGTTTTGGCCCTGGCAATCTATGCTGCCATCCAACATAATATTTGGGACTCCTCCAGCGCTGCTAGAATATACACCGCCATATCGCTGATAGGTCTTGTCACGTCGCCTCTTACAGCTGTTTTCCAACAGGTACCTGGCGTCATCGCAGCTTTCAGCTGTCTGAAACGGGTGGAGGATTACCTGAAACAGCCAGATATGATGAATCAGGAGATCATAGCCAATTTAGAATTCGAGACACAACATATGGTTTCCTCGCAGAAACAGGCCACTGCCTCGAGTATTCCCTTAGGGGATTACCGAAGCCATGCAAGATTTCCCTTTGCTTTCGCATCTCACAAAGCAAGCTTTTCTTACCCGGGCTCTGAATTTCCTGTTCTCCAGAACCTTACTATCGAAATTCCATGGTCCAAGGTGACGTTGCTAATAGGGCCGACCGGCAGTGGAAAGTCAGCTTTGATAAAGGCTATGCTGGGTGAGCTAGATGTATCCCAAGGAACCTTCACCAAGGGCTTTGAATCTTGCGCTTACTGTGATCAAACCCCTTGGATCGAGAACCAACCTATCCAAACCAATATCGCCGGGCCTTCCGAAGCTTGGCAAGAGGGATGGTATAATAAGACTGTTTGGGCTTGTGACCTGGAACAGGACATTGAGCGTATGCTAGAGCAGGATCATACCGAGGTTGGCAGTGATGGCGCTACGCTCAGCGGAGGACAGAAGCAGAGAGTTGTAAGTACACTCATTGGCCCCATGTTTCTACTAATGGGCTGCGGTACTCACGTTGCTACTGTTCACAGTGTCTGGCAAGAGCCGTGTATTCCCGGCAAAAGGTTATTATACTAGACGATAGCTTCAGTGCTCTGGATCCTCGGACCGAGCAGACTGTCATTCATCGTCTCCTGGGCCCGGACGGTCTAATGAGAGGTAGTGAGCAGACTGTAATTATTGCCTCAAATACAGGTACGGCGAGTCACGCAGTAACAGTTCTTCCTTTATTGACACCTTGTGAATTTTAGAACGCTTGGTACCCTACGCAGACTTTGTAATTCTTCTCGATGCCGATGGGGAAGTGAAAGCACACGAACCGGCGCGACAACTGTTACAACAGTTTCCGGAGCATCTGCGTGTTGCCGATGACAAGAAATCGGAGCCACAATTGGAGCATACCTCGCTAGCAGAGCCTGTCGCACCTAAGCAGCAATCAAAGCAATCCAAGAGCAACGACCTCAAAATGCCGTTGCTGAAGACATCAGTCTACAGATCTTATTTCAAATCGATGGGCCTTTGGAAAGGATTAACTCTGTGTGCACTACTCACTCTTCAGACCTTCTTCTCTAAATTTCCGAGTCAGTTGCGTTGAATTCCTCAGAAAAATGCAGAGTCGCTGATAAACTTCTAGCTGTTTGGCTCCAGTGGTGGCTCGATGTAGAACATCAATCGATGAGACTGCTTTACGCGAGGTACATCGGGGTATACACTCTCTTTCAGGTCCTTGGCTTAGCCTTCACGTTTATTGCTGCCTTGTGAGTACACCCACCTAGATATATACTGCCGACCATGCTTAACAAAATATTCAGCCACCAACTACGTGTCATCATGCCTCGTACGAGTCGCTATTTTCATACGCGTCTCCTAAAGGCAGTCACATCGTAAGAATCCCAAGGTATCATGTCGAGGTTAGGGCTAATGACAATAGTCTGTCTTTTCCGTCTTTCAGCGCAATGAGCACGGGCTCCATCACAAACCGGTAAGGATTCGTTAATTTGTCTGCCTCCCTTGCCTAGGTATACATGGCCATATGGCGGGGGAGATGAAAAAGTTTCCCTTAGCTCCCTCTTGCACAAGACCCAATCTGGCTATTATAATTATTTCATCGCGCACCAGATGGCCAAATGGAAACTAACATCGAGAATAGTTTCAGCCAGGACTTGCAGTTAATTGACTGGACACTGCCTGTAACGTTTCTTAACGCCTCGGAGGGTAATCTTATCAATCCTCTAGCTAATAGACAACTAACCATTTCTAGGTGCACTGGGCACGTTAGCACAAGCTATAATTGTTGCAAGGTACAGATTCTAAGTTCTGCTATAACAGTGTTTAAATCCCCGCTAATTATCCCTAGTGCTTCTCCATATATCTTCATCGCGTTCCCAGTCCTATTCACCACTGTCATCGCCATCCAGCGGTTCTATCTTCGCACCTCACGCCAAATACGCTCCATGGATATTGAAGCCAAATCTCCGCTACTGTAGGTCTCAAACATGACCGAGACCTTCCATATACAGAAAATGCGTATCTAAATCAATACAGCAACTATTTTCTAGAAACTATCAAGGGTCTCCAGACGATTCGTGCATTTGGTTGGCAATATCGGCACCAAGCAACCTACCAAAGCCACCTCAATGCGTCGCAGCGACCATACTACCAACGCTTCATGTTGCAACGCTGGCTGACGTTGGTATTGGACCTGATTACGGCGGGAATGGCGCTTCTGGTTGTGGGCACAGCGATCGCCTTGCGCACACGCTCTGCGTTAATCGGCCTGGCCCTTGTTAATGTGATCTCGATGAGCGAGAACCTACAGCTTCTAGTGCTCCAATGGGCGGCCATGGAGATTTCCCTGAGCTCCGTCAGTCGGCTGAAGGCTTTCACCCATCAGGCTGCCGAATCGGAGCATTCTTGCCAGCGAGCCGGCTCTGGGTTGCTCCCCCAGACTCAACCCTTATGGCCCACACAGGGACGCATCGAGATCAAGCAGTTGACTGCCAGGTACACGGCCGATGGCCCCGCAGCTTTGCAAGACATTTCGCTCACAATCCCGCCCGGCACGAAAGTTGGCATTTGCGGCCGCACGGGGAGCGGGAAGAGCACGCTCCTAGCGACACTATTCGCCATGGTATCTGTCACACAAGGAACCGTGACTATCGATGGATTGGACCTTGCCAGTCTGCAGCCGGAGACCCTCCGCTCTGCGCTAATTGGCATCTCGCAGGACAGCTACATCGTTCCCGGGTTTACTGTGCGCGAGAACCTCGTTCTCGGCTGTCGGCGGCAGCACCAGCATCCGTGCGACGAGGATGATGCCCGGCTCATTGCTGCTCTACAGACTGTGCAGCTGTGGCACGTGATAGCTGCGCGCGGAGGCCTGTCCACTGTCCTCGAGGACCCAAACGAGACGTTATCAGCTGGCCAGAGCCAATTGTTTGCTTGCGCACGTGCGCTCTTGCGTACAGGCTCCGTGGTCGTCCTAGATGAGCCGGCAAGTCATCTCACGATTGAAACCGCGGAGCTGATCCGACAAATGATTAGGGAGAATTTTCGAGAACGGACGGTAGTTGCCGTGATGCACGATATTAAATCTTTGTTGGATTGGGATCTCGTTGTAGTGTTGGAGGAGGGTCACATAGTACAGGTGGGTAGGCCGGAAGAGTTACGAGGGCAAGACGGGGTATTTCGGGAAATGCTGGATACAATTTGATGTTGCTAAAAGTTTGCCAGTGGTCATCAGATCTTCCTGGGTTGGCACTTGAGATATACATGTGCACTTGGTTCATGAAACATAATAACATAAGCCCGTCCCGACTATAGCATATGAATGCATTGGACTCATCAAGATAAAATCCATTGAGTCTTGGCCAACTTTTTCCCCACGTACTCAAGGAATGCACCTTAAATCTATTGGTGTTTCATGGAATCAACCCCTATGGTTAAATTCGACATACACTGTAAGGATTTCATTAGAGTCATGCACTAAACTTTTTCATTGGCTTACTGAAACCTTGTGTGCAGATTTTGCTCAAGAATGTGTCAATGGACATACTCGTACATGTTCTATAACGTCTCGGACCACATTTGTTTATGACAATATATCTCGCGGTGCACCATGGCCTAAAATTCATCGTCTGGTCCAAAGTCAATATCCCATCCATATGTCGGACCCACACAATATGCGGTTCCGTTAAGTAGATGGGTGTCGCAATTTTCCGCGCTTAGGGAAGGATTTACTTCCAAGAACAGACTCCAAGGAATCGATTTCTGAACACAGATAGTCGTGCAGGTTTCTTTTAGTTCCTGATTGGTCACTCTATGCCACTTGCCACACCGTAGGGTGGTTCCATTGGCCACGGGTACGCTGTCGGGTGGTGGAATCTCTGGAATGGCATACCCATCGCTATATTTTGGTGTCGTGGTATCTGGGTATGGAGCGTCACCGGTTGAGGTTCCTGCCTGCGGACCAAGACAAATGACATGTCCATAGGCAACGTCGCTATTCATATGCAGATTCGTGCACTGGTTATTGAGCCAAGAATTGTACTTCTTCAGAGTGAGGCCATCCTGATAACCGACGCTCTGTGACTTCTCGATAGAACGGCAGGTATCGTTAGATTGAATTGTGTAGATATTGTCGCACATGAACGGAATACAGAGCCTCGTGCCTGCAGGAATATTGCTGCAACGTTTCAAGTTGACGTTCCCCATGAACAGAGCAGCGGAGGCAACCTTATGGGCCTGTGAGATTGAGTCGCAGGTGTCTCCTTCCGCAGTGGTATACGTCACATCTGAGGCACAGAAGTCGGTTGTTGGCTCATAGGGGTCGATGACCGGCTGAAGGGGATCAGGGATATTGGTAGGAATAGTCAATCCGCACTTGGAGTTGATTTCTTTCAGCTGCGATTGCCAGACATCATCATAGTAGGAGTACGGAGTGGATTGCATCTGTTTGTAACGGTCGACCCTGCACCATGAGCAAAGCTCATTAATTGACTCGTCAAACGCTGTCTGCTTGTTCAGGATATCTGTTGATAGGATGATCTTCTATTAGATAATGTTCGGAATAACGAGTTTGGTAACCAACTTACCACCGCAGTAGTTTCCAGTGGCGGGATCCTTGGCACAGGTCTGATTCCACGAAGCCCAGAGCCTACCACCTTTGAGAGTAAGGGGCAGGTTGGTCTGAATGGAATTGGCGCAATTCTCGGTGACATGGTAGAACCACGACTTGATCGAAACCTCACATTCAGTAGAACAAACCTGTCCGCTGAGTGTGTCATTGTCAAAGCCGCCATACCAATTAGCACTCTGAAACTTCTGGACCTCATCAGGACAGTCGATCACCTGGGTGAGGGCGGATTGACAAGAGAACGGAAGATTGTTTAGCAGATTCTCATCATACTGATCCTCGTATAAATAGAATCCGGTGAAGCTACGTTTGCCAATTAAATCCTTTTGGGCACGGAACCAACCAAGCCAAGACGAGGTATATCCGTTTCGAGCATCCTGGGCCCAGATCGCAGTTGGAACAGCAGCATCAGTGGAAGCAGCTTTATCACGGTCATACTGTCGATTTAGATGATCATGTTCATGATGTCCAGCCCAGACAGCAATGACTTGCCATACAAGCACAAGCCAGCGCAAGGCTAACCTTACGCTATGCATATTGACTGCAGAGGTTTGGGCTATGCCAGTAAACCTCGAGAATGTTCGTGGACTCCAAATAAAAAAGGTTAGATGATTCGAAGATAAAAAGAAACTAGGGCGTATGGAAAAGTGAACTTCCCACCCGAGCTTCCGCAAAACTACTCAGGCTCCTAGCCCAACACTCACGGGCCCGGTACATTACATTGCTTCCAATAGTCAAAATTGTGGAAATTACATGTTCCGGGAATTTCTGCTCGGTGAATTCACGAACCACATGTTTCGACTTGGCTGGTTGCGCTATACGGAATTTACATGCACAAAAGTAGGCACGGGAGCTGAATTAGTTGCACGCCATCCCATACTGAGACTATACTAGTTGAAGCGTCAGCATGAGCTCCGTTGATGTTGATAAAAGACCAATTCTTTAGGTAATGAGAAGAAGAGAAGGTGATACACAAAGCACGTCCGGTGGTCGCCTATTTCTAGTGGAGCTCTGCTAGGAAGACAGGACTGTTTAGCGTAAGAACTAGCGTAAGGGTCCGAACTTGCCAAGGCAACAGTATGACCTACGACTGACTGAATATGAGACTAAGCTAGATCGGCTTTGGCCAAAGCTAATCCAGCGGCCAAGAGAAATGCGAGAAAGAAGCCAAGACCCGACGAAAGCCGGTGGAAGACCCACTCCGCGATCCTGGTCATTGGATTGGTTGTAACATGATATTAATTTCACTCACTCCATGAAGCTATGAAAAGAATGCAACGCTACTGTCCCAGGAGTTAAATTATTACGAAAGACGCGGGTTGCTTGGCGCCCAGAAATAACCGATAAAAGATGCCCGTGTCTCCCCAACAAAAAGGGGCCGACCAGTTGGGCTCGAGAGGATGTATAAAGATTCATGCTTTACCGAAAATCATTTCTTGAGAACAAGGCCTTCAAGGTAAGATGTTGGGCCGACACCTTGTGAGGCTGATCGCCTTGCTGTGTGTCCTCGCGGTACCAGTTCTAGCACAGGACTGTAGCCCCGATAAGCCTTGTGCTACTGGTTGCTGGTATGTGCTTACCAAGTGATGGAGCTGACAAACCTGGTTTTGATTCGTGTTTCAGCTCAAAGGACGGTTTTTGTGGAACAACCCCAGAGCATTGTGGCGAAGGCTGTCTTGCAAACTGTGACTACAAGCTTGGATGTGATGCAAACAACCCCTGTGAAAAAGGATGCTGGTAAGGATTTGTTCCATAGTTTCCACCGACTCTTGGCCCTGCATAAGATACTAATCCTATTCTGCCTATCACATAGCAACACTTTTGGCTTTTGCGGCCACGGGCCGGATTTTTGTGGCAAGGATGTATGTGTCAACAACTGTGATCGAAAATCAGAATGTGACCCTGGCTTCGGCTCCAGGTGGGCGACAAGCTCGTCTTGTCCGTTGAATGTCTGCTGCTCTGACTTTGTAAGTCGTCAAACAATCGGGCTTGAGTGTTCATTAGACAGGACTAACTAGCGATTGCTCTAGGGGTTCTGTGGGACAACCAGGGAATTCGTAAGTCATGCTCACTTTCCACCGTCGCTCTAATGCTCGGCCAAAGCTGACAGACTTTGAATCTAGTGCGGAAAGAAAACTGTAAAGCATGAGACTTGCTCAAAGGACCGATACCTGTCCAGAGTGGTGGGCTATTATGAAGGATGGTCCACTCGGCGCCCATGTCATCAGTTCTGGCCTGAGCAGATTCCATTGGGTGTCTACAGTCATATCAACTTCGCATTTGCCACAATCGACCCTAAGACTTACGAGGTCCTGCCCGCTCATAACAGGGATAAAGACCTTTATAAGCGACTCACTGGCCTGAAAAGACACGATCCCAATATGCAGGTTCTTATAGCGTTGGGAGGTTGGACATTTAATGATCCTGGTCCCACAGCCTCAGTTTTCTCTGACCTTGCTGCCTCTGAAACCAAGCAGAAGACTTTCTTCCACTCTTTGACTCGTTTCATGGCCACATACGACTTTGACGGTGTTGATCTGGACTGGGAGTATCCGGGAGCCGACAATCGCAGCGGAAAGCCAAAAGACTACAATAATTTCCCTAACTTCATGAAGAATCTCAAGAAAGCTCTGGATGGAACAGGAGGACGAAACACACTTTCTATCACCTTGCCTGCCTCATACTGGTATCTTCAACACTTTGACTTGAAAGAACTAGCGAAACATGTCTCGTTTTTTAACATCATGTCCTATGATATGCATGGTACCTGGGATAAGGGGAATAAGTGGACTGGCTCTTTTCTCAACGCTCACACCAATCTGACTGAGATCAAAGAATTCATGAATCTTCTGTGGCGCAACGACGTGAAACCTGATCAGGTGGTGATGGGCCTGGCTTTTTACGGTCGCACATATACCACCCTGGCGAATTGTGTCAAGCCTGGATGCGTGTATGCCTCGGGGGGTCTTCCCGGAAAATGCAGCCAGGGAACCGGTATTCTTCTCAATAATGAAATCATAGACATTATCAATGAGAGGAAACTCGAGTCCAAGCTATACAAGGAGGCTGCAGTCAAGGTAGTTACCTGGGAAGACCAATGGGTTTCAATGGACGATAAAGAGACTCTCCAGTTGAAGACAGACTTTGCTCGCGAGCAATGTCTCGGTGGAGTGATGGTCTGGGCTATTAGTCACGATACACCCACAGCGGACTTCTCTAGGGACTTGGCCAAAGTGTCTAACCGGCAAATATCTATGCAATTCGACCAAGTTGACGACGATACGTGGATAGAGAAAACCGAACACAGCCAATGTCGCTGGACAGATTGTGGAGCGTCCTGTCCAGCAGGCTGGTCAATGGTCGAGCGAGCGGATGATTGGAAGACGTACAAGGGTCAGCCAATGATTGATGCCACCTTTTGCATGGGTGTTGGCTACCGTTCATGGTGTTGTCCGCCCGACTCACCTCTGCCAACTTGTGGCTGGTATAGCTTCAACAATGGTAGATGCAAGGCTGGATGCCCTGATGGAATGCTCGAAATTGGCTCTACGAAGGCGGGATGTCAGTTCGATGCCTCTCAGCAGTATCAGTCAGGCTGCTGTTCTCCTGTGGACGCCGATGGAAAGGAGTTGAGCAATATGGCGATATATAACACATGCGAATGGTCCCAAGAGTGGCCCAATTACGAATGGCACGATGGCAGTGCCATGGTACATTTAAACACGCCTGACATGCGTTGCTGGTCAGGTTGTCCCAATGGCCAGATTCGCGTGGCAATGAACGAGAACGACAAGTGCCTTTATGCTGGCGCTCAGGCACTTTGCTGCGACGGGACTGACTATACCGAGCCGGAACATCTTTCAGCTGAGCTGCAACAGTTTAAAGAGGACCTGGGTGATTGGTTAACCAATGTCAAGAGATGTCAATCTTGAGGCCCGCGAGGATCTTTGTGAGATTGCGGCTAAACATTCCATTGTGATTCAACTCATCGCAATCTTCTATTATTTGAATACAGGGGGAAAAACGAGCCACTAAAATCTCATTGTCAATATTTGGAACATCGTGACCAATGCCTTCGAGCATCTCAGTACCAAAATTCATGCTTCCATGGATTACCATTAACGATACGTTCCCAGGATTTTATCAGAAGGGGCTTTGAGGGTACGGCAAGAAGCATTTCGTTGCTGCCTGAATGTTACGATGAAATGATTGCTAATTTTAAATGCGACATTCATTGCACACTAAATTTGTGTGACTATGGCGATGGAATGTGTGAGCGAGATGAGGACACTTTGGGGCCGATGCGTTGCGAGTTCGAATGGAAGGAAAAGGTGCCAATCCTATCATCTCTATCCTGGGAAAAGAACTAACAGAATCCCTCCTCATAGAGACATGTACACTCATGCTCTTGGGAGAGCGAGCCAATGCTAAAGAGGAAAGCGTTACATGCGAGGACAGGGATGGCAAAAAAGAGAGATCCCGTATACACGATTCTGGATATCCAGGTGACAGCAAGTGGGCCTTGACAACAGCTTGCGCACGAGAGGCCATCGACCTCAAGGTAGAAAACAGATGCACCGACACCGAGGTGGAAGAACGGCAAGCAACAGCGGATGATCTGAAACTGGGAGAAAATGAATTCCCCCCCTTAACATCAACAGTGAGTGTCTGCAACCTTGAAAAAGGCATAGCAAAGAAAAACACTAGATTCGATGATAGCGGAGTATCTTATCGAACTCAAGTTGATAAAACGTTTTATCGAATGGGCTGCTCAAGATGCAGACTGCCAAGTTGACTGCGGTTTCTTCGCTGCTTATTTCGCTCAGGAGGTCATGGAAACGCACCTAAAACACCAGGAAGCAATCAGAATCGGAAGCGATCCGTGGACCGTATCATGGTGCAATTAAGAAGCTAGTCCAACAAAGAAGTATTCTGGCTACTTCGACAAAGCATCAATGCGGTCAAGGGTGGTATAAGTCTTTTATTTTCCTGGTGCAGAAATCGACATAATCGACTGCTAAGCGCTATCTATGCATCTAGCCCTGGAACTTGAACTTGATTCCAGGAAATGATAAGCAATGGCCTTTTGGGGGTGATGTTGATTGGGATTTTGTCTACCAATGGTCGCCGAAATCGCTCGGTGCGCGCTATCTCGCGCATTGCTCGATTTGAGGTGGTGTGAGGTCAAATCCTCCACGATCAGCTCAGATACTCATTCTAAGGATAGGGGTCACTTTTACATCTAGAGCTATGAAAAGGAAAAGCGCGAGATCAGATGACCAAAGAAAAGCATGTTTCTCCCTACATCAGTACCGAAGTAGAAATCTCGATATGGTCTCTCTTAGGACGACCACTTGTATTAACGCCTGGGCATGAGAGAATGAGGTCCAATATCTCCCGGTCTCTTGCCCGAAGTGCTAAAGAAAGTGCTGTTCTTCCCAGCTTATCGACAGCATTGACGTCAATATTCGGTGCAGCAAGTAGCATACTTACAACCTCCTTTGACTCGGCTCTCACAGCTCTATGTAAAGGGGTCAAGCCCTTGTCATCAGCTATGTTGACATCAATACCAGGAGCCTTAAGAAGTAATGCCAATATCTTCGGCCATTCTACAGAAGACTCGGATACCAAATTCCGCAAGGCAGGAGTGTCGAATTCCATTGATTCACCTGTGCGGATCCTACGAAATTCTCGAGGTAGCATTGATGATGCTGGTTGCACCGGTGATGCAACGGGCACTAGCGGAGCGAGGCCATGAGCATCAACCTGATTGACATCAATACTGGGAGCCCCAAGGAGCACCTCGATGACTGCCAGCTTCACTCCCGCTATCGCGGACCCCAAAGGAGTATAGCCGAAACCATCAACTTTATTGGGATCCATACCAGGAATCCAAAGAAGCGTTCTGATAATTTCCAAATTGTTCCCAATTATAGCAGATCGTAGAGGGGTATGGCCAAGGCCATCGACGTGATTCACATCAATACCAGGAGCTCCAAGAAGCATCCTGGTAATCTCCAAGTGACCTCCTAATATAGCAAATCGCAAGGGGGTCAACTTGTGTGCATCTGGCTTGTTCACATCTATACCCGGAGCGCAAAGAAGCGACTCAACAATATCCGGATTTCCGCCCATCACAGCTAAGCGCAACGGGGTCAAGCTATGCACGTCGGCTTTGTTGACGTCAACATCACGATATGAAAGAAGAAGTTGCACAATTCTGAGCTTCAAACCAAGCACAGCAAAATGCAAAGGTGATGCCTCGCTTATACCGCCATAATTGATATCAACCATCGAGTCACTCAGTTCTCTTCGCAAAATGGATTCGACGCCTAAAAAAGAAGCGATTTGTAGTCTACTGCAAACGGGAAAACAACGTGGGCTGAGAGCAATTGACACCCAGCCCATATATCCGGTCCTGTCAACGGCGAAAAGTGAAGATGCCGAAGGGAACAATTCATCAGAGTCTTCAGTGCTAGATTCTTGAAAATGTATCGTCCAGTTACATGCCGCATACTCAAGAAATAAATAGTCAACGATTAAACGAGATGCATCATGCTTTTGGAAGAAGCTTCTTTGTTGAAACTCCTCTAGCTGAAGGTAGCGTACACAAACGGAGGCCAGAATTGAGTTCGATTCGGGCATGGAAAGCGAGCTCTTCCAAGTGTCATTGGCAGGGGCGTTTTCGCGGTTTTGCATTAATAGAAAGTCCTTTGCAGATTGGTGAATTAATAAGACGACCCCATCCACTATATGAACGAACAGGCCACCGGCATTCCGAATGCTTAGTTCTAGTTGGTCTCCGCTCTGGACCTCCAAGTCTCGGTAGGTCTTTGTCGCTTTAGTGATAAAAAGTGCGACTCCGATTTCCTCAACACGAAGTGGCCTAACGGCTGCGAGGATAATCTGAAGTAATTTTTTTGTTTGCAATTTGTCTGTGGATTTGAGCAGAATTGACTCGTAAATGTCGTCAATTGTTTTGGGAAGGCGTCGCAGTTCCGCCCTGACCGTTTCTTTATCAATTCGAGGTAATTCAGCAAGCCTTTTGAAAGTGAGATGCAGCCAGAGATATGTTCGATTTTCAGTAGCCAAAATTCCGCGCTCGAGTTCTTCTCTTGCGGCCTCACTCGCAAATTGGGGACCTAGCTTGGAAATTTGCGTTCGCATAACATGGTTCATTTCTTTGTGAAGTTCCTTCGAGTGGCTCTCGCCTTTGAGCCGGATACCTGGAATACTTTGAATCAGGTCTCTAAACTCAGTCTCGATACTCCAATAAGGGCGGCTCGTGATCAGAATTTTGAAATTGCAGGTCAAGTCACCGGTCTGTAAATCTCGCTCGAGAGCCGTGAGCCTTTTAATGAAATTCTTCCGCTCTGCCTCTTCGCACTCGTCCAACGCATCCAGGATCAAAACGATGCGCCCACGTTGAGTATCAAGGGCAATGCTCTTCATAATATTCCACATGACATCCATGTTCTCTGGTGACTTTTGACCATTCTCACGAAACAATCTTAACACGTGTTTCATGGCCATTCTCCCAGCTCTGGACACGAGCAATTGGTGTAAAAGTGCGGCCATGGCACTTACAGGACTGCGCGCTGCGTAGGATGTGTCCTTGAAGAAGAAATAGCAAATAGTTGTGTCACTTGGCTCAAGGCCAAGGAGCTGCTCGTCGACAAGGGCTTTAGCTAGAACTGATTTTCCGCAGCCAGGATTTGCAGTGAGCCATAATAAGCAGGAGCCGCTGTCACTTTGCCAATTCTGAAATGTCCTGTTTCCAAGACACCAGTTGCAGGTTTTCTTTTCCCTGTCTGCATTTAAGTTCTTTGAATGTTCGTAGTCCGAAGTACGAAATGCTTGAATACACCGTTCCTCCTCGTCTGATCGTCGCCATGTCTCCAATTGGCCTATAACGTGATCCGAAACTAGAAGAAAAAATTGTCAGAGGCTGTTTCTTGACGTGGTTCTCAATTTACAGAAGTAGATTTGTAAACAAGACACAAAGATGCTGCCGGGTTATTGACCTTGGAGGGAAGAGTCCGTATCCGAGTTCGCCACGCACATTTTTCTAGGGAAGGCAATTCAATTACACATTGTGCCGGTATAGCAAGGAGGAGCTCCTTTGCATAAGCAGCAGCAACAGCTGCGGCATAGGGCTGCCAAAATTTATTCTTATGCGAATCCGCATAGTCGCAAATCCCCCGAACAACCAGGCATGGAAATGAATCCATTAGGCCTATGAATCGATCAGGTTATGGGGAAACTGGTTGAACGGTCAGATGCTTCCTCACCTGCGGCTTCCATTTCAAAGCAAATTATCCTCTCCTGCTGGGACCACTTGTCCCTCAACATAGCATCCTTCATAACCTGATCTGCCGATCCGATTGTACCATAGTGGATTTGGGGATCATCGCTGGCCCGCTTTTTCCTCCTCACAAGATTGATATCATGTGGGCCTTTGCAACCTTCACATTTCTTTCCCTCGTGATGGGCTACTGATGCTTTAAATAACTGGTCATTCTCAGCGCCTGGGTATCTGAATTTACCCATTCCTGGATTGCCACAGTGCATTTCGGAAAGTAGTTCGGGAATTCTGCTGCGACCTTTTCGCTCATGTTGACCTTGTAACTGACTAATCGCACCGAGAACAATATTTGGAGGTTTCTGAAGCTGTCCTCCGGCACGAATGAATCCATTTTCATGGACCGACTTCCCGAAATCATATTGCACGACAGCTTCAGACGACTTCGAATGCAGACTGACAACCACATCACCTAATCTGATATCTTGTATGCCTTCTTCTTCATCGTCATCGATATTTTCGTTGAATTCTTTAAAATCCGTCGTGAAACCACTGTTTTGTTCTTGTAGTCCATAGTACGGTGCGCCACCCCCAATGCCAACCATCAATCCAAACCGTATGGCAGGGAAACTTCGAATCATGTCCTTGGCGACATTGGCGGCGGAAACTTTACCCGTTTGCTCTGAAGGAAGACATGAGATCACTATGTTGTGGTTACCAATCCGGCCACAGTGATACGAGTTCGTGTCATGCGGGCCGCCCGCTAAGAGAACGGGGTGTTCCTCATCTAGCATAGCGGTAGCTGCCACTAGCTCGGTTTTTGGCAGCGCACATATCCACCCAACAGTGTAATCTGCGTGTGTGTGAGACCGCTGGTCATCTCTCATATTGTGATTCTCTTTCGTCAGTTTCCTTGCCAGGCTGAAAATCCGAAAAAGGGGGCTTACTTTGGAGCGGGGCAGTAAACTCAATGTTTAAGTAACCGTCAGATCTGCAACCCCCACTGCACTACGATGGGCAAGTCAGCATTTTATTGGCTGAGAAAGTGACCGAAACAATTTATCTTTACAGCTAAGGCGATCCTCGGCGCTAGAATCAATCTTAGCCAAGTGCACATCTTGCCCACTAACGTAAGCTAGACCCAAGATCAATCCGGGGAATAATAACGATTCAAGCGAATTTCGACACTAGAGTTATATCAACACTATCCTTCAGAATAAGCTCATGCAAAACCTTGAACCTTGCAGCCTTTCCAAGTCGTAGTTTGTTCGATATATCACAGATCTCTGATGTGGGCACCACGCAACTGCGATCCCTCGTACCGTCACAAGATCTTTACACTGTCCTTATAGCCTATAATGGCGCTTTGACTCAAGTCTTCTGGGTTGCGGTGATCATATCGGTACTTACTATTATTGGAAGTTTGGTTGTGGAATGGAAGAGCATCAAGCCGGCTAACAAGCAGCAGCAGTCTTAAGAGTCTGCCTTCAAAAGTTTAGATCCTGAACTTCCAGGAAAAGAGTACCCATGTCTTGAGTCAAGCAAATTTGAATGTAGTGGGTTGGTATTAGCAGACAGGAGCCAAGGGTCAGCGATATTTCGAATTAGAGTATAGCTAATTATTGATAAAATTTCCAATGATTCAACTCAATGTTTCCGAAATTATTCGATTGAATCAAAATGCGATTATATTAGTCGTACAAAGACACTTGAGTATCGACATTTACATCAGAGATGGCATAACATAGCTCGTTAAAGGCGCCTCAAGAATCTCTCGACGCAAATCAGTTTCCCAAATATATGCAACTGGCTCCAATAAAGTCATAGTGAAACACGAAAAAAGGAAATCATTAATTCGATACCACGAGTCTGCACTTAATCGCTTAGCGATCTTTAGCATTCGACCCGCAAACCAAGGCCGTGCCGAAGGAGATGTAGCGGTGGGGGAGTATTGAGTAAAATCCGGGGTTAACTCCGATGCCGCAGGGGAGATGGTGCCATCGGGACGAGTCACCCATTCTGGTGTATAGCCGTCGTTACATGCAAGGAGGATCTGGAGGATAGCTTCGACCGAGCCACTCATGCTAACTTCACTATCAATAAGTGCTTGGTCTAGTGTTCTGAGGAAGTTCCCTGCATGAAGGGGTGTGTATCGGTAGTCCCAGAAAGCAGCGTTCAGCATCATGAGCGCAGTTAGGCGGGCGACCATTTGCTTGCGATCCCCGGAGGATGTGAATCGGGAGCCAGGAGGAGCAGCTAGAATTTGGAATAGCTGGGATGTCCCTGACACAGCTGTATGCCGGGATGCATCACAGGATTCTGGATTATCTTTTTGGTAGAGGGCGAGCTGCTCGCAACGTCGGAGGAAGTCGAGGAATTCTTCGCAATGAAGACGGATTTCATCCATGGGGTATGTGGTAGATATTTGCCGGGAGTTAGAAGGAGGTTCCACACAGGGCGATGTTTCGGATAGGGCGGAAGAGGTGGAAGATGGCGGAGAGGGCATAGAGGCGATGTTGTCAGAAGGCTGAGCTGGTGTGGGATCTGGTGATAAGGTTGTGATGGGTGGAGGGTGCTCAAAAGAAAAGCTGGGCCCATGTGTTTCATATCCCGATAGAATGTAATCTTGCCAATTGATCAACATTCCAAGACGGGTATGAGCAAAGGCAGCGGGCCCGCCGCGACTCCGAATCATTTCGCGCGCTGCACGCATATGCACCCAACTGATTTCTTTGTGTCCCGGTCGTGGGTCGAAGTCTTCCAGAGCAGCGGCACTCAAGCAAGATATAATTGCAACGTCAGAGTTGTCTCGAGGATTCTTAGTTAAATGCTCACGAAGCATGCTGACAGCGCGATCTCGATGAAGGAGTGTATCTGTGGTTTCGGCCTCATTGCGGACCCAAGCCCAGGTATTTGCCGCGTGGACGAGTATAGTGTTCTGGAATGCAACAGCGCCTTTCATTCCTTCGGGAACAAAGACCGAAGTATACCAATTATGGGCCTTTGGAGACCGAAAATGTGATCCGTAAGAGCACGCAGGCATATCGTTCACATAAAAATCGAAAAGCCTTTGGCCGTCTAGGTCGAGCTCCAAGGGAAGCGAATTAAATGGATCTGTCCTGGCAGCGCTCATAATAGTTCGTGGTGATCGCGCAACTTCCCACGGAGTTGATAACGCCGAAGAGCCCGATGAGAGGCTGTGAAAACTCGCTGGATTCCGTGGATCGACATGGACAAAATTTGGTAGAAAAGGATTTCCTTGTGTTTCGGGCATTGGGTCTCGAAAAGGAAGAGTGAAGGACACATTGTGCGGATGTGATAATATGGGCTTTCCGAGATACCAGCCCTGTATGTTTTCGACGTCTTCTGGCGCATACTCCTCTGCAGATAGAGGTCCTGGCTCAATTGTCGATGCGCTTGAAGCAGTTTGGTCATCGTTTCTAGCATTCCTGGATTTGTGTTTTCCTGCTCGGTCCTTCCTTGGACGTCCGCGTTTAGGCGGTGGTCGACTAATTTCTTCTTCGCTCTCACTTTGACGAGAACCACCCTTCTTTTGGCGCATATACTCTTGCATCACATGTCGCTTCACCTGCGTCAAGTTGCTTCGGCGGTTGTCGGAGGCATCGATAAATTGCCATCGCATATTAGAGGCATCTTGCTGGCTGCTTGAATTCCCTCCATCTGGGTTCGACATGGTGAAGTAAATGGCGCTCGGAGAAGCCGAGAGATCTTTGTGCTTCGGGTACCGCGTTATTTCGGGTATAAGTGGGGGTGAAGATGGAATGATGAAGCGCGGTTTCTTTGCTGCGTTATGACTGCAGATTTAGATGACTATGGCCTGTCAGATGGATCTCACTGCATTGAACAAGTAATCCCTGGGGCCGAAAGGTTTCGGCAGCCGATGATCAGACAAAGCCGGGAATGGAACAGCGGGGAGCGAGGGAATATGCAGAGGCAGGGGTCTCCACAGGGCGACCGTGCAAGGCTTTCAGCCGAGCTGTAAGCCTTCCAAGCTACGAGGTACGGAGTAGTCTCGGCTACACTTGACAGCGCCCTGTCTATATTAAGACCAGAGAGAATCAGGGGCAACTGACATGATTTTCTGACATTCACCTGCAGCCTATCTGTTTCAGGCTTTTATTTCCTTTTTTTTTCTTGGTTCACTAAGGTGATCTTACCATTTATTTGGAAACTTTGGTTCCAATTGCTTAGTACATTATCGGAAGAAATCCGGGCGGATTAGTAGTTGGAAGGACAGGGCACCTTTGGTGGTGATTTCAGGACTAAAGTAGATTTGGTGACGATCGTCAGTTAATCTTATCTTTACTTAAAATGTAATGCAAAGGCACGGGCCCCAGGGTATGCACATGCAGACTGATCTCATGGTTCATGCTACCCCTGTTTCACAAATGTCAATAGCCTATATTGTTCACAGTCACATGGGCACAATTGGTCTGTTGTCTCATCGAATTAGAATTTCTACAAATGGCGCACTTAGCAAAGATGGTGAAAGACCCCAGCGCATCTTTGTCCAGACCGAGTGATATGTTTCTTGACTGAGATCACTGGGATCTCAAGCTTCTTCCATCAAATTTGGTTTGTATGTATCGGTTTGTTAGGCGCACCCGGAAGTATCGACTCGCAAAGAGTGCCTTGCCACTACATATGTGCCGGTAAGGCATGTGAGAGGAGATTATCATGAGTAGTTTGGCTGCATGAGTTCGCAATTGTGCATCCGTAAGCCTTGGTGATCTTTCGGAGAATGGGCATCCAAGATTGTGGGTAGGGAAGCGGCGGTTGGTTCAAGGAGGCCAGCAGGCTGTTCGGAGGACCTGTCACTTCAGATGTAATGAAGGTACTTTGAGCCTGTCACTTTCAAATGTCAGTCATCAGGCTTGCATCGCATCAAGATTGCTTTGGCGTTTGTCATCGTTCTGCTCAAGTCAAGAGGTCCTGCGAGGCAAATCAACAGGCGGGCCCAAAAGCGGTGAGCCCGCGCCCGCACTGTCGCGTGTTGAGCAGCTCACCGCCTTGACAGTCCGCCAAAACTCCGCGTCTCCGATCCGTATCCAGGATTCAAGGGACCTGACAGCGCTAACGTGTGTGGCTCTGGTGAGGTTTTGCATGTTCCAGCCTCCTCTCCAGATCTATTATTCCCACTTCCACCCCTCGAACACTCCCCTACAAAGCGAATTGGACCCCCGCTGTACACCTCAAAGGAAGCGGTGGAGTCCCCAATTCTCGCGAAAGAAATTCCTCGGCGACCCTGTCTTTTTTCTTTGAAAGACCGCCTTGGTCACATATTGCTGTCGCTAGAACACCAGGAGCCTTCAAAGAGGGCTTGGACATTGTATGAATCCATCAAAGTTCCATGATGCCTCCAACCTTCTCCTTTGCATTTATGTGGATTTAACTTATCCCGCGCTCCCTGTGTTCTCGATACACCCTGAACCAGCCTCAGTCCCCTGGGCTTGAGTTCGCACTTCCTTCTACGCATATCCTGATATCTCAGTTGAAATATCTGCTGCACATTGAGTACAATCAACGTTATTGTCATGACACCGGATATGGAGGCCGCGGGTCGCGCAACACATGTGAATGGGTTCGCCGATGGCGCAAAGACCACCAAGACGAGTGCCAACCCGTACGAAACCAATCCAGACCATATCCCGCGTGACGACCCCTTTCTCGCCCAAAGCGCACAGTATGGACGTTACACCCCGCATTCCGACGATTTCACCCCTCACTATAAGCAATGGTACCACTCTGATCCCGATGCAAACGCCTTCTGGGTGGGAGTTGCGGAGAAGTTCTGCACCCCGGAGTACTCGCTAAACACCACCGGGCCCAGGGAAGCATTCGCTGCAGGCAGCGTGATCATATGGGTTGACCGCGAGTCCGCTGATGGCGCAGCTGCAGAAGTGTTTTCTTGCGTGAATGCCAATGAATTATCTGCGGCACGAAAAGTCGAGGAGTCGCTTAAGGAGATCGGAGTTGCGGTTCCAGTGACATACTTTTGCGGGACAATCGAAGGGCGGAATGTGACAGTGGAATCACGAATCCCGGGGGTCTCACTTGAAGTCGCAGGGCGATACCTCACCCCGAAACAGATCAATGCTTTTAAAAACCAAAGTCGCCAAATTCTGCAAATTCTCGCCAACATCGACGCCTCCCTTAACGAACCTACTTATGTCTGTCGCGGACTCAACTCCCAGGAACCGCCCTCCCGTCAGGAAACGGAGCGCACCATACTTTTCGCCGAGAAATCATTGAAGGAAGATCTGTGTTTCACTCACAATGATTTGGTACCGGCGCATATAATTGTGAAAGATGACCGGGTTGTGGGCATTACTGGCTGGCGACAAAGTGGATATTTTGGCTTTGAGAGGGCGAAGAAGATACACCGGTTATTAAGGAACACTGATTTACCTAAACCCAAGGGTGGAAAGGGTACGATATGGTCAGATCTCTATGATGATGATTATGACCCGAGTCAAAGTACACTGGTCGCGAACAAAGACACTCCCCTCCCATCTGTCAAAACCGAGCCCAACGGGGATGATTTTGAGACCAAATCTTTTGGTGGCGATGGCGCAAATGACTATCCGACCTCCAAAAAACTTTCTAATTTGAAAAATGGCGTGAATTCCCGGGCATCATCATCCGATCGGTCCTCCCCCGCAAATTCTGTGAAGCCTCCGGGCAAAAAGGCCCCTGCCAAAAAGAAGCCAGCTGCCAAGCGCAAGGCGAACGACCCAGATACAGATAGTCTGAATGATCGTCGATCCAATACTCCTGCATCTCGCGCGACCAAAGCACCTGGTAAAAAGCAGGATTCTGTGTCGATCGCAGGATCTCCTGCGCCCGAAGCAAAAAAGAACCCCAAAAAGCGTACCAAACGGCCAGTTGAGGAAGACGAAGAAGAGTCAGATGAAAACGCTCTTTTCTGTATCTGTCGACGACCCGATAACCATACATGGATGATCGGGTGTGATGGTGGATGCGAAGATTGGTTCCACGGAAAATGTGTCAATATTGATTCTCGAGACTCTGAATTGATCGAAAAGTACATATGTAGGTTCCAACCTTTACCCAGTTTCCATCTTATCTTCAGTGCTAATCAGAGAAAATAGGCCCAAATTGCAGCGAGAACGGCAAACGCTGCACCACATGGAAACCAATGTGTCGCCTTCTGGAGTGTCGTAAGCCGGCACGCGTTGCTCAAAAGAGCAAATACTGCTCTGACGAGCATGGCCATGAATTCATGCGCCGTCAAATTTGCAACCTCAAATTGGGACCTGACAGGCAAGGACAAGAGGATTTAGGTAGCATGGGCGGTGTTCTCACGCCTGGCGACCTCCGGGCAGCGATTCTCGGGGTCAAGTCCGTGGCCGAGTTTAGGAAACTCGGTGATAAAATTCTGTCACCGTCACCAGAATCCACCAAGGACGACGTTCCCATTGGTAACACCCCCAATGGTGACATCAAAGAGAAGTCACCATCGGATACCAAACATGAATTGGACATCGACGAACACAATGTTGAATTTTCAGTCGAGGAAGCAGCAAAGATCGAGAAGATCCGAGCACGACGCAACGAGCTCCTCCGCCGCAAAGATATGCTTGCTGCTCGTACAAAGTTCGTGACCCTTTTGCGCCAGAGAGCTAAGGGCCTGGTAGAAAGGTTGAGGCAGCAAGAGCCAAAAGGCGGGTGGAAGGACATCTGCGGGTTTGACATGCGACTCGCATGGTCCGACGAGGAATTCGATGATTGGCGGTTGTCCGAAGCTGGAAAACTCGCACTCGTGGAAGGAACAGTTGAAGCTCTGGCTTCTAGCTACCCCGCTGACGACGATACACCCATGGGTGGTACAAGTGAAGAAGAAATAAACTTTTTGACCCGCGGAGTCTGCATCAAGAAACGTTGCGAGAGACATAAGCAGTGGACAAAGGTGCAACAACAGGATATCGTGTTCGAAGAAGATACCGCAGATCAAGATCTCGCTCAGTGTGCGATAGATGAACGCTCCGTCGCTGAGAGGGCTGTCCTGCGGAGGTGGGCAGAAAAAGAAAACATGCCCACGAATGCGAAGTAGGAGATACCCATGATTTCATTGATTTCCTAGCTCGTAGCGTGGAGCTTGTATGAGGACTGGGCAAACAAACCCAAAATGGAAAGTTTGATACCCTTTTTTTATTCTTAGCAGACAAAAGCTGGCTCATGGAACGGAGTTGGTATTTTGCGGAGAATTTGGCGGAGTCTGTCATTGATGACTCTTTTGCATGGATTCATGGCGCTTCAAGGGGTGAATCTGGGTATGTATGTATGTCGAATTGTACGATTAGTATCGATTGCACGGTAGAGCAATCCAAACGAATTTTGAGAAATTTTGCAAATATAACGATCGAATATCGAATCATCTATGGGGTGACCAAATCCCCCATTTCCCTAGTCCTGCACCTGTTCGATCTTTAATGACTTCCGCCACACGGGTATACTTCACATCAGAAAGCAAAATGTGCGTATCGATCCCCTGATCCAGCGTCCGCATCAACAAAGTTGATAAGAGTGAAGATCCAGGCAGCTGAAAAATAGAATAGATTCCATCATGACTGGTCGGTTTCGCATCTACTTCCGTAGTTCCAACAGCAGCTCGTCCATTCGATCCCTCATGCTCAATCTCGACATGAGGTCCGAGCCCATTTGTATTGACAAGGATGACGGAAAGAAACGAGCCGTGTGTGCGAGACATGCGTGTCAAGATCCTCAAGGTACTCGCCAGCACAGCTGCGCCTCTGGCTGGATTAGAAGCCCGGACAACGCCTTCAGCTAACGTGTCCAGGCCGGCCACAACAAGGATGATGGCGGAATTGCTTGAAGCTGCTGTCTGGTCTAATTGTTGTCGCCTTTCTTGGGCTTCTTGCACTAGTTCAGAGACTTGTTTGATGGCCTGAGCAGCATTTTGCATGCTGTACACTGGAAATAGCTGTACAGAGTCTAACTTCTTCAAAGCATCGTCTTTGGATAGAGGTGATGGGCCGGATTGCAGGTCTGTGAACAAGTTCCGGGCTGCAAAGCCCTCGAAATTGCTTGGATAGATTATGAAAATGTTTGCTTCAACTGAAGGCGAGCACTTCCGCAGGTGCGTCGTGAGAAGATAACGAGGAATCTGATTTATTGTTAGACGTGCAAAGTGGAACACTGTATATACACTTGGGCGTTTGCTTACTTGTCCGATGTATTCATCATTGTCGCTGCTTCTGGTTCTTAATCGTGAGAACCCGATGACAGTTCCGCTGCGGAAAATCCCATCACTGGATGATTGTATGCCTGTGGCCCAGTCGTCCTTGAGATTCCAGTCATTTGCCGTTGATCCCCTGGTAGGTCGCTCTTTGTCCGTCGCTGTGGGTCCCGGCTCACCGAGCAAGGACTGAGCAAGAACTGGATGAGCGGGCTCTGCGGAGTAGACGTTGGAAGCCATGATAACACCCCAACGGATAGCTAACCATTCATGTTATGGGAGATATCAAGGTCAAGTTGATCAGCTGGATGTTGGTAACTCTGGAGGTGGAGAGCTTAAAGGGTGAGTGATCCACCGCTTTGTGCGGTTCTAGCGTTCCGAGCCCACGAAGTTACAAAGTTGGCAAATCTATGTCTGGTACAGACTTTCTGGGTGAGAGGCTTTTTAACATGAAGCGTGTTTTTAATGTATGTATGTCTTTTATAAAACTTAAATATTGATCATTTGTGAATTTGACCTAATTTCTATTTTCGTCGGTCTCTCTATAGCCTTCTTGAAACTTGTCCCACTCGAAAGCCCCTACAATGAGGAACCGCTATATGGTCTCTTTGAGACTGAATGCATCTATAGGGACTTCAAAAGTGAGGTCTATGTTACCAATTCGGGCCGGACCTTTGTATAGTACGTCTATGTAGAGCCTTCCTCCACAATCTATCGTGGCTCGTGAATTTCTCTAGTGAGACCTGTTGCCTCGTGGGTCATCTATATGTTCTACTAAATAATGTCCATCTAATAGCTGTAGATACTCAGTCCGGATTTTGTCCTATCTCGCAAGCGAATCCCCTCGTAATACTATACACGCAATATGTTGATAACCGGATGGATCCCTAGGGGCCTCTTTCTTCCTCTGGCCATCCATAGGCAGCGGGTCTGCTTAACAATATACTTAAGATGAGGGCTTTTTCAGTCTTCATTTGCCAGTGGGGGTCTACAATCTCGTTAATTGTCCATTTTTCATACCATTTAGTGTCTATATCTTATGGCATGGCTTACAACTGGGTTTATATTCACATTTGAAATTAATGTCGTCATCAACAGGCGGTTTGGCCGAGTGGTCTAAGGCGATTGACTAGAAATCAATTCTCTTCGGAGGCGGCGGTTCGAATCCGCCAGCCGTCGATTTTTGCTACCTCTCATGGTGTGTAATTTTTTCGCACCGATCCACTTTTGCACTTCACCCAAACTGGTCTATTCCACAGGTCGAGGATGCTTATCTTTTTGACATCGACGGCTTCCATCGAAGGAATAAGCTACAGCTTGATCGAAATAAAACTTCAATGGGTGATTAAAATCAGAGTCAGATAAGCCGTCCATTATACTTGATGTTGATCCATGTTTAACCAATCAGAATCATGCGAGTACAGCCCCTCCCCTTTTTAGTTTCGAATGTTTTATGACATTTGTACGTTGGGTACCTTGCTGAGCCATGATCTACGGTAAATCTATCTCACCCCCACCCCAAGTTTGAGCTCAATTTTTCCAGGCGAGAATCAAAGATGAAAAATTACCCAGGCGGGAGGCCGAGATTCGGACTAATATGAAGTCATATCTATCGGACCATGTCTCCAAGAAAGTGCTCACCCGTTCGCTCATTTCTCAAGCCAATACCATGCAAAGACTAGGTATAGAGCGTAGCTTCGTTTCACATTAGACCTTCCACGCAAGGGCAACACCGGATGTGTAAGCCAAAATACCGTGTTTCCTGCGTCACAATGACCGATCATTGCATGTCTGCCTTGCAATTTTACGTGGCAAGGCCCCTGCAGAATGTCCTGTGGTTTATTTACATGAACTTACCTGTAGCTTTATTCACTGATATTATTTATATCTGTACATTCTAGAAGTTCGTTACCCTTCTAGTCCCAAATGGCGGGCGTATGTCATAAGACGTCAGATTCATGAAAATTGAAATGAACAAACAGAATATTGATTTATCCGTAGATCCTTGAAGGTGTATTGAGGCCCATCTGCTAATAGTTGTATCCACGGAAATCCATGGTTATGCAATTGAGGGGTTGTCAAAGTCGATGGTTATCCCCGCACGTATAGTGGCTCCTCTCCATACATCGACCCTAAGGGACCTTAGTAGGTGTGACCGCTTCAATCAACGCGCACCTCCGGGTCTATATCAGTAAAGACCCTCAGGAAACTTCTCGATTGTCTTTATCATGTTAATATGCATTACTATTGCCATAATCTCGCATGGTACTCGAATCTGTGACGTCATGATAGATCTCGCAATCAAGATAAGTGCGGGGCTCATCACTTACATGTAGCAGCTAGGCACGCCACACGTGCAGGGTGGTATATAAACCAACTAGGCTGCCTAGTGATCTTTCCTCTCATAACAAATTATCAAGTCTACCTTCACTATGTCTACTTTCATTGTATGTGAACGTGTTTGCCCCATCTCCTTAAGTTTATTCTTGTTCTAACCTCCAGATACAGGTTACCTGCAACTCCGATACCACAGATTCAGAGATGCAAAAGTAACTCAAACGCCAGGTTCGTGAGCATGGTTGCCGGTATGATACTTACCTACTCGACAGGCTCAAAGATGAGATCACCGCCCACGGTGGCAGAATAGTACATGAGTACACCATAATCAAAGGCTTCAGGTTAGTCTTCCGTGAGATCGAATATCTCAGAAGAAGGTTTTATATTAAACTGATTTTGATAAAGCTTTACTCGCCCGGAAGCTTCCACCTTGGACCTCAATACACTATCTAGTCATCCGAATGTTGACAGTGTCGAAGCCGACCAGGTCGTTACTACCCAATAGTGTACTCGGGAGATTCGAGACAAAGAGGCATGACACGAGAGATACTTAGTTTATTCTGAAATGAATCTCAAGCCCGATAAACTTAGAAAATGTGGACTTTCACTTGTATTTATGTAGACTGACCACCTGGGCAGGCAACTTAAACAAGGATGAGGTGGATATAAGCTATCGCAATCTAGAGACAACCTTGTAAGGAAGTTTCAAGGACTTGGACAGCCCATGTGGAGTATGAGATCATGAGATCCGTGAAATGTGGATTTCCATCCAGAATCAAGTCCGAGGAGTCCCATTGAACCCCTCTTCACGATGCTTATCCCATGTGACTTGGGCACGGCTCCCCTGAGCTGCGAGCCTCGTATACAATTGCCACTCTGACAGAGAACAGCAGCTTTGGAAAGCGGGGAGATGCTGACCTTCTTCATTGTTCCAAAGCAGATGTGTGCACCCACGGCTTCTATCTATCTGTATGTTAAAGGGAAGGAAGACAGACACTTGACTTGAGCACTCATGGTTACACAGCGCAGATATTTATTTGTCTATTTTGTCTATGATGGTTTCAAGGGGACTTATCAATGGTGACCACTTGCCACTGCTGATCCTATATTGAGTGAAAGGGGGAGCCGATCACTGCGCATAGGGAGATCATGCACACGTGATGTTATAATAACTAAATTTTGTGGAAGGCAGATTAATGTCCAGGGTACAGCTATGTCCGAAGGCCGCCAATTAGTGTTGCGGTGGTAATTCCAATCATGTCTTGCGTCGCCTCCAAACTCCATTGCCCTCAGGAGCCCAATTAGTATCTCCCAGATCCGCATCGAGCACAACGGCTAATTCTTCTCGAATAGCCTCGAAAGCAAAGTCTCGACTTCGAAACTCTACCAAAGACTCTTTATTGCGAACCTCGAATCCAATCAAAGAATATGAAGTTGAAAGCTCTGTCCACGGGTCGTTAGGATCCAAAGACCCACGCTGTTCCATCTCTAGAACATGATTGTGTTCCTCGGGCGCTAATTGCACGCTCAAGGCTTGCAAATTCGGAATTACCGCAAGGGAATCAAGGACTAACTTCACATGATTGTAGAAAGGAAAGATAGCGGTGTAGGAGAAAGAAGTAAGTTGACCTAACATGGCCGATAAGTGCGCTGGTGGGAATTCCTGTGGGTTAAGCTGGGAGCCCCATTCCCCGATTACCGAGGGAACGCGCGAGAGAAAATATTCGTAGTGGTTATATGCTTTCAGAGAAGAAGATTCGTTAAAGGTCATGGATGTCCACGGGCGGGCCAGAAGTAGGCTATCGCATTTATCCAGGTCTGAGAAAGGGATAACGGATGAGCCATCACGTTCTAGCTGTAAAATCTGCAGATGGATATCAAATGCCCAGCTGTGACCGTCCATAATGCGGGTATTCAGTATGTTCCCAATGAAGGTCGGCGGTGCTAGCACGGTGATACGAGTCGGGTCTACATAACGAAGGACCCGGCGCCACCAGTGTTCGTCGGCTGGGGCAAGGGAAGTATTCTCTGTGACGGCCACGAGAGAACTCACGTAACGACCCAGATCCGATGCGAACATGAAAGCTCGAAATGCCGACTCATCCTTTAGGTCTAGACGTGCGTGGGCGAAAAGCCGAGGTCGCACAAGAGCCAGCAAGTGGGACGAGCATTGTGCCAGATGCTTAAGTGGTTTCCTTTCGGACTGGGTGATCTGCCGGTCTGGCGCTTGATGGAGCCGTCCGAGCGATGGCGGCTCTGTGTTTAAATAAAAGATGATTTGATCCAGAAGCTCATTAGGGAGCAGCTCTAGGGTGCACGACATTATGCTGAGGGCGGCTACAGCCCGAGCTTCACATGGCGTGATTTCGTTCCAGTCCAATGATTATTTCGGTGTGGTGTGTTGCTCGGGCCACAGTGGTGAAGTCGAGGTTTCGGGAATGAGATTGACGTGGAAGTGCCGGTTCCCCACTTGACTGACCACAACTCCTCCACTTGGCACTTTGTCAGCCTTTACTCAGCCAGGGTCTGAGATGCCGTTCTGAGTTTGAAGGTGAGATGAAATTAAAGTGAACAGCCAATGGAGTAATGTTGTCTTTAGAAGTAAATATGTCGAATCCCGTAGACCAGTGGCCTGGCGTAAGAAGAAAACCTGGGGAGCTGATCCGGACAAACCCCCGATGAGAAAGAAACTGTGGAGCTGGTTGCATGATCCACAGAATTTTGGAAAGATATTAATTTCATTTTTGCCACTGAGTTTGATGCGCAAATACTACTGCAGGGAGTCACCATTCGGCATGATTTGGCTAGGATTAGAGCGCATAGACCATCCTATGCATAGAATGGAAACCCCGGCCTTAACCTACCCCGGCTGATGCGCCAAGCTTGCGCCCCACTGTTGGTCTACAATTCTATACTTCAAAACGGTTGTGCCCGAAAGTGCTTGACGTCAGTCTAACAAAATTGACACCCTGTCGCAGGGGTGTCTTCAATGAATGATTGCTATCTGAGATTTACCTGCTGCATATACGAAGTACAAAATCAGTGAATTGACCGAAGATCATCAAAGTGTTAAATCAAATGAATCCGATAGGCGAGCCGTAGGTGTGGAGATGCCCATCTTTGCGATTTGAGGCCCCACCTCAGGACGCGAGCACGACGGCAGATGGAAGCAAGATGAGTTGGTTCCGTGCCCCTCTTTCAGACTCCGGCTTCGGGCTTGACTTTTTTCTTCTTTTCCCTCCCCCTTTCACCAGATAAAGCTGTTTGATCGTGAGTACATTGTCCTTCTGCATTGCGACTGAAGCTAATCCTGTAGTTCGTTTCACAATGGCCCCCCAACTTCACCAGAGACCCCCCTTCCGCGCGGAGCACTTGGGTTCGCTCCTCCGCCCCCAGCAGCTCTTGGATGTCAAGATTGCCCACGAGGCCGGCAAGGTCTCCGATTCCGAGCTTTCCAAGGTCGAGGACAAGGAGATCACCGACATTGTCAACACCCAGTTGAAGCTTGGTTACCCGGCCGCTTCGGATGGTGAATACCGTCGTCACAGTAAGAATCCGGATCCCCGAGAACAAATTGGCGACGCAACATTGACATAATTTAGTGTTCTGGGGTACTTTCTTCCCCGGTCTGGAGGGCTTCGAGGAGGTCACTGAGTTTGAGACCGACATCTTCCGCTCTTATGCTCCCGATATTGCTGCCTTCCTCGAGGCTGGCCACAAGCCCGGTGAGACCGTTATCTGCACAGGCAAGATCAAGCACGTTGGCAGCACCTATGTCGACCAGTTCAAGTACCTTGCCAGCCAAGTCCCTGCCGATCAGGTCAAGAACCTGAAGATCACTCTGGCTGCTCCTAACTGGTACCACTTGCGTTACGTTGAGGGCAAGGCCTACCCCAAGGACGTGTACAGCTCCGATGAGGAGTACTTCGGTGATATCGCCAAGGCTTACCAGGCCGAGCTGAAGATCCTGTACGAGGCCGGCTGCCGCAACGTGCAGTACGACGACCCTAACCTTGCTTGTAAGCAGCGCCTCTTTCCATGAACTAGATACAGAGAAACTCACATTATACCAGACTTCTGCTCCGAGAAGTTCCTTGACGGCTTCAAGGCTGACTCCTTGAACGTCTACACCGCCGACGACATGTTCGAGAAGTACATCAAGCTGTACAACGACTGCTTCATCGGTATCCCCGAGGACATGCACATCGGTGTCCACCTGTGCCGCGGTAACTTTGTCGGCAGCCGTCACTTCTCCGAGGGTGGCTACGACCGCATTGCCATCAAGCTCTTCCAGGAGCTGAACGTGCACACCTACTACCTCGAGTACGACACCGAGCGTGCCGGTGGCTTCGAGCCCCTCAAGCACCTCCCCACCCACAAGAACGTCATCCTGGGTGTTGTCACCTCCAAGTTCGCCACAATGGAGGACAAGGAGGAGATGAAGACCCGTGTCATCAACGCAGCTAAGATCATCGCCGAGGGCAACAACATCTCCCTCGAGGCTGCCCTGAACCAGGTCGGTGTTAGCCCCCAGTGTGGATTCGCTTCCCACCGTGAGGGTAATGCCATTGACTGGGATGGCATGATCAACAAGCTCCAGTTGGTCCGTGACATCGCCAACGATATCTGGCCCAACCAGCTGTAAGACAGCAAAAGAATGTAGAACGACTTCAACGAATACCCATCTGTAAATATTTCTTTGTCACTCCCAAGAGGGGCCATGCTCCGGTTGCCTATTCAACAATGCGACGGGTCTGGGATTTTCTTTTTGTGTACAGCGCTGGTGGGATGCTTGGGACGAACGTCATGATTGATATTTTGGATGACCAACTTAACGTATGATTCTTGGATATAGTCAATGAACAGAGAACCCGTGTTCATGATCACAAACAAAATCTTCAAATAGAAGTAATGTCAATTCAAGTGAAAGAGATGTAGAATTTAGAATAAGTACTTGCGGGGAACCTGGTATTTAACTCTATCGGAGCCATTCCCAAGGTCCTCAAACTAACCCAGCCCCGAGCCATGAGGTGGCCTATTGCCTTAATAATCTACGATGGGCCCGAAGGCAGCTACACTGATAATCTTAATAGCAAGAGTTCTCCATAAGATTCAGAACAGATTGCCTACATTAGATACACTAAAAATACCCAAAAAGGCACATCTAGAACCAAATGATACTTGGCAACCATACAATCCATCTTACTCCGCAGGACCAATGATATTAGCCTCTTTAACAGCAGAGCTCTTGCGAGTTTTCTCGTTTTCGATCTCCAAGCAAGTCAAGTCAACACTCTCATCATACATTCGACTCAATTCCCGGAGCTTAACATACCTGGTAACGTGGCTCTTTGTCCGAAGCCGCGACACTCCGGCCAGTTAGGGTAGTCGGCTCGGTAGCAACCTCGCGGATGACGCCGGTACTCGTACTGGTATTGGAGTTGGGCCCTATGTAGAGATATTGTCAGACTCGACACCACTGACAGGCTATTTCGACTTGAAATATTGAGAGTGCATACCGCCAACGGGCTTGTAGTTGACTCGTTGTCCTTCTTGGAAGCTAGGCATTGTGTCTTGGCACTGCTTGGGGAGAATGAATTCGTTGTGAGGTGTTTTATGGTGTGGGTTGGACTTGTGCGTTTTCGCAATTTTGAAGATATTGAGATTGACTGAGCGCAGTAATTGGACAGAGTGAATCTGAAGTATGGCGTGGGAACAGTCTGATTTGACTCGGTCATACAGCTCTATTTATACGAAATCCGGAGTTGAGGAAAGGATCCTGGTTCCGGGGTCCCACGTCACATTTACATGGCTGGGACGTGAGGAAGACGTTAGGAAGCAGCAAGAATAGCTCGGGTCGAGGTTCCGATTCGCCTCGTAACTACGATAGGTATACGGCAAGTGTCAGATTTTGTTCGGTCACGCGTATGTCATGTTCATTCTGATTCTCTATCCCAGCGCAGTTTCCACTTATTGCATCTCTCTATGAAGTTAATCAACTCTATACACATCGGGAATCCAGAAGAAAATCACAAGGGAATCGAACAATGGTAACGCTGATATGGACCACTATACGAATTAAATAATTAAGTCGGAGCTCATGACGAGTCCCATGGGTAAGAACAGAGGGGATATCATAGAAGGAAAACGGGAAGGGACAAAAAACAGAGAAGTAACCCGCATACAAAGGAAAAGATCCAAGGAAGAACTCCGAGGAAAAGGGGAAAGGAGATAGGGCCCAAATGCTGCGTCGTCTGGTCATCAAACACGGACATGAAGCGAAAAGAGATGAAAACTTTGTCGGACAGTGCGAGGTGTTATACACGAGGCGGCGGAGGATGCCTCTCAGGATCATAGCCGGGGGGATCCAGGTCCCAGTCTGGATGGGTATGAGTGATCAACGTGGCGTGCCTGGTCGGGCGCATGTCTGGGAAGACCGGAGGTTCGACCCTTGGCGTTCAATTCGAGGATAGATGGACAGATTTATTTCGCGGGTTGGGTCTTGACGTTGTTGGAGAGCCAGGCCTAGAAAGTGGAGAATTGCGGGTCAGGGTTTTGTTTTGGTTTTCATCCGATCGAACAGGGACAATGAGTACTTACCAGACCCTCAAAGATACCAGTACCATCTGTGGCCACACTGGGCGCAACGTACCACAGCTTGTCCTTAAGCTTGGTCAGCTGGAGCGTGTTGGTAATTTCCTCCGGGCTCAGGTCTAGGGCAATTGGTCAGTATGAGCTTGAAAGGGGGTGATTCCAAACCCCCCTAAATTGGAAGAAACACGTACGACCGCTAATATCCTGCTTGTTGGCAAACACCAGCAGGAGGGCATCCTTCATTTCGCGATCATTAATGATCTTGTGGAGCTCTGAGCGAGCTTCCTCCAGGCGAGCAGTGTCGCTAGAATCTACCACGAAAATCAAGCCTTGTGTGCCGGAGTAGTAGTGACGCCAGAGAGGACGAATCTTGTCCTGACCACCGACATCCCACACGTTGAACTTGACGTTTTTATAGGTCACGCTCTCCACGTTGAAGCCGACAGTGGGGATCGTGGTCACATCCTGGTTGCTGAGTTTCAATTTGTAAAGAATAGCTGGTAGAGATTAGCTTTCGGTGTCATGTCAATTCCCCCATGGGAATAGCAAAGAGATCTTACTAGTCTTTCCAGCAGCATCTAGACCAAGCATGAGAATGCGCATTTCCTTCGTGCCAAAGATCTTCCCCATCATCTTGGAGACTGAGCCACCCATCTTGGCGGTTTCAATTGATTGTTGATTGGGAAGTTCAGAACGGGGTGCTCTTGCACAGAACAATGAAAAATCAGCCAAGGACAATAGTGGCTCTCACCCCGGAAGTTGGAACTTGGGAAAACAAAGACAGATTGAGATGAGGCGGGGGAAAAGGGGCAGGCCAGGCTGACTCAGCCCCATTTGCGACGCGGATCCACTTAAAAACAATTTACCTCCTACCGAACTACTTGATTAGGTTATGTGTATATCGGCCTCGGGGAGCTTGTCATTTCGTGTAGTGTTGGGACGAGATCTAAAAAATACCGGTTTGCTAGATGATGCGTAGAAATAAGGAACCGTGGTTGCGTGAGACTTTTCAGACGTCATGACCGGGTTCTACGGTCTACCCCGTATCTGCTTCCCTCAAAAGACCTCTCAATTCTACAATGAACATCATCACATATCCCAAGCACTATGCCTACTAACGGTGATAAATTTGAGCGCCGTGACTCGGTGGTGCAACAACGGCGACTATCAAAGCAGTTTAAAAATTGCTCGTGGCTAGCTCCCCCATCAGATGTATGCCTTCCATAACCCTGTGAATTGAAGCCGAAGTTGACGCCCGAAGACTATTTATGCAGGAATTTCGGGCTACTTTTCAACAAGCAAGCCTTCCACCGTCGCTATTGCCTTTCGCGATACTACTTACCTACTGGACTTCATCGAGAAGGTGTTTGATACCCCCGAGCACAAAGAAGGTGCAGAAGCAACGATAGATTTCATTGTCTCGGAACTGAAGTCATATGGAGAAAAACATCTGGAAAAGATTATTGGCGCTTGCATGCCCAAACATGTTGCGGACAGATTACCCAGACTGTGCTCACGCCTATGGGCAGAGCTTGACATCCTCTGTCTAGTACTTCCAGAATCTACTCTGGACGATCAATACACCTCACGTGTCCCAAAGGGCACAAGGAAGGGGGACCCCAAATCGATCGACGAGCAGGCGGAGTCCATGTCACGAAAATGTGTGCGGTAAGTTGGGATCGACAGAGTTGTGGAGAACGTACCGTTAAACTCTACGCAGATTGTTTGGCCCGGAGAACCTCCCCTTGCTACAAGTGGGTTTCATGGGTCTCGTCGAAGTTGATACAAATTTCCATGTCCAAATAACGGATCTTGATGGTTTTAAGTCAACTGTGTCTCCTAGAACGTGGTCTGCCGTGGAGCACTACGCTGCTGACCTGAAGGAACGAAATGTTCGAATTGCCTTCTTCAGTGCAACTCCGCAGGGTGGTGGAGTAGCCCTGATGCGGCATGCCCTGGTTCGCTTTTCTTATCATCTGGGCATTGAAGTCAAGTGGTAGGTCTGGGACATTGTAACATGTGAGATGCGTATTTATTGATTCACCTGCAGGTATGTTCCAAAACCCCGGCCGGGGGTTTTTCCGAGTTACCAAGAACAACCATAATATTCTTCAGGGGGTTGCACGACCTGGTGAGCGATTGACTATCGATAATAAGAAATTGCTGCACGAATGGATTGAAGAAAACGCCAGACGATACTGGACCGGGCCTAACGGTCCACTACTAGCCCCATCAGAGGGAGGAGCAGATGTGATCATCGTGGATGACCCTCAGATGCCAGGTCTCATACCTATCGCCAAGAAGCATGCACCAAACCGACCAGTCATCTTTCGTAGTCATATTCAGATTCGCAGCGATCTTATCAAGCAGCCAGGATCCCCGCAGGCTGAAGCATGGGAGTTTCTTTGGAGTCAAATTAAGCTTGCCGACTGTTTCATCAGTCATCCTGTAAGCTCATTTGTACCAAGCGATGTCCCACCAGAGATGGTGGGCTATATGCCAGCGGCGACAGATTGGTAAGTAGCCCTATAAACATGCATTATCTTACTGACGTGTCCAGGCTGGATGGGTTGAACAAGAACATGCGCGAGTGGGATGTAGCCCACTACGGCCGCATCTTCAATACAGCCTGCAGACTTGCAGATATGACGACGATTTCTTATCCTGAAGGTAAAAAAATTGCTCTTTTCATTGAGATGCATGAGCCAAGGCAACTAATTATTCCATATCAGATAAGTACATCGTGCAGATCGCACGGTTCGACCCATCCAAAGGCATCATGGATGTACTGGATTCGTACGAGAAGTTTTACGACCGACTAGTCAAAGCTCGGCCTGATCTGGTACCTCCAAAGCTATTGATCTGCGGCCATGGGTCGGTGGATGACCCGGATGGAACAGTGATTTACGATGCTGTGATAGATCATATTGAAAAGAATATTCCACACTTGCGGCATCTGATCTGCGCCATGCGGCTGCGGCCTTCAGATCAGGTTTTGAATGCTCTTCTCTCCAAGGCTACTATTGCACTCCAGTTGTCTACCCGTGAAGGGTTCGAAGTCAAAGTCTCCGAGGCCATCCACAAGGGCAAGCCAGTGATCGTCACGCGTGCTGGTGGAATCCCCCTGCAGGTTGAGCACGATAAGAACGGATTCTTGGTGGACGTGGGTGACACCGATGCCGTTGCACAGCATTTGTATGATTTGTGGACGGACGACGCCCTTTACCGCCGTATGTCGGACTATGCCCACAGCCACGTCTCGGATGAGATGGGCACGGTGGGCAATACCATGCTTTGGCTTTACCTCGCCTCAAAGTTGACCAAGGGGGAAGCGATGAAGCCAAATGGGCGCTGGATTAATGACATGGCCTTCGAGGAGCTTGGTCTTCCCTCGACAAGAAACGTGGACCATCTCAAGCGAGCAGTGCAGGTGAAAAACATGGGATGAAAAATTACTTGGACTTTCTCAATTTTTCATTCATCCCCTTCTTCAAGATTGTCTTTTGTATCTGCCACATTTGAATGCTATTACCGCATAAGCAGATCTCACTCATTACTCTGCTTTATTCAACGCCAGTATGTAAATCGATTCAAGCAAGAAATGTAAAAGGGTATCATTGAAAATCAGAAAATAGAAAACAAAAACTTCCTCAAACCAAACCCAGAACCGACCCATCTCACGGTCGTCCAACAAGCCGATATCTTTCCCTAGCCAAACCACCCTCCGCCCCTTCAACCCCATATCCCTCACCAACCTCCCCAACAATGCGCGCCGGTCGTCCTCCAACAACAGACCAGCTAGGCACAACCATACCAGGCGGAACGACTGCACCCTCCAAAACAACTGAAAAATCCTTCACGATGGCCATACTGCCGATCGTCGCGCCTGCTCCAACATGAACATGGTTCCCAAGAGACGCGGCCTCCACAACAGCCGAATCCCCCACAAAGACATGATCCCCAATCTTCAGCGGGTAAAACGAGTGCACACCACGATGTAACCTGCTCGGCGGACGGAGGATCACGCTTTTGGAGATATAGCTATACCGACCGACCGTGATGGCGACGCTGGGAGCATTGGGTTGTTGAGGCGGGTTATTTGGGTCCGTGGAGACGGCTGTGGAGGGTTGACGGTAGAGGTCACCGCGGATGACTGCTTCGGCTTGAATAACCGTCTTTCCACCGAGGATGATGTGCTGTGTGCCATGGATTTGGGAGCGGCGCGAGATCTTGTTGCCCGTGTCCTGTGGTATGTCAGTTGGGAGGTTTTGAGGAGATATTCGGGTAATGAGGCATTGAGGGGCATATGGATGCACGCACGGTCTCAATGTACTCGCTCTTGGCGGCTTTGGGAGGCATTTTGGAGGGAGGCTGCACCTGTCAGGTAAGTTGTTTGTTCGGTCTTTCCCCGATGTTGATAGACGCGGGTCCGCTAAGGCGGTGTGGGGCGAAGTTGGAGTAGATGTCTAGCAACTACCATAGTTTAGGTCCTTGATTCGTCCAACGACCTGGTCAAATGGAGAAAAAAAAAAAAAAAAAAAAGCAGATAAAATCAACTTGAGTAATAAATTGCTTTGGTTACATCCTCTATCTCAATCTCTCAGATTGTGGAACTTGCTTAGAGCCTGATGATGTACTTTATCATGACGAGTAGACCACCGAGTGCAGGGCCAAAGAAATCGAAGAGATTGTAGAGCTTGGACTTCATTCTGAATGATGATGTTACCACAAGTCTGCATGAATGGCATCCTGATTTCTCCAAATGAAGAAAAATCGAGAGTTTGGCGGAAACTTAGGAAAAACCTTGGAACTATGCTAGATAAGGCGCTTCAGTGGCGTAACTTTAAAAAGATCAGGAGTCGGTCAACCATAATTGACCTAGTAGTTTGTACCTCACTTTACAAACCCGGGGCCAACCGTACTCCCTATTTAAGTCCAGGTCACCACTCCCCAAAGCCTTTTTCCTCCCTCTACATTCTCACACTATCATCAAAATGACAACAACATCTGCCTCGCGAGACCTGGAATTGATTCCATTGCGTCCAAACACCTTACGTACCAAAGTGAACGAAGATGATGATGTAGATTCATACTATCTGGCCATAGGTGTCGCCTTCTTGCTGGGGCTCATCTTGATTGTATTGGGTGTCTGCTTTATGTTAGGTGCTATCTCACTAATGAGCCGCGATATCGACCCCTCTATGGGCTGGTCCACTGCACTTCTGACTGGGACTTGTGTGGGTATCATAGCTGTTGTCGGTGTTTTCTTCCTGGCTGTGGGCATTATCACTCTTGGAATAAGTGTCGGTGCCTTGTATTCTTCTTGTTGCAGACGAGGAAGTAAGGCGGCAGGGTATCAGTATGTTTGAACATCGTGAAATTATTATGTGTTATGGGACTGGAGGTGGCTCGCCTTTGGACATACTATCAACCCCAACGGAGCTGAAAGGAAAGCGAATATGAACTCGGGTTGCGCATTGATGGAGAGAGCTATGATTTCATGGATGAAGTGTATCCTTGCTACTGATATACTTAGATGGGAGTCTCAACCGTTTGAGACTTCTTGTCATTGAAAGGTCTGGCTTCAAATTGTCTGACTGCCCTGTTGGCCTTTAAAGTCTACCAATATGGGAGTGAAACATGGTCATCTGAACCTTACGAAAACAATGAAGTGGTTCTGAATATAACGGGATTCGGACAACAGCAGGCTTAAAGCTTACAATGGCCAAGTAATTCTTACCTAAATCATCAACATGCCCCTCGGATCGTTCACCTGACCTCCACCAACTTCTCCTACGCCACTAGTATCAATGATTGACCATTCGCAGACCCTCAAATATTAAGTAAAATGGTGGGAAAGGCTTGAAACGATTCATTATTGCCGTTGGGATCTTCTAAAATGGAGGCTTAAACCAATTTTCTTTCTTGACTATTGAAATGTATGATTAGATCACTAGGTATGGTCGATGGTCTTGAGTAAGAAGAAAACACAGGCTTCAAGGTTTACCTTTGAAGCCGTGAAACTTGGTTGGAACTCAAACCCTACGAAAACGTTTGAATAAGAAGCGGCTCTGAATATATCGGGGTTCGGACCTCAGAAGGTTAAATCTTTTCAGTCTTGCCCTAGAACACCTGGTTTAATTATTTACTTCAGGGTTACCCACCAAGTTCTCTCTTTACATACTCCATTCAAAATACCAAATGGGCATCATAATGACTAGCAAGCTGGCCACCAAGTCGCCACCGGCTTACACCGCGCACGAGATACCCCTGCACGAGGTACCCCTAGCACCAATAACTCCGGACACGAACACCCACCATAAAACAAGCCGTCTGGATATCAAGATTATATTGAGCGCTATGCTCATGATGCTGTTGGCGCTGGTTCCGATTGCGGGTGGAGGCTATGTTCTATATCTTACCATCGAACTAGGGGGCAGTCCAGATTTTCACGATCCTGATGATTGGTTCTATGTGGTGTTATGGGGCTTCACGTCTCTACTTTTCATCGGTATTGGTGTTTACATGATTGGTGCTGCACTTTTTTGTCTAATTGCCGGAGAAGGTACCATTGATCGGTGTAGTGGGAAAGGAAGTCGGAGAAATCAGCCCGTTTGAGCTATGATGAGAGGTCAATCTTCGAAATTTCAGGTATGGGCTGATAGAATTTAAGAAGAGCAAACGGAGCTGGAAACGACCGGTTGTTGCTATTATTGGCTCGGCTGAGGAGCCCAAATCATTCTTTTTTTGCTCAATGTTCAAGATATACGATATATGGCCTCAAGAAGGATAAGATTCTTTCAGGCGTTAAAATTTACCTCCAGGGCTATGGAGAATTGAAATGTTCAAGGTCGCTTGAGTTTGAACTTTACCCAAATAATACAAAGGTGCTGAATATATCGTGGTTCAGCCAACAGCGAGCTTCCAAACATGGAATATTAAAGCTTGAAATGGCCTAGTACAGTAGTTCTTACCTGCCTCATGAATATCCATAATTTTGTTCTTAAGCACTTAGTACTCGTTATATAAGTCAGGGCCTTCTACTAATTAGGTACTCTCAATACATCGTTCGTTCGCAATGCCTTCATAACGACCTTCGAAAAGACCCCATCAGCCTCCTCCATGCATGAGATACTTCAGTGCGAAAACAATACAGAAGGCGATGAAGAATTTCCATTGAAAAATAGCCTGATATATGGACGATAATGTTGGAACTTGGCCAGTCTTCCTTTACCCTAGTCTTCGATTGTGGTTGGAGCTAAGCTTCTATTTCTTGCTATCGCAAAAACGGAACAGCCCTTCCGGTAGGATGGGAATAGAGATAGGCGACGTTGATACTATCTTTGATAAGTAATAATGGGCTCATTCGGTTCAATTTTGATTGTATGTGGTCCACTGATTTTGGGATTGTCTATGTGGGCTTTTGTCGTATTGACCGGAAGGGTATTACTGAGTGGTGACGTGAGAGAAGGGGGAGCAAGGGTGCGAAGGATCTACCTGTTTGAACTATTGTGAGATAATAATGTTTGAGATTGTAGATAGTCGAATTATGAGAAGGGCGAACGGAGCTAGAAACGATTGCTCATTGCTATCATTTGCTTGGGCGGGGTTTGAATGTTTTGGGTTTCTTTCATAGGTATTAAGATGAGATATAATGCTCGGGAAATTACAGGTTTGAACAATGACCTATGCAGCATGAAAGCGTCCAAGGTTTTTAAAAAGTTGAACTCTACGACTGCAGAAACCTGAGCTCGCTTTCAGATACAGAAGCATGGCTTCAGAGTTAGTCACCTTGTCCCAGCCAACCTCATAGGAAGGTTTTGATGTTTAACATATTTTACACAGGCAACAGGCCTCACATTACAAGATATCAATGATGTCATCACTAGTGTAGCACCATTTTTAGATTGTAGGGCTCTGTATCGAGATAGTAGCAAGAGTCGTTGTTATGACATCACACTTGGAACTTCCTAATTGTATTTTCTGGACAGAACACAAACAAGAATCAGAGGAATTGAATTCCTGCAGAGGTTCTTTATTCTACAACTTGACAGTCTGTTCATCAGGTAACTAGTGGAGCATTCTGGGTGAATCGTGAGCTGGGATACTTAAATTCAACAAGCATATTTCCTCACATACTATCATCCCAAATCCGAACTCTTCATGCTCTCTCAATGAGGCTCATGACCTCATTGGGGTCAAATGGAGCAGTGTCTATTTCCTCCCCATGATCATAGAGAACCGTCAAGGGCATTTCGTGCATGTCATGCCCACGAATAAATCCACTATCCACCATGACGAAGTCAACATCCTCTCCACGGGTTTCATCCATGTCCTTGAAAATAGGCGACATTGGCGACTCTTCTCCCATCCAGGGAGCCCAGTAATGCACAATCATTCGCTTTTGGCTATCTTCAATTGCAGCCATAACCTCTTCGGGGCTAGAAGAGGTCGGGGTTAGTCATATAAATAGGGCGCGGAGGTGAGAGGCAGGCTTACTCTTGTAAGGTTCGAAGTGGCATTTTGAGAGTATTAGCCTTGAGGGCTTTGTGTTGAAACCTTGTAATAAATTTAGTCTTGAGGTTCGTGATAAAGTGAGAAAGATGGTAACTGATGGATTGAGAAGGGGTGCAGGCCTTACTTATAGACAGATCTGGGAAGCTCAGCTTAGATTTTCAGCTATTTTAATAAGCCCCAAAGTGGTTATTGCATTAGTGGAGCAGCTTAGGAGCTTAATCTATCGCTGGCCACTACAATGACTGTGAGAAGCATAGCCGTCTCTAGTTCGATCGAAATTGCCACTTTACGGTTACATTCATTCACCAAGGTTCTTTTCAACGGAGCGAAACAATGTATTAATCTTCGATCTTTAACGTCATTGGCAAAAGTGGCAGGGACAAGCACTTCGAGTCCTCCGGCTTAGCCGGGACTCTGGATGCGGTGATCATCTCAACCAGGTTGACCGACTAATGAGAGCCCGAAAGGTGCGGAGATATGAGCCGGGAATGTGCTGAAGTGCACTTCGGATGGAGAAGAGCTCATTGATTAGCCAATCACTTCATTACATCCTTTGAGGACAGAATAGATCTGGAGTACTTCCGTCGGCTCTCTATCATCAACTAAGTTATTGTGGGTTTCGTAAACTTTCACCACCTACGATCCTAATGTTTCTTCGTGTCGAAGAATCACTTCGAGCCCCTGCATTCATCAATGTATAGTCAATTCTGTCGACATCGTTGCGGTCAAATCGGTCTATGATGTTGCCATTTGAAACAGTCATACACTTGACGGATGTACGGCTTTCTAATGAGTATTTGATGCTTGTACAGATAGTTTATTTTTGCCGGTTCCATCATACCGAAGTAGAGCAAGAGATGGAAAATTAGTCATTACTTGTTGATGCTATTTTGAGCTAAATTTATATTATCTTTACCAGAATATAAAATTGATATTTCCCACTACTTTACATCCTAGACTTGCCCTTATCGTAGACCCCAGGAAACTTGTAGGGGAACCAAGATATAGTGAAACAGGAATTATCATATAAGTGTCATCATTGAACTATACAAAGTGAGAGACAAAGCTCCCATAGAAGCACAATCTCGGATATCCTCAAAAACAATAAACTCAAAACGTTAACCATGGCCACTCGTACAAGAGACCCAACATTATTCCAAGCCCAGGACAGTAAAAGTCCTATATTAAAAAAGGCTAGATGATTTTTGCTGGGAAAGCAGCTTATTGCTTCTGCTCGAACTTGAAGTCGCCGTCCCAGTGGAGCTTGAGAGCTATAGTAATCCGTTAGCATGTATTCAAAACAAAGCTTGTTAAAAGTGAAGTGGTGTAGCTTACTCATAGGGAAGGGGAAGTAAGAAGTGCCATCCTGGCGGAGGTAGACGTAGTAACCACCCTCCTGCTGGATCTTCTTAAGCTGGCCCTGGGCACCAGGGGCGCGGCGGAGGTTCTCCAAGCGACCAACAACACGGATCATGGCAACGAGAGCAATCTTGGTGATCTCCTTACCGAATCCAGTGCTAGCACCCTGGATAGAGGTGATGTAAGAGTCCATAGGACGGTCAAGCTTAACCTCGGTGGGCTCAGGGAAGACGCTGGCATCGTGGTTGGCCTCGACGAAGGAAGCAAAGATCTTGTCGCCGGGCTGGATGTCAACGGACTTGCCGTTGTCCTCCACGCTGACGGCATTCTGGGCCTCGCGGTAGGCACCGAAGGTTCCGTTGATACGGATGGCCTCCAGGCAGTAGCGGTAGATCTGCTCGTCGCTGGCGGCGGACTCCTCCTTGGAGAGACGGCTGATCTCAGCCCAGTGCTGCTTGCCAGCGCCGGTGTAGTACTCGATGACCTGGGTGAACACCTGGCCCTGGTTGGGAACCAGGGAGACAATGGTGGGGATGACCTGGGACCAGGTGATCTCCGAGGAAGACAGGCCGGACTCCTTTAGGCGGCGCAGAGCGCCAGTGCCGAACTCGCGGAGGGCGTTGTCGTGGGGACGGAAGTTGTTCATCAGACCGGACAAGAGGCCGGTGTTGGTGTCAGCCTTGACGGTGGCATCAACGACAGAGCCGAGCTGCTGGGCAACAGCGGTAGCGGCGCGGTTCAGAGGGTAAGAGCGGGGGGCGTCAACATCGAAGAAGAGCGCGGAGTAGATGGTGGTGAGGATCATGTACATCTCGTGCTGGGTGAAGAGACCGGAGGGGTTCTCTTCGGTCTTCAGGGGCAGGCCGAAGAGAGCGGAGGCAAAGTAGACGTGGGCAGAGTTACCAACATCGCGGGTGATGTCAATCTGGTTGATGTTGGCGAGCTTGGCACCGTTCTGCTGGATCAGGTGCAGAGTGGTCTCCTCGTAGAACTTCTTAATGAGCTTGGGGAACTCCTCAGTGGCGAGAGCCTTGCCAATGGCTTCCTGCTGTTGGGAATCGAACTTGCCCTTGCCAAACAGGTCCTCCAAAGCAGAGCTGAAAGCGGGCTTGAAGTCGGCCTGGTTGGTCAAAACGAGCTTGGCAGCCTGGTGCGAGGTCAAGTTGACACGGGGAGGAATGTAGGCAGGAGCATCGTAAGAGTAGTCGTTCTCACGACCAAGCATCTTCATGATGTTCCGGTTCTCGGAGGGGATGGTCATGGGGTAGTGAGCGTAGATAGAATCAGGCTTGTAGTAGTTGGGGAAGGCACGGGTAGCCAACTTGTAGAAGACACAGCCCTGGTTGATGTTCAAGTCGTAGCGGCACTCGTTGTAACCCCAGTTGGTCATGTTACGGGGGTTGTAGTCAACGGTGTAGTGACGGTCACCACGGACAAGAGCCACGGCATCGGAGAGGACAGCACGGGAGATGGTGTAGGTGGGGGCGATACCGACACCGGGAATCATGGGCTCCTTAGGCTCCTCAGAGACAATACCAGGGTACAGCTCGACGTAGTCAGGGTGCTCGTACAGGTGACGCAGAGTGTTGGCAATCTCCGGGTCGGAGTTAATCTCCTCGAAGGTGTCGTAGGTCTTCAGGCCGAAGTGCTTACGGAACTCGTTGAGGGAACCAACCTGCCAGCGACGGGCAGCCTCCATACCGAGAATCTCAATGGAACGCAGAGCCTTGGGGACATTGCGGGGTCCAAAAGAGCTGGCAACGTCCTCAGAAGCAGACTTGAGGATAGAGACAAGCTCGCCGTCGTCGAACCGACCATCCGGTCCACGCTTCAAGTGAGCAAACTCACGCTTGGAGGGATCAGCATCAAGCATGCCCTCGACCTTCTTCATACCCATAAGCAGCTCGGGCATGGTAACCTGGTCAGCGGGCTTGCCCATGAGGTCATAGTAGATCTTCTCGATCCACTTCTCATCGCCCTGGGCGATGGCCGAGTGCCAGCGGTAAGCCAAGTTGAACTCGACGGAGCACTGGTTACCCAGACCAGAGGGAGTAGCACCGGACTTCTCCATCTGGGCGCGGGGATCCAGGCACCAAGTAGAGTTGCTGCGGTTGAGATTGATAATGGTACGCAGGTAATCATACAGAGTAATGTTAATGTACAGACCGCAAGTGATCAGACGACCAGTTTGGAACAGGTCCTCATCGTACTTGGCCCAGGCCTTCTCAGCGTCCTCGCCAGTGAGCTTGGACCCAGGCTTGGTAAAACGGCCATTCTCATTAATTTCAGCAAGCTGTTCAACGATGTGGTTGTGGAAACGGTTAAGCATAACCAGCAAGACACCGCAAGCAGGAGGAAGAGCGTTCAGACGACCCTCGGAGAAGCAGTCAGGCTTCAGCTTACCATCCTTGTGGGACCGTATCAGGTCCTGCTGCTCCTTCACATCACCATAAAGAATGGAGAGATCGAGGTAGGCAGAGGTCTTGTTCAGGTGTGGTTGACGGTAGTCAGTTTGGAAGATGTCTATAGAATCGTTAATACTTGTGCGTCATCTGAATTAGGCAATAACTCCTTACCGTGAATAACCAATGAAGCCCAGTCGAAGAAAACACTGGACACCTTGTTGGGGTGAGGGGTGAACTCCTGACGGGCGAACAGGCTGTCGAAAATTAGACCGGCGTCAGGCAACCCGCTGGGCTGGATTGCGAGAGGAGGAATGGTGCGGCAGTAAGGGGTATTGGCAGCACCCAACCAGGGGAGTGTGGGGTTGTTGTTGGATCCGTCAGCGGAACGGTACTTGTAATCATCACCCATGAAACTATTTATCGTGTTAGTCGCACGGATCCTTCAAAATTCGGTGCAATTGGAGGATGCTTACGAGAGCGGGGGGTGCGGCAAAGAGTTCCACAATTCATCAAGGAATCCATTTGTGAGCTCGACACGGTTCTTGGAGTGGCCGGGCATGTCGGCAACCAGCTATTCATCGCAAATTCAATTAGTTTCTTCCAATTGCTATTTCAATTGCAATGCTTTTTGCTCGTACCTGAATAATGCGCTCCATAAGATAGGTCTTGTCATCGATCAATTCACCGGAAGCCTTGTTCTTAATCAGGTCCTTAACAGTGTTGACATCGCGGAATCCGAGAGACTTGATGTCCGCGATCAGTCCACTGGACTGGTCGTGCTTCAAATATGTGCCATCACCAGTCTGGTTGGGCATAGGCTCGCGCGAGGCGTGAATAGCCTGCGCATACTTCTCGAACACTGCGACGACCTCGGAGCGCTTCACCTGGTGTGTGTCGGTGTTTTCCTCCTTAGGCGGAGTACTTGGCGCCTTGGAGAAGCGCTTGCTCTGCTTCTCAGCCTTAGGCTCGGCGTCGCCATTGGCATCCTTGTTCTTTTTGAACTGGGTAGAGAATCTCCGTAACATGGACATGGTGTGAGTCTCTCACAATCAAGTCACTCGAATGGAGATACAGAAAAAGTAAAGACAAAAAAAAGTGGCTAACAAGCTAAATCAGGGGGGGCAGGTCAAGAAGTACTTGCGCCTCGGATTTAAAAATGAGCTGTGCGGGCGCCCTAGGTCACCGCAGCTGCAAAACTGTGGAGCCCCCATAGGTGGCGGATTTGTTATCGCCAATAGTTGATTGACTGTCAGACCCGATCTGATTGGAGATGGACAGGTTCACTAGCATTGATCTGCCCGGAGGCTGTGGCTCGGGCCAATCAGCTCGATGGCCCCGCGTGGGACAAGCTCGAGGCCCAGCTGCTGAGGTGCCCCCACTCCAGCATGGCTCTTACAATGACGAACGGCTGAACTGAGTAATTGATCACCCTCTTGCTCCTCGAGTGGAGAGCGTCATGGTTGACTGAGAAAGGGGGTGGGCTAGGCAATTGAACACGGCACGTCACCAAAGATGGGAGAATGGAACGACGGAACCCCTAGTCAACAGTATCACCATAGAGACGAACTTCAGCTGGTTGCGTCACAGCTAAAAGAATTGGTGTCGTCTCGCGCTCTCCCCCGTGCGTACGATGGTTTTTTTTTTTTTTTTTTTTTCCCCATAGGAGGAAAACAGACCAATGAAATCGTGTCAAATTACAGTAGCGGTGTACTCCGTATGGAACCGAATCTCGGAGTCGTGGAGTCATGAAGCCCCACAATAACTTGAGATCCAGCCGGATGGGCTATGGCGACGCTAAGTGGGGGATTGTCATGGTAACTTTGCGCTTGACCTCCCGATCGGAAAACTCGCTTTCCTCTCCCGTGGCTGGCTGGGACGATCGCGCATCAACAGGGATTTTGAGGAGCTGAATCATATATGTGCCCTGTGCCCTACGATGACTGTCATACCTTCATCATTGACAGTTGAGGATGTGAGGCAAGGGATGCAAGTGCTACCGCAATACAGATGCAGGCCTACAGTTTTACTGTAGCTGCATGTTTTTCTTTCGCTCATCCCATCTTTCCCATGATGAGATGGATCGGCAATGCTGACCCACATGTTCTCCCACTATGGACTCTAGCGTGCGCCAAGAAGACTGAATGGGTAGCACGAACCGCTATGTGCTCCTGGTCATTGGCGGGACCAACCTGCCAGTCATCGGCAGAAATTAATCAGAACCTGATGCATCGTAACTCTCCCCCACCCCCCTTAGGGTCCTCGTTGTACTTTTCCAAGTTTTCCACCTCGTGAAACAGATGCATCAGGTAGCATACTCTAGGGATAAAAAATGAATGGAGATCAGGAAGATCCCAGATGTCACTGCCCAGTGCTTTCCACGGTTGATCGAGACCCTGATCGCAGTGAAGCCACCAAACCACGGGTCGGGCAACTATGGCATGTCCGGGGAACGCGGCCACTCCCGGAGGCTTTGGCACCCATTGTGTAAAACAATGCAGGCATAACAATCGCAATAATCCTCATAAAGCATTGACTCTCGTGTGATTGCGCTCAGCCGTAATTAGCACTAAACTTCAGGAGAAGGTTTCTGTGAGCTGATCCGGTTCCACCAGAGAAAAACTCTTCTGTAATTCCTTAAACCCGTACTCGGTCCGCGTCATTCGTTCCCAAACCCTGGGAGAATCTTCAGATGACGGCAGAATGGTGGGTCCCGAGCGGCCCACGATGTGGAAAATGTGACACTTTGGGCGTAGTGGCGGCGAAGTCTCGATCAAGATGCGGAAAAGGGAAAAAATACAGATGAACGCCCCCTCTTCTCTTACACCCCTTTTTTCGTACAGATCCATTAGCAAGGAGCTGGTCGGTGCGTGGAGAACGATCGACAATAATGTCCCGAGCCATACAAGCTCATGTGTATCTTTCTCCCGTACACGATTTCTCATAGGTCCAACCCCGTCTCCGTCATGCTCCCAGTCTCCATCGGTGTCGCGTAGTGTCTCGATTTGTGGTCTGCAAGTTTGAATTTTATTTCCTTTTTTTGGTCGGTTTTCCGGGATGAGCTTTGTGGATTCCCCACTAATGGGTGCAGTGCAGCTTTGAGTGACCAGTTCAGCCCAGGTAAACTATGTAAGAGCCATGCGATCCGAGACATAGTGGTGATTGGGTGAGTTGCGTCTCTGTTAGATAAGTGTGCTGTTTCTGTACAACAGCAGCTAACTTAGGGTCAGCCCTGTTGCCCTGTTTTTCGGGGCAAGATTTTCTTATTTCGTGGTATTTTTTTTGGTGTTTGGTTCATTTTTCCCGCGCCATAGCGTTCGCGTCATAGGATAGGGGACAAAGGGTTTATCAAAGCAAAAGCCGTAAAATCGGAGGAGGATCCAAGGATATGCATGTTGGATCCATAAATGGAATGTGCCAATGCCGAGTCCCACATCCCACTTGAATTTGACGTATTCGGGTCTGCAGGGATCGTCTCAGTGGAGGGCACGCTTGGAGCATTCTTATCCAACCCCCTCCTGCAGCCGTCTGGGCCCTGATTCGCGGTAAGTGCGCCCCTCCACGCCCTAAAAGCTGTAGCTTGTCCTCGTAAATCCCCAATTTTTCCCATTCATAGTTTCCGTGAGGGCCACTCTCGGGATAATACACCCTTTGTTTGCGATTATGGCTCAGCACGTCGCGCCTTCACAGGCCCCAAAGCAGTTTGTGCTCTGTTTCGATGGAACTGGCAACAAGTTTGCCGGTGATGAATCGGACAGTAATGTTTTAAAAATCTTTCGCGTAAGTCCTCCGATTGTCGGACATGAAGAAAATAGCAACTAATCGAACTGCCAACAGATGCTGGATCGCAGTCAACCACATCAGTACCATTACTACCAACCCGGTATTGGTACCTATGTGACATCAAAGTCACTCAGCAGCCATGGTCGCATTCAGCGCATCAAATCCTGGTATCAAAAAGCCAAAGATTCGGCCATCGGATCTTCTTTCGATGAGCATGTGATGGGTGGGTACAAGTTCTTGATGCGATACTATTCTCCCGGTGACGAGATCTTCTTCATTGGTTTCAGTCGTGGGTCATATATCGCGCGTTTCTTGGCCGAGATGCTTGACTACATCGGTCTGCTCGAAGCCGGTAACGAGGAATTGATTCGCTTCGCCTGGAAGACTTTTGCCAAGTGGCAGCAGCGCCAAGGCGATTCCGATGAGGACCAGGAGGAGAAGAAGAAACTATTCGAGTATATGAAGGCTTTCCGTGAAACATTCAGTCGTCCGATCACGCGCATTAAGTTTATGGGACTTTTCGATACTGTCAACAGTGTCCCGCGTTTCGAAAATGCCTGGATGCAGCGCAGCAAGTTCCCCTATACAGCCCGCAGTTCCGCCAGGGTCATTCGTCATGCGGTCGGTATTGACGAGCGCCGTGCCAAATTCCGTCAGGATTTAATCTCCGGAAAGCGTCCGCAAGACAAGCACAAGCACCATCGTCACCACCTTCCTCTGCCACACATGCCCCACACTCCCCACTTCGAGAACCACATGGCACGCCACACGGATGCTCAACACCATCTGCATCTCCGCCATCAGGATGGCCAGCGCACGCAACAGCAGGATGCACATCCCGATGAAGTGCCGGCTATTCGTTTGAATGACGATACCGCAAGCCCTGGAGAGGAGAAAGTGGCCCCGCATGAGGGAGTGCCCCCGTTGGAGAATCCTGGATGGGGTCCCAACCCAGGCGAGTCATACTATCACTCTAACTCCCACATCCACGCCGGCTCTTCGAACCAGGGCAGTGACAGCAACTTCGGAGAGAAGCCTCATCGGTACCGCGCATCATCCCCGAGGCGAGCTGGCTTGACTGTCCCTAACGGAGGGGCATCCATGGATGATTCCAGATCAGTTCGCAGTGGTCATTCTGGCAACCTGTCTATCCAGGTTCCCAGCCATGCTGGCGATGGCTACGATAGTGATGACGACGAACAGGATATTCACGAGGTGTGGTTCCCAGGATGTCACGCCGATATTGGTGGAGGATGGAAACTCCAAGACGGCGAGATGTGGGCCCTGAGTCATGCTCCATTAGTGTGGATGGTGCAAGAAGCCCACAAAGCAGGATTGGAACTAGATGAGCGCAAGATGAAGCAGTTCCAGTGTCTGGAGGAGTTCGACGGTGACTACACTCCCATCCAGGAAACTATTGGCAACCGCCGCGGTAGTCGCATCAGTCAGCAGCCGGGTCATGACGACCCCGACGCCTACCGCACTGGCCCCAATGAGAAGCAGCGCTCTGCTGCCAGCCGTGACTTCTGGCATGCGCTGCACACATCCAGCACGAAAGGTCTACTGCACGACTGTCTTGAGTTCAAGCAAGGCTTACCCCACACCTCTGTTATTTCCTGGCGGATCATGGAGTGGCTACCGTTCCGTCGTATGGATCTTCAGGATGACGGTTCGTGGAAACCTATTCGCTGGCCGCTGCCGCGTGGTGAGGTCCGTGACGTGCCGCTCGACGCTGAAATTCACGTGTCTGCCATCCGGCGTATGCAAGCTGACCCCAAATACCGCCCTGGTAACATCATTGTCGGTGGCGGTGGTCGTGGTGTACGTATTGCTCCTACCTATCTGGGTATGGGAGAATGGGAGGTGCTCAAGAACGAGGGCGATGGGGTTCGCGAGACGTACGTGCGGAAAGACCAAGCCACCAAGTGCAAGGATGAGATGACACATGAGTGTGCTCACTGATGATCTATTGATCTATTTTTGATTTCCCCCATTTCGTTTTTCCTTTTCTTTTGTCTCCTTCTACCATGATTGTACATTGATCCACTACCCAACCATTAGTATAATACTTAGTCTCAGTCCGATGTAACATGTCTCAAAATGTCAATCTCAAACATATGGAACCATTTCGGCCGTCTAGATCCTTGGTACCCAGAATCAAAATCTTTGGATACTGTTTACTTTTGGGCTCGAGTCTGTCTAGATGCAGACCAGTGCCCTAGCAGTACGAGATGGAGAATAGAAATCAAGTCGGGCACCAAGGCCCATGGGTTGTCCCGACAATGTCTCATGCTGACACAGTCTCGCACTGAGCCCCCACTGCGGACACTAGTCCTTGTGTGGGGATTTTAATTCCCGATCCAAGGATCTCAATCTTCAGACTTGGCTTACTCAATAGAGTCGCCAATAAGGAAGGCGAATAGACATCTAGGCCCAAGGGATATGTGATCATTTATTGACTCTCATGCCTTATCTCATACTCACCCAAGCACTACAGCGATCCCGGTTATGCTGATCGCTGGAGAGCGTGTGGTTCTGTCGATCGAGATAGCTTTCTATACTTAGCTATCGGACACGCCGAACATTGTGCTTTTGTGTTGAAGAGGTCTGGCCATGAATGGCGTCATCCAGGAAAGAGAGACCATGGTTCATCCTACGCAGTTTCTTCATCTGACGAGTCTAGAGCCACACATTTTCTAGAAAGCGGAGAAAACTTTGATGTTAATTTTGATGTCAACATTGGATATAATTAGATCAGGGCAAGGGCAATCCGTAATTTCCTATGTTACATTGAGTGTACCATGTTTCCACATTTGTGAAGGCAAACAATAAACATATCAAATCAAATCCATGCATTATTGAAACCTACGACGTCCAGATAAACTGCGGCGACGGGCTCTTACGATTGGTTGAAGGATCACATGTATCTCCGTTGTGAACCGATCCATGGATGAAACCCCGTCGCTCTCCGAATCTCAGATCTCAATAGATTCATGTAGAGTACGAAAGAAAACCCCGATTCAACCCCTTAATAGTCCAATAGAACAAAATCAAAATTTGTATAGAAACCATCGTGAATCCGTCGAATCAAAAGTATCAAAAGCGAGGCGTGTCAGGGTTCCGCGGTCTGGACCTGCCTTTTTCGCCTCAACTCTTTGAACTTCTTTTTTTTTCTCCCCTCCACCCTTTCCACCTTTCTTCTCTCCAACGAACTCCGTTCACATCTTCAAGCTTGGCCGGCCCAAGGTTTCTTTTTTCATTGTGTTCCCTTGCTATGATGCGCCCGTGATCACCTTCAACTTCTCCCCCTTCCCCTTTTTCTCGACCTGATCGACATGGAAGGGTCGCCACGACTGGAGGCCATGCGCCCTCCTCAGTCCGACTGCGAACCCAATAAACTCAACTCTGATGTATCTTCGGAACGGGTGGGAAAGGAAGACGTCATGGTCACTTTGTCTGTCTCTCCCGAACCGCCGGCACCATCCCGGACCCGATCCCCTTTACCCCGATCGCATCTCCGCTCGCGATCACTGGTGGGAATCCCCGGCATGCCATCCATGACGCGCGCATACTCTTCCCCAGGGCTGGACTCTCGGGGAAGATATATCTTTGTCAACAGCCGCGGGATGCCTGCCTCACCAGCCGATGCAAAGCGAGTGCCCTTGCAGATGCGCATGGACGATCACATCGAGACCCGTCTGGGGTCGCTTAACATTTCCGAGACGATCTCTGAGAACGCCGAACTGGAGACGGCGCCCAAGTCGCCCTCCTCGCAGTCAGGCACGTCTCCCGTCTTGATGCCGCAGGCATTCCCCCGCATCGGTCGCATGCGCTCAACTTCCCCCCTTCATTTGCAACCCCCGATTAGCAGCCCGCCCTCCATGCATACCTCCCCCACTCTGAACGGAAAATACAACGAATCATATCCCGGCGTCTCCGCTTCCTCCTCTTCGTCCGTTCCGTCAACCCCGACCAGTCTTCGATCCCGCAGTCCTAGCATTTCCTCTCTGGAAACCATTCCCGACATTCCTGACGCGGAGGCGGAGGCCATTGAAGATGATCGGATCGCTGAGTTAAAGGCCGCGGCCGATGCAGCTGATGCAGCAAGCAACAACAATCGACGACGCGGTACATCCGACACATCTAGTTCCAACTCTCTCAATGCCATGCGCGGTGGTCGCAAGCGATGGAGTGTCTGTGGCGCAGAGCGCCGTCAGGATCTCGACCTGGAGACTATCTGGGAGGACTAAAAAGCCTGCGCTGTCAAAGCAAGGCTTGTTGCTCTGACCTCATGCGGACGCCACAGCATCTCCCATCCTACCCCGCAATCCTCTCCGACACGCACGCTTTCCCTCTGGAGTTGATCTCTGCAGGTGCAATCTAGTCGTTGGGTTACCTTTCTCCTACGCCCTGACATCACTTGATACCCACTTGTATCCGACACGTACATACTTTCTCTCATTTCTCCATCTTTCTGCGATATCATCACACCAAAAGGAGTTTGAGGGTGCTTTGCCTTTCCAATGTTTTTTTTGCTGCTTTTACTCGGCGCGTGAGGAAGACTGACTAGGCGCATGGCTTTCTCATTTATTATGCTGAGCATAATCTTTATCTTGTCTGGGTGTAACATTTGATTTCAGCTTGTTATCTTTGCTCAATACCATGGTCTCGGAGCATCTTACTCGTGGGCCTATCTGCATTGTGTTTCTAGTTCCGGCCCTGCGCCCAGAATTGAATGAAAGGTCATTTTCCGACCAAATCGACCATGTAAGAGATAATATTCTTGTAGTAAGATTCAGGGAGATGCTCATAGCTGTTTTAAGGCATTTTACAGACAAGACAGTGCAGCAAAAAGTGATGCCAATGACTTTACCTCAGAATCTGCCGCCACTAAAACAACAAAAAACCATTCTACGATCTATTTGTGAGACAATGAGTGTACATACCTATTTACATACTCAATAAAGTGCCTCAACGTCCCCAGGGTCTGCCAAAGACCAAGCGGCCCATAGAACAAACGTCAGCCAATCACCCGCGAACCCTGGTCCCACTCCTATCAGTGCCATCAACCGCGGAAACTTTACCACAACTTCGACCAGCCGGCATTTCCATGTACAGGACAGCAATTCAGTGCGCTCGTCGAGTTCCTCTCAATAGTCGCCATTTTTCTCCACGCGCCGCCATCATGAGCTCCCAGCCGCACGTTGGTATCATTGGCGCCGGCTTTGCGGGTCTACGCTGTGCCGATATCCTCATTCAAAATGGGGCAAAGGTCACCATTTTAGAAGCTAGGAATCGGATTGGTGGACGGGTATGTTATTCCCCGTTCATCCTTGCTGAATTCATGGAAAATGAGTCCAATGCATGTATTGAGGGGCTGTGGGCTAAGGGTTATGGTACTGATAGGTTTATCAAGACGAGTTGGAAGGTCACGTAGTTGACATGTATGTGACTAATTTTTTCCTTTTGGGAAGGGGAGGCTTCTTATTCCAGATATAAATTGACATCTTTGATAGGGGAGCAAATTGGATTCATGGCCAGGGCGAGAACCCCATTATGACCATGGCTCGAAAGACTCAGACTGTCACTTATGACCCCGAAGGTGGAAACTTCATGGTCTCCCGCGATGGAAAATACATCAGCGAGGACCTCGGGACTAGAATCTCGGAATTCGTATGGACCACCATCGCAGATGCCTTCACGTACAGCAATGAGCGTGGAGAGAGCATCAGCCCCGAAGAAAGTCTCTACGATTTCTTCCAAATGAAGGCCCGGGAGTCATATTTCTCAGACGAGGAGCAGCAGCTTGTTCTGGATGCATGCAAGCTCTGGGGCGCATATGTGGGCGAACCCATTCACAGACAGAGTCTTAGGTTCTTCCGCTTGGAAGAATGCATTGACGGATGTAAGTTTTCATCTCCGCATTGGCCTGAACCCTTTTTTTTTCTACCTAAACTAACAATTCAAAGACAACTACTTCGTAGCTGGAACCCACAAACGCATCCTAGAGCAAGTTGCCAAAGCAGCTCAATCCCATGCCGACATCAAACTCAACCACCCAGTCGTGAACATCGAAGCTCCACCCCGGAAAACAGACGAATCTATAAACAACCACCAAGTAACTGTGACAACACTTTCAGGAGACCGCTTCACCTTCGACGACTTGGTGATCACCTGCCCACTCGGCTGGCTAAAGAACAACAAAAATGCATTCACGCCTGCTCTCCCACCCCGACTTGAACAAGCAATGGAAAGCATCTCCTTCGGCCGCCTAGAGAAAATCTTCGTGAAATTCCCCCGTGCCTTCTGGCAAACAGACTCGGATTCCAAAGACACTAAGTCAACTCTCCCTACCAACCCAACATTCACCCAATTCCTCGACCCATCCTATGCAGAGCACCCAGAAAACCTAGAATGGAATCAAGAATGTCTTTCAATGGCCTCATTCCCGTCACCATGCGCCCATCCAACACTCTTATTCTACACCTACGGACCAGGCGGTGCAGAAATAGTACAAAGCATTGCATCCCTCGATCGCTCTTCAAAAGAATACAAGGAAACATTGATGAAAGTCCTCAAGCCCTTCTACTCGAAGTTACCCGGTTACGACGCAACCTCGCCAGACTGTGTGCCAAGTACCATTTTAGCAACGAAGTGGCAGACAGATCCGTATGCCGGATATGGATCTTATTGCAATTTCCAGGTTGGGTTGGAGCAGGGTGATCGTGATATCGAGGCTATGCGGTCTGGGGTTGGGGTTGGTGAGGAACGGGGATTGTGGTTTGCTGGTGAGCATACGGCACCGTTCGTGGCGCTTGGTACTACTACTGGTGCTTATTGGAGCGGGGAGAGGGTTGCGGGTCAGGTTTGTCAGAGGAGGGGGTTGGGGGTTGTGGGTGTTTCTGGGGGGAGAGATGATTCTTTACCTTCGGCTGGGAAATTGTAGTTGGTCATAGATTTCCAAGGGTGAGGTGATAAGTGAATATTGTTGGGATTTTGTAGATTATTGAATGCATATACGAGTACCTGTGAATTCATGATGAACAATACTATTTAGTGATACTATTGAGTATAAGCCTGGACTTCGAGAATGGAACATTGATCGTTTAATGCCTCGGGCGTACGAAGTCAACATTTAAAGTCTTCATCATTGGATCGTTACTGGGGTTTCATTCCAGGATTAGTTTTATCTATACCGGGAGCCATCTCCCACAGTTGGTCCTAACAACAGCGACCAGCGACGAGACAGAGCCATATAGGCACATCATATCCAAATCCCGCACAGCAAGCCAAAACAACTCGCAGGGAGCAGATATGCACACAAATAGGACTCAACGGACCTAGAATCAAGGGATCATGTAGTTCACGTGACGAGGATGTGGCGAAGAACCGCTTGCAAGCACACATCGATCAGAATCATGAGACGAACAAGAAAAGAAAACATAAGAAAATGAAAGAAGAAAACGAAATCGCCGAAATTATTGGCGGAGGTGGGGAAAGTAGATGGCGCTGACAGCAGATACATCATCTGTACCTGGACCCTTTTTTTTATCCCCGCGAATGAAGCGGGCAGGGGCTATCGCTATCGCCACGCCCCTTGACTCAAGGAAAGGAGCCCCTGGACACAGTCCAAATCATCTTCTTGGCTATCTCCTGTACCGCCAGACATGAATGCAGAAACCTCTGCACTCAGTTCTGGCGGGGCCTTGCCCTGCGCGCCAGCGAATGGTCGGTTGCGTTTCCCGTTTGTCAGCCCTAACCCGTGATTCCGGTTTGCGTCACGCAGAGCAGGGCGGGTAGTATGAGATGATGTCCGACGGCGAACTTGAGATGCACGAGTTCCTGGGACCCAATTTTCCTTATCTGAGTCACCAGGATCCAACTCCAGATCCAGTTTGCCGGGCTTTGAAGGCGTGGTGAACTTGGACAGCTTGGAATGAGAGTTGAAGCGGTTGCGCTCAGTCTCTAACCTGCCCATAGATGAAACAGTGCGAGAAAGCCTTCGTCGCTTTTCTCCCATCGCCTGTGAAATAGGGGTACGGGAAAGGTCGGCGTGGGCGGAGAGGAGACTATGTCTTGTCGACGCACTGCGGGTGAGGGAACGCGGACCGCGGGATTGGAAGAGGCTAGGAGATGAGTGGGGGTTTGGCGCAGTCTGGGAGCTGGCAGGTGTGGATAGGGCGCTCCGCGCGTCTGTGTCAAAGAATGATTCCCAATTGCGAGGATCACGCGATCGGCCAAAGGCGCGATCATTCTCAGTCATGCCTGCTCGCGGCGTGGTTGGGAAGATTGCACTACTACTGCGACGCAAGCCTGAGAGTTTTGTGCGGCGTACTGAGAACATAGCCACTCTGTTCTTGGATGGGGACGGTTCATTCTCTGCACGTATGACGGCCTTGCCATCGGACGACATGGCAATTCGCAATGAGTTTCGACCCTTGGGCGGCGACGGAGTCATCTCGTCTTCCTTTCTTACCATGGCTTCTCCATCAAACGACATGGACAGTCGTAGTGAGGGTGGTGACTTGGTTGGTGTTGACATGACATGATCTGTGCGTGGCTCTTCTTGTGATACCCCCTCATCCTGAAACTCAGAAATCGATCGCTTCCGTGTCGGTGCCGTTACTGACTCCTCCAGTATTGTCTCGTTCGCGTTGTGTCCTGAAATCGCTCCGGGGAATTCTTCCTGCGTGGTCGGCGGGGTATCGTCCAAAGAATCTGCGGTTGCGACGCTTGTTTGTGTGCTCTGCGGTGGCAGCTCAGGCTCCTCCCTCTCACTTGTCACTGGCTCCAAGTCATCAGATAACTGCAACAGCTCGCCACCCCACGATTTTGGCCTGGATTCCCCCGGTCGGTCTTGGTTGTCGACCTGCTCTGCCCCACTCGACGACCCAGGTTCCGCGGACGCGTTATCATCGCTAGAAGGATGTCCCACAGAGTCCGACATACTCGATCGAGGAGCAAGCAGTTCGTGTGGCTGGAGGGGTCGTGATTTCCGTCGATCGTTCTGGCGGCGATTTTGAAACCAGATCTGCAGTTATCAGTCATGCGGTTCTACGGTGTGGAGGATTTTTGGGGCGCGAGGTCTTGGCGTCACGTACTTGGACCTCTTTCTCGCCGAGCGAGACGCGATTCACAATATTCGCGCGAGCAACCTTGTCCGGCTTAGGATCTTTCTGGTACTCGGTCTCTAGAATTGCATGATCTTCGGGACTGTATCCGAACGGTCATGCTGTTAGAAAAACATGCATTCGAGAGCAGGTCCAGTGGGTCGACCAATGGCCGAACTTACCTCGTTCGGCGTCGTTTTTGGCGAGCCAGTAGCTTGTTATCGACGCGCGGTGGGAGGTTTTGGGTGAGAGTTTTCTGGGAGTGAACGAGGAAGGCGTAGTTCAAGGCATTGCATTCGGTGGCCGGGAGAGATGGCGAGGACGAAGCGGCAGCCACCGATGGCTCCGGGTCAGACATAGTCTCAACAGAGCATGGAGGGGGAAGAGGTATAGAGGATGTTTTCGTTCAAGGCAATTCCAAAGCCAAAATACAACAGAAAGGAAAAAGGAAAGGAAAAGATAAAAAGAAATTGGGAGTGAGGCTGGTGCAGAGAAAGAGTATGCAAACCAAGTAGCGGAATCGCGTCGCGATTGTGGACGCGGAGGAATCGAGACCGTGCCCGCGCTAGTCTTTGCCTCCAAGGTTCAGGATGATTTTTTCGTCTTAAATTTACCTGATATTTCATGGCAAGATGCATTGCTACGATTCCTAATTTCCATTTTACTAACAACTCTTTAATATCTGTTGAATTGTTCTTTATTTACTTTCCATAGACGCGGTCGGAGGTAATTCGGGATTCCCCACCGCGGCCACGGACGATGGGGCCATCGCGTGTCCCACGTCACGTTATAGAATGCGCGAGATCCTAAGAATCTTAGCGGCTCTAGTATGCAGCATTCTACATGTCATCATGGCCCCGGTATTCCGAGAACAGATCCAAAGGTCCCGGGATATAAGACCGCGGTATGCGAATTGCCAAACAGCCCCGAACGCGAAAAACACGTATTCACGTGACCTTTTCCGCCATTGACCAGTTGCTTCATATTCGCATATACACAGCTTGGGTTTCGGTTAAGAATAAATCTGTAATTGATTATCAAAGGTCTTATTTATTAAGCCCCCTAGAAGCCTTGGTCTACTTATCTTGAGAGGGAAATCGATCGGTGATGTACCTTGGTGGAAACCCAACCACTTTAACAGGCTTCAACCTGCACCCGAAGTAAACACTCCGCATTACACAACGCAAACTCGCAGCCATTCCACTACTAGTATTCAATTCGCTCTCTATCTACACCTCTCTAAAACCCTGGGTTTTGTACCTCCTAGAGACCTTGATACTCCTCTTTGTATGAGAAAAAGCCATCCCTCTCATTTTCCCGAAGATATAGTTTGAGGATACAGAGCTTGGTCTTGGAATGCCAGTCCTTCATTTTATTGCAAATAACTCACTGTAGGTCCCGTGTTAGTATTCTATAGTATTGTCCGCTGTGAAGGGGAAATAGATTTTATGTATATTGGGGTATCTAATTCCAGCGCCTCTCGAAAACAGGCCAGAATTTCTCACCACAGTAAAATGAACTATTATTTGGAGGCTGTCGAACCAAAGACAGAAAACTCACATCTCTTTATGCATCGCCTAAGCTCATCCACTGCGGTAATTGGGTCACTCATGAGAATCTTCGTGGCAGGGCGGATCAGGCTAGTCGGGCTGGACGTGTTGGGCTTGAAGTCAAGTTAGTCTGGGCACTATTTTGGAAGTAGCGACAAAACTCCGTGGAGGAGTTCGGTGTCCCTTCATTCCGATATGCGTGGTATGAAAGTCCGATCTCTAATTTATATCAGATTTTTGTCTTTTATCCGAGTATGTGTTCCTTGGGTCTGTGCTATGTGAAAACCAAGGCAACATCCCCAAAACACTCAATTGGGAAACTCGCTAGAGGTTCCTAAGTAATTGACTAGGACTAAAACGTCCAAGACCGGAAGTTTGGCTTCCAGTATTTTGAAGTACATTCGGCTTTAACAGAGGGCTAGCGCGCCATTGGAGAAAGTCTAACAAGTCTGCCGGGTGAATTATGCCGACACAAGTCACAAAAAAGTCCACGCGTCTGTCTTTAAGCTTTTCGAACTCATCTCAACAATTCAAAAGTAGCAAGGTTAAGACAACTAGCGATTCGAGAAAGTAATCAAGCCATACAAAGTGCGGGGTGAGAAGCCGACACCGGGCCACCACGCCCCGGTCCCCACAATCCGTGGGCTGAACGGCAGATCCGTCGCACCCCGGATTCATGCTCTGCACGATCCCTGTCACCTTGGGGCGTTCGCTTTCCCCTTGCCCCCGCACCCTGGTCCATGCGAGTCGGGGATTAAAAAGATCGTGCAGTCTTTACGCCGTGATGGAGATCAATTGGGAGGTTTCTTGTCTACTCATTTAGAGATCATCAAAGAGGCCGCGTAATCGACAATGGGCCGATTATACCCCATTTTCATAGCCTCTTTGGCAGCAATGGGGTCGTTTCTATTTGGTTATGATAGTGGCGTCATGACCGATGTGATCGACTCAGCGAACTTCTTGGTATACTTCCATACAACGCAGACCTCGGCGATCATTGGGGCTATCAATAGTACCTATTCAGGCGGTGGTAAGCTTTGAAATCCAGGAATAATTAGGAATTTGTCGTGTTAATATTCTGGTCTCAAAAGCAATGATCGGTGCCTTTCAAGGCGGTTTCACCCTCGATCGCTTCGGTCGCAAGTTCACTATCCAGATGGGCGCTTTGATCTGCCTCGTCGGCGCAACGCTCCAGGCGGCGGCTCAGAATTTATCCATGATCCTTGCTGGTCGCATTTTGGCGGGCTGGGGTGTCGGGATCATGTCCATGTCGGTACCCGTTTACCAAGCCGAATGTGCTCATCCCCGCTCAAGGGGCTTGATCGTGGGGTTGTCACAGCAGATGATTGGTGTTGGATTTATTGTCAGCACGTATGGCAAATCCTGTGAATTAGTCGCTTTAGTGGATGCTGACTGTTCATAGATGGGTGGGATATGGTTCTCTCCGTGCGTCGGATACCAGTCAACTCCAATGGCGGTTCCCGTTAGCCTTCCAAGTTGTGCCAGCTCTCGTTCTCGTCATTGGGATGGTCTTCGTGCCAGAATCCCCACGATTCCTCGTTGAGAAGGGTCATCATGCAGAGGCCATGCGCGTGCTTCGAAGACTGCATTATGATGGTAGCAACGACGACTGGATTGAGGCAGAGTTTAACGAGATACGTCAGGCTAGTGACTCTGGAAAGTCTGTCGCAGAGCCTGGTTGGGTGTCGATGTTCACTGTTGCAAAATGGCGCACTCGAATGCTGTATGTTCGCGATCCCTTGCTCCTTTGTAATTTTCGAAGCTCACAATTGCAGTCATGGCCTTGCTGTCCAGGTGTTCACTGCGATGACAGGCGTCAACGTGATCACATATTACCAAACGATCATGTACAAAGCTCTAGGTATCACAGGCAGTCGCAACACACTGGTCGCAGGGATATACAACTGTGTGGGCCCACTAGCCAACCTCATCTTCGTGGTGTTTTTCCTCGACCGAGTCGGGCGGCGGAAACCCCTGCTCTTCGGCACCGTAGCAATTTCCATAGCGTTGACCTGTGAGGCAATCCTCACCTCCCAGAATCCAGATGGCCAGCGGGTAGGATACAGCATTGGCGGGGTGTTTTTCCTATTCGCTGTATCGGTTGCCTTCTCGGTATCATTTGGGCCGTGCAGCTGGTACGAACCCCCTCTCTAACGTCTGTTTGTTTGCTCACACTAAGGCAGGGTTTATATGGCCGAGGTCATGCCAATGCAGATTCGCAGCAAGGGCAATGCATTCGCAGTCGGGATTGGTAACTGGGCGACCAATACCTTGTGGAATCAGGTCTCACCCATTGCCCTTGGACAGATTCAGTGGAGACTTTATTTTGTGTTTGTGGCATGGAGTGAGTATCCGTTACCCCTTAACGTGTGGATCCCCCCTGCTGACTTCCCGTCTAGATCTCTGCGTATCATTTCCCATCATTTATTTCTTCTTTCGGGAGACCAAACAGAAGACTTTGGAGGAGATTGATCTGCTCTTTGATCGGTCGCTCGGGGTATCAGAGGAGGAGGTCCAGAGTGAAAAGGCGGGATCAACGACGATTGAAGCATCATTTAAGAATTAAAGTATCAGAGTGGAGAGTGGAGAAAGTCAAGTACAAAGTGGGGAGGGTGGCACCATTCGTATACAAGTCTCATCTGACCATAAGTTCCACAACCTAAAATAATGGATAATTCAGCCGATCAACATTCCCACTTGTTCACACCTTGGCACATCCCTTTCATCAACTCGAAGCACCATTGGCTCCACGACAAGGGAGGGGGAAAAAGAAAGAAGGAAAGTCATGACCGCATGGGAGCAGCTCGTGTTATCCAGAGCTCCCCCGCTTTGAACGGGTCGATCATTTTTTTTTACGGGCGCATGGGGACCTATCGAATCGAAAGTCCAAAATCCAAAGCCCCAAATTCTCAAGGTTGCCACATCTCTGTGGATATTTCTTTTTTTGTTTTCTTTTCCTACACTTCTCCCGGTCCGACCCCCTTTCGCGCCGGACACGCGAACTTCACTCCTTGTTAGAGGTAAGTCGGATTCTTGATTGGGCGTTGAACCGTTCGCTACGATACGTGTTCCTTCGATTTGACACCTCGTGTTGGATCTCAGATTACGGGTCCATCCCCCGCTGATCGCACAAAGCGAAGAGTTTCGCAAGGGGGTAATGGCCGACGACAATAACCTCAAGACGAGCCATATGGCCATCGTCTTAGGCATTGGACTCGGAGTGGTACTGCTTATTGTTCTAAGCTTAGTGTGAGTTGGCTTTCTTTCACACTACCAGAGGCCTTGAGTCATTCTTCCAAGTATCCCTTTCCTCCGAGGTCATCCGGGTTACGCTCCGAATTCGTGCGACACGACCAAGGAGTACTGAGTACTGACAGCCCCGTTCAGGTTGACGATTGTCATTAACCGGCGCGATCGTCGCTCATTTTTGCGGTCAAGAAAGAATCCCGACGAGCGACTGGCCAGTCTAGATGCGGTTTCACCGACCCGCACATTGGAGCAATGGTGGACCATGACAAAGGGCAAGATGGGCCTTTCAGAGGCGGTGGATGGCCAGTTCGTTTGGTATGCACCTCCCATATCCTGCTATGCAATTTGGATGCTGATGATCAGGATAAAGTGCGGTGTGTCTGGAACAAGTGGATCGTTCCGAGGAGATAAGGGAGTTGCGCTGCTTGCATGTCTTTCACCGGGAATGCTTGGAGAAATGGTTTTTAGGCGATCATTACAATTGTCCGTTATGCCATCGTGCCTATTTTGTTGCGGAGACGCCGCCACGCCATGATTATGTGTGGATGGTATGACATTGGGACACGGTGGATCGAACTTTGCGATCCAAATCAATTTAAATGATACAGCATCCGCTACTAATGACTATGAGACGAGATTATGATTATAAGGTACATGTTGCAGATTACACTGTTTCCAATTCTATCAATCAGGGCGCAAGATTCTCTTGTGTGAAGCTGAAGGAGCCCACGTAAGTTAGGTTTGTATGCGGTAAGAATCTCAAGGTTGCTGTGCATTCTGCTCTATTGACATTCATTCAAGTATGTATCAACCCTATCCCATCTAAATCATTTAGCTGGTTCCTCCAGCGAGATATAAGTATGAACAAAAGGTAAAGCGTCTCCCTCCCGCGCAGAAGGCTTCAACAAATCAGGAAACCACATATAAAACACAACCATAACAACAGACATAGGAACCGTATCAAATACATACAGCGTCCATTCATTTTCAAGTGGATACCCATCCTGACCCAGGACATACTCAACAACCCGGAAAGCAGAACGAATAATGATCAGCGTACTAACAGCATACAACATATAAAGAAACTTCTTCCAAGGAACGGTAGTCTGAAGAGACTCAACAGTAGGCGAGCGACGGATCCGTCGCTCCAAAACGAAGGAGCTTATCCAAAAGACCGAGAACGAGATAAGTTGAATGGCAAGACCGATGATCACGACGAGCTTGGCCCAATCAGGGTATCCTAGAACAGAGAGACCGGAAGAATTGCCTTGGACCACAAAAGAGATCACGTCACCCCATACAAAAAGCTTTGTAAGTCGGGTGATTTTAATGACGGATAGGTGTTCTGCATGGATGGATCTGATGAGTCGGCCGAGGGTCATGTAGATCGAGGCGGCGAAGAGCGTCGGGCCGAGGAGTGTGAAGATGTTGGTCAGGATATATGGACCCATTGTGGTAGTGTTCTTGTGTGCCATGCAGCGACCGATATAACCGATGAACTCGACTGTGAAAGTCAGCGGGTGAAATATTGATGCAAGGCATTTCGACGTACAGACTCCGCCTATCGTGAAGGGGATGCAGAACCATGTCTTGGTCTTGATCATTTTCCAGGTATGAAGACCTGTCAGGGCAAGGAATACCAGCATGAAGATGGCTGCTGCTGGCAGTGAGGGAACATAGTTCCAGAATTTATAGGCGCGGACTACTAGTTGGGACATGGTGAAGTTGGAGGAAGTATGGTTTAAAGCAACCCGCTGAGAGATATGACCTTCATATAAGAAACTTCTGCTCCCCTTTTTAACCAAGTTGTAACGACAATGAAAATTCGAATTTCTATTATTGGGTTTCTATCTCGTTTTTAATAGAAGTCGACTCCAAACGAATACGCGTATAGATGCTCAGGGAATGTGGGTCTGAACGAGTCGAACCAGGGAAGACACTGCTCCACAACAGACCCACATCTGGTAGCGCTTCAGAATTTGTCTACTCTATACGCGTATAGCAGGCAGCCCTACAGTTTAGCACCTAACAGATGCTTTGGTGATAATAGCAGCCTCAGTGATGTCATGGCATATCGATTTTTCTTTTCCTAGAATAGGAGATTCAAGTAAATGTTTGAGTCGATTGGATAGCTTCAAGAAGACTTGGTAGAATCGACTGCTAGAGAGAACATGACATCAACATTAGGACTAAGCTAATGCGCTAAACTTATCTCAGGAACCCAGTCCAAGATTTTTCAGGGCGCGAATCCCCCGCCGCCAGGGAAATACTCGGTAAAATCCCAAGTGTTGTAGTTCGACCAATCCAAAAAGCTCGACAGGCCGGAAGTCACGTCGTGTACCATGTCTGCCTGCACGGGCTGGGGGTCCAACAATTGGTCTAAGATACGAGACAACTTCTTTTCCGCTTCTTTGCAGGTATGGTAATTTCCATGACCAGGCCGTGATACCCAAGACAGTAATGAGACGAAGACACTAATGTTGCGGATTAATTCAGCGCGCGGGAGGGGAACGGGATGGGGACCAGGTTCGTGAGATTGGTGCAGGAGTTCGACGAGAAGAACGCTGGCACTTGGAAGGCCATATGTGAGAGCCTATTTCAAATCTGTAAGAAATTACCGCTCATTTCAACCCTACAGAAGAGAGGAAACATACAATCCAAGAATAATGCCTGTCAAGATCCACCATGGGATTTCGTTGAGAGGTGATGCTGATGACAATGGCGAGGACTCGGCGAGATACATCACAGAGAGCTGCATGTCCGGTGTTTGTGTGTTTGATTAGAGCTCGTTGCAGGAGGAAGCATGTATAAAGGTAGCTAAGATAAAGGTAGACGATTGTCAGCCATCCATGATGGAAATCCTTGTTCGGTTGACGATCGAATCGAAGTCCATCATTATTCGGCTGACGGTCGTATCGAAGATGATCAGGCGTTGCGGCCCACACCACGCGCACACTTTCTTCGATTTCACTTTTGAAAACACTTATTAGATATTTGTGGAATTTGTAGTGAAATATGGTGACTTACTGTGATTTGCGGACAAGATCTTGGCTTTCAGAATTTCCTAATGCGATATCAAGGGTTCGCTCTCTCGCGATGGCCAAAAGGAATCGCACCCGTGAGGGTGACATGCGATGTCGAGCCCCCTGCGTATTCCAGCCATTACTGTCAAGCTCCGATATTGCTTGGGCAAGAACGTCTCCCCCTGCAACAAGAACTTCGTCGCTCAGATCCAGCGGAGGGGCCAAGGTGCAGTATCGATAGTTCATGAGAGGTGGCCGACCAACGAATGTTGCCATCATCTTGTCCATGTAAAAAGCCGAGATGAATGCCATTCTTCGCCATTGGCGGAGGAAAAAGGGACTGTTCTCGGCACTATCTGTATCAAGATGGAGTCCTGCCGCATATATCGTAGCGACCAAATCACCCAGTCGACGCCACGCTTGGTAACCTGAAGCTTTTGTTAGTATTGACTGCATATAAAATCATACTACAAATGTAGACATACTTGAGTCCCCATATTGCTGCGTTTGGAGCATTACATCGTTGTATTGCAGATACGCTAGCAACTCATTGGCGGAAGAAGCCTGGTCACAGAAGCTCAGGCAAACGTTGCTGGCTCCTATCACCTGCTCTAGGAGCCGCTCCTTTACCTGCGGATCCTCATGTCCCTGCGAAACCTCGGGATCATTATCCGGTGTGATCACAAGCTGCTGTCCGCACACAGAAAAAATGTTGGCTATGGCCTCCCAACGAAGGTTCCGTCCAGTGAATGAGGCAAGGTACTCCTTAACGGTCATCGACGGATAAGTTTTCATCGCCCGCGATGAATTTTGGAATATCTGTGTAGCTAGGTTCTGCAACTGGGGCATGAGATCATTGGGATTAAACCCATCAAAAATCTCTTTGATCGAGTCAAGGATAGCTTCCAACACAATCTTAGGCACAACGGCATTCCATGATCGGCTATAAAATTTGTCAACCAATTTTTGCCGGAAACTAAGGCTGTAGAGGAACAGCAGTACATCTGCCCCGGACTGGGCCCGCTCGGGCTCCACCAATACGATAGGGTAGGAATCCGAGCTCTCTTCTGGTTCAAAGGGGATTTCATCACGATGCTCTGTCAGGACTGCAGTAAAGCTCGTGGATCCCAGATAACCGGGGAGACAAGATGGGTGCTCTGGTGCTATAAAAGTGCGACCACCGCTCAAAGATCCCGGGCTCGAAGCACTGGTCTTCTGTTAGAAATCTGAAGCCAGAGCAGCGGGGTGAGTTCATATTTACTTGGAAGTTGGCTGGCTTGCAAACCGGTTAGAGACTGTTATTGCCGGATTGGTATTTTGTAAAGACCTCCGTCTGGTCATCGGGGCTGGGTGGTAGAAACATTTGTCGCTCATTCGCTTGGCGGCACATCGGCGACAGACGGGTCGCTCATGGTCGCATCGCTGTTTTGACCGGCGACAGGGCTCACACGACTGCAGCGCACCATTTCGTCGGGTTGCCGGTGATCGCGACCGCCGGTCATCAGTATTTCTCATTGCATTGGCCCATAAATCTGGAAAGTAGCGAGTAGATGAGAGATGGGAGGAGAAAAAGCGGATGTCGGTTGCCTAAAGCGGCTTAGCGTGGTGGCGGGCCCGCTTTGCATACATTCATGAACAAACCAGGATGGACAGTCTCTCCCAACCTCGAGTGACTGGGTTACCCGATCTCTGATAAGCTCTTGTTTACTTAGTCTAAATGACTGACTTACACGAAGGAATGCGGAATGGACGAGGCATCAGCTTGTATCACTCATTCGAATTCTTAGCACAACATTCTAATACAAGCCTCACCAAAGTCGTAAAACTTGACAAAGCAGTTTTAAACCTTCACTATTTCAAAAATTATGTACTCCATACGAGTCAATTGAATAGAGATTTTCTCCCCAATCATTTCAAGTCAATCACCCCCCTGCATCCCTCTACCTCATCCTTGTGTAAATGGCTATCACACCTCTGATATCCATGCCCGGCTGTCCGAACCCCATCATTCGCGTGCTGAGAAACATTACTGGAACCAGGTACAGCACAAAATGGTTGAGATATATGAGCACAGTCCGGGTGCTGGGTTCCAATATCATTATGACAGACTTCCGAAGACCTGTGGATGGAGTTTAGAGCAAAATCAGCCGAGTCGAAGTATGTACGATGCTGTCGCAAATGAAAAGTCAACTAAAGTATGACTGTTACTGGGTTCGAGCGCACTTTTGATTCCCGGGGAAATAATTTGTCTCGGAATGGGACGGTTCCATAACGACGGGCCGCTTCAGCATTTGCTTCGGCATTGGCGTCGAGAGGTAACTTCGTAAGAATTAACCGACGACTCGGAAGAATTTCAGCAAGTTGCCAGCTCGCTTACTTTGCTCACTGCATGTGCTTCTTCTTCTGCCATAATGCGAAAGGAGCAGCGTGGAAGATTAGCTGGTGGGGGCTAATCTCTCATTATAAGTCTCCCTTGGTATGACATCGTGGCGCCACGTGTGACTCGGTGATAAAAGGCGAAAAGAAAATGAGAAACCTTAGTTGCTGCAGTTCCCTTGTTGGAAACTTTTCCTGTGAATGTGACTGGTTACCCGGGGTTCTGGGGGCCCGGAAACGTGGATGGGAACGTAGGAGGTTGAAGGTTTGGGAGGGTCACACGATAGGGCTGCGATTCCCCAACTGCTTTATAATAACAGGCAACCTTAGTAAGTCTTCTGCCAATCTTGCCAAAAACAAATCAATTTTCTTGCAATGCAGACTCTTCGAAGAGTGAGAATTAGCTATCAACTTGTACCAACATGCTGTGTCGTGGAATCTTGCCTTCGACGCAATATAGCATTTTCCCATAGCAGTGCCATTTTGCCAGATGACAAGTTCATGAATCATACATCAACCGAAGGCAACGAAAGGTCTTCTCAGGGCAGTCCAGGCAAGGAAGAAGGAAAGGACAAAAGTGAATGCCATATCGCCCGGGAGCGCGTGGAGTAGACCAGGTGCTAATCAAGCGTTGAAATCAGAAACTCGGTCGAATTCGGAAATATCCAAAGCAAAAGAGGGTATTCACAAATATGACTCTCTTAAGTTTTACCGTGAAGGACCTAACCCCGAAAGTGGCGAATTAGATCCTAATGCAGGATCAGAGGAAGTCCAAAAACATAATCAATCTGTAGCTGAACGTCACGACAAGGCTTGAATATGGGGTTGAATTAATTTGAAGGGCCTTGCCGGAACCAACTAGGAAATAGCATGCTGTCAGATTGCGTTTACTTTCCATTGTTGATCCGATCGGGTAAACAAGCTTGGATTGAAAGAACTACCTTTTCAAGATAAGATACGTAACTACATCTAGCGGGTAGATTCGGGGATATTATTTGGATACGAGTCACTTGACTTGAATCATGGAATATTGGTGGGATCGTGAGATTGATTGTCGTTTCGCCATACAAATTGACACGTACAGAAACACCTGCAACAGAACGCCATGCCAGGGCGTGAAGAAACCGGGAAGATTTGAAATCGGAATCAACAATGTCATGACAGCTTCCAGGTCACCCAAGGATTGAACATAAATGAAAAAGAATTAACAACCCAACGCCAAGTAGAACATGCCAAAGACCATAGTGTCACGCCAGAAAAACCCGAAGCAAGAAAGATGGAAACGGAAAAAAGTGAACATTAGGAGCATTCAAATGCAGCAGAAAAAGGGGTATGCGAATGGTCGTCTGAGGGACGAGAAGAATAGAATGTGTCGCCGCAGGCAGACAGAGTCAGAAGGAAAATCACGAGACGGATTCCTTACTGCACAGGCCGAACAGCTCGGGCCGGGCTAGATGTACTACCAATGCGACCACTGGGCTTGCGGACGCCTCGTGAGTCCGTCTTGGTGCTATCTGTGGCCCTCCGGGGGCTAGTGCGAACCTTGCTCACAGAAATAGGGGCGCCAGCACTCTTCCGGCTCGTGGGAGTCTTGGGGGCAGCATTCTCAACCCAGTTCTCCCGGTCCTCATGGATGTCGTCGGTCAATGTGTAGCTGGCTGTGACGGTTGCCGAGTAGCTGACGGATCGTGATGTCGAGGAGGCAACGGGAGACCTGGATGATTTCTTGGCCAGCATACGAAGTTGAATCTCTTCGTCACTCTCACTGCTCTCATTGCTGAGACGATGGCCCTTGGGGCGCTGCTCACTCTTGTGAGCATCATGCTCCACAGCTAATGATCCAGATGCGGTGCGGGAGTAAGGGTGATGGCGAGAATCCTTGCGGTGTGACTTGCGTGGCTGACCGGGAGTAGGGGCTGGGAGGTTCTCCTCATGTTGGTTGGCGGCGCCTTCATTGTGATCGATCTCGCCGAGAGCGGCGCGCTTTGAGTGAGTGTTGTTGGGAGGGGTGGAAACAGCGCCATTGCTCGCACGCTTCTTGGTTGACATACGGGCAGGAGTGACAGGGGCGGACTGAGCAAGCTTCTCGCGCATGCTGTCCTCAAACCACCACTCGCGGAACGAGCCCTGGTTCAGGTGCAGCCAGTGTTGCTGAGGTCCGACGACCATACCAGGGCGCATGAATCGCATGAAAGCAATGACCTCATTTGCGGTAAAGCCATAGCGGTAGATAAGATAAGCGCCGATCAAGCACCCTGTCCGACCAAGACCGGCCTTGCAGTGAACAGCGATACCCTTGTCCTTCACAGTGATCATCTCATGGGCCATCTTGATGAACTTGCGCACAAGCTGCAAAGGCGGGCAAGTGCCGTCTTCGAAGATCATGTCGATATGAGCAATGCCCATAGCTGTGAAATAAGACGGGCTGTAGAGCTCCGAGTTCAACCGCACAACAAGACCCACATTACGCGACGCGAAGTGAACAAGCACGTTCTTGAAAGGCATGGGCAACTTGGAGGAGCAGACCTCAGAAATAGTAGAGGGCAGGGCATCGTATTCGGGGGTGTTTGCGGGAACGGGTTCAACGGGTTGGTGTTGGGGGGAGGCGAAAGCGAGGAAATCCTGTGTCACCCAGTTGAAGTCACCCATATCGACTCTCTCGAACTTTTCGTACCTGCATGACCGATCAGCAAATGTTATGACAAAATAAGGTTCAGGTACATACTCTTCTAGGTTGAAATCCCGCAGGCCGCACAGACCCTTTTCCTTTGCCTTCCACACACCGTACACTACGTCTTGGATGTTCAGGACGAAATCCGCCTGGCTGTATCCAGCATCGCGGAATGGCATGTATGGAGGATCGGCCTGCGCAATGGGAGCAAGCGCCAAGTGGGGTGGCCATGACTGGATTAAGACCATGTAGCACGCGACGAGGCATGCGGCGTTCGCACGGCTTCGTGCATCAGTCTTGCTGTAGAAGACGACGGGTCGGTCGCTGTTGGCTGGGTCGCCGAGAATCTCATGGAAGAGCACTGCAAATCGGTACAAGTGGCCAATGTGCAAGGGACCGAAATCCGCATGGAATGCATTGTAAAGGAGGGTATCATCGACGGTGAAGTACACGGGAGCGCGGCGCTTGCTGCTAGGCGTTGAGGGAGGTTGAGCACGCGACCGCTTGCTTGGGGACTTGGATGCCTCGACAGGGTAAGGGAATGGCGTCCTCGAGCTTGGAGCAGAGTCATAGGATGCCAGATACAGGCGGTCTGGTGTTTGTTTGTTGTTAGACCCCACCAATTCCAACACTTCCGACGATAACAACACCACTGGTCACGCACCTTGAATGTATTCAATCATTTTGCCAGAGTCATGCGACATGGTGTCTGTCGATGGGCAAGGTGCGACGTAAACAGAGGTTGGATAATCAAGGTAAACAATGCAAGCTGTATCGGCGTCGTAAATCGTCACTTTTGGAGACGGTGCCCAATGGCGTGGAAAACACAAGATCGACAATTGATAAGATGAAAGGCCTATACGCTCATGATCTAGAGGACCTGAGGAAGAATGGGTGAAAGAAAAGTAAGGATAGTGCCTGGGGAAGAGGTACTTTAGAAGATAGAAGAGTGGAAGAAGAATCTCATGGTGTTGGGGTTATTGCCATGCCACGCTAACGATGTTATGTTGTGCTGGGCCGAATTAGGATTAGTGTCCCCCGTTGACTCGACAACCATCAGTCATTCGCCTCAGGCCCGCCACAGCGGTGATTACCTCATCTAAACATTGCCAACTGACAGCTCCATCCATGATGCTTGGTGCACGCATTTCCCCTCTTGGATGCAACCTGGCTTGCATAAATTGCACTTGTTGGCGGTTGTTGCCCAGGCATCGGCGATGTCTTTCGCCTCATGAAAACATAACATTCTATCCATGTCATCCCGCGCTGTATATTGATGCCTGGAAAGGGCAACCCATGTCATCCCGAGGTCAGAAAGCATTGCATTCCGTATGACCGGCGAGGAATTGTGCATCAACAATGTTGGCCACTCGGTACCTAATTGCAGTAGGCACATACGTTGAACCGCTGTAAGCGGGCAGAGTGCCGGATATCCGCGCATATATATATCTTGCTCGACATTGACTGCATAATCAAGGTGAGGTCATCTTGACATTTCCCCTCCCCCTTGTTTAGAAAATTAGTCTGTCTTTGATGCTACAGTCCTGCTCAATATATATCCTTCATACTAGCCACTAGACCTCTATAAGCATCCACAATCTATAATTTGTACTATTGAACAAACTGCACCCCTTGGTACTTCCGTCTGAGATCAGACAGCAAGTCCCATGAAATCCATGCACCCACTTCCAAATTATCTGTAGCTAGAGTTAGGAACTGGTCTAAAGCTGACCCAACAGGGTCTAGGTTCCTTTGCCACTGTATTTGTTGACATTCTACGCGCTTAAATTGATCAGATCCACAATGTTACTTGTCTCCACCGGCCCGAGCGTCATTGGCTCCCATCTTATCTACTTGCCGACATGCCTCAACCTCCAGGGCTGGAGATCACGCTCACCTCTCATCTGGTCTCTCCTCCGGCATGATTGAAAAGTCAAGGACGCAGACCACGCTGCTTAGGTCGAGCACCCGTGGACTAGACCATGGATCGCACTATCATCCAATTTGAACCATGTGACTTAGTGAATTCGGCTGGGTCAGTGCGCGAACGATGCAGGGTTATTGAACGGTCGCTTGGGAACCTCAAAACAGCGATGAATAGCAACAAAGAACATGGAATGATGTATCGAAAGACCTAACGAGCTTTTAAGAACAGAGTTAGAGGATCGACAGGGCACTTGGACATTCGACCGAGCTACCGAAACTATTGGCCCAACGTCTTCCAGGGTTCCGGTGCTAACGCCCTTGCCTTGCTCACTCCACCACAGGTCATAGCGGATGCATCCGGATCATCCCTCACATGCAACATGAAATGAGGCCCTTATGGCTTGCTACGCTATTAATGCACCGCAGCTTCGTTGGAGAATGGGCAATGTCTGGAATTTCTCACGTCCGATCAAGGATCCAACGAAATGTCCTCTAGCCCATCAAAATCCACCTTCAAATTCTTCCATGCAAGAGCATTGTAATATGATATATACCAAATCTTTGCGATCTCCACAAACCACCAGCAAAGTTTTAGCAGCCCAGTGCCCCTTGAGCCAGTCTTGATCCTTGCTGAAAGCCCATCTCATTCGCCCAATTCGAGTACACCGCTCGCATCAGGAAATTCTATTGGAGGCCATGTGGGCCTCCCTTGATACTACTAGCTGTGCGGCATTGCGGATGGCACCTTTTCAATGTCGATCATCATCAGTAATGGCCTAAACGGACAAAAAACAGGCGCGAAATGATAATAGGCCCCTGATGATCCTGATTACAGTGCATGCGAGGAGTTCGCTGGACCACATGTAGCCGCTCGAGCTCATCAAAACAATCAACGGGAGATGTATAAAATCTGCTCTGGGACCGCTGCTTCGTCTCTCTGCTCAAGACACTCCTTCTACCTCTTCCATTCTTTACATATATTTCGGTTCCATACAAGTTTGATTTCAACCTAGTCGCTCATTTGTCTCTTCAACGAACTAAAATTCAACAAACCGCAACTATGAAGTTCACTGGATTCACTTTCTCTGTCGCCCTTGCTGGCGTTGTCTCCGCTGCCGCCCTTCCCACCATCCCTGGTGCTGGCGTCGTGAGTGGTGTTGAGAACACTGCTGAGGGAGCTCTCAGCAATTTGAAGCGTGATGGGGGAGATGCTGTCAGCGGTCTTGTCTACGGTGTCACCGGCGCGACCAACGGAGCCACTGGCATTGTCGGCAGTGCTGCGGGCACTGCCGAGAGTACCAGCTCGGGTCTTGTTGGGACTGCCGAGAGTACGGTTTCTGGAGCCGTCCCTGGTAAGCCACGATGAAGATTGTCCTTGCCATGCTTAGGGGACAAATTGCTGACATTGTGAATAGCGAAGCGCCAGTCGGATGATGCTGAAGATGCTGGAGAGGACACTCTTAGTGATCTGAAGCGTGATGCCGGTGACGCTCTTAGTGGTTTGACTTATGGCATCACCAGCTCTACAAACGGTGTTACTGGGATTGTTGGCAGCGCTGCGGGTACTGCTGAGACCACTTCCTCTGGCCTTGTAGGAACCGCTGAAAGCACTGTTTCTGGAGCTGTTCCTGGTGAGTTATCTTACAATTCAATGCTTGACGCATTTGGGATAATTGACTAATTTGCAAGTAGCCAAGCGTCAGCTGGATGATGTTGAGAACGACGCTGTAGCTATCCTTGGTGGTGTGAAGCGTGATGATGCTCTTAGTGGTCTGGCTTACGGCGTCACTAGCTCCACGAATGGAGTGACTGGCATTGTTGGCAGCGCTGCGGGTACTGCTGAGAGCACTTCCTCGGGCCTTGTCGGAACTGCTGAGAGCACGGTTGCCGGAGTCGTTCCTGCTAAGCGTCAGCTTCCTGGTGCCGGTAACATTGTCAAGGCTTCCGCCCAGAACGATCTTGCCATGCTGAGCGGCAACCCCTCTGGGCTCATTGGAGCCCTTGGTGGCCTCCAAGCTGCTCTCGCTAGCGGTGGCATCCTCCCCAGTCAGATTTCCTCTCTCCCTGCTGAGCTCCAGCTCGTCGTTGGCTACCTTTACACCGCTTAAACGACTTTCCAGCCGCGATAAAACATTTGAGGGGTGTCGGTACGTATTCAAGGTGTCATGACTTTGTTCAGGCAGTCTAATATTGTACTTCTTGTCTTCCCTTCCTACCTGGTTTACACCAGATTTACACTTGATCAAGTTTTTGTACTATATCTCATGAGTGCGTTTTTATTTTTTGATGACTTTGTTCCCAATTATACCTCTCGGAACCATGATTCCCTGAGAAAACCCATTACTTAGATTACCTGAATTCCATACATTATGTCAACTATTTTTGACTTCAGAATAACTAAATCTCCAAACAATCCTTTCTGTCGTGGGTCGTTGAGATGTATGTTATGAATCTCCAGTGGAGATGCTGAGTCACCACAGGGCCCTCTAACTAGGTGACTAACTCACCCGAAATATATTCAAATGCACACAGCGGTCGATCCCCCAAGCCATTACACGTCAACGACGACCACTTGGAATTATCCTTTTCAGCATCCGTATCTTTGTTGATCTAGTTTCATCACACGTCAGTCATGGCAGCCACCGCACCGCCGCCAAAGTCCGAATTTCCATACTCATTGTACGACCTCCCCCGCCTCCCCACCTCGAGATCAACACCACACGCGCCATACCTTCTCCAGCCGAATATCGTACTGACCAGAATACAGGGAGATCTCAATTCCACTGCCAACTCAACGTCTTGCCTCATCTGCGCTGCAAACTCTCGATGTCGATCCTGAGTTGTCAGCCTTTGTGCGACGCACCTTGACCCTCACAACCCCCGCCCCCGAAGCGGCGACCGAGCCCCAAGAAAAGAAGCAAAAGCAAGAGCCCAACCTGGATAGCTTGGATGAGTCGAAGACCGTCCTGCAGGTCAATTACTACGCCACGACGAACCGCATGCTCCGAGTCGCCGTCAATGGATTCATGGAGAGTATGGGTGTTATTCTGGGCGCGATGGCCGAGTTAGACGTCGATGTGCTCGAAGCCGAATATGAGGGGTGAAGCTGAGAGCGAATTATGTTTCTTGGATAACGAAGCTCAGATTGCGGGGTATCTCTGTCTACCAGTGGCCAGGTCTATGAGGTCGGCAACACTTGAGAACTACTTGGCAGTCTTACAGCCACAGGGCGCAAGGTGCTTTCTACATATGCGTCATTGTCCACGATGGGGCCAAGACGCTGATGATTGACCGGTGCCTTAATAGATCCTTACCAAAGACAGATCAGGCCACAGGTACAGACTGCGGGGATCCTGCTGTACAATGACCGGGTTACCACTCTCGCCACTCATTAGCAGGTCCTTGCGGTAGAACTGATCATGCCAGAATACTGTTCACATCAGGGCTATGCCGTGCGAAACCTAGCATCGGGAAACAAGCTCCATCAGGACCTAAATGGCGCAAGCAAATATTTGTTTTTGCGTTCTTGGCACGGGCGCATTCCAATTTAGGATGGAATCGAGACCGTCCCGCTCTTCTAAGCAGAATCTCTCCCACGATCGAACACAAATTTATGTCTCCTTTTCGTTTATCCGTACCAAAATTGTGCAGAGCTAGACCGGATAAGCTTAATAATATGCAATAGCGGATTCAAGGTGGATCCTAGAATAATAGAAGAACAAAAAAGTAGCTGCAGAAACGGAAACAAAGAAATTGTTCCCACATCAACCAATCACATCTCCCGGATTCAATAGGATCGGCTCGGCTGTGCAGAGGCCCGGCGGCCCCTCCAGCCTCCGTGTCTGGACCTGTGATCATTGGTAATATTCCTGCCTCGAAGCCTCGGTTTCTTCTCAATGCAATTAATACAAAAGCACTGCCTGCGCGCCATCCCACGCGGTATAAAGTCTTGGCTCCCTCCCCACATCGTTCACAGCAGTTTCTACTCTACGACGTCATTGAGTAACCTACTCCAACGCAGCTCCAACCCTCGACAGCTTCGACTAAAGCCGCTAATCTTCACATCACCCCTCACCAAATTCAGAACAATGGCTTCCGCAACCTCCTTCTTCGAGTTTGAGCCCGTTGACAGTACGTCTCGCAACCTCTTTCCCAATACCCTCTCCCCTCTCTCAAGGTTCTCGCGACAAATCAGCCCGCCTAGAAACCTTAACCCCTCCCCCAAATGCACAAGCACCGCGCCATAAAAGAAGCAGTTACTAATGATCCCAATAGAGCGTGGCAACACCTTCCCCCTCAGCTCTCTCGAAGGCAAGGTCGTCCTAGTCGTGAACACCGCCTCCAAATGCGGCTTCACCCCGCAGTTCGAGGGCCTCGAGAAGCTCTACCAAACCCTCAAGGCCAAATACCCCGAAGACTTCACCATCCTCGGTTTCCCCTGCAACCAGTTCGGCAGCCAAGACCCCGGCTCCAACGACGAGATCCAGTCCTTCTGCCAGGTGAACTACGGTGTCACCTTCCCCGTTCTCGGCAAACTGGACGTCAACGGCAACGATGCCGCGCCCCTGTACACCTGGCTCAAGGAGCAGCAGCCCGGCGTCATGGGTCTGAAGCGCATCAAGTGGAACTTTGAGAAGTTCCTTGTTGGCGCTGATGGAAAGGTTGTTTCTCGGTACTCCTCTTTGACTAAGCCTGAGGGTTTGCAGGAGGCTATTGAGCAGGAGATTGAGAAGGCTAAGAAGGCTGGTACTCTGGCTTCGGTCAAGAAGGCTGCTGAGTAGCAAGCTAATTAGGTTGGTGCGCCTGGAGGACTTTTTACTTTGGGGATGAAGCTGTTTTGATACCATTTTGCCTTCTATATTTTGATTTGTATGAATATGCTTTCGGGTTCTCTATTATTTAGATATTCCCTGTACGAAATATGATACTATACTTCAGATACATTTTGACGCTTTCAAAGCGGCTTACAAACAGACCGTGCTTATAGTCCTAGGAAGAGCTTTGACCACCGTATACGAAAAAAGGCCATAGATAGTAAAAAGATTGCTGTCATGAGGTTATGGATCTTTTTAATATTGCTTGGCCCCGCGACCATTTGGTTCATGAGATTCTCACGGTACAAAACTTTTTCACAGCTCATTCAGAATATATTGATCATAGAAGATCACGCAGCGCTACCCTTGGGAATAAGATTGCGCAACGAAAGGTCGTACACAACGTCTTCAACCTTCTTGACCTATACATCGTAAATTTGTCAGTATAATAACAATCGATGTTCGGACAAGGATAAACTCACGCTGTACTTGATTCCATCGCTACGCTTGCGGAGGATATCATTCTTCAAGTTCAGCAGCTGGAACCCAGCGAAAAGCTCCTTGATGAAGTTGCCGATTTGCATGGGCCGTTCGTAGTCACCAAGGGTAACAGAGTTGACAGCCAGACGAGACTATATCCATATTAGTAAATCAATTAGCTGGTAGATGAACGAATGGTTGCATTCGTACCAGTTCTTCAACCATGGAGATCAGCGCCAGGAGATACTCTTCGATGGTCAGGTGGAAGGCGTCTTGCTCTTTCAGGTTGACAGGGACTGCAGAGTAATGTCAGTTCCATCTGCGCTTTGTTTCTCTAATGCCGAGTTGAGTTAGCGGTCACACATACCCTCTAGGAACTTTCCGACATCCTCGACAGTCATGAACGAGGTGGAGTCAGGTCCCTTGTGCTCCTGGAGTCCACCAAGCCAAGCACACAGCTCAATGGAAGAGACCTAGCGGGGCTAATTAGTTTATTGTTTCTTTTCATCACCCCAGGAGCAAAATATTAATTTTCATAACGTACCAGGTTCTGCAGCTCCCGCGACCAGACATTGTTGTACTTGTAGAATGGGTGCTTGTCAGCCACAGCCTTCAGGCGGGCAACATCTTGCTTCTGGGCAATGATTGCCACAGTCGCATCATCAAGGACAGACTTGACTATTGTCTCAAATTAGTCAATGCATAAACTTGAAGCCAGGGATAAAAAGCCCAAGCTATCATGCAGTCTCACTGCTGGTAGGAAACAACGCCCGTAGTAACCAGTGCCAGAAAAACTCCAGGGCAAGGGAAAACATACTCTGGTCAGTCGGGGTAGAGTGCGCCCTTGAGAGAATAGCCTGTGTAGAACGTCCTACAGAGCAGCATCAGCCTCCAATAAATTTTGCATACCGACAACGGGACTCTCCATGAACAGAAACGAAAGCTTAGGCTTTCGAATAAGTCACTAAGTGAAAGATACCTTTCCGTGCAAGTGTCTGGACAATATCGTGTAGTTCCTGTACATTCAACGTCAGCTCTGGTAGCCGGATATTGTGCGCGCCGCGAGCTTGGGCTGGGCTTGGCACGCGAAGAATTTCGTTATGTGGACTGCGCGGGTGCTTGGGTATCTCACATCGCGAACGGCGGTCTCCTCATCGATCTTGGTCTGGAGATCCTCGAAAATGCGTTGATCAATCATTTTGCCGTTAGCTAGCTGGATGCTGATGTGGGGAGATGAGAGTTGGAGGTGTCGGTGGGTTGGTTGTTGGTGGTGGAAGTTGGGGAGTTACGTCAAAATCTTAGATTTGTGATCAACTCAAAAATGTACTCTATTTGAGGATTGGGGATTTCAATGAGCTTTGGCTCATCATTTTACTGTTTATTTTAACGTTCTTTTATCTAGTTGTCGCTATCTTGTGTTGTACGACGGTTGGGTGTCATTTGGAGGATCGGATCATCTACAGTAGATACCTATATATGGCGTTAGGCATTCAAATGAAGTGAAAGTGTTTTACTTGTTGATTTTGAAGGTTTTTTGTGGTTTTAATAGATGTATTATATGCATTATTATCGGCTTCTTGGGCAAAGGAATCTCATTGCGAGCTCACGTATACCGTAGATATGGTCTGTATGACCAGCCACAAATCGATTCCTTGCCAAAGTTCCCATGCACACCCAAGTTATTCTTCTCTCCAGTACTCTTTTTATTTCTCTAGCGATCGTAATCGTAAACGTCATGAATAGGTGCGCCGTTGGGCACGTACCACCGAAAATCGCCAGTATCTCGACCAGGCCTCGTCTAGTATCGGTATCTCGTCGAGTAATCTGCATAGTTGTCAGCATGTGTCTAAGCTCCATGGTACTGATAGAAGACTCAAGAGACATACCCTTGGGACTAACAACCAAACCACGACCCTTCTTGGCGCCTTTGTAGATGGTCTCGATGATGTCGATCAACTCCTGCTTGTCCTCCAAAACCCAGTTCAACTTGTTGTTGTTACCGGTTCCGAAATCACACATCATATGTTTATTTCGATAGAAGTACATAATAGTCATCGGGTCGTATAGTTCGTACATGGTACTGAAGTCGGGGACCTCGTCGAGATCGCAGAGGTAGATGACAGCGAAATCTAATCGGGCGCTGATGTTAGAAAGGGTATTTCTTGCGGAAGAGATAAATACACGTACTCTTCACTCGCTCGGCGATCTTGTAGAGGACTTCATCTTGACGAATGCCTGGAGAGTGAAGTTGTTAGTGTCGCGACCCCGGGAAAGGCGTGCAGGTAACTCACAGTCGGGATCGTGGTCCCGGCCAAATCGAATGACGACAAGGCGTTCTTCCTCGGAGAGGATAGCCTGATCAACATGCCAGGCTGATCGCAGGTGTGGCAGGACAATGGAACCCATGACGATGTTTCTTCGGACGTGATGTGCTGGATGAAAATTGGAGAAGCTGGAGCTTATCGCTGGCACACCCCGCGATAGGGTCAGGTGACCGATCGACTCTAAATCGCGAGTACTTCCAGCAACCATTGGAACGTTCCACGGCTCCACCTATTAAAAAGCTCGGTCAGGGGTTATTTCGGATCATTTCTTTATCATCCTGAGTCGAGAAATTCCCGGCGACTTGTACAAGTTGAATGTGTACATCTTCAGTGAATGTATGTCATTTCCATCTAATTTGCAACCAGATGTCTTCCAAGTTAGCGCCCACCTAAAATATATTTCCCCCACCCCGGACCTCAGGAGGACCCTGGAACACTGAGTTGCAGCATGCC